>NC_139348.1:85622799-86268704 GCF_055883805.1 Amblyomma maculatum | reverse complement strand
TCAATTGCTGCCTCCACTGCGAGGCTGAGAGGACATGTAGGTATGCACCAATTCCAACATGAAGACGTCCTGGATCCTAGGCTCCTCTGGTGGCGCCTTAGCGAGTGGCAGACGACTCAAAGCATCAGCATTTTCCAAGTTCGCCCCTGGTCTGAAGCACAACCGGTAGGTATATCCACTCAGCGTCAGGGCCCAATGCAGCACCCTCGGTGAACTTTGAAGTAGAATTCAGTGGAAGTGGAATTTCAAATGGCATTCACCACACAAACTGATATGGAACTTTAACACGCCAAAAATAACTTCTAGCGCCTCTTCATCCAACTGAATGTAATTCTTTCAGCAGCTGTTAGTCTCCGAGAAGCAAAGGCTATTGGCTTCTCCTCTCCGGACGGCAGCCGACGTGCTAGTACATCTCCAGTGTCATACGGCGACGCATCGCAACACAGCAACAAGGGCAACTTTGGGTCGTAATAAACAAACACCCTTGCTAATGCCAGCAACTGCTTGCTTTGTGAAAATGCTGCTTCCTGTTCAGGTCCCCATGCCATGGGTCTCCGTTCTTAAGCAATTGGTGCAGGGGTTGTAGTACTGTTGACAACTGTGGTAGGAACCTCCTGTAAAAATTAAGCAGACTCAGGAAGCCCTTCAACTCACGCGTTCCAGTCGGTGCCGGTGCTCGAAGAATGGCTTCAGCTTTCTCTGGTGCTGGAGGCAGACCATCCTTGTCGATGTCATATATCATATCCCAGGTACGCTACGCTTGCTGCGGCGAATACACATTTCTGGGCCTTTAACTTTAAACCTGCATCACTCAGTCGTTTCAACACCTCCTCCACACTCTTATAGTGGTCCTCTGCCGACACTCCAGCAACTAGTATGTCATCGAAGTACACGACAGACAGTCTTTCGGCACCCGCGAAGCAAATTCTTCAGTTCGCATTGGAAAATTGCCGGTGCTGAAGCCACTCCAAATGCAGTCGGTTGTACTGAAGCAGTCCCTGCTGGGTATTAATAGTCACATACTTAGAATCCTCGTCCAGCTCCACTTGATGGTATGTGTCTTGAAGGTCCAACTTCGAAAACAACACGCTGCCTGCCAGCTGCACCCAGGTTTTCTCAACCCGTGGCACTGGATATGTCTCAATATCGGCTGCTCGGTTCATTGTGACCTTGAATTCTCCGCACAGCCTAACTGTCCCGTCCTTCTTCAAAACGGGAACCAGCGGTGCCGTCCATTCCGATGTCTGCAATGGTTTGATATCTTCTCTCTGCGGCCTTTGTAGCTCCTGGGTCACCATGTTTTGCAGGGCAAAGGGTACTGGCCGTGGCCTGAAGAACCGTGGCTGCGCATCGTCGGGTATTCTTATCTTGGCTTTAACTCTTGAAAATTGTCCGAGACCTTCGGCGAACACATTAGGGAACCGACCTATCCAGTCCTGTATATCTTCGACTGCGTTACCGTTGAGCAGGTTCTCAAGTGGCATGCCAAAAGCTTTTGCCCAGTTTCTGCCTAGTAGGGCCCGTGAATCACCTCTGGCGAGAACAATGCCAGTTGTGCAACCTTTCCTTCAAACTTTGCAGGCACTGACACTTTCCCTGCGACCGCCGATTAGAGTCCAAAGTGGCCTCTTAAGATCAGATTGCTCCATAGCCATCCTCGGAAAACGTCTCATGAATTCCGCTTCATCCATCACCGAGTAGACTGCTCCTGTGTCAACTTCCATGCGTATCGACTGACCATTGACGCTAGTCACAGCGTAAATAGGTGGAACTCTCGGCTCGAGGACGTTCACACTGTCTGGCTGTGGCCTGATGGCAGTGTTCGCTGGTCTGCTCTCTAGTAACCCCAGATTACCGACGTCCGTTTCTCCGTTCTCATCTTCGGGTGGTGTATCTACCGGGTCTACGGCTATCACTCCGCGGCGAGGTCGATATCTCGCCGCTCCTGCTCCTTACTGCCTGTTCTGTTCCGCGCCTCGCAGACTTGTCCCAGGTTCTTGTCCGCCCATGCATTTTTTTTTGCTACGTGACTTTTCTTCTGGCAAGTAAAACACCGCAAATTCCTGAACCTGCACGAACGCTCGTTGTGCCTCCCGCCGTAGCGATGATAATTATTGTTCGCCTCGCCGCCTTTCGACACGCGGTGGATGTCACATCATCAGCCTGCCCGGTCATCATTTTGGTGCCCGAAGCGGCAGCTTCCATGCTAGTGATGATTTTGACCGTGTGGTCCAGCGTCAGCACCGACGCTTCCAGCAGCCGTCGTCGCATTGCATCATCCCGAATACCATGCACGATCCGGTCCCTCGAGTTGTTCTTCAGTTCCTCTCCAAAATCACACAAACCCGCCAACTTACACAGTTTGGCAACGAACTTCTTGACTGGTTTTCCGTCCCGTTGAGCTCGGCAGTGAAAATGATAGCGTTGCACGATCACTGACGGTTTAGGTTCATAATGGTTGGTCAGCAACTGGATAGTCTTGGTGAGGGGAACGTTACTTGGCTACAGGAAGGCTACAGGAAGGCTTGTAGCTCTTGGGTCTACAGAACGTCTCAAATGAGTCTTCTTTTAGAAGTGCCCATTTCTTGGCCTAGACACATTCTAGATGTCAATTAGCTCTTTTTGTGTTTCGTGGGTTCCTGGGGAGCGCCGGCCTTACTAGTAGAGAAGCCCGACGGCAGTTACCGGTTCGTAGTAGACTACAGATATGTGAACAAGGTAATGCGACTAGACCCTTACCCCTGCCGAATATCAACGAAACCCGGTCCCAGCTCGGAAATACTTTACGGATTTGGACATGGCTAAGGGGTATTCGCAGATAGAAATGGATGCTAAGGGCCAAGAAAAACGGCGGTTAACACACCTTCGGGCCACTATGAGTGGAACAGGATGCGGATGGGGCTCGTGAACAGCGCGGCAGTGTGAAAAGAACGGCCGACGTAATAGTGGCTGGACTGCTCAGGAAACTATCACGTGTACCTTGACGACATTACTATACACAGCAAGTCCTTAGAGGAGCCTTTGCAGGATATCGAGCGAGTGTTTAGGAGAATAGGGAGAGCAGACCTGAAACTAAAACCGGTGAAGTGTCGATTTCTGAAGCCGGAGCTGAAATGCCCAGGACACATTGTCTCCACTAACGGCGTGCGCCCTGACCCCGGAAAAGTAAAATGCATACTGGAATTCCCAACCCCAACGAATTAAACCGAAATACTCCAATTTCTGGGTGTAGTCACTTACTATCGGCGCCACATCTCGGCTTTTGCGGAGATAGCTAAACCAAAGACAAAGCTAACGAGCAAAGCACCTTTTGACTGGACATCAGAGGTCAGGGCAGCTCTCAAAAGCCAGAAGATAAACTTAACTGAAGCCCCCCTATAACGATTCCCAGACTTCGCTAAACCGTTCACTCTAGCGACCGACGCCTCGAAGTATACAGTAGGAGCCGTACTGCCCCAGATTCACGACGGTACAGAATACACGGTCGCTTACTCGAGTAGGAAACTGAATGCAGCTGAGAAACACTAGGGCGCGACTGAGCAATGATATATAGCAGTAGTGTGGGCTGTGCACCACTTCTCCTGTTACCTGTACAGACGCCATTTCAGGATTGTAACGGACTGCCAACCTCTGAAATGGCTCATGAATATGAGATATATCCCAGTTCAAGGCTATAGCCAGTTGGAATCTACTTTTGCAGGAGTACAATTTTAAAATCATCCGTCGGGCCGGGAAAATGAACTAAAATGCGGATGCCCTCAACCGTGAGGTAGTAGGTAGCGTGTCCGAACTGTTCCCCTTGTTCGACGAAGCTATACTGCACAATGAACAGAGTAGGGACCGCTTCCTAGCTAAGAAAATAAAAAAAAAGGAAGAAAATAGCTTTGCAGACAGGACGCGGTCGCTACCACACCGACCAGAGCGGCGCCATTAGGTTTCGAAACAAGGGAAGCTCATCAGTGGGTGGCGGGATCATGCCGCCGTCAATGAGGATAGACATTTTGAGGTTGCACCACGACTTGCCTTCGGCAGGGCACTTCGGTGTCCGGAAGACGCAGGAAAAAAATCGCGAAGAATTATTTCTGGCATGGGATGAAGAAAGACATAACACGCTACTGCAAGCAATGCGCACTTCATAGGGTTCCCAGGGGAAAACAGGTGGTGTCGCTGCAGATATTTTCTGATGTGCGTGCACGAGCCATTCAAGCGAACCGCGATGGATATTGTAGGGCCTCTACCGTGCACCACCTCAGGCAAGCGGTACATTTTGGTGTTCGTGGATCATTTCAGCCGGTATGCTGAAACGTTTCCCTTTGATAACTAAACGGTTGAAACGGTGGCGAGAGCGTTCACTGAGGGGGTAGCATTGCGACATGGTGCCCTGTTAATTACCGATCAGGGAACAAACTCCACAGGGCGACTTATGAAGGATGCATGGTACCATCTCCTCGGTGTCAACAGACTCCAGACTACTGCTTATCACCCAGAATGCAATGGTGCGGTAGAAAGGTTGAATCGGACCCTCATGCATATTCTGTCTCATTATGCTGACAATGATCAGCGCGGCTGGCACCTCTGGCTTCCTTATGCGGCTTCTGTCTACAACTCGGCCGGCCACGAGGGAACACAAATGATCCCGTTTTCCCTTTTGTATGGCAGGGATCCAGCGATCCCAGGCATAACATTTGAGGAACCAAAGGCCATTATGGCACGCTAGAAGACTATCGCGAAGAGCTTGCGCAGAAAGTCTGGCCACGCAGCCGCATCCAAGGCGTTACGCAGCGCGGCAGAAGAACGTAAAAAACGGCAGGCGGTTGTCAGTCAGGACATGGAATTCAAGATAGGTGACCAAGTTTACCTCCAAATTAAATGTCACACCACGTGGTCTTTCGAGGAAACTACACATAAAATGGACAGGCCCCTTCAAGGTGATTGAAAAATTATGAGGCGTCACGGTGAGAACGCGCGATAAAAAAAAAATTGCATGTGAATAAACTGCGCCCGGCCGATGATAGCGAAATTGCCGATCCACGGCAGCACTCGCAGCTGGCGTCGCCATTGCCAGAAGTCCAACCTGTGTTCAAGGACGAGACCCTCGATGCAGGCTTCGCGCCCGAAGTTTTAATTGATCTTGTAATTCCGGAACAGACAGCTATATATACTCCCGAGGTACATACACCGAGTCACGGCTACGCGTTGCTAAGCTGACGGCCAGTTCCCGACCCTCCTTAAGCTTGCCATGTAGCTTGGCTGACCGACCAGAGTGCGCCTTGGGACACCTCTGTATACTTACTTGTAAAATGTATTATTGATCCAGTCCCCAGCTCTCGGCAGCGCTTACATGCCTCCAGGTATCGCGGGTATACAGCAGGTGACTGCATGGTGGTGTTTACCTGGCTACTAACAGATATCCTCAGCTAGTGTGGTTTTGTCTCAAGGGAGGCGACGGTCTGCACGAGTGACTGAGGTACGTGAAGTTGACATTCAAACGTACACTTTATTCGATTTCAGAAATCTGGATGTGATTACGGACGGCCATTTTTGAGTCAGCAGTGTTTAACAGCGTAGAAAGTGTTAGACCGATCGTGTCGCTCTGATCAAGAATTTTGCCGCTGGAAAATTGTTCTCGTAACGAGAAGGGATTGTGGCGTACGCGCCGGACAGTTGGCCTATTGTACCTGCAGCTCCCTACCCCCCCCCCCCCCCCCCCTTGCCTCTTCTTTCAAGACGGCAACCCGTTGTCGACTCCCGAAAGCAGAGTTTCAAAACGCCGGACTTTGGTCGTCAAAAGAACCCACGCCACCTCGGAGCACCCAGCCTCATCACGGAAGCGAGAGGATGCACGCACGTGCCTAAACTCTGCACAAGTAAATTTGAGAGCCATGAAGAGAAGATTCCAACTACAGATGAATGGCCGCGCTCGTAGGACACCTTGTCGCAGCCGTAACATGGCGTGACCAGCAACGGCGAACATCACGCCGATGCATGGCTGGCTAGTTTTGGGAATTTCGCCACAGATGACAACTCCAAGAAATGTCTCATCTTCCCAGATAGTTACGAGGTGCAAGGGCCTAAAGGCGTCACTCACGACGGGCCAACAGGAACGTTGGGAAAGGCGATGCGACTGCCTGCAATTGGACCAGCCACCTTGAGGCGGGAACCTCTCGTTGACCGCAGGTTTGGCTCAATGTTTCGGCTTGGCGCCCCTTCATGGATCACTGCCTTGTCGTGGCGGAGGGGCTTGCGAAACTCGATGAAGTCGTGAGCTCTGCTGTGTAGGGCCACCCAAGATAGACAGGTCACGGCAGAGAGTTCTGACAAAATGTGATTCACTGGAGAAGGTAATGGCAACCCACTCCAGCATTTCCTGCCAAGAAAAACCTATGGCCAGTCACAATACCATTAAAGATATGGCGCCGGAAGATGAGCCCCCCCAGGTTGGAAGGCGTCCCACATGTTACTGGGGATGAACAAAGGGCGATTCCTAGTAGCTCCAGGACGAATGAAGCGGCTGGGCTAAAGCCAAAAGGACGCTCAGTTGTGGATGTGTCGGGAAGCGACCGGAAAGTCCGATGTTGCAAGGAGATATATCACATAGCAACATGGAATGTAAGGTCTATGTCACAAGGTAAATTGGATGTCGTCAAGCGAAAAATGGACAGATTGAACATTGATATCTTGGGTATCAGCGAGCTCAAGTGGACCGGAATGGGAGAATTTAACTCCGGCGACCATTATGTCTTTTATTGTGGGCACGAATCCAAGAGAAGGAATGGGGTCGCTCTCATAGTAAACAGAAGAATGGGCAAAGCAGTGCTAGGGTACAACCCCAAAAACGACCGAATGATTTCACTTCGGATCCAAGGTCACCGTTTCAACATAACAGTTATCCAAGTCTATGCACCGACCACTACTGCTGAAGAAGCTGACGTTGAGAGATTTTATGCGGACCTACAATGCCTTTTAGACCGCACCCCATCATCAGACGTCGTTTTTCACATAGGAGACTGAAATGCTAAGATCGGGAGTGAAGAAATATCCGGAATTATAGGCAAGTTCGGTCTTGGCGAGCCAAATGAAGCTGGGCAGAGGCTAGTAGAGGTTTGTCAAGAAAACAACCTGACCATAGCGAATACTCATTTTCAACAGCACAAGAGGCGCCTGTACACATGGATTTCACCGGACGGTCTGTACAGGAATCAGATCGATTATATTCTTTGCCGGCAGAGATGGAGAAGCGCTATACAAGCAGTAAAAACAAAGCCTGGGGCCGATTGTGGCACCGATCATCAGCTTCTTGTTGCCAAAATTAAGCTTCGATTGAGGAAAACGCAGAAAACTAGAAGGCCTTTCAGGTATGATCTGGATCAAATTCCATTAGAATATGCTGTGGAAGTGAGGAATCGATTTTAAGAATTAGATCTAGAAGACAGAGAGCCCGAAGAGATGTGGACTGATGTTCATGATATAATGCAAGAAGTTGCTACTAAGGTAGTTCCAAAGCAAAAGAAATGTAAGAAAGCAAACTGGTTATCTGAAGAGGCTTTGCAAATAGCTGAGGAAAGGAAGATGACAAAAGTTATGGGGGAAAGAGAAAGATACAAGGCTCGCAATGCGGATTTTCAGAAAATAGCAAGGAGAGATAAGAATGCCTTCCTGAACATACAGTGCCAAGCAGTTGAGGACAACAGCCAATTAAGGAACACAAGAGCTCTGTATAAGACAATCAAAGATATCAAAGAAAGCTTCTGTGCTAAGCTGGGCGTGATAAAGGACAAACGAGGCAAGGACCTCACTGAAGCCTCAGAGATAAAGAAGAGGTGGCAGGAATACACAGAACTGTACAAGAAGGACCCCAATGTGCAAACCCAACATAAGACGGTTGTGATTACTGATCTCGAGCCGGGCATCCTAAAGAGTGAAGTTGAATGGGCCTTAGCCAGCCTTGCTAAAAACAAAGCTAGCGGAATTGATGGCATTCCAGCTGAGTTGCTTCAAAACCTCAACCATGACGCTGTTAACATTCTGCATACATTATGTCAGAAGATTTGGACAACCCTGCAGTGGCCACAGGATTGGAGGAGGTTAGCTTACATCCCCATTCCAAAGAAAGGCAGTGCCAAAGATTGTTCCAACTACCGCACGATCGCGCTTATTTCGCATGCTAGCAAGGTGATGTTGAAAATCCTGCAAGGAAGGCTGCAGCAGTATGTGGATCGGGAGCGTCCGGACGTTCAAGCTGGGTTTCGCAAGGGCAGAGGAACTAGAGACCAAATTGCCAACCTTCGCTGGATCATGGAAAAAGCAAGAGAGTTCCAGAAACCCATCTACTTCTGCTTTATTGATTATGCGAAAGCGTTTGACTGCATAGATCACAGCAGATTGTGGCAAGCTCTCCAAGAGACGGGAGTTCCAATTCACCTCATCTGTCTCCTTAGGAACCTGTATGAAGGACAAGAGGCCACAGTCAGAACTGGGCATGGTCTTACTGATTGGTTTCCGATTGAGAAAGGAGTGAGGCAAGGCTGCATACTGTCGCCCTGCCTATTTAACCTATATGCAGAGTGCATCATGAGGAAGGCCGGTCTGGACGAGTCTTCAGCTGGAGTGAAGATTGCTGGAAAACGTATCAACAACCTTAGATATGCGGATGATACCACTTTAATGGCAGAAAGTGCAGTGGAACTCAAGAGACTTCTGATGCGCGTACAAGAAGAGAGTGAGAAGTTTGGGCTTAAACTGAACATTAAAAAGACAAAGATCATGGCGTCTTGCCCTATCAAGTCCTGTAGCATCAATGGACAAGAAGTGGAAGCTGTGACAGATTTTCTCTTCTTGGGCTCCAAGATTACCTCGGAAGGAGACTGCAGCCATGAAATTAGGAGACGCCTGCTTCTGGGAAAGAGAGCCATGGTTAGCCTTGACCGCCTAGTAAAGAGCAGAGACATTAGTCTGCCAACCAAGATCCGTATAACTCGTGCTATGGTCTTTCCAGTTGTGATGTATGGATGCGAGAGTTGGACTGTGAAAAAGGCTGACCTCCGAAGAATTGACGCGTTTGAATTGTGGTGTTGGCGAAGACTCTTGAGAGTTCCTTGGACTGCCAGAAGATCAAATCAGTCGATATTGTTGACCATAAACCCTGACGGCTCATTGGAGGGTCAAATTCTAAAGTTAAAGCTCAGCTACTTTGGTCATCTGATGAGAAGAGAGGAGTCGCTGGAGGAAGATTTGATGTTGGGAAAGGTTGAGGGTCGCCGGAGAAGGGGTAGGCAGCGAACGCGATGGTTAGATGGCATCCTCGAGGCACTGCAGATGAAGTTATGTGGTGTTAGGAAGATAGTGAGAGACCGGAAAGCGTGGCGTGATATGGTCCATAGCGTCACGAAGAGTCGGACGCGACTGAACGACTGAACTGAACTGAACTTCGGCTTGGCGAGGAGGTTGGAGCCCAAATGATTGGCTGCAGTTTCGTGCAGTATTGCGCTTCCCAACAAAATTGCGGGAAGGAGAGGACTTGAGACAGTGATCAGGCGGGCCCCGAAAAGATTCTGTTCTTAACCAAAAGACAGCGGAAGGGTAGTGAAGTGGCTTTTTGAAGTCGTAGAAGGACGATGTAGCTTTTCTATAGAGCACTATAGCTTTGCTCCGGCAACTGAAGGACATCCCCTGCCTGCTGCTACCGAGAGCCTTTGATCTCCGCGCTCACTTCCCCGATGAGAACGACTTCGTCTGTCTGGCCTGCAGCCGCCTCCCCGACCCCCAGCACCTGAGATTCCCGTGGCCACGAGACAACGCCAACGCTACTGCGATGGTGAGCGGGTCCGTGTACACCCTTCAGGCAGCCACAATTAGGAATAAATGTTTTTAATTAAAAGGTCAGTTGTGGATGTTGATTCGTTCGTTCCTCTACTCAGCACGAAGCCGAGATCGGCATCTTAACTAGTTGCTAATTTGGTGACGCAAGATTAGGGCCGTCACACCCTTGACGAAGCATTTCAATTGTCAACAGAGAGGTGAAGAATACGCTGTGTGTTCTTTTCATCAGTGGTAAACTGGCTGCGCAAGATATGGCTAAACCACTCTTTCTTCTTCGACCGGACAACCTGCTCCCACTCTGCGACTGCCATACCAACCAATGCCTCTCCTTTCCGCCTTTCATCTTGTTTAGAAAAAGCTTTATTAGACATTGACATGCAGTGACAAATCCCCAAAACTGAAACGGTATAAGATTAAGATCAGAGGACAGTGTGCATACCATTTCTCACAATGAGAAAATACACCACAAATCACTATTTACATAAGGAAAAAATTTGTTCCTCGCGATGTTATCAACAATTTTGAATGGCAATGTACAGTGGTGTAAGAGAAACGCAGAAGAACCTTTATTCAATGAAAGCGATACAGTATACGAAAAAAAGATTCCAGCTTATTAAAAAATGAACCCAGCACGCGTTGTTACGTCGGATCAATCAATGCAAGCTCTCTATCATGTAGTAAAATAGATGGTTTGCTAACGCACAACATTGTTTTCGTGGTGGACAGTAATATACGTGCGCAAAAAGACGAGACAAAGAGGAGAAGTGGACAACGACGTGGTCTCGTCTTTTTGCGCACGTATATTACTGTCCATCATGGTTCACAAACTCGCCCAAACAGCCGTTCTTCTATTGTTTTCGTCTTTTCATGTGGCTCTTCCCGATGTAATTCTGTTCTTGTTTGTCGTTTGCGCTGTTTGGCATTCAACAATGGATATTGCTGGAATGATTTTAAGGGCTACATTTTCAGCCTCCATTGTGCACCCTGGTCCCGCCCACCAAGGCAGGTGGACATCCAGAGGTGGCCTGGTGATTATCAGAGCTGTTGAAAAAAAATTATTGCTTGTTGCTCTAGTAAGTGTCACTCTCAGAGTTTCTGAAAAATAATTTTGTAAATTGTTAACGAAATCACGCAGTAAAGCCTTCATAGATTGCGAAAAATTGCATGACTCTACCGAAACCTCAGCAGTGATACAGAGTATTTTATTAGCAAGATTTAAGTGAGCTCACATTACAGTAGTAAAATATATTTACATTCATTATGCAGCATTCCCCCCCCCCCCCCATTTTCATAAAAGAAAACAATAAACACCAAATATGAGGATTTTTTAACAGTGAGACTATGAACGGTCGAGTGCTACTCGCCGCTTGCATAGACTAAATTTAAAGATACCTGAGGGGGGGGGGGATAGTCAAGGATAAGGGTTTGTAGAGAAAAGTTTATAAAGTGCGCTCGGCTGAGGATATTTCTTTGCCAATGAGCCCTGGATAACAACATCAGTTTGGGACAATGCTGCAGGGCGGAGGAAGAAGTAAAGGGCTACGTTCTCTTGGAGCAGATGGTGACAGCATCCACGAACAGCAAATAATTGCAAGTGCAACTGTGGAAGTGTAACTAGACAAGGATATGAGTATGCGAGTATCCATCCAGAACAAGGTGCCTAAACGGTGTCTCTCACCTCGTGTCAAGTAGTGATAGAAACACAGTGTCTAACAAAAAGGGTTCAACATAAGCTGAGATGAAAGCCGCGAACTATAGTAAGAAAGATAAGAGCTCTAAGTGAGGAGAAATTAATCGAGCACAGTGCTTAAGGTGAAAACATGTTCGTAATGCTTTCGAGTAGATATCAGGAAGGACAAATGGCCATGGCTACGACATATAATGCGCATTCAAGAAAAATAATGTTAGCTAAGGGCAACCGACTAAATTCAAAGGGAAGACAAGCATTGCAAAAAGCGGATGAATGTAAAATGGGCAAATAAAATTAAAAATTTTGACTAGATGACCGCAGCCGTTGCAGGACCAGGTAATTGGAGGTACATAAGCGAGGCCTTTGTCGTGAAGGCGGTGTAATGAGGTGTATGATGGATGATGATGAATACAATGAATGTTGTTCAGTTCTGGGCCTTCGCGTCTGTTAAACCCTAACCGCGGCCTAATACACTATATACTGAAAATCGCGAGGGTATATACATAGTTGCATTACATTCAGTCTGTAGCACAATAGAAGGCCCACGTAGAACATGTTTATCGACTAAGAATTCTCAAGTGCTTTAATTTTCGCAGCTGTCTTCGACAATAATAAGCCAAAAGAATGCCCGAAAAAAAAAAGAGAAAATCTGGCTCAACGGTTGAGCCACACAAAGCGTTTTTCCTCACTCGGGAATCAAGGAAGGACTTTTCCCCTCGCTGGTTCTGGTCCCCCTGGAGATACAGCTGCTGCTGCGATGCATCTAAGTTTTGAGTGGCCTAGGTGGCCTTTTGTTGCCTGGGTCCAGAAGCTTGAAAACGGTGGCGCTGCGTCGATATATCTGCATCCTTCTTCGGCGTGATACAGTTGTGGATTTCTCGCGCGAAAATGTTTAGCACGGCCTGCTCTCTGACCGCACGCTAAACATTAACAAAATCAATGATCTCTGTTTGAAACATCATTGAAATATCCTCTTAGTAATTTTCTCTGCTATAAGACTCCCTCCATGCACGTAAAAGGGAGCGTACATGTCGTATACCACATTAACAATTTGAAGCTCGAATTGTTTTGAAAAAAATTCCCAGATGGTCAAATTGCTTTACTGCGGATTTTGAATGTTCAATATGAGTAAAGTCTTAAGAAAAAGTTTTGATGTCGACGTTGCTCCACACTGCAAACTCAACCTCAGGAAACCACATGAAGAGCAGGAATACCTCGTGAGCGTCGATGATAAACAAGCTAACAGCAGCTCCAATAAAGCTGGAAATCGGTTGCTGAGGTCCCTGTACCGGGAGTGGCCATAGATATAAAATCAAGTTTTGCGCGCCTCCATTGCGATCAAGGGGGGGAAGGGGGTAACCGAAACCATGCAGAGGCGTTGCCGCAGACCGGGCAACAAGCTGCAGCTAGGAATCAGTTCTGTTTATCCCCTGCACGGAAGCGCCCATAAAGATAGAAGAGTCAAGTTTCGCGCCTCTGTTGCGATCACGCGGCGAAACCGAAACCGCGATAGGGC
Organism: Amblyomma maculatum; assembly: GCF_055883805.1. Lineage (NCBI taxonomy): Eukaryota > Metazoa > Arthropoda > Arachnida > Ixodida > Ixodidae > Amblyomma > Amblyomma maculatum. The sequence continues at coordinate 86,255,679 of NC_139348.1, read as the reverse complement.
GGCAGCGTTGCCGCAGACCGGGCGACACGACACGCTACAGCTAGGAATCACTTCTGTTTATATTCGCGCAAGAAGGCAGCGAAATAAATTTCAAGCGCTTCTTGTAAGTCCTAGGAGGTGGCAGCTCCTCCCAATGAGCATGAATCGTCATTAGGGCGCGAAATTTCAAACGGAGATTGAAACCGTACCGGTACGGCAAAAACATTTCGGGACGGAAAACCGCCGCCATACATTTACAGCAAAAACCCTTAAAGGGTTAAGTGCGCGCAGTACCTGCGTCGCCCTTACCGCTGTTGCCGTGGGTGTTATTTGTGAAAATTGCTGTCAGCTGATTTGAGCCAAATGTGGTTCTCTCTTCCACAGATGTAAAGCTTGTCTGCTGCTGCGGTTGCTATGCAGAGCTTGTCCGGTACAACCACTTTTGCGTTGTCCAAGAGAACGGGACCTTAAATATACCTTTGTCTTGCCACTTCTGCCTTGGGCTGTGGGTTGAATGAAGATCACATTTATTCGACCGGCTAGACCATGTCCATCATCGATTACTTCTGTATTGGCCAGGAAGTAAAAGCGGAACCTCATACCGCGCGCTTTGGATAAATGAGCAGCAATGGCGTTACTCACCTTGTCTACGAATTCGCTTAGTTGTGCATATATATCAGATTGACGTGCTTTATTGATTATTGGTAGTTATTTACATATTTGCATGATTGTATAATCAACTAATTGCTTTTTGAATGTGCAAAGTTTTGGGTCATTCAATTTTTATTTTTATGTAATCGATTACGGGCAGTCAATTGGTCTGATTTTTTCAGTTCTGGCATCACTCAGTTTTCTTCCTTGGAATTTATCCAATTTTGACCTTCTGTGTAATTTACCTCTCATTTAAAGCTTTTTATTTCTACGACCTTAGCTGCGTTCGATTGAGCCATGTTTCTCTGCATCGCCCAAAACCGGTTCACGGTGCGCTGCACCAAAGCGCTCGATTCACAGCGTTCCCTGCACCACCGTCCGCGATTGATTTTGGTGCAGTCGTGGTGCCGCTCTGGTGTAAAGAACCGTGGCACCCTCGGAGGAGGAGGTGCAGAAAAGTGGCAGAAAATACATTCTCTTCTACTACTACCACTACCCCCCACTCGAATCTCAAGGCGTCACAGCAGTACCGCTCACAATGCTTGAAATCTCGGGGTGCATATAGGCATCCCCTTTGTGTGTTGGAGTACCCGATATCATTATGTGTTTCCTCTGGATCGGAACGCTACTATTCATCAAACAATCAGAGATGTCTCAGAGATGGCCACGGCGGGTTGCGGAAAGCCAAGCAGAATGTTGCGCCTAATTACGGCTTATTAGTGGGCGCTGTGAACCCTATAACTGTCCATCGGTTATCTACCCCTGGGCCAACGCTGACGTCGACGCCAATTGAACAAGAAACGGCAGCCTAAGAGCTGCGCACTACATACTCTGGTCATCCTACTTACATACATTTCATGCCACACTGATCACCCCCATAAGTTAGGCATCCCACTTTGCCGCACTGCAGCTTGCTGTGCATCTTCTATCCATAGGACATCTTAGTCGAACCGCCTGCCAGCCACTTTACTTGCTACTAACAATGCCGATTAATTCAAAATGATGTCACAGGTACACGTCACAGTAGATTAGATACTCTTTTTAATTTTCATCACTTCTTGACACCACATGGCGATTACGCTAATATGTGTTCTTGTTTTCAAATATCATTTATAGAATGTTCCTCGCAAGTGTTTTGTCGTTGATTTACATAACAACTGCAGTTGTGAAGTTCAGCCATAAGCTTGTACGCCTCCGCGAGCAGATTTGTTTTTAACCTGCAAGTTTATTTCTTCCCAAATATTTCTTTAATTTGAGCAGTTCGCTTTTTTACTTGCCAATATCGCTACTAACCGTGGAAAACATTTACGCGTGCAAGTGTTTTATATGGTAAATAACATTTTGGGCGTTGCTATTCATATTTACCTTTTTGTGCCATCATTTCATCTTTAACGCAGTATGTCGGCACGTGAGAGACCATGAAATAAATAAATGAATAAATAACCAATGAAGTGGGTGTAGAGGGGGCCCCCGATAAGTTTATACCATCTGGTGTTCTTCAGTCTGTGCCGACTTCACATAGCAGATGAGGGTTTTTGTATCGCCTAAACCGCGATACGGCCACTTGGCCCTCGATCGAACTCACAATCCTGAGATAAGCTGCCAAACTTCAAAGTCATCATGCCGAATTAATAGCAGCGGCAGAATACGCATGGTTTGTAAGCAAGTCCTCTGCAACATTCCATAGGCTGATGGTTTTGTAGATATCTGCAGATAGATTCGACGACTGCTCGTCTGCCTGCTCAAGAGCATCCATTACGTTTTATACCAGCGACACGTCGTTTTCTGCAGCCTTCGCAAGTTTCTTACACCTTGACTGCGGCGCCGAGTGTGACATCCACACAAATTAACAGCAACAAGGAAGTTGCTACCGCTCATACTTGTTGAGTGGAGTGTTGCTCGGAACTTCAGGCCGCAGCAGCAGCGAAGGTGCGAGGACGATTCATCTGGAATTCTTCAGGTATGTGGATCCTTCTAAGCAGTTTATAGAAGGCGTGATATTGGTCATTTTGGGGCTGATGCTGCCACGCATGTCGTTCTCTTTGTTGCATTGGTTTCTGAGGGGAAATCTATTACCTCGAATGCTCCGTGTTCCTTGCTAGCTATTCGCCTGTACTATTTAGGTGATGTCGTACAAACGGAAAGGAGCCTTAAGGAATGTTGCCAAGATTCTCGAAAAACATACCATCACTATCAGTTGGGCTGTGAAGGTGCTTCCGGGGAAAACAATTGCTACCAACATATTTGCTGAGCTTGGTGGAATTCCTAGCTCCGTTATTCATAAATGGAAGATTTGAGCAATTCATTGAGGACGTTGAGCGCCAGAGAGGGGAATAAACTCATAACAAATAAATAGGTGCAGGAAGAAGTGAACCAGGCTAAAAGAAAGAAGCGACTCACTTCCGGTATATTATAATAAAACTTCGGAAAGACCGCTCAAGACATTAAGTGCCTGGATGCCTAGGTTGAATGAAGGTGGTGTTGTTGCAGTACATTGAGTGCCTTCAAAACACGTAGAAGCCATATATTATCACGAGCATTTTCGAGGAAATGGGACCATAAAGCGTTGCTATCTTCTGCAAGAACATCCCCCATTTTTTCCAGTATCAATGTCTTTCTTGTAGTTTATTTTTACACTTCATGCAAATATTATTAACGAAGCATCTTACAAAGACCAGCCTGGCGATCTCATGTTACTGGGTCGTCAACAGTTTTTTCTAGTTAGCTGGGCTACAAGATAAGGATAAGCGTTTGAAATACTGCGAAAATATTACTTACAATACGAATAGCTAGATCGTTGCTTGTTTTTACTAATAATGAGGTGATTCTGCTGCAGTCCCATACTTTTATGAAGTAGTCACAGCTTTCTCTTGTTTCAATATGGCCCTTTTAGAAGGGCAAATGGTCAGAAACATTGCAGTATTAGGCAAGAATTTCAACATCTTCCGCTCTTCGGCAGGAATTATAAGCTCTATTGAAGGCCAAAACATTTGACAACGTTGTAAATGAGTCAGTAAGGAATGCGACCAAAACATGCATTTTAATGGATAGGTTTTATTTACTTTAGCGTAATTATTGCCTTTTATTACATACAAATCGAGAAACAGACCGTCTAGTATACACTTATAAGACAGTACCATGTTTCTATATCGTGGGGTAGACTTTGATGCCTAAAAATACGGAATACAATTGGCAGGCAACCGAAGCAGATTCTCCTTTGGAAATATGCGACGTTTTTGTTGTTATTAAAGTTTTGATACCGGTTACAATTTCTTGTAATCGCCAACCTCAATTTTTCTAGCACTACTGTTCATTGTCTCCTGTTGCTAACCGTGCCAGATTGAAAGGATTTGATATTCAAAAATGCCTTTGTTTCTAATAGCATAGTATACCGTATTTCTAGTGGTGGCAATCTACACCAGGGACATAGTATACCATGCCCCTATAATGGAGTGCGCTAGCGAACCTGCTTGTCAATTTTTGTTGCTTAATCAGTTATTCGTGATTTACGATGTATTAACTACTGAGAAGAATTCCCAGCCGCAGTGGGTCAGTGGTCGGGACGGTCGACTGCTGATCCGAGGGTCCGAATGCGGCGGCTGTGGCCGATGTTTGGTGGCGGCGAAAAGCGAGAATCCCGTGTACTGTACGATGTCTATGCTGGTTAGAGAGCCCGAGGTGGTCGCAATTTCCGCAGCCCCCCACTGCAGCGTCCTTCCTAGTGTGAGCCGCTCTGATACGTTAAACACCTATAGGTATACCAAAACTAAAAATTTATGCAAGAAATCACATTATCACCTGAATTATGTGATAAGTTGTTCATCTACTTAACTCTCTAACGAGCAGGGTGTTACGAAATGTGAACCAGAATTAATTCCTATACCAAATATGTAGGCAGAAAAAAACATTTTGTGTTGTAGGATACTTGGTCGCTGCAAATCGGGCTCAGAATACCGCAGAATGAACTATGACCTCGACTAGTCAAGAGCCGGACAGGACAGTTGGCTTCAGACGAGCAAGCCTTGAGCAAGTCCTCCAGCGGATTATGAATCACTGAGCCCCCGGCGTTAAATGCCCGAAATTCTTATTTTCTCTTCGTATTCAAGCATACTGGGCTACTTCATATTTTAATAGACATGACTCATGACTGAGCCAACTCATGCTCACGAAGCTTATGGTATATTTCCATTTCTAAGCAGGTGCATTCTTGGTGTTCGGCATACAAGATAAAGGTGCAAGAATAGTAGGCTCGTTAATCGCATATGATTAGATAGTGATTAGCGCCCGTCCCGTGTTTTCTTTCAGTGTCCGTGTCTTTTATGTAGCGCTGAATATCTTTTTACGCAACCATGCTTCACCAACTAGCCCAGCAACATGTTTTGATTAGATAATACCTAAAAGCGAGACGAATAAAAACATAGGTTTAAGCGATTCCAAACGGTACGAATTTTGACAACCTTAAATTCTGTAAGGACTCACAAAATATAGCTGTGTGAAGCGCAGAAAGCCAAAAGAAGTTATATAAGCAAGTTATTTATCGATGAATTATTACACCAGTGCATTATTGTCTGGTGGCTACTGATAACTTTAGACAGAAGCCTAATGCAGATGAGGGGACTATGCGCGGCACACTTCTGCCCATAGCTGATGCTTTTAAATAATCGCATCCGGTACTAAAAGCTCGCAGTATCCACAAAGTATTGATGAAAGGGATGAAGGCCAGCTCGTCTTCCGACGAGCTGGCCTTCAGTTGAACTCCAAGAAGTGTACCTTTGGTCGCCGGGAACTCAAGGTCCTAGGGCATTTTTAGTCAACACCCATGGCATTCAACCGGATCCCGACAAAATTCGTGCTGTAAGGGATTTCCCTAAACCGAAATATAGCAGCGACGTGCGTAGCTTCCTCGGTCTTTGCTCATATTTCCGGCGATTTGTACCAAACTTCGCAGAAATAGCCCGTCCGCTCACGCAGCTTCTGAAAAAAGAGGTCTCCTTTACCTGGGGCAACGAACAATCGGCCGCCTTCGTCGCTCTTATTGCCCACCTCACCGGTCCGCCAGTGTTGGCTCACTTCAATCCGTCAGCGCCCACAGAAGTGCGCACCGACGCAAGTGGTCATGGAATTGGTGCCGTTCTCGCACAACGTCAGCTCGGGTTACCCCGCGTCATCGCCTATGCCAGCCGACTCCTTTCTGCGGCCGAACAAAATTATTCCATCACTGAACGTGAGTGCTTAGCCCTAGTTTGGGCCATTACAAAGTTCCGCCCTTACTTGTATGGGCGGCCATTCACAGTAGTCACTGACCACCACGCACTGTGTTGGCTTTCTACACTCAAAGACCCTACTGGCCGCCTTGGACGTTGGGCCTTGCGCCTTCAGGAGTACAATTTTTCAGTAATTTATAAGTCTGGCCAGTTGCATCGAGACGCCGATTGCCTGTCCCGTCATCCAGTCGACCCGCCAAGCCAACCTGAATGTGACAATGACGCTTGCGTGCTCTCTATTTCTGATTTCTCCAACATTCGCCATGAGCAACGCCAGGACCCTCAGCTTTGCGAAATTACCAATCGCCTCAGCGCGGATCGCGATGACCCTTCTCTTCGTTTGTTTGTGCTCCACGACGGCACCTTATACCGGCACAATATGCGACCTGATGGCCCCGACCTTCTACTAGTAGTCCCTCAGCACCTACGCTCAGCCGTCCTTCAACAGCTTCACGACGTTCCTACAGCGGGTCATTTAGGCGTCTCTCGCACATACGACAGTGTGCGTCGTCGGTTCTTTTGGCCAGGCCTATATCGCGCAGTGCGCCGTTACGTAGCTGCTTGTGACCGCTGTCAACGCCGGAAAAAGCCATCACTTTTACCAGCTGGACTTCTGCAGCCAATCGACATCCCCATAGACCCATTTTCTCGAGTGGGTCTGGATCTTCTAGGGAATTTTCCACTGTCCGCATCGGGGAACAAATGGATTGCGGTGGCCACTGATTACACAACACGCTACGCGGTCACACGAGCAATACCAACCAGTTGTGCAACTGATGTCGCTGCTTTCCTCCTCAACGACGTTATACTCGTCCATGGAGCTCCCCGCCAACTGCTCACCGACCGTGGCCGTTGCTTTCTGGCTCGTATAGTCGACGAGATCCTACGGCTGTGCAACGTTCGTCATTCTTTCACGACCGCCTACCATCCACAGACGAACGGGCTTACCGAACGCCTTAACCGGACACTGACTGACATGTTGTCTATGTACGTTTCTGATGACCACCGCGACTGGGACATAACGCTGCCATTTGTGACATTCGCTTACAATTCGTCGCGTCACGACACTACCTGCTACTCCCCCTTCTATCTTTTATACGGCCGTGAACCTCTGCTTCCTTTTGACAGCCTGCTCCCGTCTGTCACCACTGCCAGCTCATATGCTCGTGACGCCATAGCCCGAGCTGATGCTGCTCGCGTTTTGGCTCGCAACCGAATCGCAGCCTCTCAGCACTCCCAGAAACGTCGCTATGATTCCTGTCATCGCAACACCGAGTATTCTTGCGGCTCTCTCGTGCTGCTCTGGACTCCAGCTCGCCGCGTTGGCCTCTCGGAAAAACTTTTGCCCCGGTATACAGGACCCTACCGTATTTTACGACAAGTGACAGCAGTGACATACGAAATTGTGCCCTTGCATCCCGTCCGCCATGCCTCTACACCACGCACCGAGACGGTCCATGTTGCACGCCTAAAACCGTACTACATGGACCCTGGTTTGGACGCTAGTACGCACCGGGACGGTGCTTTTCAGCCGCCGGGGTAGTGTCACATTAGGCGGTGCAACGCATAAGGAAAGAACGCATACGCATAAGGAAAGAAGAAGAAGACTCTCGTGAGTTTTGGAGAGAAGACGACGTTCAACAGCGTCGGCTGGTGCCTACAGAGAACGTCCGTTGGAAAGCCTTGTCTTCGGTGTCCGCCCTCTGCTACAAGCTGAACTACCCCGTAACAATATCTTCAACCCTATTACAACCACTGAAGTTGAGTCGGATTTAGTCTGAAAAATACCAGAAGGAATAACATCCCAGTCTAAAACAACTACTAAACCATGTTAGAAATAAGACAAAATGTTTCTTTGTTCTGTTAAAAAGGTTGATTTCCCACAGTTTTGTTGTTTGTTTGTTTTTTCTGTAAAATTTGTCTGTTACCTGTACTAATTTTCTGACGCAACTAAACAAACTTTTGATGTTGCACAAATTTTCGTTGTCGTAACAGGCTCACAGGTGATAACCTCGCAGAAATTCAGCTATGCTTTTCGACTGGAATTGACCGTCTCCGAATCATGTCTCAAAATATGCACCTCCCGTATGTGAGCCAGAATTAGAATTCATAAGAAATCCGACTTCTTTCCTCGGAACCTCACCATGTTGCAGGCTGCGACGGGTCTCGTAATTTTTATCTTTGCCAGAAATGCTTTTCTGTCTCGGCAAGTATCAATTTTCTCATAATTTAACATTTCTTTTAGTCATCTGCTCGCTTCACAAGTGAGTACAAAATATTTGAAATCCATAATTTGGTTTTGTAAAAACTCGGTCAAGTGAAACAGCCTTATTAGCTGTAAAGAAAAATATTTTAGTGTTTTGAAGAACACTTTTTTGCTACGAAACATATCCGCGGTAACTTACAATAGCAGATTTGAACATATCGAGATCATCGCTAACAACTGGCAGCTGCAAATATTTCCGCGCCCATAAAAAGATACATTTAGACATTCCGCACCTAAGTAATTTGTGACCCGCGCTGTATAATCTATTCGTTACCGACAAAATTGTTATCGATAACTCTAAATGTGCAATATGTGTCGAAGACGGGAGCCTTTTTGTTGCGGCGCCAAGAAACAAAACAAACACAAATAAGCAATGGAAACCAGTGACACTTTCCGCGAAAGAACTGCATAGAGCCCAGGATATTTGTTAAAACGCAAAGCCTCCTTTTTTTTTTTATGCCTAAATAAGCCACTGGACACAGCATATATTTGGTTTTAAAGGGCACTGAAGTAACTTCGCCAGGGAAGTACCTACTCAAGACTTCGCAATGCAACTAATCATAATAATTGCTTTTCGCTGATGTTTTTAAGACTGCCAAATGCACTAGTGTGCTATGAAAGCTCAGAGTAGGGCACGCCACTTTAATGACAAATAGAATGCATAAATATAATGCCCGTACTATTGCAAGCATTTCGTTTCAAGCTTACGTGGAGCCTCTTTTTTATCGCTGAAAATTGGGCCAGTAAGTGCACAGTTTCTTTAAAGGAGTACTGTACCAAAAATTAGGTGACCTACATTTGTACTGCAGCGAAATCTGACGTTCGTAAGATAGCTAAATTCGCGCAGTTTCTTTTTCAGGTTTTTTTTTTTTTTCACGAAGTAAGCGGGAAGCGCTTTTATTTATTACATTTCTTTTTGAACTGGTGCACCCAGTGGCGGGGTCCGCAAATTAGTAAATTTCGAAGCTGTAACGTTCCTTGAATCCGCGCCAGGTCAGTTCGATCAGCATTAAGCCTGCTAAAGTGGGCGCCTGCACCTATGGCGCATTCGGTTGGGGGGACGAGAGCAGAGGAGCCGAGCATTGCAGAGCAGTACAGGAGCACGAGGGTGTAACGGTCCTCCCACGGGAACGCTCTGCGTGCCGAGAGCAGCGCGCCACGACCACGTGACCGCACTTCTTTCTCCGCCGGCCCGCAGTGGCGGCAGTTGCATCCTGAGGAGAGGCGAGCACTCCGTGAAGAACCTTTGTTCTCACCGCGCGGAGATTTGCCTCCTTTGGCCCTTTCGGTGCCAGGAGCGATTCTCAAACATGCATACAGCACCTGAGCAATGCTTTCCGTTCCTGACACAAATTCGCTTGATTCCGAAGAGCTCGCCGAGCGCCGACGCTTTGCAGCCGCTATTTTGAGAGACGCCAACTCCAGAGAGAGAAAAAGAAAAAAAATGGCGCGGATATGACACTTTATGCCATATGACTTCCTCTGCACTCGCTTTAGACGTGAGAGCAGCCGGAAGTGCACTCGGGTGCTCTCAGCGGAGGAAAAGCCCTTCTCTTCTACCATTCGAGGCCAGTGATTCTACTCCAGCTATTCCACTGGAGGACGCCCGCTTGTCTGAGAGCACTTTCGAAGTGCTCTTGAGTGCACCTGCTCTTCCACTAGAATTAGCCATTAGGGCGAGCGCGATAAACGCTATGCAGAGTACGCATAAGGAATGTTATCGCTTTCTGAAGTCGCTTCCTCTCGCAGCTGTTTGATTACTTGCGTAGATGCCGGTCCAGTGAAAGGGATGGAGGTGAAAAGGTACTGTTTTTCCGGAAGATTCGGAAATTATTAATTCAAAAGCATTAATAATTTCGCTTTGTTGATAGATTTCTGTTCACAGACCGCGTCCGTAGGCCGCATCTTCAGAACGAATCAGCAAAATCGTGTCCGCAGCAGTTGTGAGTAATTGAGAAGTGGTAGTCAATCGATAAAGGGTGACGTAATGTTGTGTCCGAAAACTTCATTAGGCCAATAAGTTAACCATGTAAATACTTAAAGGCCCCGCCGGGGTGGCGCAGTGGTTACGGCGCTCGACTACTGTTCCCAAGGACGCGGGATCGAATCCCGGCCTCGGCGGCCGCTTTTCGATGGAGGCGAAAAGCAAGGCGCCCGTGTGCTGTGCGATGTCAGTGCACGTTAAAGAACCCCAGGTGGTCGAAATTACCGGAGTCCTCCACTACGGCGTCTGTCATAGCCTGAGTTGCTTTGGGACGTTAAACCCCGCAAACCAACCAACCAAATACTTAAAGGCAAAAATGTAAAAGTAAGGGCGAAAATGGCCTTATTAGCCAATAGCTTGGCGCCACATCTGAATGTATCAAATACTAAAATAGTTAAAGAAATGAGTCAATTAATGTGATGTAAAAGATGTGACATCACGAAACCCGAATTCAAACAAACAAAAAAAAAAAGGGCACAGGAAAGGATTGGCGCTCAATCTGAAAGCACCAAAGACTAAAATGGTTGTCATTCAATTATGGTGACGTCAAGGATGTGACGTCATGTAGCCTGAATTAAAGCCGAAAAAGGGCATATGAAAGGATTGGCGCGCGGTTTGAAAGTACCGAAGCCTAAAATGGGTAAACCAGAATTGAACTATTGTGACATCAAGGATGGGACGTCACGCAACCGAAAGTAGAGCCGAAAAAGGGCATAGGCGCGCAATTTGAACGTATACCAAAGATTAAAGTGGGTAAATAATAAGTTAATTAATGTGTCTTAACGCTACGCTTTTCGCTGAACTATGTCTGACCAACTGGCCCCACAGTATACTCCGTTAAATTAATGTGACGTAGAGGATGTGACATCACGCAACCGGAAGTAGAGCCGAAAAAAGGCATAGGAGAGATTTGCGCACAATTTGAAAGTGCCAAAGACTAAAATGGGTAAACAATAAGTGAATTAAGCAACTAGAAGCGATCAACAGCAGCATCTATGCCTACGCATTACTTCGATGCAGATTCTGCAGAGCTCTTTAATTTTCATTCTTATTCTACAGCCGCCGACATGCGGCTTTATCACTGCGATTCCAGCGCACGAATCGATTATGTATTCTTTGTTAATTTTTTTTTTGTTGCGCGACGTAGCCTTATCATTTTCTTAGTCGTGTAAGATGTGCCGAAGTGTATCTCGAAGATTCTAGCCATGCGTGTATGTTTCTACAGTGTTCCAGGCTGTGCTAGTCACCGGCTGCCGTTTTATCTTGATCTTTCTTCGCAGCTTTTAAATCTGGCGCTGACGCATGCAACGAGTATTCGTAGATCAACGACTGCTGAGAAGGATTGTTGTCATCGCCTTAGAGCAATATACTTACGTAAAGAGCGGACACCCCCGTAGGGCCCTGCGGCCGCGCTACGGCACTGCCGCCAGCGCCCCGAGCGGCTGGTCAGACCGGTAATATCGTCCTCCGAGATTTTAGGTTCGTGCTTACAGTCTCGGTCTCGGTTTCGGTTTCGATAGCAATGCTTTCTGAACTGATTTACATTTGGCTATTAAAATTAAAAAAAAAAAAAAATTGGCTATTATTTATGTGGAAATAAAAAAGCTGGAGAAATTAATGCAGAAGAAGAATAAGAAAACAATACCAAAAGAAATAAATAGCTAAAGAAAAAAGGCCTACGCGTAGCGTGTTTGCCCCGTCAGCAAACGGTCTGGTTCGACTCCTCGCACCCACAGTAACTCCAACTTATTTTCCGACATTCTTCTTTGCATATGTTACACGAATCTCAAACTCACTTTTATTGCTTGCATTTCGACGTTTCCTTAATTGATCTTTCAAAACCCAACTAGAAATAAATTTTGCTTTCGATGCAACGCCTGGAAACAGGATCTTTGCGTTGTAAAACTTTTTCCTAACGAAGCTTCGTGCTGCCCAGGAAGCTAGGTGTATTGTTACATGCGTTTCATCAAATGTGTTGCAGATGACGCGAAAGAGTCGGACCACTATCGGTAGGAAAAAGCAGAGCACTTAAACACTACCAGTTTAACAACTTGCCAATGGGCCAATGTATAAAACAAAACGGTGGTTTTGATTGGCCTAAATTCAGTTGAATACGAATAGTGGCGGCGCCCGCTGCCATTAAAGGAAACTGCGTCTGATCTGCTAACTTGCAGACTATTGATAAGCGCGCAATCACCTGGAAAATAAAGTTAAGACTTGCACGAGCGAAAGTTCTTAGAGACAACAGCCATAGAGTTAAAGAATAGTGATTTTTAAAAGACAATGACGGCAATAGCAAAAAGCTTCTATTGGACACTTCTAGATGGCGCGACAATTTATAGACACCCGAGAAATGAATACAAAAATTAGTCACTTTTTGGAGCAATTCTCAGATAGGTGCAAACTATATCAGGATAAGGTGGATCTGATGCATATGATATGGGCGTGTCCAGAAATAAAAAATATAAACGAACAGAGAAAGACGGAATAATTGTGCGAGACTCTACTGTTGTGCTTACACCCTGAGACTCAGCTAGGTGTAATCCGACTGGCTGAACACGCCGCCCGGGTCCAAGGGCTCCAGGCCGTCGTATAGGCGGAAAGGTTGACGCCTGTCCTGTATCTGTGGGAAATTAGCTTTACCACCACCACCAAATGGCACGTTCCAAAAGCTCCGGGAAAAGTTACTCGGGAGGCGTTCTCAAGCCGGGTCCACAGCCTCCCGGCGCTCAAACGCGAATTGCTTTCCCGAACGCATGCCTGGCATGTGTTTCTCAAACACGAAAAACCGAGAAAACAAATTTGCAGTCCATACCGATGCGTTCGCATATAGTGCTGTACATTTATGAGACCGGCGTTAGCGCCATTCATGGTTCCAGAATACAGCAAGTTTCTTGTCCCTCAGGTCTCAGATAGAGCAGCAAGACGCCAAAATACCGTCGTTATAGAGAAAACCGCTGTCTGAGTGGGACCCTTTCTACGTCATTTCCATTTCTTAGCCATGGTCGCATTTTAGAAGTTAGGTTCAAAACACAATTTTTGAAAAGAAAGCTTCACTACGCTTGGATCAGCCGAGGTCAACCTGCCCGACCGCTTATCTTCAATGAGACAGAGGTCAGTGGGCTATACAGCTTCAATGTGCTGCCATCTCAGCATACCACCGCTGGAGCTTTGACCCCTGACATTTGTAACAAATTGTAAATTGGTCAGGACATGTGCAGGACATGTAGTGCGTAGAGAGGATAACCGATGGTCGTTTAGGGTAACAAACTGGATTCCAAGGGAAGGAAAGCGTAGCAGGGGGCGGAAGAAAGTTAGGTGGGCGGATGAGATTAAGAAGTTCGCAGGGGTCAAGTGGATGCAGCTAGCACAGAACCGGATTAAGTGGAGAAATATGGGAGAGGCCTTCGCCCTGCAGTGGGTATAGTCAGGCTGATGATGATGATGATGAAAATGGTTATTAGGAAAATAAAGGCCCAGTATCTATCGCATTCTCCGTGGGCACCTGAACTGCGCCGCATCGGAAGAGAGATAGGTGGCAGTGGAAGCAAAAATAGAGAAAGAGGTGCCGTATTGGAGGGCTGCGGAGTAATTTTGACTACCTGGATAGCTTTGACATCCATTGACACTGCAGAGCACACGGACGTCTCTCTTTATCGCCTCCTTCGAAACGCAGCTGGTGGCGGTCGGTATCGAACCCGAGTACTTCTGACAGTAGTCGGACATCTTAACCGCTGAGCCACCGCGGCGGGGAAATACTTGATGGCAGACACGGCTTCACGAGTTCCTTCCTGTAGTTTACTGTGCACTCGAACGCAGTCTCGGCAATTTAACTGTGGCAAAACCATGCCTGCCCCCATATAAAACTGAGTCTAACCATAACAAAACGAAATAAAGCCACGATTTCGCTTTGCCTAAATAGGTTTAGCAGGATAAAGCCGCAGTCATGTTTTGCTCATGACATCTGACATACTCACTTAAGCTACAAATGCGTTAGTTTTTCGGTACTCTGTTGTACTTCCAAAACACCCCTTTTAGAGAGTGCAAAAATACATCCGTTGCAGTTGACTAAGGTTCGCGAGACTATTCCACCCCTGTGGCGATGGCGCCACATGGCCTCTTTAATTGCTTCGCTTTCACAAGCCGAATTCTGTTTGCACAGCGAGTCAAGACCTTCGCACGAAATCTTGGTGATTTTGAATTTTGTGTAAAATATATATCTACGTTTTCTTAATAAATACTTAGATCCCACTGAACCTAAGTGTCACACTGGGTCCGGCGCGCAATTAATATTCTTTGTGATTTCAAATTTTTGTAAAATATATATGTGTGTTCTCTCTATACTTCCTTAGATCACACTAGATGTTGAGTTAAAAGGCGAAATATTAGTACGTAGATTTTAGGAGAGACCTGGTGGCCGCTCCTGGCCCTACGGGGCTGGGACTGGTAGCTTACTGCCGCATGCGGCGGAGGCTAGCCTGCCACCATATATGTTTATCTGTTGTAAGCCGTCATTGCACCCTCTACCGTTTTGGTGGTGGATGATGGCTGTTGTGACGCGCGTCTTTTTCTCCCTCTTCTTTTTTCTTTCTTCTGTTTTCTCTTCTGTCCGCGGGAGGCAGCGGAGGTGGCTCAGTTACAGATCTAGTAGCAGGCCCGTGCAGTTTCTTTTCCTTCTTCTTTCAGTCGCAACAACAACAATGTTGAGTTACTCGGATTTCAATCTATATTTGTCTACATTTCAAGACTTAACCAGGCTGGACCATCATAATTAAATTTGGCATTACAGATTGCTTAACTTTGGAGATTTTTATGGGTTCATGATCTGCTCGTTAAATCAATAAATCTGAGAATAAATCATTATGTTTACATTAGTTTGTCTTGCGCGCAGTCATGGATCAGCACTCACTGGTGGAGAAGATTCGAAGCCAATTCTCACCGGACAATTACCCGGCCCACTCGATCAAGATGCTGCCCGTTCTGGATTTTTTTCGGAAAGAACTGCACTCCATCTTCACGTCAGGTATATCTCATTTATGAATAAAATGAAAGGAGCCAGCAGTCTGCGATTACAAGGTAAACGTAAGGAACCTTTTGTATACTTTTGTAGTTGATATTGACCAGAATTAGTCTTGTAATGATTTCAGGGCGGAAGAGAAATAAAAAGTGGCTGAAAAAAAAACAAGGCGCCGATAGTGGCGCCTCTTAGCATCTGCGCGTCGCCCTTGCTTCCACTTTTTTAAAAATATCTTTCTGCCTGAAATCATTACAGGACTGATTTTGGTCAATATCAACTACAAGAGTTTATATCCCCTACGTTATATATCCTCTAAGTTTACCTTGGACTCGAAGTTTATTAGCTTCTTTCATTGGTGTCATAGCGAGCCCCTCAGTTCCCCCTCAATTTCCTGCTCATTTATGGATTATCATTCATGTTGTCGGAACACGTAACGCTTGCTTCGAACGCAGATATCGCGAAAAAAAAAGTCGTTTCGTAAGTTAATTACTAGCACATATTCTGAATCATTCAGTTCGTGCGACTTATGCAGCCGGCGTTGCGCGCCATGTACGGCGACTTCGAACCTGAAGCAACGGTTAAGAGTTGCACTGGCCCGTAATTCTTAGTCAGGGTGACAAATAATTTCGAGGTTACTGGACGTCATTTTTTGTATAAAATATTTATGTAAAGCTGTGCAAAAAAGGCAGCTGGAACATATATTGGCAATAGTTTGAAAACGTGCCTATTTGCGGTAGCCGAGCCCTGCACCACGGACTACAAAAGTGGCAGTGGCTGTACGCACAGTAAAGGAACCAATAAGTCACGCTTGTTCCTACAACGTTTTTATTTAGGGGTTCCAGTGCGATATATAAGTTATTTTAATTGCTTTCGGTTGGACCTCCGTGCCAGCTTGGTACTAGTTGATGCTCTTCTGAGCTGAGATATAAATAACAGTGGCAGCAGTTTAACCATGCTAGAAACTAGTTAGACGACCGATAGGTCGGCTTTGCATGATTTTGCAAGGTTTGAAGTTTGTTTTTGTGATTCGACTCACCGGGCCCTTTTTAACGACATATGACAATTTAGTATCAAGTTCTATTTTTAGTTACAAAACTATAATTAATGGTGAATATTTCAGATCTGCAATTGAATTTGTGCAATCGTGCTCAATATAAGTTGTCTAACAATATGTGACGATTCTTTAATGTGACGGTAAATATTCATAACTAATTAATGGTGTGCAGTTAAAGCTACAAGTGTAGTGCGATCGCTCTCGATAAAGCTGTACAAAAATATGTTACTTCATAGTGTAAGTGTAAAAATCAATTTTGTAATCACAAAAATGTCATTTTCAGTACATATTTGCATTCAGCAGAGCGTACTTATACTTACGGCGTCCAGTTCATAAAGTTCATCTATACTTAACATATGCTATCCAGCGATATTGCACTTGCGTTGCGATTATTCTCGATAGAAACTACACAATGTTATAAGTATTCTCTTGCTGGACCTTGAGTTGAAGGTTTTACATCTCGGCTGAGGTGAAGAGCAGAGCTCACGCTGTAATAATACTTGAGTGCAACAATATAACGTTCTGTCTTGTGCACAATAACAACTTTGAATAGGAAGTATAAAATGCCGCTTTAACTGTGTACCGTGTTAGGAGCATTAGCTATGCTGGAAAACTTATACCACCATCTTTATGAGAATACCTGCTCCGCAATGCAGCCAATTACCGGGATGTACATTCATAGAACAGCTCCGTTAAGGTCCTGCGAACTTTAACTAACGACCGCTGTTAAAGGCGCGCTTCTAGGTTCTGCGAGGTCGACGTAACACTGTCCCTCGCAGATTACATAGGACTCAGTGACGTTACACATGACGTCATTGCAACGTGCCAGACTACCTGGCTGAAACACAAAGCTGCCATGATTTAATCATAGCGACATAAGAGAGGACTAATGTGAAGTGGACTGAATTGTCGCACTGATCTCTACAGGAAGCAACTAGCTATCGTTCAATATTAGGCGTTCCAGAAGCAACTGTTCTTCATTTATTCTCTTGTGACGTATGGGGTGAAGGCCGCCCAGGGCTTCAGATAAAAGCGGCCAGAATAGGCCAGTAGAGATCAAGAATGACCACTGTATTGCTCTGAACTAAGAGTGCATTATGTTGGATTCAGTTTTATTTCGATAGATTAAACTGAATTAAAGTGTATTGGGCTGTAGAGTGCTGCACTTTGTTGAATACTGAGAATAAGGTGACATAGATCGCTTTAAGGGTGAGTTGATTTTGCGAAGCAAGTCGGATTACTGTACAATAAGTCGTTAAACTATAATAGTAGGTGCTTTAAAATTTCCCCAAAGCTTTCGAATTTTTAATCTTGATTGCCGGCTTCGACGATCGAAGCAACCAGTATTACAATAGGTAGAACTTGCGAGGCGCACTTTAGCTAGCGCATTCACAACACAAAAGTAGTCTTGAGTGCACTCCGTATTTTTGGCTTCCTCGTCTACTCGCTCTTAGCTTTGTGTCAAAATGTCTTCACTTTCTTCAGAAAGGCTGGATCTAGAAAGCAAAGCTGAACTACAAGAGGGAACACGGTCAGGATGCTCGCAGCAAGCAGCCGAGGAATACAAAAAAAAACCTCGAAAAAATATCGAGAGCACTACGTAATCTACACTACATGTAAGCGAAACCGTGAGCTTTGCTGCTGCGCACGGTAATCACGTTTCCTCTCATTATTATGATGAACTTAATGTACCATCCCTATTATCTTTACTGTCAGAATTGTCATTATTACTAATGCAGCGTCGTTGTTATAGCTGCTATAATCCTCACGGTAGACAAAGAGAATTATGATGTGCGTTTCACGATACCGGGCGTGGCACGGTTGGTTAAAGCGCTCAGTGGCTGGGGATTCGGGGGATGGAGGTGCGATTCCTGGTGGAGACAAGATATTTATTTTTCTGATGACGTTATTAGTATGGTTGACGGCTAATGTCCCGCCTCATACATTCGTTATTAGCACGGTACCCATCAGAGCACAGATGCGATGCACAGATATGACCCACAGATCCCGCGCACAGTTCTCGTAAATAACTCTCGCGCACATGATTTTGTTCCTTGAGAAAGGCTTTTTCATTCAAAAAAGCAGCGCGTAGGTGGCACCGCAGTGGCCTCGCCGGAGGGCTATGGGGGATGCGGCAAAAGCTCGACGTTTGGTCGAGGCCCGATGCTAAAGCAGAGTAGAGAAATTTTTGCTCGCTGCCGACCAGGAGGCCCATCGGCAGCAACGCACGACGAAGGTGCAGCGCACGAGAAGGTCTGCCGTGGCAGCTATTCTGGAATCAACAACCTCACTTAAAAAGGGGCCTTCAAATTTCAGAACTGCCGTCGCGGACTAAGATCATGGTAGGAGGTCCCGGATTGCACAACAGAGAAGGGAGGCGTCAACTCATGCAGACTGTTTACTTAGTTTAAACACGTTTCCTCACATATGTGATAAGTCTCATCAAAAAAGTGTGATAAATGGGCCTGCACCGTACTTTATGATTATCGCAGACTGTTTTCAGGACGCTATTATTGAAGCATCTGTGCATACGTTAACTTGGAGTTTCGCTTATCGCTGTCCAGATCTGACGGCGGCGGGCGGTGACCTGCTGGAGGTTGGCTGTGGTCCCACGGTGTATACTGCGATGGCTGCTTCGCTGGCCTTCAAAAGCATCGTGATGGCCGACCTTGTGCCGGCTAACATCCGCGAGGTGCGCAAGTGGATAGACGCTGCGCCCGACGCCAAGGACTGGACGCTGTTCGCCGAACGGCAGGCCGCCCTAGAGGGAGCTGAGTACGATATATATCAGTTGCTCGAATCATAGTGGTGGTGTGTTGAAATTCTACTCTAAAAATGCTGCCATCACCTACAAGTGGAGTGAGTGAGGATTGTACAGCTCTGATCAAAAGCTGACTTCCTTTTGCAAAATTTTTGAAAGTATATTCGGTATCGCTCAAGAGTAAAGTATATAACAGCTGCATCTTACCTGTACTTACGTTGTGGGGGTTCTCACGGGGCTCCGGCTCCGCTCTGAAAACAGAGGCCACACCGCTAGCTCTGACCACACCCGTGGCCGTGAAGAACGTCACAGCGAGGCAAACATAGCGAGCGGGCCAAGTTTCTCCCTTCCCTTACGGTGCAGTTGAGGTGTCCATAGAAAACAAGTGAGACAGTTACCGCGCCTTTCCCTTCGTATAAATCAATCAATCAATCCGGTTGCCGAAACTCCGGCTCGCTATCAGAGGATCACGGTGCGTGCATCCCGTTCTCACTCGCTTCACTCGCTAGCGACGTCAGAGGCATCAGTCAGTCGCTGCTATCTGTTCCTCGCGCAATGTTCCTATGGGCCCACGCGCTGCTTCCCACAACCTCCCGATAACTCAATTGCTCTCTTAATTTCTCCGACCACAAAGCTTCGTTCATGACAGCCAAGAACTGTTAGTGGAGTGTTTCTTGAAGGAATACGTGTGAAAAATTAAAAAAAAAAAGTTGTCTGTAATTGTACATACTTGTCTTGCTCGACATCTTTGCCTCAATCTATCGAAAAGGTGAAACAGCTGATGAGCGTCGGTCAAATTTCGCATTAGGAAGTAACGTTAATCGCGGGTAATTTTTTTTCTCAACTTTCTCTCTTCTGTCCCCACGAGGCAGCGGAGGTGGCTCAGCTGCAGAACCAGTAGCAGGTCCGTGCATTTTCTTTTCCTTCTTCCTACAGCCACAACAAGTCAAATTATCAGAGGCGAAGTGCGGCTGTAATTGTATATATCAAGCTTCTCTCGACTGCTTTTGAGCACTTTCTGTCGCGGCGGGTACGTTTGTTTCCTATCTAGAAAGCGATGGCCGGATCTGCAATATCCTCCTTGCTTTTCAACGTCATCGCGCATAATTTACCGAAAATATAATAAAAATTATTGCACGGGAAAGGAAAAGGTCAGCGAAAAATGGTCCACTGTGTAGGGGTTTCGGATATGAAGTTACAAAATCGTGCAAAATCATCTGGATCAAGAGCTCTTAGCCAGCTCCGTCGAAGGCGGCAAATGAATGGTACAGACAATGAGTGGAGGACAGGAGCTGTAGGCCTCTATAATGTCAAATTTGCCTCGCCTGAATACAAATGGACGTCGATGCAAGCCTGTATTCATGGGCTTAAAATATCGGTGGCGCCTAGACTCATTTTCGAACAGAACACTGCCCAAATAAAATAGCACAAGCTGTAGCTCGCACAGATTGGCTTTCTACCTAGCGGAAAAACACGGCCCTACCCGTGCGTAGTGCTCTGTCGGCGCAGCTCGCGCGCATGGTGGTGGAAAGAGATATGCAAAGACAGCGATCTGGATCAAATTGAAGTTATAATTTTGTGTTTTTTGTTAAACGATCCGACGTGGTTGAAAACTTCGCAGCCCTCCAGTACGGCGTCTCTAAGAGCCTGATATACTATAGAACGTTAACCCCATGAACCAAACCACAAATGCACAAATTTCACTCGTGTTATTGCCTTGTCTCTCGTTATCAACGCCAGCAACCTCGAAGAGGGTGCCGACATGGTCATCGCGAGGACGCGAAGAGTGGTCCGCGAGGTGACGCTGTGCAACTTTGTGGAACCGGGAGTGTTCTTGGACCATCGCCCAGGGCAGCAGTTCGATGCCGTAATCGCATGCCTCTGCTTGGACAGCGGTTCGGCCGACCAGGAGACCCACCGGCGTGCCACTCGCAACCTGGCAGCACTGTTAAAGCCAGGAGGGGTGCTGTTGGTGTGCGGAGTAACTGGAAATTCGTACTACACGCTCTCCGACAGGCGCTTTCCTTCACTCGTGTCCTGCGAGAACTCCATCAAGGACTCTCTGTTTCAGGCCGGTCTCACGGTGCGCCGATGGGTGGCAGAAGAGTCGCCCGAGTTAATGCGGTCATACCTCAACTACGATTACTCGTACGTTGTAGTGGCCAGTAAAGGCACAATGGACGCCACGTCTATCGGGTCACAGGCATCCGTCTCTGGTTCCAACTGAACTTGTTTCGGTACGAAACATAGTTGCTGATGTCGGCCGGGATATGTAAGCTATTTTAGGGGTGTGACATCTTTTCCAGTCACCACGACGACGGAGGCCGTACTAGTGGGAGACGTCGGCATTTTGCTACATCGAGTTATGGGGTAGCGCTTGAGAAAACAGCCTTCAACCGCCCAATTTATTGTCACGACGCGCATGCATTACTAGGAATTGTAATAATTATTACATGTAATAAACTTTCTCCGAATTGGATTCCATTTTACCTAATCTGTCGCACTGCTTGCAAACTGAAGCTCACGGCAGCAAGCCAGAGTATGGAGTACGAAAGAAGTTCGACCGACTGCTTCGAACTTTGTACTTCGCTAAGCTTGCAGGTACGGTGTATGATTGGAAAATGTTCCGCTGACGCGTCATCCTAAGCTCCGAATAAAGCGTGTCATTCGTTTCCAGAAAAACATTGCGGGAGGTTTCGCAGCACAAGTAGTGCATGAGAGGTTCCTATGTGTTAGCACCTTCATGGTTTTGATATTAAAGCGAGATCATTTATTTCCTCACGGATGGCGTGGTTGGGAATTGTGGACAGGATTTGGGGTCAGTGCATGTCCGCATGAACTGTATATAGAGAAAAAATATTGCAGCGACTGGGTTTCACATCCTCTGCCAGAAAACAGATCAGCGTCCCTGGTTCAGACACGAGAACGCTACCCTATCGGCGTTTATATCCGTACTGTCTGTTTGGAGATGACACGAGTACATATCACTATGTACACTGCATCGGCGCCACACAAGAGTATATGATTACACAGAAAATGTCCTTCGTGATACTAAATCAAGAATGCTTACCCGCATCCCACAGGGAGTTCGTTTTGGGCTTAATACGTTTCCTAATAAACAATAACAAACACAAAAGGTTCAACGGAGTTCTTACGCGACGAAGGTCCATGACATCTGCAGGACGAACAGCCATTCTCGTCTTCCACAAAGAGTGAAGACTCTCCGGACCATAAACATATTAAACGGTATATCGTCATCACTTTGAACTGGGAGGTATTAAATTGCATACAAGGTTATATGAAGTTCTTTCAAAGTGCGTCGGGGAATATCCCAATGGACGATAACCTCGCGGCAATTAATGAAGTTATGTCTAACTGTTTCACGTTTTTACACGACTATCATTTATTCTTCCACAGCATGAAGATTCCTTTCTGCTGAAGCCATGTGTTAACAAGAAGGGTATGAAAATGTTGCTGAAAGAAAAATGTTTTTGAAATAGCATAATTTTGACACGCCACTGTACATAATTTCTTGAGCTTCCACAGTGCAGCATCATATACGGAGGTATATGAGTGGTGTTGTCGGCTCACTCTGTGCGCCATTTGTTTTTTCCCGGCCAAATAATCTAATAAAATGCGCACACACATAATTCTAAAGAGCACAACTTTCTGACGATGTCCAGTCGCTTGATAACAAAGGGAACGGTATGTAGTTACCCCAAATTCCCTCAGTCCTTTTGCCATCCATTCTTGTCTTAATGACCATGCAAAGAAACTCATTCCTTTCGTTGCGAGGGAAGAAAAAGCGCGATTCAAACTGATACCATATAAACGAGAGCGCCCAAGCCCTTCGATGAGAACTTGGCACAACAGATATCTGCAATAGTTCGCTCCCAATCAAATTTCAGGAAACAAACTGAATATTTTGAACGTTTACGTGTGACATGAACAATACATGCAGTATATACGAACCTTTTCAATCAGAAAAAGATTTAAAACTGCAGGGCGCGCAGCTACTGGGCAAATTCTGGAATTTCGCAGCCTTGCCATGCTTCTGTTATCTCTTTGATTTAACTCAGTTATTCGCTGCGGAACTGCTTCGGATCCCGATAGTGCTGAAAGGGCATGCCTAGTAGGTAGAAAGCATTCTGTAAGTACCTACCTTGCAATGTGGAGTTCGTAAACATTACACGACCTTTAATGCCGCAAGTTTGATGTGGGTCTACAAGCTCCTTAAAAATGCTTTTGCAAACTTCAAGCTAGGAATTTCATAAAACATTTTATTCAGTATAATTAAGAGGTCCTTTTTATATTAGCCAACTTGCTGTAGCTTATACCGATCTTCAGTTTTCGGGGTCAAGACTGCGTGCGACGTGCGGAATGAAGGTGGTACCGTATCTGAAAGATTGCACAGACAGGCAAGCCCAGGACCGAATATGTTTCATCACCTTCTCCGTCTGGCCCTGCAGACTGTTTCTACGGCAGCTCTTATATCGCCCTTTTATTCTCCTGAATACGTATTCGCGTCTCAAGGCTTTTTCTGACGCTGTCAGCAAGCCTTGGCACGCCGTTCAAGAAATCACTGTTAAAACCTAGCATTAAGTGTGTAATATTGCCGAAAAATTCACAACAGTGCTAAACAAATGCGCTCACGACCAAAGATAAATCTGATGTCAGCTCGTTTCAAAAAGGTATCTGCATAAATTAGTTACTGAAAGCGTGCAAATTTTCATCGCTTATTGCACGCTTTCTGGACATCTCACCTTTCAGTAACGCTTACCTCTAGCGCGTATAACCTTGGCTTTGCTTGTCTATGTCAATTACCTCCAGTCAATTTCTTTTACATTTTAATTAACTATTCATGATTAGAAATTTGCCCGCCTAACAGAAATTCTAGCTAGTGGATGCGAGCACGATGTTAACGTGAGTGCGAGTGAGTTGTTGCGAGAGGGAGTAGATATGAGTGTGAATGTCAATTACAGGATGCGAACGGGATGTGGACGTGAGTGCGAGTGAGGGGGTACGAGCGGGAGTGGACGTGAGTGTGAGCGCCAATGGGTGGCCGCAAGCTAGATTAGAATTGGGTGTGAGGGCTAGTAAATGGTCGTCGCGAGCGAGAGTGGACATAAGTGTAAGTGAGTGGATGCGAATGGGAGTGGACGTGAGTGTGAGTGCGAGTGAGTGGATGCAAGCGAAAGTGGACGTGAGTGTGAATGCGGGTGAGTGGATGCGATTGGGATGTGGACGTGAGTGTGAGTGCGAGCGGACGTGAGTATGAGTGCGAGTGAGTTGTTGCAAGTGTCAGTGAGAGTGAGGACATCAGTAGATGAGTCAGAATAGCAGTAACAAGAAACATTGTGCAATATCAATGCGATCGCATCGGAATGCTTCTCCCCCCGACATCCAGGTAGAGAAAAACATCAACCCGGATTCTTTTATTTCCCATCGGCAGGAAAGCATTTCCTTCACATTTTTAGACATTTGTATTAAGCTGCCACGAAGGTAGCAAATTCTCAATATTGCACAGCCACAAGGTTCAGCAAACGTTTATTACCGAAAAGCCAACCTGTTCGGAATGAAAGGAAACCCTCAGTCCATTAACCAACAGTTCAGCGAGAAGACGTGTCTTTGCAGCCCGAGTACGTCCATCATTAGGTGATGCTATGTGCGCCCCTCACTTAAGAAGCAGGGACTAGGTTGGAATGGGTAGCGTTAAAATGAAACAGACTTAGACTTCAAACAAATAGCATCCGAATGCAGGGGTTGTGACTGCTGATTTAGAAAGCAGGGTTACTGGCCGTGATAACCTAAAAAGAGTCTTTTAGAAATAATACAGAAGGAAAGCAAACACGAAGGCGAAAAGCAAATTGCACCAAGAAAAGCAAAAAAAAAAAAAAACACAAAGAAAAATGAAAAGACGAATCCATTTACTCTAGCACTTTCGACATTCCAGACGTGTTCAGGAAATACGTAATAGTTTTATGGGTATTGCTCGCTCCGAGTTTAAAGCGTGCGTTTTGCTAAGGATGATTTGGAGCCGTTTAGAGAGGCTAGATAGTTATTATTTTATACATGCCAACATTTTCGAAGTGCAACAACAGCGTGCGCTATGAAGAACCAGCTAGTGCGTAGTCGAATTAGCATTCTTTTTACTCCAAACGTTTTATGTAACAAAGAGCATGTTCATAAATCCTCATTTCTGCTGTTTTCTTCAAACACGGGTGAGTTTCGTCTTTTGGTGCGTAAAATAAATCCCACGATGTGCAAGAATCGCAAATGTGACTATGTTCACGTGTCATGCTTTCATCTTCAAACTCAACTTTAGGAGGTCGCTAACGAAGCCAAAGAAGGCAGGCCTTTGGTCATATTGATGGCCTGATCATTTTGTTATGATCAGAATGGGGCAAAAGTGTGCGACCACACCGCCGCCCCTCCCTCCTATAGAATAAATAATTGCTTTCAAACGTAGCGCGTATGTAGTACTGTCATGATTGTAGATGTCTGCGCTAACCTCCGAACAAATAGTGTCACCTGTTTATACCGTGTCCAACTCTATATCACTTAACACTTTTGAGGTTAAGTTAACAAGGCGACTCAGAAGCGCTCAGCTACTTGCATATAGCAAATCATGCGGGAAGTCTTTAGGAAACAATTAATAAAATTTATAATTATCGCTAAGTAGTCAGTGAAATGACTCCAAAATAAAACCGAATTCCTGGCTTGGTGAAGGCGACTGCTTTAAACCCTGTGCTTGTCGAAGCATGAAAAAACGCAGTGTCAACTTACTCCCTATGTATCACGGAGCCATAGAGGTGGGCATAAATTAGATATACAACGCTGGGCCCGTAAAATCGAAGAAAATGTGAATTTTCTTTCCTTAAGGTGGCGTCAAATACTAATTCCGTTGGAATTCTTTCTTCTTGCATCATCTGTTTTAGCCACAATGCCGTCATCCGCAGTTTTCCTCTGATGGGCCCTGCTGCCTACGTACTCTTAATCATCTTCCAGGCCAGCGACCAGCAGGAATTTGATGTCCCGAATCTGGAATGACTTACATGTGTGGCTGTAGCAGGATCTTCCTTGCAGATGGCTATGTCTTTGTGCGATTTGGAACATTACACCGCCGCTAGTAGTATATTGAGACTGGTGACTTATCAATGTCAGTAAAAAAACTAAGAAAACGGCGTTGCTGGCGGCAGCAAAGTTTCTCATCTCATACGGTAGACACACGGGCTGAGGCAGGCAGTGACATGAAGATTCCTCGGTACTGATTCTAACGCCTCCGTCGTCTACAACTAAATAGACTTTCAACGCGTGTTCCCGCCTTATTGTGCAGCCCGCCTGTATCTCGGTTGCTCGCTGTCATTTCCATGCATCCGTATCCCAGATTGGTCCATACCACAACCTCCCATAGTCCCAGTTTGAGCATCTAGCGGAAGCAGATTTCACGTCAGAAACGGGTTTACCACAAGACATGCCTTTTCCCACGCACATGTAAATGGGATGGAGCGCATTTGGCAAGCACTCGCATATTATGACTAGCAGCTTACCGGTATCGCTCAAAAGGAAAGTATACAACAGTTGCATTTTACCTGTACTCAACTATGGGGCTGAAACGTGCAGGCTGACAAAGAGGGTTCTACTTAAGTTAAGGACAACTCAGAGGGCTACGGAACGAAAAATGGTAGGGGTAACATTAAGAGATAGGAAGTGTGCAGAGTGGGTCAGAGAAATAACTCAAGTTACCGACATTCTAGTGGAAATTAACAAGACGAAATGGGCATGGGCAGGACATTTAGTGCGAAGAGAGGATAATCGATGGTCGCGTAGGGTAACAAGCTAGATTTCAAGGGAAGGAAAGTGTAGCAGGGGCGGCAGAAAGTTAGGTGGGCGGATGAGGTTAAGAAGTTCGCAGGGGTCAAGTGGATGCAGCTAGCACAGAACCGGGCTAAGTGGAGAAATATGGGAGAGACCTTCGCCCTGCAGTGGGTATAGTCGGGCTGATGATGATGATGATGTAAATGCATTGTGTAAAGAGCCAGTGGCAGAAATCTAAAGGTGAGCTTCTCTGCAAACAGTAAACGCTATCGCCACGGCGACCTAATTAGCCGGGGGAGGCAGAATATTGTGCTAGGCTGCAGGTATCAATTGTAAGGCTTCATTTTCTTCATCCCTGTGTTGCAGTTGTTGGTCTTTGCTGCAATCATTTCCTAGTGATACAAAACCTTTTTTGAGGAACGCTTGTGCAGCGACACCTAAAGATTCTTCGTCCAGCTTATTTTTCGACGACCATGTACTGGAAGGAAAAAATGCGGATGGAGCTACAGACCCCGTGTTTTTCCAATAATACATTCCGCGATCAAGGACACGGCGAAATAGGGAACATTAATTGGGTACAGAACTGGCATCTTCTATGCTTTCTCAGGAGCATACATGCTCGCCGCATGTCCCGGCCTAAGCGAGAAGGTGCATTGAGAATTTGAGTTCACCAGCCTCACTTAACCATAAGTCAAAGATTCCATGGAGGGCTGAAGATGTGCGCACAGATGATTCACGCCTGTCTTCTGTGTCCACACAAAGGAGGCATTTGGCCAGCACCCTTCCTACCGCCCCACTGTAGCCCACATCACCAATGCATAGTAATTTTCGCAGAAAAGGTTCAAGGAAGTCCAGGTAACCAACATGGCGGACACACCTTTGACTGGCGGCTACTATAGGTGGGCGCGCTACAGGAAGAACATCCTGACACCTTTCCGCCATAGTAAAGGAGTCTTTAAACACAAAACATTTGCTGCAAAAACCTTAAGTCATTTTGTCCGACTTCGCGTCAAAAATGTGTTTTGTTCTATGCGACCAATTCTCCTCATGACGGGCGAAGGCGGTGGCGGTGCATTAGGAAAGCAGGAAGCGCTCGGATGCAATTCAGTAAGCAGTCGCCACTGTCAAATGAATAATGCGCGCGCGCACCACTCCATGCCATGCATAGCTTAAGTGCGCATGTTCAAGAGATGACAGCATGGTACGCCAGTGATTGGAGAAATAATTGGTCCTGAGAAATGTAAGCTCATCAGCTGTTTACTAAATTGGAGAATCGAAGATATAGGATGATGCAGGAAGTGAAATGCAGACGAGGGTGAAAGGGTAGCTGCAGTTGATTAGCAACGGGAAAATAAGAAATTTTATTTTTACGCGCAACATTAGGCTCTCATGGGCTTCTGCGCACATTGCCAAAAGTACAGGTCCAATACGGGACTCTTTATTCCTGCGCATGTCTACCAAATAGAAGAACCTCCAAAGGAGCCGGCTGTCGGCTGGCGAAAAGTTCCTCTTTTCTGTATGTACGTATGCAACAGAATCCATTAACCCCGCAAGGTTAAAGAAGTAACACATAAATGAGAAATGAGAAAACAAGAAAAACACAAAAGATTAAGAATAACATAAATGCAGACACACAAAATTTAAGATAAAGGGTGGACAATCATAAAATTCGCTTTTAATAT
Organism: Amblyomma maculatum; assembly: GCF_055883805.1. Taxonomy (NCBI): domain Eukaryota; kingdom Metazoa; phylum Arthropoda; class Arachnida; order Ixodida; family Ixodidae; genus Amblyomma; species Amblyomma maculatum. The sequence continues at coordinate 86,227,203 of NC_139348.1, read as the reverse complement.
ACAAGCACCATACTGGGAGAAACATCCCAGACACTGCAAACCCGAAACTGCTATTGCATTTACTGCTAAAATACAAACCCACAAGTTTTTTGCATTATATCGCATCACAAAGTTCGATTAAAATGAACTCATGGGGTCTTTTAGATAATATTCGTTATTTCGACGATGACAATATTTCACAAATATTTCAAACAAATCAAATATCCCTCCCTTTCAAATATTTCTGATGTTTCACTTGTGGTGCCGAGATTATTCCTGCCGTATGAACGGCTAATGCTGTAGCTACATGGGAGCTGAAACTACCTGTCTCCCACCATGTCACACCAACATTGCTAGGCGGTTTGGGCAAGGTTTTTATAGTGTGCTATATAGGTATGATGAATGCGCACGGTGAGTCAGCGAATGAACTAAACACCAAGCAGCTATGTGCGGACGAGGGAACTCAACTGGGAGGGCGGAAAGGCTGAGAGGGATCTCTGTTAACATACTGTTTTCAGTTTCCAGGCGCATATATTTGTCGAAAAAAATTTTTTTTGGCTGTGCTGACGTTCATTCGACCGAAAAGGCGCAATTATCAGGGCGCAAATAAAAGTCAAAATCAGAACATTGTTTACGAAAAACTAACGGGCTCTATGATCACCGGTTGTAAGGTAATTCATTGCCGATTGCTTCGCTGTAGTTTCTCAAGTCTTGCTCCTACTTAAAATGTTATGTACTTAACTGCTGCATATGTTGCTGGACCAGAATAATTTTCCCAATTATTAAGGAACAGAGAAAATGTTAAATAATGCGCGAAGAAAAAATCGAACCGCTCCAAATGCCAGAAATCAAGCAAAAAACTAGCCTTTAGATCTTACGCTTATCACGTTCCACAGCCTGATAATGACTGTAGAGAGATCGAGAGTTATAATATTTTGTGCCAGTCACTGTCTGTTTAGGCTTTATCGATGCATGGACAAACCAGCCTAACGAATGCATGAGTGTACACTAGGCGTATCGATCCCGTTGTTTCATATTCGCCATGGTATTCGTATATTATATATATCTACCTAGTCGCAACGAATACGTCGGGATGACAGGCCGCTTTTGTCAGCAAAACATTGCAGAAGCTATTCACAACGAGAGATAAAATATTTGCGGACTTGGCCTTTCACTGTCGTGAAAGTATAGACCGAAGCCCTCCGACCTTTCCAAACAGAAATACAACGGAAAATAGAAAACCAGCTTCTTCTTATCAATAAGCTTATTCTTATCTTATCTTATAATATTCTTATCGATCTATAAGCAATCTTAGTTGTAGCGCGCCAACACAGCACTTTGGAAATAATAAATTTCGGTCATCTCCGGATGAATATATTTTCCACCTGACTTAAGCACTTTGCTGTACATGCCACCATCATTGCTCCCTTTCAAATTTTCAATTTATTTCTTTTATACATCATTGTATCGGCTTTCGTTCTTGTTAATTATTGCTTCCGGCATATATGTTATTGTGTGTTGTGTTTTATGGCGCATAAGCAACTCAGGCTATCATGCGTCAAGCACAAGGTATATGTTTTTTTTTTGGGGAAGGAATGAAGTGTTAAGATATCATAGCTTATTCAAGAAAAATGTTTCTTTTAAGGAACTAAAACTCATGAAATATCTACAATTGCATTCTCCTCTAGGAGAAGTGATGGATGGAATGGTATTTGTTGGTTGTAAAATTGAGTAAATGCTTTTTCCGTAGCTTTTCTAGTTTTTTACATGAAATTAAAATGTGGTTTATCGTCAGTCTATGTCCTCAGTCCTCACATACTGGTTCATCTTCTTTTTTGAGAATGAAACTATGAGTAAGATGCGTGTGTCCAATTCGAAGGCGACATAATATTACATCCACTGCACGACTTCCATTCTTCAACAACTGATTTCAGGACGTGTAGTTTATTTCATTTTTCCATGAGGCTTGCCATTTTTCTCCAAGTTTTCTTTGTATGAATTTCAAAACTTCTATGCGTGGTACATTTATTTTGCCAATTTTTTCTTTTCAGGAACTGCTGCACATTCATCAGCTGTCCCGTTACCTACGATTCCGACATGGCTAGGTACCTAGCAGAATTTAGTTTTGTAACCTCTTGTTTCGGCTGTTGTTATCCAATGTACTATTTTTCCCACTAAGGATTCTGTTGCATTTGCAGAATGTAATGCAGTGACTAAGCTGAGGGAGTCAGTGTAGATTATACTCTTTTAATTATTGCATTTTATTATCTTTTCCACAGCTAGAGATATGGCATAGTTATGCCATTGATGCACAATTGGGCAACCTAACTGTTTTCCGGCGATTGTTTTCCACACACACACACACACACACACACACACACACACACACACACACACACACACACACACACACACACACACACACACACACACACACACACACACACACACACACACACACACACACACACACACACACACACACACACACACACACACACACACACACACACACACACACACACACACACACACACACACACACACACACACACACACACACACACACACGCACGCACGCACGCACGCACGCACGCACGCACGCACGCACGCACACACACACACACACACACACACACACACACACGCACGCACACACACACACGACTCCTTTTTATGTTTACTGCCCCATCTCTTGTGCAGTGCAATCGTCATAGCCACTTTGGTTGTTGACGTTTGTTTCTTCGGCGTTAGCCAAGCTTTTTGGTTATTTGGTGCGTTCTTGTCTTTTCCTCATTTGTTTATTTTGTTGGGGATATAGCCTTCGAGTGCGAAGAGAGGATAACCGATGGTCGCTTAGGGTAACAAACTGGATTCCAAGGGAAGGAAAGCGTAGCAGGGGGCGGCAGAAAGTTAGGTGGGCGGATGAGGTTAACAAGTTCGCAGGTGTAAAGTGGACGCAGCTAGCACAGAACCGGGTTAATTGGAGAAATATGGGAGAGGCCTTCGCGCTGCAGTGGACATAGTCAGGCTGATGATGATGAAAATGATGATAGCCTTCGAGACAAGTCATTTCTTGAGTGGCTGTTACGGAAAATGTCTCCTGGTATCTTTGACTATACGTCACAAAAATGTGCTAATGCATGTCACTTTCTCTTGCAACAATTTACGGTGTGGATTGACTGCTTTGAAAATAAAATGAATAGTTCGGATATCATACTGAATATATTCGCTTAGTTCAGAAATCGCTCGTCTTGCCGAGCGCAGCATGCTATTTTCGAAGGAGCTAAATCAACTGAGGTTTTTTTGGAGGGTGAAAAATTCCTAAAGCCGTCTTTGGTTCCAGGATTTTTTAAAAGCTGTACAAATGATGCGGAAGTATTTGAGAACAAATTTAGTTTATATGAGACGACTGTGTCATTAATCACGCTATAGGAAATGATCGCTATGTATGCATGTTAACAATGTACTCAGCAACTTATGTTTTGCTAAGTGGCATATTCGATGAATGATAAATGTCAACAGGTGTTAATCCCCTCTGCACATCAGCCGAGGGAGACGTCTTGGAAGGGTTTACAACCCTAAATATCTAGGGGCCGGGTTTTCAGCAAATATGACATGCAGTAGACGTATTCAATACCTTATGAGGACCCTCGAATGCTTAGCTTCATTCGACGTAATTTGCATAATGTCCCCCTCCCTCCCAAAAAAAGAAAAGGACAAGTCTGCACGCCATACTCTAATCTCTTGTACCCCAGGAAAAAATTTGAATGTATGCAAATCGTGTTACCACACTTGTTTCTGGGACACCAGAATCGCGCCATAAGGGAAGGAAGGAAGGTGGGAGTGAAAGTGGAGCTTGTTACGAGGGACAACGCCTACGCCGCGAGACCCAGGAACGGGCGCCAAAGAGCTGCACTCTAAAATATGTTTGCCAGCCCCTGTATATACTACCAGTCGTGAGAAGCACCTGAACTGAAGCGGCAGAAATAAATGGATATTAAGGAAGGAAGATATGAAAATAAAGAGATGAGCGAAAGGAAGAAAGGACAAGGACTCTTGCCTTTCCTGCTTGACAAAATCCCCGTTTTGGTCTGAATTCTATCTTAGTTAATTACCACAACAATCAAAGTCAACGTCAGTCTATGCGCCTTTAAAAGCAAGGTGCTGTACACGCAGGAAACAGCAATTAGGTATGTCTGGAAATAAAAATGACAAGGTTCGACTAATACACAGAAACATCGGGGCACCCCTGAAAGCCGGAGCTCGGACTGTTCCACATCTGTTAAGATATTTGGGCTGTCGGACGTGAGCCGAATCCGACAGCTATTTTTAGAAGAGCTTTCAAACAGTTATTTTACGTCAATTCGTGTTCTGTGCGGTACTGGATTAAGAATGAGGAAACATGTTAACGGGATATTGCGTACAGCTTAGTTGTATACTTTGTCCCTGTCACGTTATACAATTTCATTTATTGCCGCTCTAGACTGCTACCCAATCCTGGCGGCCAGATATCAAGACGCTTATTACGTTGTTGTATTGGTTCAAAGACAAACTGGAAATAATGTGCAAAACTCAGCCTGACCTTTCCTGCTATCGCTCCCCTCTGCACATCACCTTGCTATCCCTTTGCTTTCCCGCGGGTCGCAGCTCGGGTGCTTCAGATTTTAGGTAGCAATTGCCGCGGCCGGCAGCACTCTTTTCCTTTCTTTCGTTTGTTTATTCAATAAATAACCACTACCATCACTAGTCGTCGAATGGCCATCCGCCGATTAAGACTTGCGACTGTTAGGGAAAAACGCGTTCAGAGTAGCCGTTGTTAGGTGCGCCTTTGTAATAAACGTAATTCTTTTGACGACAATTTATAATACATAATTTATAATACACAAAGCCAACGAGGAAAGGCAAAATTCTGAACAATTAGAGAACGTTTGATGTCGGCCATAACTGAGAATTCCAGCTCCGGCTCTCTGAAGTAAAATGTCTGGATTAATCCGGAAATTTTAGCTCTAGCAGTTTAGGCTTATAAACACAATTGTTGTATTTCCTTTTATTTTCTTTCTGCGTTGTTTTATGTGTTCCTATTCTCTATCATTCGTTGGTATAAAAAGGAGGTTACCTTGAGTGTATATTTTTATTTTATTTCAGTTTAGAATGTCGCATACCTCTTCTGACTGGCGCTTTGCAGTGACCTCACGCCCTTGCCATGCGAACGATCAGTTCAAAAGGAATGCATAACAATACGAGCGAACTATGAAGCCATAGCTTACATGAAAGCATCAGGCATATAAAGTAATTTCTTCACGGCGTTATGAAAAAGCTTCATAACTTTCCGCCGGATGCAGCTCGGGTGCTTAAGATGCTCGAATGGACATTTTTCAAATAGGACAACTGCTCGGGCGCGACGCCTACGCGCTCGCCACGTTCGCCAGGATGCCACGTGCCAACGACGGGAGGTGATCCCTGAACGTGGTTTTTCGTAAAACGACGTTCCTTGCTTCATCGACTCTTCGAATTCTTGCACAATAATTTTTTGCAATGCTAGCATTTTCCAGGCCTTCCAAATGCAGGCATTACATTGTCCCTGTCTCCCCTAGCTCTCCTCAAGCGAGAAGAAATTCGTCACCGTCCTGATATCAAGGGTTAATTAGGTAATTTGGAGTGGGGGTGTCACGGTGGGTACACAGATGACTCGCATCTCTACCCAGGCTATGCGAGACAAGCCCTGCACACAACTACTGCTTCGAAAATGAACCCACCCTACCATTCTTAATTACTTTCTTCACAAAATTTCGGTAATCTCTCTTGTAAAACTCACTTCACCTACGGCCATAAGATGGATGAGCTTCTTTAAAAGGGGCCCTTATTCAGGTTTTTATTCCACAAAAACAACCAGCAGTCACATCTTCATCGAAGCCGCCTAAGTTGGTTTCCACGTTTTTACCCTGGGCGACGTGACGTCACTCGGTCGAATGCAAGGGCACTCTCGTGCCATAGTCAAATTCCTTGCAGGACACCTTTTCCGCACTTACAGGGAGCATGTTTGACCTCCATAGAAGTCGATAAGTCAACTCTTCTGACTCATGGGAAACCAGAAAAGTGGTAACAATGGCAATTCTACACCAAGCTAGCAAAAGGAGCTTTCGTCCCTGTGCAGTGTGTGTGTGTGGGGGGGGGGGGGGAGGGAGGGGACTGACAATCACTAAAGAATGAATCAGCCCGAAGCTAATGTTAACGACATGATCCATGAGCAGAGGCGGGTGGCCGAGCATTTCGAGACATGTCGCCATAGGGCTGCAAGATGAGCTTCCCCGCTTTTGTTAGCTGGCGTGCGGAAGGGAGCTAGCGTTGCTGTTGTGGCTGTGGGAAGAAGGAAAAAAAATGCACGGGCCTGCTACTGGCTCTGTAGCTGAGCCACCTCCGCTGCCTCATGCAGACAGAAGAGAAAATAGAGAAGAAAGAAAAATAAGAGGGAGAGAAAGACTCGTACCGGCCACAACAGCCATGGTCATCCGCCGAAGCAGTGGCGGGTGCAATGACGGCCTACAACCGATAAAGTTCGGTAGCAGGCTAGCCCCCGCTGCAAGAAGCAATTACCTACCTGTCCCAGCCCCATCAGGGCCAGGATCAGCGACCCTTTACCGGCTGTGGCGCGGTAGAAACTCTCGAATATCTACTACACTGCGCCACGCTAGCCTAACCACGACGTGAGTTGTTGGCTAGAATAGCAGCTTGGGCATGTTGGTTATGGTTATGCATCTTGAGGATAACAGCGCGGAACACAGGACGGGAGCACAAGATTGTGTCGTCCTCTAATCTTGTGCTCCCGTCCTGTGTTCCGCGCTGTTATCCTCAAGGTGAGTTGTTGGCGGCTTACAGAGCACAGGGGGTAATCCCGGACAGCATAGCTGCGCTCCTGTGGCCGCCGGTCAGTGCTCGCGTCTGCGAGCGAACACACGTGAGCCTCTTTGAATATATCGGAGAGGCGGCTTTATGAACCGCCTATTTCACCTTGCCAGATAGTGCGCGCTGCGCGCCACGTCGGCCGTCAGTGTTTTGTACAGTGTACAGTTGCGGGCGTCGTGAACTGTTACATGGACGCAGAGCTTTTGCGGAGGCCCGCCCGATGTGCCGAGTGCTCAGTGACCTAAAACATTTGCGGGTAGACCTCAAGCAAACTACTATATACTGTAGCATAATGTATATATTTCTTTTTATTTTTACCTACCCTTTTCTTCCATTCGCTCACCTCTGATTTACTCTCCCCCTTCCTCGCTATCCCTTTATTTCCGCGCCTCAGTTCAGGTTCTTCAGGTGTCAGATAGCAGATACCGTGGCTGGCGAACTTCTTTTCCTTCATTTGTATATACAAAATAACCACTAGAACAATAACGGTTATTTATTGTATATACAAATGAAGGAAAATTGTATGTACAGTAAATAACTACTAGAACATTAACAACTACACCGTAGCAGTAGGAGGCTGCGCTGTCATGCTCGACGCCTGATCAGCTCAAGCTGATCGACAGAGTGCGCAAGATGGCAAAGGCCACTGAGGCCCTGGACTGAGGGCCTCACCCACGCCGGGAGAATTCCCTTTGTCGTTTTTCATTCATTCATTATCGAGATGTTCTTTTCTTTCGGGTGTCTCGTACGCTCGTTGTGCTTTCAGCCTTTCATTCCCTTTTAGCTCCCATGGTAGCACTTCTGTATCAGTAGTATGTATAGGCGGCATGTTAAAGACGCTTTGTGTCGTTTCAATGCCATATTTACGGCTTGCGCATGCGAGGGGAGGTGGGGATGGACGGTTGCTGCTCCTGGCCCTGATGGGGCTGCTTTTCGTGGTGTCGACGTTGTCCCTCGAAACTCGGCGTTGTCCCCCGTAACGAGCTCCACTTTCACTTCCACCTTTCTTCCTTCCCTTACGGTACGATTCAGGTGTCCACAGAAACAAGTGTGACAGATACTGCGCCTTTCGATTGTAAAGACCTCTACTTTCACTTTTACCTTCCTTTCTTCCCTTACTGCATGGTTCAGGTGTCAACAGAAGCGGGAAAAATACTACACCTTACCATTCCTGTGAATCAATTTTGGCAGGCACGCTTCAGAGCTCAAGTTTAAGACGTAACCACACATGGTACACACTGCTAAGATAATAATTTCATAAATAATACGAGTGCCCACACAAAACTGCAGGGTAACATGTGCAGCAACCGAGAATTTACACACTCACAGCATCATATTTTGATGTAGTTTGCGTATATACAGCTAGTTTGATAGCCCTAATCTCTAGCAGATCGTCCGTTGGCTTTCGAGGAAAGCCTGGGCCGGATCTAGCCCACCCTCATTTTCATTAAAACATATTGCTAGAAATTCGATGGCACCTTGCTAACTTTGGCTACAGCGTTTTCAACTGAGTTTAAGATATTGCGAAGGTTCTGTGTTCTCGTCTGCAGCTTGTGGTATTAGTCTCTTCGCAGCGAAAAGTCTCGATGGGCCAAGGTGCTGCCTCCCGCAACCTCCCGATAACTTAATTGCTCTCTTCATTTCTCCGACCGCAAAGCTTCCTTTACGACAGTCAAGGACTGTTTGGAGTGTTTCTTCAAGGAATATGTGTGGAAAATAAAATAGTTTTCTTTAATAGTACATATATGTCTTGCTCAATATTGTTGCCTCAATCTATTGAAACAGGTGAAACAGCTGACGAGCTTCGCTTAAATTTTGCATTTGGATGTAACGTAATCGTCGGAGGAGGAGGAGGAGGAGGAAGAACACTTATTTCCGCCGAATATGGCGCGGCAGCCACCTCCGGGTCCGCACGCAGGCGTCCGGGGAGGCAGTCTGTCGCACCGCGGCCGGAGGACACCCGGCCCCGTCTAGGAGAAGAGGTCTTCAGCCTCGGCCGCTAGGCGGACGGCGAATCGCTGAGTTTTTTTGTCGGAGCTTCTTAGCGTGGTCTCCCATTCATCGCTAGTTTTAATCGCGTTGCGCCCTGGCGCACGAACGCATCTCCATATTATGTGATCTAATGTTGCCACGTGGCCGCAAAATTTACAAATGTCGGTTTCTGCACCGTCCCTCTTCCGCCCTCTGGCACCCGTCCAACTCCTCCACAAGGGCGAAAAGCAATTTCGAGCTTGGAGACTTCTCCAGTCGTATGATTCCTTTTTACTCAGGGATCTATCAGGTGGCGGATATATCCCCCGGTCTTCAGGTTTTCGGTTACATCCCTAAACGTACAAATATATTCTTTGCTTTTAGATGTTCTTGTGGTGGCGTCCGCAGCACCCCGAGGTAGCGAGGAGCGGGCGAGCATGTGGGCAGCCTCGTTGCCGGCGAGACCGGCTTGTGCTAGGGTCCTGATTGTGGTCACGCGTTCGGCGAGAGACGACTCGTTCAGAATTTTTGCAGCACGATTGCTGACTCTACCCTTGCTAAAATTCCTAACCGCCGCTTTGCTATCGCTGATGACGTGTTTCACGACTGGTCGTGCAATGGCAATGGCTATTGCAATCTCCTCCGCCTCTACCGGCGGTAGATCTCGGTTTCTTTCGTTTCCTATGGCGATCCCGGTGTCTAATAGGGCGACCGAGGTTATGTCACCTTCTTTCCAGATCACTGCATCGGTGTAGGCGACCGATCCCGGCGGGGGTTGGTCCAATTTGTTAGCGAGGTGCTTTGCTCTGCTTTTCCTCCTCCCCTCGTCATGTACGGGGTGCATGTTCTGCGGAATGGGCGAGACGTATAGATGCTTTCTGATTTCTCGATTTATGCTTTCTCTGGCACTTTCGCCTTCCCCGGGCGCTAGTAGGTTTACCCAGTCGAGGATTTGCCTATCCGCCACGTTCCTGCGAGTCGCTCTCTCTGGGACAGCCTGACCGCCGCAGCTAGCTCTTTCCACTCATTATGCAACCCTATTTTCTCTAGAATGTCGTTAGAAGTAGTTATGGGGAGTCCTAGAGCGCACTTCGTGCATCTCATAATTATGGTGTTTCATTCGCGTTCTTCGGGCTTGTTGATATTTAGGAATGGAGTCGCGTAGCAGATTCTGCTCGTGACAAAAGCTTGTACGAGTCTGAGTCTACTAGCCTCCGTGAGACCATTCCTTCTGTTGGACGCCTTCTTAAATACTCTGGCTACAAGCTCCGCCTGATCTTTTAATTTCTTAATCAGGCTTTTGTTGCTACCTCTGCAGTTGATAATCATACCTAATATTCAAATTTCATCTACTTTCGGGACTTCGTTCCCGTTGACTTTAATTTTGATATCTGGAGTTATCTTCCCACTACTGCTGGTCATTACCAGGAGCTCCGATTTTTCTGGCGAACAGCATAGACCTACGTCCTCTGCGTGTTTGCTGATTATATCTGCTGCCTCTTGGAGCCTGGATGTGATGTACGAGTCGTTCCCTTCGCACATCCAGACGGTCACATCGTCCGCGTAGATACTTAGTTTTAAGTCATCGAGATGGCCAAGCTTCTTACGGGGGAGCTTCCTCATTACGTCACATCATTCCTCCCACATCGTCACCCATCATGATCTTTCTTCTCCCTTTCCCCTTCTCCAGTGCAGAGTAGCAGGCCAGATTTGAATTATTCCGGCCAACCTCTCTTCTTTTCCTTTCAATAAATCCATCTATCTATCTATCTATCTATCTATCTATCTATCTATCTATCTATCCATCCTCATTACGATGCTAAAAAGGAAAGGTGAGAGCACAGCCCCCTACGGAGTGCCTTTGTTACCCAGCGGGAACTCCTCCGAATGTAAGCCCTGAAAGCTGATGATCGCCGTCCTGTCTCGCAGGAATGATCTAATGTAGTTTTAGGTTCTTTCGCCTACTCTTAGCTCAGCGAACCCGTCGAGAATGGCGTCGTGGCTGACTTTGTCGAAGGCTTTGTAAAGATCTAAGCCTAGATTAGCTTTCATATGTTTTTTCCTGAAGTCTCTGACTACATCGTTATGTAGCCTGAGCATGGTATCTTGCGTAGAGAGGCCGGGCCAGAATCCGACCAATTCAGCCGGCCACGCATCATTCTCTTCGGTGTATTCGGTTAGCGTGCTCTGAATGGCTTTCTCAAGTAGTTTGCCTACTCAGGATGTTAGTAATATTTGGCGGAGATTCTCCAAGCCCGGTGGTTTTCCCTGCTTGTGGATTGGGGTGATCTTAGCCCTCTTCCACTCTTGGGGTACTTGACCACTCTCCCACACCTGATTTGAAATCTGGTTAGGGCATCGATCGATTCGTCGTCCATATTTGCGAGCATCCTGTTATTAACGAGGTGCCGCCCGGGGGCCGAGCGTTTTTTTAGGCCGTGCAGCTCCGCTCTGACTTCTGCCACTGTTATAGACGCGTCAAGCTCGCTTTTCGCCGGTCCGTTGTAATCTCTGTAATGCGCTGTGGCGGGCGGAGCTACGTACGTGTACTTGAGCTTGTCAATGAGCTGTTTGTCCGTACCCTTAAAGGTATGCCTCGCCTTGACCTGTTCTATGCTGGCGGCCGTTTTGTACTTACTGGGGTCTATCAGAAACCTGAGCAGTTGCCAGGTCTTGGCCCCATTCATGGTGCCCTCCATCTCGTCGCATTTGTTATCCCAACGTTGCGACTGGAGTTTCCGGGTGTATTTTTCTATGTCGACGTTGTTTCTGGCTCTCTCTCTCCTAAGATTTCGGTTCCACTTTTGCTTTTTGACCTTCTTCGTTAGCTCCTCTTTTTTTTTGAACATGCCGAATAGCCTGCTATCCATCGCCTCAGGCAGAGCTTCGCCTTTAATTTCTTCGGTGGCCTCGTTTACATGGGTAATGAATTGGGCGGCCCAATTTTGAATGCCCTCTATATCTTCAATTTCTTCCCGTTCTCTGATCTGTCTGAATTTATCTCAATCCACTTGGGTTTCCGTCCGATACACAGCGGGCTTAACGCTCACTTTCCTGCTTAGTTCTATCTCTAGCATGTAGTGGTCGCTATCTAGATCCTGATGCTTGTTCGTCCACTTGAATACTCCAGTTCTATGGCAGAGAGTCAAGTCCGGTTTTGTTCGCTGACACACTGTTGCCCACCCTCGTCGGGCATCTAATGTCATTAGCGATGTAGAGGTTTGACTCACTGATATCTTCCAACAGCGTTTGACCCTTCGGGCTGCTGGTCGTGTAGCCCCATTCTCGATGTCTGGCATTAAAATCGCCAGCTATTATTAGTGGGTTCTTACTGCCAGGCTAATCGCTCTCTTAAATATCGGGCCAAACCTCGCCTTCGTGCACTTCGGGGAGCTGTACACATTGAGTAGAAATATGCAGCCTCTGTTCTTTTTACCGGTCAGGATTTCCACAAAGACCGTTTTGATCTCCCTGTTGCCTACTTCGTGCTGGAAGGCGGCGACGTTGTTTTTGACGTACTCACGACCTGGGTTTTACTTCCCTTCCCGCTATCGTAGCTTTTGTACCCCGAAAGCTTCCATACACCTTGCGTTTCCTGCAGAGCCATTGCCAAAGGCTGTGTGTTCTGGCTAGCTACATACTGTTGCAACAGCCATCGCTTCATTGACAACAACCGGCAATTCCATTGCCAAATTTTAGACGTTTTGGGATCCATTATGATTGTGTTATTGTATACCCGATGCGTTGCAAAGGGCTTGAAGCATCGTTTCTAGCCCTCCAAATCTAGCCTCGAGTTTCTTGTTCAGGTTCAATTCGAAGTCTATGATTTGATCCTTGACTAATTTTCTAAATGCTACGTGCTTTCTTCTTGTCCAATTACACTAGTGTCGTCTGATTTACGTTTGACAGGTCTAGCCTGATCGATATTCATTTCATCTGAGTCGTCACTGTCCCCGCCACAATTGCTCTCGCTTGCCTCCCCGGGGCCCCGTATGACGGGCGGCCTGAGCATCGGAGGTGCCGGTGCAGGTATAGCTTTTGCCTCTTTTAACTCTTTAATTACCTCAGCTAGGGATTTGAGGGTTTCTTTAATCTCTTTGATGTCTTCTATAATGATTCTGATTTCTTTGCTATGCCCGGCTTGAGTCTGTTGTAATTCCGAAAGTTCCGAGTTTTTTTCTTTGGAGACCCCGCTAGCGAAGCTGACCGACTTACCGCCTGCGTTAACTTCTTCATTCGTCTTTGCTTATCCGGCCGGCGTCTCCCCGGATTCGGCCAGTGTTTCTTGTCGTCCTTGGGTGGCGGTGGTTGTGGCGGCCCCCTGTTCTTGCTCCTGGATCTGGGCTCATCTCTGGTGACGGATGCGCTGGAGTCTCTCGCACGGCCCGTTGTGCCCGCGGCGTCGCCTCTTCCCCTCGGTCGGTAATTTTTTTATCTGTTGTATGCCATCATTGCACCCACCACCGCTTCGGTGGTGGACGACAGCTGTTGCGGCGCGCGTCTTTGTTTCTCTCTCGCTTCTTTTTCTTTCTTCTCTACTTTCTCTTCTGTCCGCACAAGGCAGCGGAGGTGGCTCAGTTATAGAGCCAGTAGCAGGACCGCAACCAGGCACGATACCATCGCCAACACAGACATCGAGCACGCGCTTGTCAAAATCATTCCGAAAAATTGAAAGGGCAGGAGCACATTCGTACTGTACGTGTACAGCCCGCCAAGACAAAGAAAAGCCAAATTTTTCGAACTCTTCCACGGAGCGCACAAGCTGTCCAAAGAAAATGCACTCATTATCGTGGGAGATTTCAACGCCATGGACATGAGTTGGGGATACCGGAAACAAGATATCAAGGGAAGAACATTAGCGGACGTAGCCAAATATTTTGGCTGTAAGCTAATCACAGATCCCGCCACCCCCACGAGAATCGGTAATAGTGTGAGCACGGACACTTGCCCGGACCTCACGTTCGTAAGGAAGAGCAAGGAGTCACAGTGGGAAAACATGATGAAAAACCTAGGTAGCGATCACTCTATCCTCCGGACGCGAATAGCATCGGAAAGGGTAAGATGCCGGATCGGACAAGCAAAACTCACGGACTGGAACGCGTTCCGCGGGGCTTGCAAAAATTCTGAAGGCGACATTCAATCACTAGAAGACTGGAGCGGCATGTTGAGAGAAACGCGAGACAAATGCACAAAAAGTGTAAAGCGAACAACAACAACGCCCGAAGTAGACGGGCACCTTCTGCGACTATGGGAAGCCAGACGCAGTCTCCCCAAAAGATGGCGGAAGCAAAAACACAACAGGAAACTAAAACTAAAGATAGCAGAAGTTACGGCAAAAGCTGAAGAATACGCAGCGCAACTCGCGAGACAAAATTGGAAATAATTCAGCGACTCGCTTAAGGGAACCTTAGGTACGGCCAGAATCTGGAATCTCCTAAGAGCACTAATCGATCCGACCAAAACAAAATCAGAAAACAATAAAAGCATCCACAGATTCATCCACTCCTTCGAGGGTTCGAATACCGACCTTTTAGAGAAGGCACCAAAAAAATCGTTTCGGTGATCGCAACCCCTCACGATACCAAGGACCCTATCGCGGAGCCGAAAACGAGAGACTCGACCGCCCAATAACTGTGGAAGAAGTTTATGCGGCCATAAGGAATGCGACCAGAAACACGGCAGCAGGAGCCGACAGAATCGACAATGCCCTGATCCGAAACCTGAGTGACGACCTCATACAAGAGCTCGTCACGTCAGCTTTCTAAACAAACACTGGGAGGCGGAGACGGTTCCCGAAGACTGGAAAGACGCCGAAGTAAATATGATACCTAAACCTGGCAAACAGCTCCAAATTGAAAATCTCAGGCCCATCTCGCTCACGTCGTGCCTCGGCAAGCTTTACGAGCGGGTGGTGATGCTCAGACTGCAAAATTTCATGGAAGATAATGAACATGTACCCCATACCATGTTCGGCTTCAGAGCAAAACTCTCGACGCACGACGTGCTGCTTCAAATACAAGAAGATGTGCTCCGCAACGTACCCCGAACAGGTGAAAATGTCATAATGGCCCTTGACATCAAGGGAGCATTTGATAACGTCAGTCACGAAACGATCCTTAGAGGCCTAGACGACCTGGACTGCGGACGCAGAATCCACGGGTACGTCAAAGCCTTCCTGTCAGATAGAACTGCCACCATCGGCATGGGAGACCTTCGATCGAACAAAATTCACGCGCCAAACAAAGAAACACCACAAGGATCAGTCACCTCACCTATCCTCTTCAATATAGCTATGATAGGTCTAGCACGAAAACTAGAGACGATCGAAGGCATCAGGCACGCCATGTATGCAGACGTCATAACAGTCTGGACGAACACCGGTTCCCTCGGGGTGAAGGAAGAAAAACTACAGGAAGCGGCCTCCCGTGTATAGAAATATCTCGGAGAAAGAGGACTCGCATGCTTGACCGAGAAATCGGAACTGCTTCGAGTGTGGAGAGGCAAACAAAACCGGACCGTCCCGACCAGTGAGAACCTGAAACTCAACATCTATCTGGAAGGAATGCCCATCCCTGAAAAGACAACAATAAGAATATTAGGTATGTGGGTTCAATCGAACCAACGCAGTAGTCACACTTTTACCATGGTCAAAACAACAACGCTACAAGTGACACGCATGATCACCCGCATCACCAACAGGCGGCATGGCATGCGCGAAGAGGACACACTAAAACTAGTTAGAAACCTGGTAGTGAGCCGAATTATGTACAGCCTGCCCTACCAGTGCCTCAACAAGAGTGAAATACAACAAGCGGATGCCCTGCTGCGCAAAGCGTATCAGAAGGCGCTCCGATTACCGCGCAACAAGTCTAGAGAAAAGCTCACGGCGCTTGGATTGTAAAACACATTCGAAGAACTACGCGAGGCGCTGCGCAAAGCGTATCAGAAGGCGCTCCGATTACCGCGCAACAAGTCTAGAGAAAAGCTCACGGCGCTTGGAATGTAAAACACATTCGAAGAACTACGCGAGGCGCAGTTTGAGTCGCACGACTGTGTATGCAGACGCGTCCTCGAGAGGAGGACACAAGAAAATTGCAGTGGCCACGGTAGTCAATTCGTTTCTACGCGAAGTGACCAGCGCCTTTATCCGACACTGCACAGTAGCAGAGGCCGAGGAAGTAGCCATTTCTCTAGCGGTGGCGGAGGGCTATAGAGCTGGGCGGTCGCTAACGATACTCACGGACTCTCAAACAGCCTGTCGAAATTTCATGAATGGTAGGATTGGTCGTCACGCGTTCCGTATACTCCTCAAAGCGAGCGACAGAATTAAGAACCACGAAGAAAACAAGACCAGACACAAAATTATATGGGTACCGGGGCACATGGGGGTGGCAGGGAACCAAGAGGCTGACAGAATAGCTCGAGCATACACTAATTTCCGAGCATCCGACGGGTCCGCGGAACTTTTGCCAGCACCCAAGGCATACTCGGCCATACTAGAAAACTCTAGAGGAAGAAGAATGCGATATCCCCCACCGCACAGTTCTCTCACCAGAGAGGAAACTGTCATATGGAGACAATTACAGACGGGTTCATACCCAAACCTACACATACTAAACAAAATGCACTCTACCATATACGCTGACAGATGTCCGGGGTGCGATGAAAAACCAACACTATATTGACACATGCCATTCATAGACGACGAAGATTTGAACGGGCGATTCGGAAAAGACGACGAAGCAATACGGTGCTCCGCTTTTGGTGCTGCCTTGACTGGCTGTTGGAGTTCTTCGGTGCCCGAGTGCCAGGGCGTCTTCTGTGTAACGTTACGTTACAATATCACATCACATGGGTATGTCAAAACATAGATGTGGTCCCCAAAATTCGAAACCCGAGTCCAGAGCAATGGGAGACTCTGCTGTCCAGCGACCGCTGCGAAGACCAGCAAGGTCTGGTGCAGCGGGCCCAACGGGCGGCAGCAGCCAGCATTTCCCTGGACTGAGGGCAACCGACCATTGTGAAAAAGTGGACGAAGTCGACGGAGAAGACTACAAGCAGAAGGATACAAGCAGACATCTCTGAAGACGTCCAAAAACCGCCAAATAATATAGGGCTAAATAAAGGTTTTCCTCCTCCTCCTCCTCCCGTGAATTTTCGTTTCCTTCTTCCTACAGCCACAACAAAGACTAGCACGGCGCTATGCTTTCGTGCCTGAAAACTAGATGCTTAGAAGTAAAAATAAAAAGAGAGAAATGGGAGTCGTAGTGGAGGGCTACGGAGTAATTTTGACCACCTGAGGAACTTTAACGTGTGCTGTACGATGTCAGTGAACGTTAAAAATCACCAGATGGTCGAAATTACTCCGTAGCCCACCACTACGACTCCCCTTTCTTTCGACTTTCACTCTCACCTTGCTCCCTTCCATTACGGCATGGTACGGGTGTCCACAGAGCGTGTCAGATACAGCGCCTTTCCCTTCCTATAAATCAATCAAAAACAGCGCTGACATCGTACCGCACACGCTAAAGATCCCCAGGTTCTAATAACGGACGACAGGCATCTCAAGTCTGCGCCCCCGTACCACATAGAAGCGCGTGTGCCAGCGCCGCAGCAACCGCGTCTTGCCGTCCGTTTCTAACTGTCCAGACGGATAGTTCCAGACGACGAGGCGCAGCCTTTGTAAGGCTGGGTATATTGCGCGGCCGGGAGTGCGGCGCGCCTCACCGAGGCACATATGCGACGTTACAACACAAACAGAACCACAGTGAACACAAGGTGTTCAAAAGGGTTGCACCGGCGCCTGACGACGGGGTTCATGCGGACGTTAAACATTCTATGTCACAACACAAACAGAACCACAGTGAACACAATGTGTTCCAAATGTTGCTGGCGTCTAACGCCGGGGTTCATGCGGACGTCAAACATTCTATATGCGAGCCGCCACATTGTTATGCAACTACACATTCGCAAAAAATATGCTAGAGGCTCCGCTAAGCCGGGGTGCATATAGGGAGAACACCAATCAGTCGTTTCTGAAATATTGACGACTAAATACCACTTTAATACCCGCACTTCGATGAGCAAGAGAAATTTGCAGTTCCTGCCGGCGCAAGCAATTCTTTAAGCACCTACAGCAGGATTTGCTCCAACTAGATTTAGGTGCACAATACGCGGACAGTTATTATTCAGAACGCATAGAATGCTAAGCTAGGTGCAAAAATACCAGGCTTTCTCAGTTCTGTTATTTGCAAGAAAACTTTCACTCCTGAATTGTTTGCAATGTCCGTGAGCGTTAAAGTTCCTCAGGTAGTTGAATTATTAGTGCAAGAACAGTAATCGTATGGTTGAGATCATAATAAATTCCTGCAACGCTTGTATATCTGCTTGTACACATCACACAAGCAATTAGGACCATCGGCCCGGTGTACATTCCAACAAAGAAAGGTTTCTCGTGAAACGAATACGGAACGTCGAATCTATTGTCGTAGTCGCTCGTCCGCGTGGAAACTGCACCATTAGTTCATGCTCACAATGCACGTCGTTCTCGTCATCAAATTTCAACCGCGCGCAAAAGTTCTCTTACGTCCATGCTCAACTGAACAAAATAAAACCGTTTCATTTACAGTGGTAGCTCGAGCTCTCTAGGTGCCAACTGTCGACTGATTCATTGTCAAATGCTGATCATCAGGCTCGACCAAGATAATACTCCTGCTTATCTTCTCGGCGCTGTTCATAAGTCTTGCAGGAAATGAGATGGTGAGTTTGTTGAGCTGCAGATGGCGTCAGCCTCGGGAATCCACCGGCAATTTCTCCACTGTAGCGATTTTAAATTATAAATATGTCGAGAACTCCGATGCATATATACAACCACATATTGCTTAGAGTCGATCCTGTCACTATCTGTAATCTAATTTTGAGTCTTGGAATCTCGTCAAAAGAAATCGTGAAATCTCCTTCCAATAATAACATTCATTGGTTTACAGGAAAGGCAAGGCACAGTAGGTGCCACACGTTTTCCGGTACACCTTAAACCTCCTTTAGCAATACCGGCACCCGCACGGGCAGTGTCCTCAGGTCAACTTGTAGGATCCTGTTCTTTTCGAGGGAAGTTGTGTTGTGACCGTATAGAAAGAAGGAAAAGAAGATTCATGGCCTGTATCTGAGTTACTTTCTTTGCCTCATGAACACAGAGGAGATAAAAGAGCAGAAATAAAGAAAAAAAAAGTATAAGGAGAGAGACAGATGCGGGTCGCAGGAGCCGTCGTCTGCCACCGAAGCGGTGGCGGGTGCAATGAGCCCTAAAACCAATTTATGTCTTTCCACCGATCAAGCCCATATGGCGCCAGCTTTGCCGAAAGTTTTCACTTCATTTTATTCCCTTAAAGACCGCTTTGGTGGTATTACATAAGGAGTGGGTTAACAAATAAGTGAGATTTATTATGTTCGAATATGTGGAATTTGTCGCCAACGTCGATGGGCAAGTGATGACAGCAATGACGTGAGAAAGGCCGTTCCAGTCGATGGCTGTTCGGGGAAAAAATTAGCCAGCAAATGTGGCGGTTCCACACAGTGGTCGTGCAATATGAAAAGTCTGCACAGTGCGTTGGGATTTGCGTGATGGCGGTGTTATGTAAGGGGGATGATTGAGCAAACTATGAAAAAGTTTATGAAAATGACAGAGGGTAGCTATGCGACGACGGGCGCTAAGGGTCATAAGATCGGAATGAAGGTATTAATGCTGTTACGGTGGTATTAAACGAGTAATCATAGTGAATGAATCTTACAGCGTGATTCTTTAAAGCTTCAAGTGCGTTAGCTAGATATGCTTGATACAGGTGCCATATTGGAGCTGCATATAGGTCTGACGAGCGACTTATACTCGAGTAACTTTACGTGCTGTGGTGCATGCTTTAGATGACGTTTTAGAAAACCGAGATATTTGTTAGCAGATGATGTCACGTTAGAAATATGAGTGCGCTAGCTCAGATCACTGCTTAAGGTTACACCAAGGTATTTATAAGATTGCACGTGTTCCATAGTGGAGGTGATGATCGTGTAGGTAAATACGAGGGAGTGTTGGGGATGGTGAAAGGAGACATGCTTGCTTTTGTTAGCGTGTAGTTTCATGAGCCACAGGTAAACCATTGCTAAAATAACCCCGTTCTCTCCTGATGGGGCTGGGACAGGTAGGTTACCACCGCTTTCGGTGGTGGCTAGCCTGTCACAGAATTTTTATCTGTTGTAGGCCACCATTGCACCCACCACCGCTTTGGTGGTGGACGACGGCTGTTGTTGCGGCGCGAGTCTTTCTCTCCCTCATCTTTTCTTTCTTCTGTATCTTCTGTCTGCACGAGGCAGCGGAGGTGGCTCAGCTACAGAACCAGTAGCAGGCCGGTCCATTTTCTATTCCTTCTTCCTACAGCCATAACAACAACAACTGAACATGGTTACGGTCATTTTGGAGAGCTACAACAAATTGAAAAACGGTGTGAATAATTTTATGGTAACTAATTTCACATATGTTGGATATGGATGATAAGCTACCAGGATCAGTGGTTATTTGGTTTTTGGTTTGGGGGGTTTAACAGCCCAAAGCGACTGTGATTTGATGTGACGGTAGTCAACGAAAAAATGCCACGTGCCATCCTTCTACCTGACAAGAATCCCAAGGGCAGCCCGAGGACTTAAGGACTCTTGGATACAACCCTTCGGTAACATCTCCTTTACTTGTTCATTTATTACCTTTAGTTCAGATGTTGGCTCTCGGTACGGCCTTTGTCGAATTGGGTGCGAGAGGCCACGGTAGATCCTGCGGGCCACCAAGTTGGCAAAAGTCAAACAAGGATGAGTGTCGCCCTAGAAGTGGCAGCAGTGCATGGCGCTCCTCCATTTCGAGCGAGGGGTCAATCATACCAAGCAATCGCGATTCAATGTGGATATCAGTCACTGTTTTGTCTATGCCGTCGGTAATCAAGTCAACAGATATTGGCGAATCGTTACTCCAGAATCCAAGATTAAAACCTGTTGGGAGAATGACAGGTTCGGTAGAGCAATTCACTATCCAGATTTCAGTGCGGCCTTTGGAAACAGACACCACAGCATGAGAATTCAAGGCATTTATCTTCATGCAGGTGAGGTGCTCTTGTTCTTAATTCACTTCAGACATGTCGAGGGTGGCGTCGCGGCAGGAATCCTGTACACATACTGCCGACGATGGATGCACAACGACATCTTCAGAAACACAAAACACACTCATATCACTACACGAGCCTTCCATCAGACCAAGGACAACACATTTGCCGACGCTAAGCTCATCAATTTGGCAGTCGACGTTGGCGCCTCACATTTTCAAAAATCGAGTCCAAGGATGAATCTTGCGTCAATCGGGTGAGCGCTGCCATTTCAGCCCGGAACACTTCACCACACAAAGAAACTTTAACACTGCACACTCCAACAGCAAGCAATGGTTCGCCACTCACACCACAAAACTGAACACTTGTATTCCACTTTAACACTTTTCTTCCGAGGCGGCGCTTAAATGAAGCACTCATTACGGATATGGTGGCCCCGGTATCAAATAAAGCCATCACAGGAATACCATCAACTAAACCGTGGACTTGTTCCGTAACGTCAACCTATGTGGGGGTAGCTCTGGTAACAGTGAACGTCCAGTGACCTCACCCCATCGGTCGCGTTGACTAGCTTTCCGGCGGCGTTGAGCAGCGCAGGTGCGATGGAGAACGGTGCGCGCTGGAAACTGGAAGTGATGTCATACTTCGGTTCGATGCCGGTGAAATATCCGGCAATGGTGCTTGCAATGGGTCGCCGGAATCAGGGGGGTAGAGCGAAAGACGAGAAGTGCCAAGAGTGTAAACCTGCTGCTCAGAGTAGTTCACGGAGGCGTAGCCGCGGCGTGATGCTTGACGGCGAGACGACAATCTTGAGGTGTGGCCAGGTTGTCCGCAGCGATAGACACATGCGGTCGAGGAAAAGGTGACACGGGCAAGTAGTCGCCACTGAGACCGTCGCGTCGACTGTCGTCATAGCGGTTATGTGTCGGCTAGTAGTAGCGGGTCCGTTGCCTTGGGGGTGTCCTTGGCATGTTGCTTTGCCGCAGTTGCTGCGGTCCCTGGTATTTATCGAAATCCGTTGGATTAGCGAAGTCCGCTGAATTAAAGGTGGTTGTAGGATACGGGCGCGGCAGATGCGACGGGGGCAGCGCTGAGGAGCCCCAAGCTAGGTTTAGCGACCGGCTCAGTTCTTCGCGAACGATATATCACAATGTATCGTGGAGGCGAGATCGTCAGATGATGTTACGTTAGCAGCGTCAACAGTGGCCACCGACGTCACGCCAGCCAAACGTCCAAACGTGGTTGTTACCGACGCAATTTCAGCATCTCGAACGTGCGGCAATGCTGGATCCCGTCATCGACTGAGTCAAGGCTTGATTTGTCGATAAGGAAATTGCAGATATCTTCGGCAAACCCTTTAAGGAAACAGAACACTGCGAAAAATATGTCATGGCATTATGGTGGAGTTGAAAAGGTCTTACCTCATATAATACAGGTTGGACATTAAAATATCAAAAAAGAGGCTTTAGAATTTTAATTTGTCATTGATAATCGGATTATAACAACTGAGGTGCTACATAGCCGAGAAACCTTATTACTTTCAGTATAGGAGCTCACGCGATTACATGTCAGCAAAATATTGCTGATTTTCGTAACTGCACACTGTTCCTTTTTCTTCTAGGAGAGCTTGTCATAATTCATTATATTTTGCGCTCTCTCCAGTGCGTCCTCAAAAAAAACCACCACTCGTTTCGTACCGCGAGAGGCATGCTTTCAGGTTTTGTCACTACATGGCACCACAGTGTTTGAAATTCCGCGAATGAAGCGAGAATAGTGCCTAGTGTAACTTTCGTTGACAAGGCTTTCGTTATTGTGCGATAACAGCCTTGAGTGTGAAACTTAAAATGACGTTGCTCTACGCAACAAATGTCTGATTATTGTCCGGCCGGGGAACTTATATTGTTTTCGGTAAGTCTTTTTTCGTCATCGCGGTCATTGCTCATGGTTTCCAGCTTCGGACTGCACACAAAATGGCGCATTCCCTGATCGAAAAAGTCTCGGTAAATGTTCCTGAAGCGTTTCTACCAAACCCATTATGAATCGAACATCTTTCTGCTGCGCCGAAAAAAAAATTAAAAACCGAAATTGCAGTGTTCGGTTCTTTTAAGCAACTTTGTCATCTTCCGCCATGCGAGCAGAGAGAAGCTAGAACAGTTTCAAGACTTCCTCGATATACTTGGTGCATGTTTGCCCAGGAAGCTGACCTCTTTGAGAAAGCGCTTGTTTATCTCGCTTCTTCTTCGCGTCAGAATCTCCAAAACACATTTTTATCTCTTCAACAAAGCGGTCCCAGGGGGTGAAAGGGTACTCGTGGTTGTCGCACCACGTTAGGGCTGTGCCGTTAAGCGGAAAGACCACGTTGGCTAGCTTTGCGGAAGAGTCCCATTTATTGTAAGGGCTCACCCGTTGGTCGTGAGTGAACCACTAATTCACGTCTTCGCTTGATGAGCCCGTGAATGAACGGGGCTCCTGGTGATGCTGCCATGAGCTGCTAGGCACGAACCTCTGAGCGTCGCTGTCAACAGACATCGCAGGCACAGATGACGGGTCAATTTTGTTTTCAAACAAACAAATAAACAGAAAAAAACCATATCTTTGGATGAACATGTGTTTTAAGAAAGAAATTATGAAAGTAATTCTTGGAATGATGCCTCTGAAAAGAGAATGCTTCCTTGCGATAACTGTTTAAGTAAGCTGGGCAATCTAGTTTCCAATGTGTGCAGCCCGTATGTGGTCCGGTATGTGATAAGGTTCCAGGGGTCTAGATTGCGGATTGCGTATGCTTCTTCTCGTTTTTGTAGATTAGCCAGTGAGCGAATAAAACATGTAATTTGGGAGGAGGAGGAGGAGGAGGAAAAACATTTATTATGTAAACTTCCTTTTCTTCCTGAGTGGAGCCCTCAGTCCAGGGCTCCATGTGCCGCCTCAATCCTGCAGGCCCGCCAGAACAGCTGTCGCTGGTCTTGCGGTTTGGTGCTGATGAAGCGGTCTCAGAAGAAATAAATACACGTCAGTCCATAAGCCCATGGGCCACGGCAATCCTCTCGGCCCGCTCGATTAGCCAGCGTTGTTCGGCCAGCTCCGTGCGGGACAAGGCATCTTCCCAAGATGAGAGGGTGGGGTGAGGTACAGGTGCAATGCCTGTACCTCACAGGCATTGCACCTGCACCTCACAAGGGTGGCTTTGGGCAGGCCCAAACAGAATGGTATAGTGTAGGTCGGTGTTGTTGGCAGGTGGGGCATTTATCTGGGTAGCGGGTGGGGAAGAACAAATGTTTGTGGTACAAATTTGTATACGTGTGAGTCTGCAATTGTCGCCATGCCACAGCTTCGGCCTTGGTGAGTGTTGGGTGCGGCGGTGGTAGAGTTCTTCTTTGTGTGCGGTAATATAGTGTAATGTGGGTGTAAGACTGTGGAACTGTGCTGGCGTCCTCTGTGTCTACTTCCTCCTCCGCTTCCGTCGACAGCGCCCGGAAGGTTGCTGCTCGGGCGAGCGCGTGCGCACTCTCGTTGCCAGGAAGGGAGGAGTGACCAGGAGTCCAAACAATTTTAACAATGGGAAAGGTATGATAGTTTATAGTTGAGAGCACGCGTGAAGCCTCGAAAGATAATGTATTCTTCGCGAAGGCGCGACACGCAGCTTGTGAATCTGTGATTATTGTGTATGTCGGACTGGTGGGATGTTTGTAACCTGTGTCCATGTGGTGTATGAAGGTGAGTGCTACCGCTATGGCAGTCTCCTCAGCCGTCGTGCTCGAATTCCTGCCACGAACGGAGCCCGTAATCTTAATTGAGCCGTTGGCGTCCGTAACAGCTAGCGCCATAGCGTCAGTGCCCGATGGATATCTCGCCGCGTCGACATATAAAACAGTTTGGACACCTCTGTACTGGCGCAGGAGTGCCTTGACTCTAGCGGTCCTACGACCAGTGTGGAGTGCGGGGTCCATATTCTTCGGAACTGGCGCGACCCTGATCTTAGCTGCCAGTTTGGGCGAGATGGCATGGTACCTCTGTTGCAGCGGTGTTGTCGGCTCCGGGTAGCCTAGTCTACGGAGAACATTCCGGCCCACTCTAGTGTCTCGAAGGCGCGTGAGTTGGCCATTCCTTTGGGCTTCTATCAGCTCTTCTGCGGTATTGTGGAGGCCAAGCTGAAGCAGGCGATGCGTCGAGGTGTACGGGGGAAGTCCGAGGGCTGTCTTTACTGCCGATCGTAGAAAGATGTTCAGATGATTTAGTTCAGTTCGATTGAACTTGTGATAAGGGGCGTGAAACGTCATACGGCTGATTAATAGCGCCTGCACGATTCGCATGGTATCTCTTTCCTTGAGCCCCCCACGTTTATTGGAAATACGGCGGATCAAGTGCGCCACCTGCGCGAATTGCTTCTTGAGCAGCTGTATAGTGTAGGTCGCTCTGCCGTTGCTCTGCAGATACAGGCCCAGTACCCTTAGTCGATCCACTCTAGGGATGGGAATTCCTTCGAGATGCAAGCCGATTTCCCGGTTGACTACTTGGGTCCTCGCTCGTGCACGAATGATAAGCAGTTCTGATTTCTCAGCCGCGCATGTAAGCCCGCGCTCAGATGCGTACTGCTGTATCATCTCAATTGCTTCTTGAAGGCTGTCTTGGATGTGGCCGTCAGAGCCTTTGGTGATCCACAACGTGATGTCGTCAGCATAGAGCGAATGATGCAGATCAGGAATTCTTGACAGCAGCGGAGGAAGTCCTGCCATCGCCACGTTGAACAATGTGGGCGACAACACCGAACCCTGTGGGGTGCCTCGACCAGTGAGACGTATCGGTTCAGAGCGTACGTCTCCGATACCCAGGGTAGCAGTTCTATCCATGAGGAAAGCCCTAACGTAATCATAAGTTCGTTGACCACAATGTGAACTCGCTAGTCCCTCCAAGATGGCATCGTGCGACACGTTGTCAAAGGCCCCCTTCAGGTCTAAGGCCAGGACAGCACGGGCCTGGGTCCTGCCGGGATGATCGATCACTTCCTCTTTAAGCTGAAGATGAACATCCTGAGTAGAGAGATGCGGCCGGAACCCGAACATGGTGTCAGGGAAAAAGATGTTGGTTTCCAAGTGTGGGTGCAGCCGCCGGAGCACTACATGCTCCATCAGTTTCCCAACACACGACGTCAAGGATATGGGTCGAAGATTCTGAAGGGCGAGCTGCTTGCCTGGTTTCGGAATTAAATTTATGTCAGCATGACGCCATTCTTGCGGGAGTGTACCTGTCTTCCAGACGCAGCCGTGGCCTAATGGTTAGAGCGCCCGTCTCGGCTGCGGGAGGTGGTTAGTTCGAAACCCACCGCCGGACACCCACCGGTAAAAATGGGTACAAGCGTCCCCCGGCCTGGCGCTCGGCTTTTCCAGGGGTGTGCGTTTGGGAGAAGCTCCGTAAACCCCGCTGCGCGCCCCTCCTCCGCAGTGGGCCCAAACCCAGTTTCGAACCTCGCAGCCTGCATAGGTGGTTCTGTTTGTCTTTCAAAGGTACTTCCTTTGACCCCTCACCTGAAGTGCTCCCTTAGAGCCTCAGCTCGAATTTGGGAAATTTCTCTTTTGTAAGCTCGACATAGCGCGTAGTCAGTTAGCTTTAAAACTGTGATTATTTTCTGCTTTAAGAAAAATTGTCTGGTGTGATGAAACTGTGGTACACTTTCAACTATGCGTAAAAAGCTTTCTTGTAGCACATGTAGTTTTCGCAGTTTTCCTGTGTTGTCGAGCTTTGTGTGAATAGGGAGCTTGGATATCTTGTGCCAGCCACCTCGCCGTTAGCTCAACGGGGGGCGAATGCGCGCGGAAGCGGGAATCGCAGGATTAGATGCTGCTCGAATCTAACCAAGGCACTTGCCAAATCGGTAGTCGGGTAACCTGGATGCTGTATGTGCGATTAAAGGTAGATCCACACGGTCCCCGCCCAGATGCCTGGCGTGGGTAGAAGCCTTGGCTTGCCTCTATGGACTGAAACCCGGTGTATCTTACGTGGACGCCTGGGGAATGACATGCAGCCGCAATTGTCCACCAATCCAAACGAGTAAACAACCTTACGTTTCGATCTCGTGGCCTAACACATTCAGAGGAGGTAGATAGCACGTTGAATGAATCTCATCTTAAAGCCAAAACAATAAATTCCGGCTCGCAAAGTCATGTCGGAATATCCAACAAGGCAGCGTACCGTACCTAGCCTACCGCACTACCAAAAGAGCATACATACTGGGGAGTCTGGTCACCGCAGTGTTGTATGGGCTTCTGGTAACTTGAGATTTGAGGGAAGTAAGGCAAGTAACAGCACTGCCCGCGGGCTCTCTCACCGGCCATTCCCGCGACAGTGACAATCAGGACCTCGAACACATTCCTGCCTGCCCTTTGAAATATATTGTTCTGAACTATGAATATGGCCATGGTCTTTAGCCATATCCACGTAAAGGCCTCTCAAATGCGGAGCAGCGGCTTGTGCTCCGCCTTTATATTCTCACCAGCAGCTGTAAAATATTTTGACCCTTCATCCTCGGGCAGCTGTCCGCACTGTGTCGAGAAGTTTTTGGACATCAACCATGTGTTGGGGTCCTGCCCATCCAGCCCTGCTATAGCCCTCAGTCGAAGCCCACCGGGGAGGAATGGGAGATGACCCTGCTCAGCTGTTCTGATCTACAGGCCTAAAAGGATTTTGCTGAACGCGCCCCGGCAGCGGCCGACGCCACGGGTGTCCCGTACTAGTTACCCCACGCTGCGCATGTGAGGGCAAGCCCATTAGATTTTGGTTCAAATATATCTCCCTGTGCCTCCTCATTTAAAGTAATTGAGGGCCTTTCTCCACTTCCACCACCCATGCGGAATTTGCCGCTACTACTTTACTTATGGCTCTATGCAAGAATCAAATAATGTAAGCTTAAAGCACTAAACTTGAACATGGTAAGCAAAAAAGAGAATCAAATCAGTTTATTTTGTCACCTAGAAAATCTCAGATGGAGGGGAGCTGCAAGAAAAAGCTGCTTGTGTGCAGCTTGAAGCACAAAAAACCAAAGGATCCCTCTACTCAATATAGTCTAGTAGTCGCTAGCAATTGTGAACGCCTGATTCTACTTTGCAACTGCTGCAACAAAGTCTGATATGTTCCTGCATTGTTCGGGGCCGCAGTTTATTATTGTACTTTTTCGACGCAGTGATCTTTCTCTATTGCTAATCTTATTCATTTATTCTCACTTCCTTTACCCTATCTGTACTTCCACCGTCGCATATTAGGTGCTTGAGGATTTGAGATCATAGATAGCGGAAAGGCAAATATTTGTACCTCATGCTTGATTATTTTAGTAAATCACTACCATTATTACTACGCCGCATGATAGCCTACGAGCTTCGGAATGACACCAGTAAATACTCAATGCAGAGGGTCCCCACGTACACTATCGCTCTTGCGTTTGATGGTATGTGCTGCGTGTACTTTAACAGACATGTCTTCATTTCGGGATCGACGGTGTCATACGTCTCCATGTCCTAGAATTGGTCTCAATATATCTAAAGCGGGACGAGACAGATCATTTGCGGATTTCACGGATAGAATGCTTGGAAACACGCCACGGTAGCAAAAAAAAAATAACAGATTTTCGCTCGCCGCTGTGTAACCAATTGATTACTCATTTGTGGCTTTTTGTAATCCCAGCCCCCTTAGAGCAAGCAACAAATACACTTAACAAGCTAAGGCTGTTCGCGAATCACGTCAACGTAATTCAAAGTGTGCATAAAATGACGACTTTTCAATATCGTTTAGTTGCATGATACCCAGCAGCACCTTTAAAGCGGCGACATCTGTACAGCACTTTTTGAAGTACACATGCATTGATACATCTTGCGTGGTGCGCACACTGGATATACGAGGTTAATTTTGCGGCATTAAAAAGACTACGAAATGGCTTGAAAGGCCACTGATAAATGTTTTCAATGTGTATAACAAGCTCTCCCAAGCATTTGTCTGCTGTACAACTTCTTGCAACAAAGGTATCGATTTATATTATTTTTGAAATCTGCGGTTTTTGAAATTTGCAGGCTGCTCGGTTCTCGCGTGGCGACGAGATTTGAAAATATGTATCCACGAGAACTTGCGTCATAACTACAGAGAGCGACAGACTGTCATTGGCTGCAGAAAGTGACTGCCACTACACCACGCACACACTTCCGGTAGTTGCGGAAGTCGTCTGTTCGAGTGCATGCATGCACTGCTTGGGTGAACCCCAAAGCTTTGCGCTTTGGTTCGCGACGTTAAACGAGAAGCTGGCGGAGTCTGACTGAAAGTGCGGGTGCGCGCCTGAGTGCGAAAAGCGTACTAGCTGGTCTGATTCAATATCGTACCGATTATACACTTTTGCTTGGAATCATATTTTAGAAGCAGCACATAAAATAGGCGGCGCCAACCTTCGTGTACCAATCGACGGCGCATCAACAGCGTACAATACACCCGTCTCGTCTTTATCGTTTTTGCAGCGTCGATGTGCAGCATGGTGATAGTCAAATGAAACATGAGTCAAAAAAGGTCTGCGCTCAGTTACATCGCGAAACCAAACAAAATCGCACCGGATGCCGCCAGGTTAG
Organism: Amblyomma maculatum; assembly: GCF_055883805.1. Classification (NCBI taxonomy): domain Eukaryota; kingdom Metazoa; phylum Arthropoda; class Arachnida; order Ixodida; family Ixodidae; genus Amblyomma; species Amblyomma maculatum. Next base: position 86,197,616 of record NC_139348.1, on the reverse strand, counting down.
AACAAAGATGCCTTCTGCGACCTGTTTTGCCGATGGCACTACGGTCGTCCGCTGCTGCCTGCTCGTCGCTAGGCTTTATTTACCATCGAAGACACGGAGGACGTCGTGTTTTAACCAGCACCACCGCTGCCTTTCTAGCATAGCTGTACGTGTGTTCTTGCGCGCGATTCTTGCGTGTAGTTGCGGCAATTGGGGACAACCTCCGCTGTCGAACTGCTTGTGCCGAGCTGCTTTGCTGATGTTTTGCGCCGTCGATTCTGGCTTGGACGATGCGTAAACAGTAAATAAAAGACACGTGCACGTTGGGCATTGGCACGTCTTAAACGATGTGCGAAAGGATTTAAAAACACTACTCTACCGTATTGTTAATCCTCTTAATTCTTAAAACCCAATACCCAAACTTTGTAGCGAACTCTTAAAATGAATAGGCCGTACTCACAAAGACGATACGCGTACATTAAATTCGTTATGGACTACAAGAGATGCCTCTCGCCGGCCGTCATGAAAGCGCTCCTTCTGGCTAAAAACGACACGGCATCTGTGCACGTGTACAACATGACTCGTCTGCCCACAACACAGCTCGAGCGCACGTCAACCGAGCAAGGCCAGCTATAGACCCAGGCAGTGCACGCGAACGCCTGGTTACCTATAACGAAAATGCTCTCCACTATAGGGAGCAACGACTCCAGTATCCCCCCCCCCCCACCAATCACTATCTAAACTCGAGCAGGTGACCTGGCGCCAGCTCTAGGCCCGGATCTTCCTATCTCCAGTACACCTTGCCCATATCCACCCCGGCCTTTTCTCCCCTGTATGCGCCCTCTGCGGGGCACCCAAATCAGACTTTCATCACATCCTCTACGGGTGCTCCGAGCTCCAGCCACCCGCAATTTGCAACTAACAGATATAGAGCGATGGGAGATTGCGGTGTCCAGCTCGGACCCAGCTGCACAAAAGGAGCTTTTGGGCTGGGTAGTCGCTGAGAGCCACAAGCTCCCGGCCACTCTACGCGATATCGAGCCGACCCATCAAAACAGTCAATAAGGCTCAAGATTGAATAAACGTTTTCACCCCCACCATCACCACCATCCATACAGAGTCTTTGCTATCACGTCAACTCCGCGAGGGGACCGGCCGCCGCTAGTCAAACCTTAGTAGACGGTAACAAAGCTGCAGACACGGGAGACTAACCGGTAGTGCGAGGGAACAAGGAGGTCTTGTAGAAAGCTGTACTCGGCACGATTGCACACTAATGTGCACTCAATGGAACATGGATATGAAGGGAAGTGCTCCGTGGCGGTTGGAAATGTTGTCAGCAGCCTGTCCACCTGCAGGCATGCGGTCGCGAACCCCCCCCCCCCCCCCCCCCGTGTCTTTCGGGCTGCTGTCGCAAACAGTTCCGAGAGGCAAGAAGTGCAGAAGCCTGGGGCCGAGGAAGAGACAAGACAAGGTTGAAAACTATGCAAGTAAAGACGGGAAGGGAAAGGCGGAGACTGATGAATTTGTAGACGACGCTCGCGAAAGCTGGCGCGACAAACGGAAGTCTGCGAACCAATGGCGTTTCTTAGTCAGGGCGGAGTTCCTGAGCTGTTTCCTTAATTTGTTTTTCTGGTGTCTCGGAGTGCTGATTGAGGGAGGAGAGGAGGAGTGCCATCTTTTATCACAGATATCTCTGGTGTTAATGAAACTGGTTGACAAATTCTTGCGATGAATGACTTGTGAGAGAGTACCCATCTTTCGACCGATTTGCTTTGCCCTCATTTTAGCCTTTCAAGTACCGCTTAGCGTGTCGTGTCGTTCCTTCTGGCGACGAAAAACATATGTGATTAAAAAGCGAAATCCGGTTGTCATCGAAGTATCATCCTTTCGGCGAAATCTGGCTACGTATTGGCTTGATTGATGAAAATGCATATACTGGTTTTAAGGCTGATTGCACCCGCCACCGCTTCGGTGGCGGACGACGGCTCCAGCCACGCCCATCTATATCTCTCCTTGTCATTCTTTTTCTTCCTGTCTGCTCTTTTGTCTCCTCTGTCTGCACGAAGCAACGGAGGTAGCCCAGGTACAGGGTTAATGGCAGGCCCATAGATTTTCTTTTCCTTCATCCTGCACTCGCAAAACCAACTTCACTCAAAAAGAACAGGATCCGGTCAGTTGACATGAGGGAATTGCCGGTGCGGATACCGGCCTTGCTAAGGGGCTCAGCGGAGTGCGCACATACACTCCCCAGCTCGGTGCTCCCCTGATGGGGCTGGGGCAGGTGGGTCACCGCCGCGTGCGGCTAGGGCTGCCTGCCACAGAATTTTTACCTTTTGTAGGTCGTCATTGCACCCGCCACCGTTTCTGTGGTGGACGACGGCTGTTGTTGCGGCGTGCGTCTTTCTCTCCCTCTTTCTGTTCTTTCTTCTCTATTTTCTCTTCTGTCTGCCCCGCCGGGGTGGTGCAGTGGTAAGGCGCCCGACTACTGTGCCGGAGTACCCGGGTTCGAACCCGACCTCGGCGGCTGCGTTTCGATGGAGGCGAAACGAAGAGGCGTCGTGTGCTGTGCGATGTCAGCGCACGTTAAAGATCCCCAGGTGGTCGAAATTACCCCGTAGCCCTCCACTACGGCTCCTCTTTCTCTCTTTCCACTTTCACTCCCATCTTCCTCCTTCCCTCACGGCGCGGTTGCGGTGTCCACAGAAAACAAGTGAGACAGTTACCGCGCCTTTCCCTTCCTATAAATAAATCTCTTCTGTTTGCACGAGGCAGCGGAGGTGGCTATGCAACAGATCCAGTAGCAGGCCCGTGCATTTTCTTTTCCTTCTTCCTACAGCCACAGCAACAACAACCGGTCTTGCTAAGGAGTTCTAACGTGTAACGGAAAATGTGTGACGCCTACTGTGCCTTTCCGTTCCTGTACACGAATAATGTTATTATTGAAAGGAGGTTTCACGATTTTTTTTATGAGATTCCAAGATTCAAAATTGGATTACAGATAGTGACAGGATCGACTCTAAGCAATATGTGATTGTATATATGCGTCTGAGTTCTGGACACATTTATAATTTAAAATCGCCACAGTGGGGAAATTGCCGGCGAATTCCCCAGGCTAAAGCCATCTGTAGCTAGCAACAAACTCACTATCTCACTTCCTGGAAGACTTCTAAACAGCGCCGGGAAGATAAGCAGAAGTTTGACCTTGCTCGAGCCTGATAATCAGCGTTTGGCAATGAATCAGTCGACGGTTTGCACCTAGAGAGCTCGAGCTACCACTGTAAAATCGAATGATTTTAATTTAGTTAAATCGGGGTATGACGTGAGAGAGCTTTTTCGTGAGGTTGAAAGTTGATGAACACAACGACGAGAAATGTGAGCATGAACGCTTGGTGCAATCTTCATGAGGACGAACGACTACGACAATAGATTCGACGTTCCGTATTCGTTTCACGAGAAACCTTTCTTTGTTGGAATGTACACCAGGCCGATGGTCTTCATTTCTTGTGTGATGTGTACAAGCAGATATACAAGCGTTGAAGGAATTCACTATGATCTCAACCACACGATTGCTGTTTTTGCACTAATAATTCAACAACCGGAGGAGCTTTAACGCTCACGGACATTCCAAACAATACAGAAGCGGAAGCTTTATTGCAAATAACAGAACTGAGACAGCCTGATATTTTTGTAGCTAGCTTAATCCTCTACGCGTTCTCCTTAATAACTGTCCGCGGATTGGGCACCTAAATCTATTTGGTGTACAAGTGCTGCTGTAAATGCTTAAAGAAGTGCTGGTGTCGGCATGAATGAAAATTTATTTTGCTCATGAAAGTGCGGCTATTAAAGTGTTATTTAGACGTCAATCGTTCGGACGCGACTCCGATTGGTGTTAGACTCGGTGTGATTACTTTCGCTGCAGGGTGATGAGTGCCCTGCACGGGTGCTTGCCTTCTATTTTTAAGGGACAAATGTGAGGGAGCTTGTCTGTGACATATAACTCAACAGGGGACCTCAAGCTTTCCGGACGCCTGTTTTTTAATCGTGTATGGCGGCATTTCATCGCCGCATCCGCCATGTGAGCCCTGACTTAGACGTCTCGGCGAACCGAGTAGCAGAGTCAATGGGAACGTCCCTACTTCCCCTGGTGCCTACGGAACGTCGGCGAAGGGCGGATTTCATTTGTTGGTTACCACTCACAGCGTCGTTTCTGCCAGGGCATTTACGTGACTTTATGTGGCTTTTGAAGTGGGGGGCTTTGACTACACGAGATTGGCTGCAGCGATGGGGCATTGTGCGGACAGGGCAATGCCCCAACTGCCCATTTCAGGCATCCAATCGTCACATGGCCCAGCAATGCGTCGTTGCTCGTGTTGTTTGGAGCGCAGTTCATGCCGGTTTCAGAAGTGTAGGTATTAACCGATTTCAGATAAATGGTAGATGTCATCGCGGTCGCTTTGCACGATTGCTGATTGCAGCTGGCGCTTTCGCGTTATGGCGCAATCGTTGTGAGGCTGTCGCATCGAGCCGGCGCCGACGTGCGCTTTTCCCTGTCCTGGCACGTCAGCGAAAGGAGATCGTAAGCTTTCTGGCTGAGGAACTTTTCTACTTTGGTCAACGAGAGTTCCTTCGCCAGTGGTCTTGCCCTTTTGTTTCCGTGTCGGATAGACGTGTACGGGTGGTTTGTATCCCACCTTGGTGCCTGTAATATAATGTAAATATTTATGTCAACTCACTCCTGTATACATCGCAACACATATATGTGCTCCACACATGTAGAATGGACTTGTACTTAGCGGTTTTTAACACACCTTGTTACCTGCAATTTAATGCAAATATATAGGTCCACTCACAACTGTTCCCATTGTAACCCACATGTTCAATACATACTGTGCACACGATTGCTGTTTTTGTTTATATTTATTTTATTTGGCAAATTTTATGCATTGCCTATACCTTCATGTACATTGCCAATAAAAATTGTATATATCATCATCACGAACTGCCCAAATTTTATTCTGTTTGTAAATACTGATCTGTGATGTATTTGTTCGTCAGGATGTATTTTACGTACACTTTCCTCTGTTGTTACTCATGTGCAATTCCTGTTGTGGTCATTTGTCGGCGTTCATGTGAATGTGAAATGTGAATGTGTAATGTCTAATAAAACTTTTTCTAAACACCTTCAAAATCTCCGTCTCCTTTTCTGAAGTACCTGTCCGAGCGTCTGGAAACCGATGGGGATTCGCTGTTCCAGCAGCGCTGGCATACACGTTTCTTTGTTGTTCGTTCGGATGGTCTCGCCATGCCGGCACTGCTTTATTGAGTGCTATAAAGTGTCGTGTGGTGTTTCTCCTGAACATCCCCTTCTCCGTTTCGTCCCTTTTCTTTTGGAGGGACGTTGAAGTCTTAACGGGTGCATGTTGCGTGCTTTGTAGCTTGGCATTATTGCATTGGTCTTTGTACAGGACGGACCTGCAGCTTGTATATCATTGTTTGATATAGTGTTGGACAGTTTGTATAGTATATAGTGTGTATATTGTGAAAGAAGGCCAGGTCGAGACGCCAAAGTCGTGACAGCAAGGCAAGGTACGCCGTGTCAGCGTTTTAATCTGATGGTCAACCCAGGCGCGTGCTGGAGCCGGCGCCGCGGGACGATGATGATGGTATGTACAAAAGAAAGAAGATGATTATGGTATGTACAAATGAAAGAAGATCCGTGGAAGGCTCTCAATATAAGCATGTATATGAGTCTGAGTTGTAATGCATTTTTCTCTTGAGTGTTGTTAACCCTGTACGTTTTCAGTTTACGTCATTCGTCATCACACATGTCAATGTTTAGTGTCTAATAAATCTTGTTCTAAACACAGCATTTAGTGCCAGTGCTAGTATACTCACCCGTGTGCTGTACGATGTCAGCGCACGTTAAAGAACCCAGGTGGTCGAAATTTCCGGAGTCCCCCACTACGGCATCTCTCATAGCCTTAGTCGCTTTGGGACGTTAAACAGCACAAACCAAACCAAACCAGTACACTCGCAAAGCATGCTGTATGCTGCAGCTGTTAGTGCTCTGTGCCACGTCCGCCACGCGCTTTCTCTTTCACGTGTAAGTGCATCGCGACCGCTTGTGCTAGTGATTAAAATTGGTTCGCAGGAATGGAATGGCGCAGTATCTGTCACACTTGTTTTTGTGGGTACGCGAGCCGTTCCATAAGGCAAGAGCAGCTTAGTGGAGGGCTGCTAAGTAATTTAGACCAACTGGGGAGCTCTAACGTGCGCTGACAGTGGCTGCTTCTCGCCCAACAGGGCTGGGACAGAGTCACCGCAGCTTGCGACTGGGGCCAACCTGCCACCGAAGTTTTAAGCAAGAAGGTTCACTACGCTAGTCAACACCGTTCTTCGCGTTAGCCGGTGTGTCGCAGCACTCACGCATGGAGAAGTTGGCCACCGCCGACTCTGTCACAAGAAGGAAAAGGTGTGGTATCTGTCACACTTGCTCTGTAGACACCTGACTGCGCCGTAAGCGAAAAGAGGAAGGTGGGAGTGAAAGTCGAAAGAAAGAAAGGGTCGTCGGTAGTGGAGGACTACGGAGTAATTTAGACCACCTGGTGATCTTTAACAGATACTCCCTGATGGCGCTGGGGCAGATAGGTCACCGCCGCTTGCGTCGGGGCCCAGCCTGCCACCGAAGTTTTATCTGTTGTAGGCCGTCACTGCACCCACAACCGCTTCGGTGGTGGACGACGGCTGTTGTTGCGGCGTGCGTCTTTCTTTCCCTCTTGCTTTTCTTTCTTCCCTACTTTTCTGTATGCTGCCCTGCCGGGATGGTGCAGAGGTAATACCCGGGTTCGAACCCGACCTCGGCGGCTGCATTTCGATGGAGGCGAAATGGAGGCGTCTGCGTGTTGTGCGATGTCAGCGCATGATCCCCAGGTGGTCGAAGTTACTTCGTAGCCATCCACAACGGCTCCTCGTTCCCTCTTTCCACTTACACTCCCAGCTTCCTCACTTCCCTTATGGCGCGGTTGAGGTGTCCACAGAAATCGAGACAGTTACTGCGCCTTTCCCTTTCTATTAATCGATCAATCTCTCCTGTCTGCACGAGGCAGCGGAGCTGGCTCAGCTACAGAGCCAGTAGCAGGCCCGTGCATTTTCATTTTCTTCCTACAGCCACAACAACAACGCTGTTGTTGTTGTTGTGGCTGTAGGAAGAATGAAAAGAAAATGCACTGGCCTGCTACTGGCTCTGTAGCTGAGCCACCTCCGCTGCCTCGTGCAGACAAAAGAGAAAATAGATAAGACAGCTGAAAAAGAAGAGCGGAAAAAAAGACGCGCGCCGCAACAACAGCCGTCGTCCACCACCGAAGCGGTGACGGGTGCAATGACGGCCTACAACAGATAAAAAATTCGGTGGCAGGCTGGCCCTCGCCGCAAGCGGCGGTCACCTACCTACCCCAGCCCCATGAGGGGAGTCTGCGCATCCCCCATCAGTGGAGACATCGTACAGCATACGCTAAAGATCCCCAGGTGGTCGAAATTACTCCGCAGCCCTCCACTACCCATCTCTCTTTCTCTTAACTTTTAGTTCCAGGCATGCATAGGGACGCCCGCCCCGCCGGGGTGGTGCAGTGGTAAGACGCCCGACTACTGTGCCGGAGTTCCCGGGATCGAATCCCGGCCTCGGCGGCTGCGTTTCGATGGAGGCGAAACGAAGAGGCGTCGTGTGCTGTGCGATGTCAGCGCACGTTAAAGATCCCCAGGTGGTCGAAATTACTCCGTAGCCCTCCACTACGGCCCCCTTTCTCTCTATCCACTTTCACTCCCACCTTCATCCCTTCCCTTACGGCGCGGTTCAGGTGTCCACAGAGCAAGTGTGACAGATACTGCGCCTTTCCCTTCCTATGAACCAACCAAGGGACGCCCGACTACTGTGCCGGAGTACCCGGTTTTGAACCCGACCTCGGCGGCTGCGTTTCGATGGATGCGAAACGACGAGGCGGCCGCGTGCTGTGCGGTATCAGCGCACGTTAAAGATCTCCAGGTGGTCGAAATTACTCCGTAGCCCTCCCCTAGGGCTCCTCTTTCTTTCTTTCTTTCTTTCTTTCTTTCTTTCTTTCTTTCTTTCTTTCTTTCTTTCTTTCTTTCTTTCTTTCTTTCTTTCTTTCTTTCTTTCTTTCTTTCTACTTTCACTCCCACCTTCCTCCCTTCCCTTATGGCTGTTGTTGCGGCGCGCGTCTTTCTCTCCCTCTTTTTTTCTTTCTTCTCTGTTTTCTCTTCTGTCCGCACGAGGAAGCAGAGGTGGCCCAGCTACAGAGCCATTAGTAGGCCCGCGCATTTTTGTTTCTTTCTTCCTAGCCACAACAACATCGCACAGCACACGGACGCCTCTTCATTTCGCCTCCGTCGATACGCAGCCGCCGAGGTCGGGTTCGAACCCGGGTACTCTGGCACACTAGTTGAGCGTCTTACCACTGCACCACCCCGGCGGGGCAGACAGAAGAGATTGATTGATTTATAGGAAGGGAAAAGGGGCGGTAACTGTCTCACTTGTTATCTGCGGACACCTCAACCACGCCGCAAGGAAAGAGAGGGAGGTGTGAGTGAAAGTGAAAAGAAAGAAGAGCCGTAGTGGAGGGCTACGGAGTAATTTCGACCACCTGGGGATCTGTAACGCGCTCTGACATCATACAGCACACGGACGCCTCTTCGTTTTGCTTTCATCGAAACGCAGCCGCCGAGGCCGGGTTTGAATCCGGGTACTCCGGCACAGACAGAAGAGAAAATAGAGAAGAAAGAAAAGGAAGAGGGATAGAAAGACGCGCGCTGCAACAACAGACGTCGTCCACCACCGAAACGGTGGCGGGTGCAAGGACGGCCTACAACCGATAAAAAGTTTGTGGTAGGCTAGCCCCCGCCTCAAGCGGCGGTGACCCACCTGTCCCAGCCCCATCAGGACAGTACTAGTTCCAGCCCCGCAGGACCAGTCTGTTGTTGTGGCTGTAGGAAGAAGGAAAAGAAAATGCACGGGCCTGCTACTAGCTCTGTAGCTGTGCCACCTATGCTGCGTCGTGCAGGCTGGATAGAAAATAGAGAAGAAAAGGAAGAGAGAGAGAAAGACGCGCGCCGCAACAACAGCCGTCGTCCACCACCGAAACGGGGGTAGGTGCAATGACGGCCTACAACAGAGAAAAATTCGGTTGCAGGCTTGCGCCTTCCCAGCCCCATCCGCCAGTTTGGGATACTCTGACGGAGTATGCCACATCTCGCGCACGATCTTTCCACTTTACTCCCACCTTAGTCTCTCCCTCAATGACGCGGTTCTTGGTGTCCACAGAACATTTGTGGCAGATACTGCGCCTTTCCTTGTCTGCGAATCAATTAATAATGCGAAAGCATTTCTTCGCTATGTTCCCAGACTTCTGTCCGCAGACTGTGCCTGCAGACTGTCCGCAGGCAGTGTCCGCAGACCGTGTTCGCAGAACGCTTCCGCAGAACGCGTCCACAGAACGTGTCCGCAGAATGTGGCCGCGAAATCGCGCCCGCAGGATTGTGATTAATTTAGAAGTAGTATAGGAAGTGGTATCAATCGATAGAGGGTGACGTAATGTCTTAAAAATAATTAGACCCATAAGTTAATTAGCTATATAATTATAATAACTGGTTCACAAGAAAGGAAAGACGCACTATCTGCCACACGTTCTGTGGACACCTGTGCCGCGCAGTAAGGAAAGGAAGGTGGGGTTAATGCGGAAAGAGAGAAAGGGGTGCCATAGTGTATCTGCAGATTGTCTTTCAGCGAGGCACTCTGCGCTGATGGCTTTTAAAAGTATGGCGTCATCAGGAATTTCATCAGTTGGGGGATCTACAGGGGCGCGCGAGAGGCAGTCGGCGTCCGAAAGTTGGCGGCCAGACTTGTACGTGACAGTTATAGAGGAGGTGGTGAAGTGTGGCTGTTTGCTGCCCTACGGGGCTGGGACGGCAGGTAAATGCCGCTTGCGGCGGGGGCTAGCCAGCCACCGAGTTTTATCTGTTGTAGGCCGTCATTGCACCCGCCACTGTTTCGGTGGTGGGCGACGGCTGTTTTTGCGGCGCGTGTCTTTCTCTCCCCTCTTTCTCTTTCTTCTCTACTTTCTCTCCTGTCCGCACGAGGCACCTGGAGGCACCGGGGAGCCCCGCCGGGGTGGTGCAGTGGTAAGACGCCCGACTACTGTGCCGGAGTTCCCGCGTTCGAACCCGACCACGGCGGCTGCGTTTCGATGGAGGCGAAACGAAGAGGCGTCCGTGTGCTGTGCGATGTCTGCGCACGGTAAAGATCCCCAGGTGCTCGAAATTACTCCGTAGCCCTTCACTACCGGCTCCTCCTTCTCTCTTTCCACTTTCACTCCCACCTTCTTCCCTTCCCTTACGGCGCAGTTCAGGTGTTTACAGAGACGGGTGTGACAGATACTGCGCCTTTTCCTTCCTCTGAACCAATTAAAAAAATCTGAGGGAACATGCCACATCTAGCACAGATTTGTCCACTTTCACTCTCACCTTACTTTCTCCTTCAACGATGTGGTTCTTGGCGTCCACAGAACAACTGTGGAGTTCTGTGGAGGCGAAACGAAGAGGCGTCCGTGTGCTGTGCGATGTCAGCTCACGTTAAAGATCCCCAGGTGGTCGAAATTACTCCGTAGCCCTCCACTGCGGCCCCCCTTTCTCTCTTTCCATCTTCACTCCCACCTTCATCCCTTCCCTTACGGCGCGGTTCAGGTGTCCACAGAGCTAGTGTGACAGATACTGCCCCTTTCCCTTCCTGTGAACCAATTATTATTTATTATTAGAATTCCTGTAGTCGGAGACTCCATTTCACAAGGCGGGCTGACGGGCCATTTAGGTTCGCAAGCCGACATAGGGCATGGTGGTCAGTTACTACTTCGAATGGTTTTCCATAAAGATATGGCCAAAATTCGATGTCGCCCACAGAATGCCTAGACGTTCTTTTTTCTGTTAAAGAATAGTTCGATTGCGCTTTAGACAGACAGCGACTGGTGTAAGCGATCACACGTTCTTGGCTGTCCTGGATGTTGAACTAGAACGGCGCCCAGGCCTACATTGCTTGAATCGATGTGAAGTGCCGTGACGGCGGTCTTGTCGAAGTTAGCCAATATGGCAGGTTCTTGTCGGCGGCGTTGAATCTCTTTTGGAATGCTTGTATCTGTGGTGTGTCGCAAGTGAAAGGCTTGTCTGTCTTCGTTAGAGGTATTAGGGGCTCGGCGAGTCGAGCAAAAGCTTTGACGTAGCGCCGGTAGTAAGCACATAAGCCAATAAATATTCGAACAGCTTTCTGGTCTAAGGGCGGAGGGAAGCTGGCAATAGCTGACGTTTTCTCGGGATCCGGCAGGACACCAGCGTGGCTACGACGTGCCCCAAGAACTTGAGCTCGGAGAAAGCAAAATGACACGTCTCATTCTTTAAATTAAGGCCAGAGGATGTTATGGCTTGCAAAACAGTTTCAAGGTGCCGAAGGTGCTTCTCGAACGTTGGAACAAAGACCACAAATCGTCAAGGTAAACGAGACACACCTGCCCCTTGAGATCTGCAAGTACGGTGTCCATAAGCCATTGGAAAGAAGCTGGCGCAGAGCAGAGAACAAAGGGCCTTAAACTCGTAGAGCTCATCCGGAGTAATAAACGCCATTTTCTCTCGGTCCCTCTCATCTACGTCTGCTTGCCAGTCTCCGGTTTTCAGGTTTCTTGAAGAGAAATATTTCGCGGAGTACAGACGATCTAGAGTATCGTCGATACGTGGCAGGGAATAGACGTCGTTCTTTGTAACTTTGTTTAGCCGGCGGTAATCCACACCAAAACCTCAGCGTACCATCCCTCTTCTTTACAAGGACAACAGTTGCAGCCCACAGACTCCGCGAGGGCTTGATGACATCATCTCGAAGCATCTCTTTCACTTGGCGGGTGATAGCGGCGCGCTCAGTCAGACACTCGGCAAGGTGACTGTCTGAGAGGTGGCACGGTATCACCCGTAATATTACGGTGCTTGGCGAGATTGGTTCTGCCAACACGTAAAGAATTGAAGGTCGCCCGATAGCGCTGGAGGAGCTCATTCACTAGGCGATGCTGCAGCTGGGAGAGCGCAGGGTTAATATCGAAGTTTAAATCTATGTTAGGCTTCTCCAACTCGGTGAATGACAGCGTCGCAAGTCCAGAGGCGTTTCGAACGTGCCTGATACCGCAAATGTGAGCCACTACAGTCCCAACACTTAAATGCTGGTGCTCACCTCTGAAATTCGAGGCGAACAGCTCCCCTGGCGACAACAAAACTTCGCTCAAAAATCCGAATTGTTTTGTTTTCCACACCTTCAGAGTTGCGTAGTGTCTTTGCAGCGACAGGCGTCACATCGCTGGAACGGGTGGAATGGTGACGTGATCATCGAGAATGTACAATGCCGTCGGGTGGTCTGACGCACTGTCTATTGCCTTCTCCATCGATACGTCACTGACTTGGACTGAAGGTCAATAACTGCACCATTTTCGCTTAAGAAATCTATGCCAAGTATTACGTCTCGGGAACACTGAGCAAACCCGACGAAAGTAGCTTGATACGTTTTGTCTTGCACAGTTACTTGAGACGTGCATGTACCAGTAGGTGTGATCAAGTGGCCACCCGCGATACGAAATTGCGGGCCTGTCTACGCTGTAGTCAACGTTTTCAGATAGCCGCGAATGACCCACTGAGTGCAGAATAATCGATGCCGGTATCAACGAGTGCTGTGACCTCGGTTCCGTCCACTGAAATGTTCAGGTTGGCGGTGACAGCTGTGCTTGTACAGGAACGTCGCGCAGGGTCCGGTCACGGCTGCGGTGCGATTCACACTGCTTTCGTGTCATCGTAGAACAGGGGCGTCAAAGAAGCGGATCAGAACGAAACATGTCGTGTCGTCGTGAAACGGTGTGACCCTTGGGCTGAAGACTGGAGGATCTTGAGCAGCGCTAGACAATAACCGCGCCAATTCCATATCCACTTGCGTCGGTATGCACTTCTGTGGTTCCTGAAGGATACAAGTGGCGGAGCACAGGTTGCGACGGGAGCAGAAATTTCAGGTGGCGCAAGGCGGAGTCGCACTTAGATGTCCACTGCAAAGATACACCTTTATGAAGTAGGCTTGTCAGGGGGTGTGCGATATCAGCAATGCGGTGAATAAAACAGCAAAATTATGAACACAAATCAAGGAAAATGTGTAGTTGATTGGCGAACTGGGGTGGCTTGAAAGCGTCGACCGCTGCTGTCTTTGTGGGGTCAGGACTGCCGCCATCTTTATCGACGAGATGTGCGAGAACTAGCACTTGGCGTGCTCTAAAACGACACTTCTTTCAGTTCAGCACGAGGCCAGCTTTGCGCATACAGTCCAGCACGAGAGCTAAATGGTCATTGTGCTCGCTGAACGTCTTCCTGAAAATTACGGCATCGTCCAAGTAACGCATACAAACCTCTCATTTTAAACCGCGGAGTATTGTGTCCTTGAATCGTTCGAAGGTGGCAGGTGCCCTACAGAGGCCGGATGGCATCACATTGAATTCGTAAGCGCCGTCGGTTGTAATAAATGCAGTGTTCTTTTTGTCCCCTGTATGGGCAGGTATTTGCCAATAGCCCGATGTGAGGTCAACGGTGGAAAAGTAGGTGGCAGAAAAAAGACAGGCAAAGGCGTCGTCTATGAAAGGAGGAGGGCAGACGTCCTTTCTAGTGACGGCCTTTAGACTATGGTGTATTTCCAACCTTTTCAACCACTGTGAATACCTGCACTATGTACGTTGCACCCCATCAGGGGCTTTAAGAAAAAAAAGGGATGTGTGATGTGGTGATATTAGGTAACGCAAAAATTCCATCTGTCGTCCTCCTTCCTGACAAGAGACACTGGGGAAGCCCAAGGAGTCGATGACTTTGGGATAACCCCCTTCGTTTACATCTCCTTCACTTGTTCATTTATCACTTTTCGTTCAGAGGGTCACACTCGGTCTAATCGGATGCAACGGGCCAGGGTTGAGTTTGTGGAAAATACTTGAAGTAGGAAATAAAGATGGGCCACCTAGTTGGGAAACGTCAAACAAGGATGACTGTCACCCTAGAAGTGCCAGCAGTGCAGGGCGCTCCTTCATTTACAGCGAGGGGTCAATCTTACCTAGCAATCGCGATTCATCTTGGATATCTGTCACTGTTTTGTGTATGGTGTCGGTTGTGAAGTAAACAGGTATTGGCAGGCCGTTACTGCAGGATGCAAGATTAAAACCTGTAGGAAGAACGACAGGTGCGGTAGAGCAATTCACTATCCAGATTGCCGTGCGGCCTTTCGCAACAGACACCACTGAATCAGAAACCAACGCATTTGTCTTGATGCAGGTGAGGTGAACCGGTTCTAAATTCACTTCAGACTTGTCGAGGGCGGCGTCGCGGCAGGAAGCCGTGTAGACATACAGCCGACGATGGATGCACAACAATATTTTCAGATACACAAAGCACACTCACATCGCTACGCGAGCCTTCCGTCAGAGCAAGGGTAACACATTTGCCGACGCTAAACTGATCAATCTGGCAGTCGATGTTGGCGCCCCATATTTTCCAAAATCGAGTTCAAGGAAGAATCGTGCGTTGATCGGGTGAGCACTGCTATTTCCGCACGGAAAACGTCACCACACTAAGAAACTAACACTGCACACTCGAACAGCAAGCAATGGTTCGCCACTTATACCACAAACTGAACGCTTTTATCCCACTTAAGTCCCACTTTTCTTCCGAGGTGACGCTTCAGCGCAGCACTAATTACGGATATAGCGGCCCCGGTATCAACTAAAGCCGTCACAGGTACACCATCAACTAAAACATGAACTTTGGTCCATAACATCAGCACAGACGAGGGTATCTCTTCTAGCAGCGAACATTCAGCGACCTCACCCCCATCGCTAGCGCCGCCTAGTTTTCCGGCAGCGGTGAGTGGCGCCGGGGCGATGGAGACAGGCGCGCGCGAGAAACTGGACGGGGTGTCATGTTTCTGTTCGATGCCGGTGAAAGATCCCGCAAAGGTGTTTGACATGGGTCCCCGGAATCAGGGGGATTGCGCGAACGACGAGAAGCGCCAGGATTGTAACCCGGCTGCTGAGGTTGGTTCACGGAGTCGTAGCTGCGACTTGATGCTTGACGGCGAGACGACAATCCTGAGATGTGGCCAGGTTGTCTGCAGCGATACACACAGGAAGTCATGGAAAATGTGACGCGGGCATGTAGTCGCCACTGAGAGTGTGGCGTCGACTGTTCTCATAGCAGTTATGTGTCGGCTAGTAGTAGCGGGTCCGCTGCCATGGGGGTGTCCTTACTATGTTGCTTTGCCGCAGCTGCTGCGGTCCCCGGTATTCATTGAAGTACGTTGGATTAGCGAAGTCAGCTGAATTAAAGGCGGTTGTAGGAGGTGGGCACCGCGGATGCGACAGGGGCAGCGCTGAGGAGCCGCAAGGCATTTCTAGCGACCGGCTCACTTCTTCGCGGATGATCTGACTGATCGTGGAGGCCATTTTATCAGACGATGCTACGTCAGCAGTGTCAACAGCAGCCACCGACGTCACGCCAGCCAAACGTTCAAACTTGGGTGTTATCCGACGCGTTTTCAGCGTCTCGAACGGGCGTCAATGCTGGATCCCGTTCTCCACTGAGTCGAGGCTTGAGTTGCCGATAAGAAAATTGTACATATCTTCGGCAAATCCTTTAGGGGAACGAAAACTGCCCAAAATACGTCATGCTATTATGGTGTTTAAAAGATTTTGCCTCATATAATACAGATCGAACACTACAATATCAAAGACCCCGTCGGGGTGGCGCAGTGGTTACGGCGCTCAACTACGGTTCACAAGTATGCGGAATCGAATCCTGGCCTCGGCGGCCGCTGTTCGCTGGAGGTAAAAAGTAAGGCGTCCGTGTGCTGTGCGATGTCTGTGCACATTAAAAATGACCATTTGGTCGAAATTTTCGGAGTCCTCCTTACACGTCTCTCATAGCCTGAGTCGCTTTGGGATGATAAATGCCACAAACCTAACCAAACCATAATATCAAAGAAAAGAGGCTTTACAATTTTAAGTTGCCATTGATAATCGGATTAAACCTGAGGCGCTATATAGCGGAGAAGCCCCACTACTTTCAGTATAGTACCGCACGTGACTACATGTCTGCAAAATATTGCCGATTTTCGTAACTGCACACTGCTCCTTTCTATCACAGTAGAGCTTGCCATAATTTATTATATTGTTACGTGGTGGCATGACAAGCGATGGAACACGGCGACACAACAGAAACCGAACGACGTAATGACATGACGATGAAATATGCTTTAATGGCCAGCGGGCCTGGCGCGAGCGCTCCGCCTCGCGCCACTGCCCGCTTCATCATTTTCGTAGCACTACTCGGGGCCACCGAGCGATCGTCCCGATCGATTGCTCGAAATCCATTGCATGAAGTGACGATGAACACAGATGCAGGATTAGGACATGAAACGCTGGACATCACAGTGAATGCGAAGATGGGATGAAGGCTTGCCCGGAGCATCAGGTCCAATCTTCACAGTTCGCCGAAAGCCAAGGCTTATGGACACGCCGAACGGCTTGGGCGGGGGTGCTGTCTTCGCTCGAGTGGTCGTGCGGTCGCTTCGTCGTAGGGTCGGTAGGGTCGGCTTTGGGCTCTTCCTGGTCGTCATGTGTTGTGGGAAAAACTAGGGACGGGGCTGGGGAGAGCGGCTGGTCGGGTCTGAGCACAAAGGGCTGGGGTAAAGCTGGGCGGCGATCTCCATGGGCTCTTGGCCGATGGACCCGGCGTACGGTTGGCTTCGACGGGGCAAGGCGAGGATGGGGATTAACCGCACCTTCAACCAAATGTTACGTAGTGGCATGACAAGCGATGGAACACGGTGACACAACAGAAACAGAACGATGTGATGACATGACGATGAAATATGCTTTAATGGCCAGTGGGCCTGGCACGAGCGCTTCGCCCCGCGTCACTGCCCGCTTCATTATCTTCGTAGCAATATTTTGCGCTCTCTCTGGTACGTCCTTAAATAAAAACCACCACCCCTTTCGCACCGCGAGATGCATGCTTTCATGTTTTGTCACTAGATGGCGCCACACTGTTCGGGATTCCGTGAATGAAGCGAGGATAGTGCCCAGTGAAACTTTCCTTGACGAGGCGTGCGTTATTGGGCCATACCAGCATTGAGTGTGAAACTGAAATTGATGTTGCTCTACGCAAGAAATGTCTAATTATTTTCTGGCGAGTGAAAATTATCTTTGTTTTCGGGCTCTTTTCTTGTCGACCACCAGTCGTCATCGCGGTCGCTGCTCATAATTTTCAGCTTCGGACTGCATAAAAACAGGCGCATTCCCTGATGGAAAGAGTACCGTTAAAAATTTGCTAAAGTGTTTCTATCAAAACCATTACGGAATCGAACATCTTTCCACTGCGCCGAAAAAAATTTCGAAACCGAAATCGCAGTGTTCGCTTCCTTTAAGCAGATGGCCAACTTTGTCATCTTCCGCCATGCGAGCAGAGACAAGCTAACACAGCATCAAGACTTCCTCGATATACATGGTGCATGTTTGCCCAGGAAGCTGAGCTCTTTGAGAGAGCGCTTCTTCAGCTCGCTGCTTCTTCGCGTCAGAATCTCCAAAACACTTTTTTATCTCTTCAACAAAGCGGTCCCAGCGGGTGAAAGGGTCCTCGTGGTTGTCGCACCACGTTAGAGCTGTGCCGTTAAGCGCGCAGACCACGTTGGCTAGCTTTGCGGAAGAGTCCCACTTATTGTAAAGGCTCACCAGTTGGTCGTGAGTGAACCACTAATCCACGTGTTCACTGGATGAGCCCGTGAATGAACGTCGCTCCTGGTGATGCTGCCATGAGCTTCTATGCACGAACCTCTGAGCGTCGCTGTCAACAGACATCGCAGGCAGAGATGGCGGCAGGCCAGCAAGATGGCGACTTCGGTGCGGTTCAAGCTTGGAATTCGTCTTCGGGGTTTCTGGTGAATTTCTGTCCAGCGCCTTTCACCATGACGTTACGAGCGAGTTATAATTGACGCTGGATAAACATCGAAGACCCTGCTGTGTTCACTTGCGAGTCCCTGCGCGAGCGATGTCTTCCTCGACCTCATCTTCTCTTATCTCCACTTCTGGGCATCACAATATATATACACACACTCTCACTGGCATGACGAGTGAGGTTGTTTGCGCTTTGCAGCATTTTGGAATGCTATCGCCACTCTAAGACGTCGCTGCATTGCAGATCATTGTGATCATCGTTCGGTTTCAAGTAATGGTCGCCACCATCCGCTTTTCGCAAGCTTCCGCAGCTGAGCCATCCTTATGCAATAAAAAAGCGAAATGGGACGAGAACAGTTCGCGCACGAATAAAGCATTAAAAATCTAATGTTTATATTGAAAAAAGAGAATCGTGTTAGAATTACGCTGTTTCTTTATTACGCAGTTTTGCACATCTCATTTTCAAGCGTTCGCTCACGTTGATGACCCACCGTGCACTACCTGGCTCTAGTGAATGCACTCACATGCAAGAATAAGGACGCTGTCTTTGCGGCGCAAACGTATGCTTCAAAATGAAACCACGACAAAACAATGATGAGTAAAAATGGATAACAGGATCCTGCTACGGCGGTGCCCACTCGACAAAGGCGGATGAGCTCCTTTCATAAAATCATCAAAAATATTTGAAATGGGAACATACATGGCTTGTGCCAGCCACCGCTCCGCTAGCACGACGTAGGCGAAATCGGGCGGATGCCGGTTTTTACAGGATTATATGCTGCGCGAATCTAACCAAGACGCATGCCACGTCGGCAGTCGGGAAGCCTGGACGCTGTATGTGTGATTCAAGGTCCACTTGGTCGCCGCTCAGGCGCCTGGCGTAGGTAGAAGCCCTGGTTCGCCGCAACGAACTGAAACCCACTGTACCTTACCTGGACGCCTGGGGAATGGCATGCAACCGCAATTGTCCACCAATCCAAACTAGTAAACAACTTTACGTTTCGATCCCGTTGCCTAACACATGCAGAGGAGGTAGCCAGTGCGTTGGATGAATCCCATCTCACTGCTAAAACAATAAAATCGGACTCGCAAATTCTTGTCGGAATATCAGGCAATCCAGCGTACCGTACCTAGCCTACCGCACTCTTCAAGAGAGCATACATACTGGGGACTCTCGCCGTAATGTTGTCTGGGCACCCAGTAACTTGGGATTTGAGGAAAGTAAAGGTAAGTGACGGCACCTCCCGCGTGCTCTCTCACCGGGCTTTCCGCGACAGCGGCAATAAGGACCTCGAACACATTCCTGCCTATCCTTTGAAATATATTGTTCTGAACTATAAATATGGCCATGGTCTTTAGCCATATCCACGTAAAGGCCTCTCAAATGCGGAGCAGCGGCTTGTGCTCCGCCTTTATATTAATACTAAGCTGTCCCCAGCAGCTCTCAAATATTTTGACCCTTCTTCCTCTGGCAGCTGTCCGCACTGTACCGAGAAGTATTTGGATATCAACAATGTGCTGTGGTCCTGTCCATCCAGCCCTGCTATAGCCCTCCGTCCAAGCCCACCTGGGAAGAATGGGAGATGAACCTGCTCAGCTGTTCTGACCTACAGGCCGAAAAGGCTTTTGTTGAACGCGCCCCGGCAGCGGGCGATGCCACGGGTGTCCCGTGCTGGTTACCCCACGTTGCGCATGTGAGCGCCAGCCTATTAAGTTTTGGTCCAAATTTATTTCCCTGTGCCGCCTCATTTAAAGTAATTAAGGGCCTTTCTCCATTTCCACCACCCATGCGGAATTTGCCGCTACTACTTTACATGAATCGATGAATGTGCGCTTAAAGCACTAAACTTGAACTTGAAAATTTCGAATGGAGGGGAGCTGCAAGAAAAAGCAGTTTGTGTGCCGCTTGAAGCACAAAAAACCAAAAGATCTCTCTGCTCAATATAGCCTAGTAGTCGCTAGCAATTCTGAACGTCTATTATACTTTGCAACTGCTGCCGCAAAAACTGATATGGTCCTGCGTTGTTTGCGGCCGCAGTTTAATATTGTACTTTTTCGACGCAGTGATCTCTCTCTATTGCTAATCTTATTCATTTCTTCTCACTTCCTTTACCCTATCTCTACTTCCACCGTCGCAGATCAGGTGCTTGAGGATTTGAAATCATAGATAGCGGAATGGCAAATATTTGGACCTCATGTTTGATTATTTTAGTAAATCACCACCATTATTACTACGCCGCATGATAGCCTATGAGCTTCGGGATGACATCAGTAAATACTCAATGCAAATGGTCCCCACGTACACCATCGCTCTTGCGTTTGATGGCATGTGCTACGTGTACTTTACCAGATATATCTTGGTTTCGGGATCGATGGCGTCGTAAGTCTCCATGTCCTAGGCTTACTATCAAGATATCTAAAGCGGAACGAGACAGATCACTTACAGATTTCACGGATAGAATGCTTCGAAACACTCCATGCCAGCAACAAAGGAACAGATTTGCGTTCGCCGCTGTGTAACCAATTGCTTACGCATTTGTGGCTCTTTGTAGTCGCAGTCCCTGAGAGCAAGCAACAATTACACTTAACAAGATTAGGCTCTGCACGAATCACGTCAACATCATTCTAAGAGCGGAGGCAATGATGAATTCTTCAATATTGTTTAGTTTAATGATATCCTTCAGCAACGGTTACTCCGGCGACATCTGTACAGCTCTTTTCGAAGTGTACATGCATGATAAATCTTGTCTAATGCGCACACTGAATATACGACGTAACTTTTGCGGCATTAAAAAGACTACGAAATGGCTTGAAAGGCCACTGACAAACGTTTTCAATGTGTATAAGAAATTCTTCCGAGCATTCGTGTGAAGTAGAACTCCTTAGAACAAAGGCATCGATTTATATTAATTTTTGAATTGTGCGTCTTTTGAAATTTGCAGGCTGGTCGGTTCTCGCTTGGCGATGAAATTTGAAATATACTGCCGTGACAACATGCGTCATAACTACGGAGAGCGACAGACTTTCATTGGCTGCAGCAAGCGACTGCCACTGCATCACGGACACACCAGGTAGCTGCGAAAGTCGTCTGTTCGAGTGCTGCTCGCACTGCATACGTGAACCCCAAAGCTTTGCGCTTCGGTTGGCGATGTTAAACGAGAAGCCGGTGGAGTCTGACTGAAAGTGCAGGTCTGCGCCCGAGTGCGAAAAGCGCACTAGCTGGTCTGATTTAATATCGTACCAATTACAGACTACTGCTTGGAATTATATTTTAGAAGCAGCACATAAAATAGGAGGCGCCAACCTTCGTGTACTGACCGACAGCACATCAACAGCGTACAATAGACCCGTCTCATCTTTGCAGCATCGATGTGCAGCATATTGATAGTTAGGTGAAACATGAGTCAAAAAAGGCCTGCGCTCAGCTGCGTCGCGAAACCAAACAAAATCGCACGAGTTAAATGTAACACCGGATGCCGCCAGGTTAGAACAAAGATGCCTTCCTCGAGCGCTTTGGCCGATGGCACTCCGGTAGTGCTCTGAGGCCTGGTCGTCGCTACCCTTTGTTTAACATCGAAATCAATGTGGACATCGTCTTTAATTAGCATCTTCGCTGCGTCTCTAGCATAGCTGTTCGTGTACTCTTGTGCGCGAATCATGTGTGGAGTTGTGGCAATGGGTGACAATCTCCGCTGCCGAACTGCATGTGCCGAACTGCTTTGCTGATGTTTTTCGACGTCGATTCTGGCTCGGACGATGCATATACACGAGATAAAACGCATGTGCACGTTGTGAATTGGCACTTCCTAAAGGATGTGAAAAAGGACGTAAAAAACACTGCTCGACCCTTTTGGTAATTATCTCAATTCTTAAGAATCGCCGACGAGTAATTCATGATCACCTGTAATCCGATATCCAAACTTAGTAGCGATCTCTTAAAATGATTAGTGCGTGCTCGTGCCGACTATACGCGTACATTGCATTCGTTATGCAATGCACTCGTTTTCCTAAAAACAAGACAGCATGTTGGCGTTTGTACAGCCCGCACGCTCGTCATTCAGCATCTATACAGAGTCGTTGGTATACCGTCAACACCGCGAGGAGACCGGCCGCCGTTGGTCAAACCGCAGTATATGGTAACAAAGCTACACACTCGGGAGATTAACCGACAGTGCGAGAGAAGAAAGGGTTCTTGTAAAACGCCGTACTCTGCAAGAGTGCACGCTAACGTTCTTTCAGTGGAACAGGCATATGGGGGGAAGTGCCCCGGAGCGGCCGCCGGGGCTGTCAGCAGCCTGCCCACCTGCAAGCATGCGCTCGCGAACTCCCCGGGTTGTCCAAGCTGCTGTCGCACACAATTCTGAGAGGCGAAAAACTGTAGAAACCTGGGACCGAGGAAGACACAAGACAAGGTTGAAAGCTATGCAAGCAGAGACGGGAAGGGAACGGCAGAGACCGATGAATGCGTAGACGACGCTCGGTAAAGCTGGCGCGACAACCGAAAGTCTGCGAACCGAGCGTCAACCGATGGCGTTTCTTGGGCAGGGTGGAGTTCCCGAGCTCTTTCCTTCATTTTTTTTTCTGATGTCTCGGAGGGGTAGAGGAGGCGCGCCATCTTTATCACCGATATATCGCCGGTGGTAATGAACCTAGTTCAAAAATTTTGCCAACAATTGAGGTGTGAGGGAGTATCTATTTCTCGACTGATTTTGCCTTTTCTCATTTTAAGCATTTCATAATCCCTTTATAAACCGCATAGCGTGTTGTGCTCTGTGGCGACGAAAAACAGATGTGTTTGAAAAGCATAATACGGTTGTTGTCGAAGCATCACAGTTTCGGCGAAAGCTGGCGCCGTATGGGCTTGCTCGGTGAAAATGCATATTGGTTTTAGGCCTCATTGCACCAGCCACCGCTTCGGTGGCGGGCGACGGCTCTTTCGAAGAGCATCTTTTATCGCGAAAGCAATACTACTTTCACTTTCAAGCCTCTGCTGTGCGACGGCGGTGCACATGAAATGACCTTTCGCTTGACCTCTGCGTGACGCCACGCCTCAAAGCTGGGCGACCAACTCGCGCCGTCCTTGAGAGGCGGTGGTGCGCATGAACAGCGGCCTAACTCCCGCTCTCTCCGCCAGGAGCGCTACAGGTGTTATGACGTCACGCCTCAAAGCTGGGCGACCAGCTCGCGCCGTCCGTGAGAGACGGTGGTGCGCATGAACGGCGGCCTGGAGCGCCACAGGTGTTGTGACGTTATACAGCTGTATAAAGCGGCGACCGACTTGCGCCGTCCGTGAGAGACGGCGGTGCGCATGACTACGATGCCGCCTACTACTAAGGATGCTTTCGCAACCTACCGGGCTTAACCAAGCTAAGCCTCCGCCAACTTTTTTCCTCTCCCTCTTCTTTTTCTTTCTTTGTGCTCTTTTGAAGCGAAAAGTTTCCCTATGAGGGTCGGAGCCGAGCTTCGCTTATGCCGTATGCTGCGACCGAGTGAGGTCACAGCCAAGGGCAGCTGTACATGCCCTATCGTCAAGCTCTGTCCGCGTTACCTAGCAACGTTTAAGAGGTGTGCGACTCCTCCTCAATAAAAAAAAATTAGTCTCCATCAAAGAATCGAACCTCCATACCTTGGATCCCCAGCCGAGCGCATTACCGCTCTTTATAATTCCTCTCGTCTTCCGTGAGGACGATAGCGGGATTCCGCGAGTGACAGATACTTCGATTGGCGCGCGCAATTTGAAAGTACCAAAGACTAACATGTGTGCCACTCAATTAGGGAGACGTCAAGGATGTGACGTCGCCCTTCTCCGTCATCTATGATAGGGTCTCTAGAAATATTGGTAGTCTCTCGTCCGCCGGCCTCGGCGGGGCTGCCGCTGAATGATCGCCGCGGTGGCGCTGCGCTGAACTGGAATGCCACTGTCGACGGAGCAGACGACGCGATTGCCCGCGGGCTTCAAAATGCATTCGCTAAAAGTCAAGTGTTTTGTACGCGTGATGCCGCTCTTGTCCTTGATTTCAGTTTAGTCGCAATAAAATATTCGCACTCAGTAATGGGTATAACCACGGAAACGACTTTTTATTTTTCGGAGCGAAATGTTAGCGGGCATGCCCATGAGCCAAAGGAGAAACCTACTATACTGTACTATCCTTTCTGAATACTATCGCGATGCCGTATTAAAATAAAAACTTCTCAGAAATGTGTATAAACAATTGCGCTTGCATGAAGGGATATATTACATGCACATTCTATGCTCGAAGGATCGTGTGTGCGAGCAACAGGGCGCTATCGCAGTCGTTTTCATTCACGCCATAGTTTCATGTGAACTTCCTCGGACAGTTAGATAAGTTATAACGCGTACAGTCAACTGAAAATTTCGAATGCATGCCCAAATAAACCACGCAAGTTGAGAACCCGAGCCCTGGAATTTCCATCGCGTTTCAGGCAAACTGCGGATATGCAATTTTTGTTGCTTAGGAATCCGAGTTACCGAAGCAACAAGCATGATTAGGCACGCGAATTCAAAAACTGCTTACAGTTTTTCAATTCTTTGCTGTGAAAGAATTATAAGCGCTTGTAGTGTAGATGAGATGTATCACCCAGCAAAAGATGTCCAAGGATCACTGATGTGCGGCAAGACAGCAAAAGCGCTGTTCGAAACATTTTTTTACATCATTTTGCTCTGTCAGTCTGCTAACATCCGTGCTCTTAAAACCTACTTGCATTTTCTCACCTTTAACAGCTTTAGCTGCTCTTACTTTGCAGCCCCCTTAACATTAATTGATTTTGCGTAGAAACGAAGGCGAAGCAGGGCATAAAATTTGATGATACCATTAATCATTTCATGCCCAGGGTTCGAGCAGACCAGAGATGGAAAATGCACATTTGTTAAGAAATCGGCAAAGTCAACAGTGATCTTTTCGTGCATCTTGTTTAAGCTAAAATAGGTGGCGAAACTATTTTCTATGAGCGCAATAGTTTCCTTCAATGGACCAGATGAATGAAATGACCCACCATTATCGAAGTTTGCTGTGAAAGCTGCAGCAGGGTCCATTTTTGTTGCCACTGCTATTTCATTCATTCTTCAGTGGATGTGCACAGTCGATGCACTCGATTTTTTCAATGCTTTCCTAGCCACGTAGCCAAAGATGTAGTATATCAACATTTCGTGGCCTTCCCCTGCCACACAGGCGCTGTGATCAGGTGGGATGGTCGTATGTGCACAGGAGACCAGTGCAGTTTCGGCATCACTAAATTGTCCCTTATCAATAAAATCGCCGAGAAGAGCTAGCCTATTCAGACCGCATGGCTGCCCATTAGGCGCCGAGAGCAAGGAAGTAGCCACTTCTGGTGCTCAGTTTCTAGACGGTGGTGGCTTTGCAAGGTTATAAAATGCAAGTGCCCTAACAATTGCGAAAAACGGAGCGACAGTCGAGTGATCATTCATTTCTGTTGACTGGCGAACCACTCTAACCAGATTTTCAAGCCTGTCTTGGCTCAAGTTAGTTGTCATTAAATTAACGCAAGTGTCAACCAAAAGCAAAGCACTTAACCAAACTGAAACTGCAAGTGTGATGATTGAGAGCTCTCAATTGTCACACTGAGTCCCTCTGCTGTGCTAGCACTAAAAAACCTACCGGTGGTGGCCTTTGCATCATCTTCGCACTTTGTTAAACGCTCCAAGAACTCAAAAAATACAAAGTTTGGTGACTGTGGGTATAATGCTTTGGGACACGTGCTGTCATCTTGCTGATAAGCTTGTTCATTGTTTTTACAAATGATTCAGTCGCGGTCACGAGGGCATAAGAGTGTCCTAATTGTGCGTGATAAATAAAGAGATCTCTAATTGCATCATCACCAAATAGCTGGAATGCTGGAGTAACTTTCGTTTTCTGGAATTAGTTAGGATTTAGGTGCATGCTGGTAAACTTCGTCATGACTTTAAGTGAAACACTCTGGCATTCCATTTTCCAAGCTTCTTCTATAAGTTTAACGTGAACCTGATCCTCAGGTGTGTTAAATATTTTGCCTACATATGCATTGTGCACATTTTTAAAGAGGGGGGAGGGGATCTGAGAGGAAGTGTAAACGTCGCGCTGAGCTGGTCGCATGTAGAGCCTTGGATCGTGCGACTGTGCTTGAACCTGCAAAGGAAGGAGGGACTGATTTAAGTGATTGTTTTGAACAACCGTAACAACACAGCAATCGTAAAACAGCCACACATTGAAATTCAGTCCAGTTAAGCAGTTACATCGATTGCCAAAAAGCTTCCACATTGATCTGTTCCAGCTTGATCTATCGCATGTGACATAGTCAATGAAGAATCTAACCTACTCAGAGAGAATTATTGCCTCATTGATGATCTTGGCTAGGGTATCCGCCTTGATGTTGCTACACGATGCGAAAATCCCAAGAACGTGCGTCCATTTCCCTAAAGCAAAACAGACAATTATTTGTTCGACAAACGCAGTGTTTTTCCCGAGTGAATTGACAAATCTGACATGTATATAATAAAAATAAATTACCCTGGAAAGGTTGCTATATAATTACCATGCCGCGGTCCGAGAGCTGGCCTCTTTGGGAATCAGGCGTGCACTCAACGAGATCAACAAATCCTTCCAGCTCACCTGAAGAAATACAAGTAGAGCAGTGTACACAAGAGTTAACACAATCTTGATTAGAAGGCGTAACGAGCTTCAAAATACACTCACCGGTAGATTTCACATCAAGGTGTTCGGAGAATTTAATCTCATCCAACACGATACGTCCTCGCCGTGAAAACTCATCCATATTGTTACTTGGTGGCCAGCCGGTGAATACAGGAGAAAGAGAATGGAGAGATGATGTTTAGTGACAGCAAGATGATATTTAATAAATTGTTGGCGAGCATAGCGCAAGCGCTCCTACCCGCGCCACTGCCCGCTTCTCCCTCCTTGCGCATCCATGACATGACCCGTGGCCACCGAACGATCGTTCCGATCGTGAACGAGGAAATATACTGATGTTGAGTCCATGGCATGATGATGGGCGTGTCTGGATGCTTGAAGAAGAAGAAGGAAGAATAGAAGGGCTTGCCGGCACGATGATTCCCGATGAACCTTCTTCTAGGACACTCTTAGGCCATACGTGGCCACGACTGGATGGCGGAGGCCAACGCACGCACCGCATGGCATGGGCAGGGGTCATGTGGTCATGTGTGGCGGCGTCTTGGATTGGTGGGGTCTCAGGTCGGTAAATCTGGTCAGTAGGGTCACATGATCATCGGCTGTCTCGCTCTGTCTTGTGGTCGTGTGGGTGAAGTCTCGGGTCAGTCTCCTTCATGGTGTCTTGTGGTCGGGTGGGAGGACGCGGGGGTGGAACGGGAAGGCCCTGCTGGATTCTACATGCTGGGGAACAGCCATGCGATGCCTCCTAACCTTCAGCCGACGGCGCAAGAAGTCGCAGGGCACCGAAGCCACGGACCAGGATGAGGGGGTGATGATGAAGTAGCCTGCACCTCCAACGAAATGTTAAAATGTTACGTGGCGGCCAGCGCGGTCAATACAGGAGAAAGATAACGGAGAGATGATGTTCAATGACAGTGACATGATGTTCATTGAATTGCACGCCCGTAGCAATATGTTGTGAGTTTTGGGACAAAACTTTAAATATATTTGGGTAAAACCCAAGCCCAGTCTTGAAGCTCTGGATTCGCTTCTGCAAACATGTTTGCTCTGGAAGAGCCAAGAAGTTGTGTAATCGTATGCGTTCATATAATTTGGTTCTCTGCATTCTCTGCAGAATGCATTCAAGTAGCCACTCATCAGAGTACGCATGCCTCTTGTTTACTTGCCTCAAAACATGTTTTAACAGCCAACTGCTGCTTGACAGGAAGGCCACTAACCCTTTTTTCGAACTCTGTTCATGAAAGGTGCTCATTTGCATTTTTCATTTCATCCAGAACTTTTGCAAGCTTTGCCACCTTATCTTTCATATGACGAACTGCTCGAGAATTGAAAGTCTGTTTCTTTACACCCGCCTGACTTGATTTTTTCTTCTTGACAGAGTGTTCTGAGTTACCTCTCACAAGTATTTGCAGGGCATGCATGCTGAATCTGAAAGAATGCTACATTTCGCCACAAAGTAACGCCCATTGGATGATGTAAAGGCCTTGGTGATGGACTTCAATCCGCAGCCAGGACACAAGCTGAATTTCGCAATGTCCTGGAGAAGATTAAGTACCTCTTCTGTCGACTTCACAGCCATCTCCTTCACTATGTTTCCTCAAATTTACACAGTAGAATTTATGGCAGCTTCATTTGTATCACAGCGATGAAGCAGAACTCGCCGACTTACATAGTTTTTCTGTAGATCAGCCCTTGCTTGAGCGGCAATGTGCGAATGCTACTTTTTCAGCATCAGAAAGGTTGACATTTGTCCAGGGTGGTGACTTGAGCTTTCTGAATTCCTTGAACAGAGTCGCATCACACGATCCAGCGCCGCCGTATTATTGAGTCTGCTTCACTGGTGCTTCAGGATCAATGCGCTTTTTCTCTTCAGGTCTCTGTTTTTTCTTGCACAAGTTGCGCTCCTTTCTCTTGCGAGGCAGGGGTTTACAGGTATTTTGAAGTGTCAGGAAACACAGTTGGAACGGCATCCTTCATGAGTTGGGGAACATCCCGGGGAATCTCAATTAACTTTCCCTGAATTACAGTCTTGAAACTTCGCTCAATCAAACAAGGTTCAAAGTGTCGCTGAGAAACGACACTACCTTCACCGAGGATTCTGTTGCCGCGCTTGATGCTTCGCTCCGACTGTTGCCTTTACTTTGCGTCCTTTGATGTCCTGAATAGAGAGCATTCCACTTTGCACAAGCTGTACCCGCTATTGCACCCAGGCACGAATCACGTGCTATCACGCTTGTCCAGTTGTTTGGACATGACGCATCACACGTCCATAAAAAAAAGACACACTAACACACACGCTAGGATTCTATCTCGTGAGCAAAAAGAAGTGCACGAGCGTCGCCACGACACAGCGGATCAACACGACGCAGAGGCACAGGCGGAGACTCGCAGTACGGCACGACCGCCACAGCACAACCTTGAAAAAGCGACCACGCTCCGAATGCATGAAGCGCCCCCTGCGCTTTCATGCGAGAAGCGGCCAATCTGTTTCGTAGCGAACCCCGCTCGGTCGGCAGACTAGCAAATACTTTTATGAGGACCATGCGCGGACGAGTGCACTCCAACGCCGCCAGGCGGCGCTTCTTGCCTTCCGCGAGTGACAGATGCTGCGCCTTTCCTTTCCTGTAAACGATATACAGATCGCCAGTGAATTTGGAAGCCATCGACATGGAGGCCAAGGAGAGTTTAGCTGCTGGTGAACGGCGCAGAAAACTGGAGAAATTAACTTCTGATCCCAAGATAGTCACAGCTTTTCGCAACATATAATCAGGCGTAGCAGAGCTAAGCCATCTTTCATTGTTTTCTTCTCTGTCTGCACGAAGCATCGGAGGTAGCTTTTCTACAGAGCTACAGAGCCAGTAGCATGTCCGTGAAAATTTCCTTCTTCCTACAGTCGCAAAACAACAACTTCCCTAAAAAAGAACAGGATACTACCAGTTGACATGAGGAAATTTCCCCTGCGGAAACCGGTCGTCCTAAAGGAGGTTTCAGGTGAATACGGAAAAACATGTGCCGCATAGTGCTCTTTGGCTTTCCAGTAAAACAATTATTGTTATTATTGGAAGGAGGTTTCACGATTTCTTTTGATGTGATTCCAAGACTCAAAACTGGATTACAAGTAGTGACAGGAGCGACTATAAGCCACTATATGTGATTGTATATATACATCTGATTTCTGGACACATTTTTAATTTAGAATCTCTACATTGGAGCAATTGCCGGCCAATCCCCGCGGTTAACACCAACTGCAGCTAGCAACAAACTCTCCATCTCACTTCCTGGAAGACTAATTACCGCGCCGGCATGGTAAGCACGGATTTGATCTCACTCGAGCCGGAAGTTACGGTTCGAAAATGAGTCAGTCGACATTTTGTACCTAAAGAGCTCGAGCTACCCCTGTAAAATGGAAGGGCTTTGATTTATTATATGGAGTGTGACGTGAGAGAGCTTTTACGCATAGTTAAAACTTGACGAAGACAACTACTTGCAATGTGAGCATGAACATTTGGTTCAGTCTCCACGTGGACGAACGACTACCACGATAGATACTAAGTTCCGTATTCGTTTAACCACAAAACTATCTGGGTTAGTATGTACTCTCCTCCGAAGGTTTTATTTCCTTTTTTTATGGTGTGGAAAAACTGCAAGTCAATATACAAGCATTGGACGAATTTATTATGATCTCGACAGCGCAATAACTATTTTCGCACTAGTAATTCAACCATCTGAGCAACATTAACGTGCACGGACATTGCAAACAGTCGGACGTATATGGTTTCACTCCTGAACATGCCTGTACAGGAGTCTCATAAGCGAAAGCTTTGTTTCAAATAAGAGAATTGAGCGATGCTTTTCTAGCTTAAAATTCCACGCGTTCTGCATAATACTGTGTGCGGATTGGGAATTAAAACGTGGTAGAAGCAGAAGTGCAGCTGTAGATGTTTCAAACATTGCTGGCGCCGGCAGGAACTACAAATTTGATTTGCTCAACAAAGTGCGGTATTAAAGTGGTATTTCGACGACAATTCTCCGAGTGGCGTTTTTGTAGCAGTTCGCTGGTGCAAATGGAAAAGTGACCGCGTCCTTCCTTACTAGGAAGGTGGACGAGTGTTTGCCTGTATTTTTGTCTACTTGCATATCCTCTCCTTGCGTTGTACGCAAGATGCAGCATAATGTCAACATGTGTAAAACACCAGTAGGATGTAATAACCAAATAGCACATTTGTATGCCTGAATGCTTATTGTTTGCGTGTAACATTTTTGTAAGTGCCCTTTATTGCTGTGTCAAAAGATCATCATGAAGCCTTCTGCATTAATGATTTTAATTGGTTCATAGAGGGGAAAACCGCATTATCTGTCACACGTGCTTCTGTGGATACATGAGCGGTGGCGTAGGGTAAGAAGAGCTTTATTGGAGGGTTTGACCACTAACGTGCGCTGACATCGCGCGGCACAGATACGAATTATCGAACCACCGGCGGTCAAAATCGAACTAGGGTAACCTGGCGCAGTAGCCGGACAACTTAAGCACCACGCCGCCCTGAATATTGGGAAGACTGCTGCGGATTTTCATAAAGTTCCGCTCATTGGTTTCGCCCCAGCCACGGCGCGCTTCCTCTTGATGCGGGTGGCAGATTGGGCGAGCGCGCACGTGTAGTGCAATGCGACCGCCTGCATTCCGGTCTGAATATTAGACAGACTTCCGCTGATTGCCATGGATTTAAGGAACCGAAATGTGATTGAAGTAGAAGTGCCGCAGAGGATAATTAAAAGTTTGTTTCGGTTTGGGTTGTGGGGTGTTTAATGTCCCAAAGCAACCGAGTCTCTGAGAGACTTGGTAGAGGAGGATACTGGAAATTGTGGTCACCTGGTGCACTGGCATCGCAAAGCACTTAAACGCCTTGCTTTTCGCCGCGAACGAAAAGCGGAGGCGGAGTCCAGGATTCAATCCCGCATCCTTGGGAACTGTAGTCGAGCGCCCTAACCATTGCGCCACCCTGGAGGGGTGATTATAATAGTGTTTGACTAGGTAACATTTACAAATTTTTTTTGCTCATCAAAGTACCTTATTAACGCTGTATTTAGACGTCAATCTTATGAAAACGGCCCCGGTTGGTGTCATTTTTTAACGGTTTTGACCCGAACGATTTTAATGCCACAGGTTTATAGTAGACTCACAAAGGATTGCTATGTGGCACTGCAGCTCTTGAAATGTACCGTCATCTGTGAGAGAAAAGCATGAATTTGCTTGCGCAAGTTCATCGGGATCGTGTGCGTTCTGCCGTAAATATTGGGAGGACTGGAAAGGATTTGCATCAAACAAACATAAATGCGAGAAAGATTTATTCACGTATGCACTGTACAGACTGTGATGAGCCACTATTGACTGTGAAATGCGTTTTCTATGTGAGTGAAAATAGCGGGTAGGAAGTGCATATCTAGTTCAAGGGCGTCTGAAATGCTTCTTGCGGTAAATGTTAACGCAAGATATCGACAGAGGTCGTCGTTGTGAGTATTCGAGCCAAATTTGAGAACTTTGCGTGTAGTTGATAATTTGCAACAATTTTTAAAAAGCGTACAGGTGACTGCTCGCAAGGAATTGGGGCGGCATATCTTCGTGCGCGAACCTTCACACTGATATCAGAGGGGCTATTGACAGCGAATTGCGTTTACCACGTGAGTCAAAACATTTTGTTGGTGTAGTGGAAAACAATTATATCCTGATACAAAAACAGGAGGTTAAGCATGAGCAGACCCTTATGAGAAAAAACCTCACAAACACTAGGTGGAGGTCCCTAGTTAGGGACGCCAGCGGCACCTGCCGGCGCTTAGGCTCGCCTGAATAAGTCCCGTTGTGCTTGCAGGTCAGAGCAGCCGAGCAGGGTCGCTTTCGTGCCGAGTAACGTTTGGGGTGAGGTGGGATACCCGGATTAGAAGGGCTGGCTCACACCATGTTGTAGATGTCCGAAGAGAATTCCTCACAGACCGCCACTATACATTCGCATTCAGTATCATAAACCCTGCCCTTCCCTAGGTACCAGGGGAATGCTGCAAGGCGCAGTGCGTTCTCTCCTAATGCACATGCCGGCCGAGCTGGCTCCTGTCGAGGGCGTGCATTATGTTGTTGTTTTTGTTGTTGTTGTGGCAGTATTGGATTAGATTGGAAAACATTTATCGTCAGCAATGAGCGATTTGTGGGCGCTACACTTAGATGGCCTCAAGTCCGTTGCTCTCGGCGACCTTTCGAGCCCACTCAGTAGCCCGAACTTGCGTTAACGGGTCGGATCTGGTCAGTATAGCCTCCCACCGCTCAAAAGAAGGCACTGGTAGTAGGTCCGCTGGTGGCGGCGCTTTTTTGCAGCTCCATAATATTTGATCGTATCCTGCTACTTCGCCGCAGTGTTTACAATTTGGATTGTATTGTGCTGGGTACATGTGAGCTAATTTAGAAGGGCTGAAGAAGGCACGCGTCTGGAGCCGACGCCAGATTACTTCCTGCCTTTTGTCTAGCTTCTTGTCTGGTGGAGGATATATCGGCCTTTCTAGTTTAAAGTGATTAGTGTAGTCATGGAATGAGATTAGTGCATCTCTCGAGAAATTGGGGGAATCAACCTGGCTCACTGCTCGGCTGACATAACCTTGAGTTATACTGTGAGCCAACTCGTTTCCTTTGTTCCCCGAGTGTGCCGGCACCATATTATTTCTACATCTTTTTGGTTCCAGCCTTTATATCTTAAAATTCACTCTGTCTCTTTGGAAATCATGCCCTTCGCAAAATTGGTTATAGCAGATTTGGAGTCGCTAATTATAGTAACCGCTTTGGTGCTGACCATCGCCATGGCGATAGCCGCCTCCTCCGCTGTCCCTGAGTAGTTTGTTTTTATTGAACCTGCTGTTAATGGTTTGGTTTGGTTTGTGGGGTTTAACGTCCCAAAGCAACTCAGGCTATGAGAGACGCCGTAGTGGAGGACTCCGGAAATTTCGACCACCTGGGGTTCTTTAACGTGCACTGACATCGCACAGCACACGGGCGCCTTGCTTTTCGCCTCCATCGAAAAGCAAGGCGCCCGTGTGCTATGCGATGTCAGTGCACGTTAAAGAACGTTTACCCGAGTCGTTGGAAGAAGGAAAAGAAAATGCACGGGCCTGCTACTGGCTCTGTAGCTGATCCACCTTCGCTGCTGATTGATTTATACCCAGTCGAAAAAAAAGACTACAGAACTGTGTCACAAATACGACAAAATATCCTGTAGTTCTGTCGTAACCATCATATTTTCTGTAGAACGTTTCTGTAGTTCTGTAGTTCTTCTGTAGTATATTTCTGTTGTCTGTAGTTTTGTAGCACTTTTCTGTTGTAGCTACAGAAATTTCTGATGTTACTACAGAATGTCGGCCTCGGCGGCTGCGTTTCGATGGAGGCGAAACGAAGTGGCGTCCGTGTGCTGTGCGATGTAGAGCACGTTAAAGATCCCCAGGTGGTCGAAATTACTCCGTAGCCCTCCACTACGACCCCCCTTTCTCTCTATCCCCTTTCACTCCCACCTTCATCCCTTCCCTTACGGCGCGGTTCAGGTGTCCACAGAAACAAGTGTGACAGATACTGCGCCTTCCCCTTCCTATGAACCAACCAACATACTACAGAATGTTCTGTTGTCACAACAGATTTCCCGTCAAAAACAGCACAGAAATTTTGTCGTAACATTAGAAACGTTTCTGTTTCTGTAATTTTTTTCCGACTGGGTAGGAACCACCTCCAGTGCCTTGTGCGTGACATAAGATAAAATAGAGAAGAAAGAAAAAGAAGAGAAAGACGCGCGCCGCAACAACAGTCGTCGTCCACCACCGAAGCGGTAGCGGGTGCAATGACAGCCTACAGCAGATAAAATTCGCTGGTTAGCTCGCTTGTTTTGTGTGGACACCTCAACCGTGCCGTAAGGGAAGGGAAGAAGGTGGGAGTGAAAGTGGAAAAAGAGAAAGAGGAGCCGTAGTGGATTGCTGCGGAGTAATTTCGAGCACCTGGGGATCTTTAACGTGCGCTGACATCGCACAGCACACAGCCGCGGACACCTTACTGATTTATTTATAGGAAGGGAAAGGCGCGGTAACTGCCTCACTTGTTTTTGTGGACACCGCAACCGCGCCATAAGGAAAGGAAGGAAGGTGGGAGTGAATGTGGAAAGAGAGAAAGAGGAGCCGTAGTGGAGGGCTGCGGAGTAATTTCGACCACCTGGCGAAGTGGCGTCCGTGTGCTGTGCGATGTCAGTGCACGCTAAAGATCCCCAGGTGGTCGAAATTACTCCGTAGCCCTCCACTACGGCCCCCTTTCTCTCTATCCCCTTTCAACCCCACCTTCATCCCTTCCCTTACGGCGCGGTTCAGGTGTCCACAGAGCAAGTGTGACAGATACTGCGCCTTTCCCTTCCTATGAACCAACCAACCAATCTTTAACGTGCGCTGACAACGCACAGCACACGGACGCCTCTTCGTTTTGCCTCCATCGAAACGCAGCCGCCGAGGTCGAGTTCGAGCCCGGGTACTCCGGCACAATAGTCGGGCGTCTTACCACTGCACCACCCCGGCGGGGCCTGCGGACACCTTAAACATGAAGTAAGGAAAAGGATGGCGGGAGTGAAAATACAGAGAGATGCCGTACTGGACGGCTTCGGACCACCACGCGATGGCGGGGTTCGCCTCATCACAGTTTGGAATTTTATTAATGACGCAGGCGGTTGCGATGCACTTACACATGAAAGGGAAAGCTTGCGGCGGACGCGGTGCGTCAGACTAAGATCTGCAGTATGGAGCGGTATTTTGACATACCCGGGACACCGAGTGACTGTCCCAATCGTGGACGAGGAAGATTCTCGACGGCGACGAGATCAATGACATGGCGATGGACATGACTGGATGGGTGAAGTTAGAAGAGGCACAAGGTAATAAGGCAAAGGCTTGCCGTTACGATAACCCCATGATGAAGCTTGTCCCAGGACGCTTTCCGGCCACAGATTGCCAGGATCCGATGGCCACGGCCAAGGCAAGCAACACATGGGTGTGCTGTTCTCGTATGTGACGATGGTGTCTGGGGTCGTTGGGGGGTCTTTGGTTGGCATCAAGGGTGAGTGGGTCATCATATCGATTGGATCTCTCGTTGTGTCTTGTGGTCAGGGACATTGTATATGGATCGTTTTGGTTCCCAATTTCTTCATTACTGTTTTGTTTACATTTCTGGCAGTGTACATTCAAAAACCCTCCTCGCTGTTCAGACACATTGTTACAATGTTCCAATCCCAATATTTTGAGCAGCAGTTTTTACATCAATGTTCCTCAGCCTGTAGGTAGAGTCGACTATAAAGCACTGGCAAAACCGGCAATCACTGAAAACACCGCTAATAAGGGCTGCTTTGGAAACATTGACTTCTAAATACAACTTTAATTACTGCTTTTGATTATGAAAAACATTTAGTCATTGACACGTTTTGGCATTTGTTCCTGCAATTATATATTGATATACAAAAGCGCAGTATTTGTCGGACTTAAGGTGAAAGCGGATATAACGAAAGAGGTCCATAGTGTAGAGCTACAGACAAATTTTGGCTTCTTGGAGGCCTTTATAGTGCGCTGACAGCACCCAATCTATAAGGTTCCTTTCTATTTAGGTTAAGGTGTTGGGAAAATGAAGACACTGGGTGACAAGCACAAATTGTAGACAGCCACATTTGATTAGGACAAGGTAACTTTAAACTTACTGTCTGCAACCAGTTTACTGTCTTTTACTAATAAGGTATTTACGAAGGTAATTGCTAGTAGAATCAGGACAACCTTAAACTGCAATCAAGAAAATGATCAAGCAGGGTTTCGGAAATGGTACTCTACTATGGATCATATCCATACCATCAATTAGGTGATAGAAAAATGCTCGGAATATAACTAGCCGTTATACATAGCATTCATTGATTACGAAAAAGCATCTGACTCAGTTGAAACCTCGGCGGTGATGCAGGCATTGCGAAATCAGGGGGTAGACGAGCCGTACGTGAAAGTGCTGGAAGATATATATATATATAGTGGCTGCACAGCAACCATAGTTCTGTATAAAGAAAGTAATAAAATTCCCATGAAGAAAGGTGTTAGGCAAGGAGACACAATCTCCCCAGTACTATTCACAGCTTGTTTAGAGGAAGTATTCAGAGACTTGGAATGGGAGCAGTTAGGGATAAGGGTAGATGGAGAATACCTCAGTAATCTGCGATTTGCTGATGACATTGCCTTTCTAAGCAACTCGGGGGATGAACTGCAAATAATGGTTGATGACCTAGACAGGAAAAGTAGAAAGGTAGGCTTGAAAATCAATATGCAGAAAACTAAGGTAATGTTCAACAGCCTCGAGAAGGAACAGCAGTTTACATTAGGTAGCGAAATACTGGAAGTAGTAGGCGAATATGTCTACTTAGGACAGGTAGTAACCGCAGATCCGGACCATGAAAAGGAAATAACAAGAAGAATAAGATTAGGATGGAGCGCATTTGGCAGGCACTCGCAGGTTATGACTAGCAGGTTACCGGTATCGCTCAAACGGAAAGTATACAACAGTTGCATCTTACCTGTACTCACTTATGGGGCTGAAACGTGGAGGCTAACCAGGAGGGTTCTACTTACGTTGAGGACAACGCAGAGGGATATGGAACGAAAACTAGTAGGAGTAACATTAATAGATAGGAAGCGTGCAGAGTGGGTGAGAGAAATAACTCAAGTTACTGACATTCTAGTGGAAATCAAGAAGAAATGGGCATAGGCAGGACATGTAGTGCGAAGAGAGGATAACCGATGGTCGCTTAGGGAAACAAACTGGATTCCAAGGGAAGGGAAGCGTAGCAGGGGGCGTCAGAAAGGTGGGTGGGCGGATGAGGTAAAGAAGTTCGCATTGGTCAAGGGGATGCAGCTAGCACAGAACCGGGTTAATTGGAGAAATACGGGAGATGCCTTCGCCCTGCAGTGGGTGTAGTCAGGCTGATGATAATGATGATGATGAACTTGAAAATCATATTTATATCCTAAGGCGAAGACCTGGTGTAAAAAGAAAATGCGTAGAATTTGTCAAGCGGACTTGAGGATTAAACTGCGGCGCCCGTAACGACTGCCTTACATGGCTCCTGCCTTATCAGCTCAGCTTTGTGTAGTGAAGCCTTCGATTCAAGACCACCACTACTCTACCAGGTTACATGGGAGTGTCAAAAAACACATGTAGCGCCAACAAATACCACACCAACACCGGAGCAGTGGGAGGCTGCGCTGTTCTGCTCGACGCCTGATGATCAGCTCAAACTGATCGACAGAGCGTGCAAGACGGCAAAGGCCACTGAGGCCCTAGATGGAGGGTCCCACCCACGCCGGCAGAATTCCCTTTCGTTAAATAAAGTTTTTCATTCATTCATTCTTGAAAGACACATTCGTCCGACTTTAGCTCACCGTAGCTGAATGAGCCAAACACTTGGTTCACCATGCTTTGCGTCTATTTCCTTTGCTTTTTGTTATTCAAAGTGAAGTACAGTTTGGCAAAATGGTACACAACTTCGCAAGTATCTGGTGTCAGTTTAAGAATTAGACATAATAAATGGAAGAGAACTGAATTTGACTATTACTATGTGTTCTGATGAAATACCAGGAACTAGCCTGAAACGCGACACGAAATAATTGTATTCAAATCCGCAATTTGATCACAACACAAGAAATTTGAACAGGCATCGCTGGCACTCAATTTTGAATAGAAATCATGCGATGGTTTCGGTATCTCTTTCTGCTTATATTTTATACTCAAGCTACCCACGAGGCACGATACGCCTTTCGTCTGAGTGGCCTGTAACACAGACAAGTTACAGTGTTTCGTTGGAACTCATAATCTGCATGTCTATCCAAAGCTAAAGGCAAACCACGTAGCAAAATAAAAACAAAGCACAATACCTCATTGCTCGTAATTTTGCTTAACTCTACCGATGGACGCTTCAGCATATACCATACACTTTGCCTGTTCCGATCGTGCTCCACCTCCTCTCCATTCCGACATCGGAATAGGGTATGGCGCACTGGGATGCAATAAATATTATTCGCGTCTTAATTACTTTTGAATCTTCTCTTTACCTATTTGTTTCTCTTCTTCCTCTTGGCCTCTCATTTCTAGTCGATTGTAGTCGTTGCAAGCTGTTGGACATATTGGTCATTTGTATTCATTATTAGTCATTTCAGTCATTTCCCCTCATTAATAAGCATTTTAGCTAGTTCTCAATTGTAGTGGCTACAAGCCACTGTTAGACATACTGGCTATAACAGTGGCTACAAGCCACTGTTAGAAGACATTAGTTGTCATTACAATTTATTACAAAGTATTTAGTCATTTTTAATCAATTGCAGTCATTCCAAGTTGTTAGATATGTTGTTTGTTTGTAGTAATTACAAATCATTGCAAATCATTTTAGTCATTTCTATTCAATTGCAGTTAAATGCTGTGAAACATAAATTTAATCTGAAGTTATTGATATCTATATGAGTGATTGCTACTGTAATTACTAAGCCTTTTTGATAATTTCCAACCAATTGTAGTCGATATCAGTAAATTTTAGACAAATTTGTCAATACATGTCATCAATAGTCATCATCATCCTCAGTCGAACTAAACCTACTGCAGTGTCAAGGTCTCTCGCATATTCCTCCAATTCACCTGGTCCTGTGCTAGCTTTGTCTGTACTGGGACGTCACTAGTAATCACTGCTTTTATTAAAGTTTCATACGTGATTGGTTATCATGCGGCGAATTCATTCGCTCAATACATTACCTTGCGTGACCATAAATAAAGAGAAAGAAATAGCTTATTTTATAGCCTAGTAATTTGGTGTCCCATCCCCTTTATTGAGGGTGAGATAGCCGATGGTTCGATGACATGACACCTTGTGAATAATCAAGGCTTGAATATCTCTGGTCACTGACCATCGTAAAAAACAAATGACGTTTCAGAATTGCTACGGCTTCCTTGTTCATTATGAGAAACCGGCTGGACGTCATGGGTTTTAGCGGTTGGTATCTTTTTAGAGACTTCGCATAAATATGGGCAAATGTTCCATCATTCTTGTTTGTCAGACCTTTCGAAGATTATTAGTGACTCAACATTTTGGTGGGCTGGCAGATTCTTCTTCGCTGTCACTATATCTGCTTCGTTCCCAGTTAATTTCGTGGCCAGCTTTCCGCTAGAGGAAATACTGAGTTCAGATAATATTCCTTATAAAAATCGAAATAGTTGTGTCCTACACACATTGAGTCGCACACAATGGTAATCACGCGTCTCAACTTAAGCCTTAAGGTGGATAATTTAATTGCAACTACTGCGTGAAAAACCCTTGTTTCTAGAAAACGAAGGCAAAATAAACACGATTTTATTAGAGCTGCATGTGCAATCTCTGTGGTGACTGTCTAAATTGTTTCTATATCAGCTTTTAGGTCATGTAAACAAGTGAAACCCGTATTGGGGAAACAATTTAGAAGTGTGCTTTTGTTGTCTTATATGAGAAAATCAAAACAAATTTTAGACGTCGGAAAAATGCTTTTCCTACATATGCAATGCTAAATTGTCTTTACTTATTAGCTTTACTTCCTGCAGGATTTGATAGTTTTGATTCGCGTGTTTATTAATAGTTCTTTCTATTTTATTTCAATCATTTCCTTTCATTTCTCTGCTAGTGGTTTTTGTTTCTATTTTATTTTTATTCTCTTAATATTTTTCTTTGGTCTTTGTGGCCGATGTTCTTTCCCTCAGAGCTTCCGGTGTCCTTACTGCGGAAATGCTAATTATGAACTCCTATAAAGACAGCGTGAATCAATCGCGCTCCGCTGGGGAATGCCAGGATGGTGTATCGAGGCTGTGTGTCGACACCATTCAGTTATTTTTCCGGTCGTACAGTTTCAAATAAACTGATATCTGATTAATTATTGATAGCTCATGAGGAAATGTGCCTGTGACAACACGCATGCACGCCACTCATGAGGGAAGACATTTCAGAAAAAAACATAGGTTTTAAAGCCTAAAGAAGCCTTACTGGTAGCGACACGTATTTGGAGGCATCGCGATCATAACAATTTGTGAGATCTGCACCTACCAAAGCAGGTCCGAGCACTTTCACGGACTGAATAGTTATGTGCAGATAAATTCCAACCTCAAGTATTACCATACTCAAAGTATAGAGGTCAAACTTGCTGAAATAGTGAAACTCTAATATTTATATTTTTAAAGAACGGTCCAGGTTTTTAACAAGAATGCGCTAAGAATTTTTTTCTCCTTTTTTGAGAATGTTTTTTCCTTGAAAACGACGTAGTTAAAATTGATTTTTCGGGCGTGTTTCTTTTCTGGTGGATTAATAGATATGTGCAAGGGCACCGATGACAGTGTTCTATGGGACAGCAACTGAAGTACAATAAGAGACATCTGTGATCGATGTGGTGTGACATTCAATATACATCCCCAATACCCAGAAAATATCCAAATCGTTCAATGTAAGCTGTAATGCCACAACGCTGGTGGTGTGACATTCGATATACATCCCCAATACCCAGAAAATATCCAAATCGTTCAATGTAAGCTGTAATGCCACAACGCATTTTACTCACTTATATGCGCAAATACAATTGACATTTGGCGGTGGCTTGCCGCTAGCAGCAAACAGATTGGTGTTGCTCTCAGATGTCAAGATAAGATGTTTTTACAATGCGATCGTGGGTAAGTTGAGGCAAATAATCCAACGATGTTGGCCTGAGGGAGCCCGGGCCTATTACAGGCGTTACAGACAGGACGAGCATAAAAACCCTATAACATGAGACGAATACAAGAAGAAATGCAGGAACATAGGCAAGAAGTGCATTTTCATGTTCACTAATATGGTAAACAAATGCATTACACAAAATGGATGGGTCACACATGTCATATTTAAAGAACATCAACTACAGAGTACTAGAAAAATGCTCTCCCAGCGGTGGCGAACTAGATGATTCAATAAGAATGCTTACAGAGATTGGTTAATGTAAAAATCGAGGAAATGTCTGACGCATCTTTTAACTGTTATCTGTGCTGCAAGAGGCGATGCTGAGATGTTTTTTTCTTCGGAATAGATTTGGTGCTTAGTTTAGTGTGATTTAGAACAAGAGAAGAAAGATATTTTCACAATGAGAAATACTTTATCTAATGGCTGTGATAAATAAAGAGCATTTATTAATTGACAGAAATCTTTATTTCGATAAGCAGATATAATGGCATTTCCCACGGGTGCTTACGCAAGGACGGCTAGAACATAACAAAATAGACCTTCATTATTTCAGCACAGTGGTTTAAAAGAAATATTGCTCTCTGTTAAATGTTTCGAAGAGAAGTCAGCTTGAAACCTTGTTGTAGTGTAATGTTTTGTAGTCATTCCGGTTTTCGGTGTTTTTGCACGACTTCCTGTGCTAGCCAACCGGAAAATTAATGCATAACTTGCCAGCAAAATTGTTCTCGCTTATCACCACTTAATTTAGATACATAGTGCTGGTTTTTAAAATATGTGTCTTTGTTAATTCCTACCATGTTGAATCGCTTGACCATTTCATATATGTGCTAGGAAGTCAACATATCCTACTTAACGTATTGCCTTCATTTCAAGCATGCATATCTTTAGAAGCTCGAGTTGGTGGGCTTGTTAATTCTGCATGATGGTAGAACAGAATAAGGAATAGGACAGAGTGGAGCAACAGCCACACGTTTTGTTCTCTATTTCGCTTCTAGAGTCCCGTTTTTTGCACTGTTCCATCAAAGTGTACATGCTGTGGAGGTTGTTTTGTGTATTAGTGCGCCGGAGAAGGAAACAGTTGTTTACATGCATCATAAACACTATTATTATTCAATCAATAAGGGTAGATAGGAACGATATTTTTCAAGGGGTGTGACGTACTTTATAAATTCTTT
Organism: Amblyomma maculatum; assembly: GCF_055883805.1. Lineage (NCBI taxonomy): Eukaryota > Metazoa > Arthropoda > Arachnida > Ixodida > Ixodidae > Amblyomma > Amblyomma maculatum. Next base: position 86,154,933 of record NC_139348.1, on the reverse strand, counting down.
CAATTAGAGCTAATTTAATGAAAGTAGTTTGTGCTCTTGATAAAAAATACTTTTGTTGTTTTTACTGAGTGAACTCAGTGGAGATTCATAAAGTGCTTTATATTCTTTGGGAGGCGCATACCTTGCTCAGAAAGCTAGACTTGAGGAATGCCGTTACACATACACGGCGCAGCCAAAAAGAAGAGGGAGAAAACTGGAATTCTTCAATAAATCTGCCGCAACACTCCGTGCAAGATCCGACCACCATGCTGTCTCGCCCTCACGCTAAGGCGCGGCAACTTTACAAGAGGTCACCGCAAGGTACGAAAGTGGAGGCATTGAACAATATTTAACAATCCAATGTATTCCGGTGCTGTTTGCCCTATCAAGGCTCTTGCCCAAGATGACCACTTGCTCAGAGGCCTCCTAGAAGTAGAATCTCTCGTTGCAATGGAGCCGTTAGTGTCGGCCTCCTGCGATCCGCAGGGGCGTCATATTACGTATGAGTAACGACGTGTTCGACAAGGGTGCCTCGAAGCAGCGCAGCGCTGACATCAAGGCACCCTAGTTTTGATCGGGAATTCTACACCACAGATGGCAATCAACAACACACTTTGCACATGCACGCTCGTCGTTTATACTAAAAGCTCTGTTATTTCCGGCAGCTCATGCGAGTGCACCACGTTCCCTTCGCATTCCTAGCCATCTCTAATTCGCGCGTTGAGGAGGCTTCTAGACTGCTGAGATGCTATTTTCACCATTCATAATCAGTAGATAATCTCTGCATATAACTCTTAGGCTTTCGCAAGGATATCTCGGCCTCCATGTTGGATATCCAGCCTGACAGCGACAATGAATATTTTTATTTTTAAAAATACTGCCAATCCCTTCAGGGATTTTTATAGGAGTGAGTTTGTTTTTTGTTGCGGACATGTAGTCGACAGGCATAACATTGTGAAAAAAAATAAGAACACTGGGTAATATTCAGACAATGTGACAATGCACTGGAAAAAGGAATACAAAGAATACAAAAACACATCAAACACCATCACCCTTTCACATTGTACATGTTCATGAGATTGCAAAAATACAGAAAACTCCCGGAATGGAAAAAAAAGAACATTAGGTCTTGTTTTCTTACAACACACTTTTGCCAACCATTTCTAAGAATTTCTCGAATGTTGGCTGTGCAGTCACCGTACCGCCTAGGGAGTTCCACTCTTGTACAGCTCGCGGGAAAAAGGAAAACATAAACGTGTTATTTGCAGAGAAATATTCTTCTAGTGTGAGTTTATTCTTGTGACGCGTTTCTCTGGCAGTGTTGAAGGTAATGTAAGTGTCAAAACCAACTTTAAACTTGTTATGCAAGAGCATATACAGAAACTTCAACCTGTGAAACGTCGCACTAGCTAGCGTATCAAGCCCGATTTCAGACAGCATCTGCGTCGGTGAGTCAGTGCGCCTATATCTGTTGTAGATAAAGTGCACACCTTTTCGCTACACAGCCTCAAACGTGGTTATGTGATCTTGCGTATGCGGGAACCATGAAACGTTTGCGTATTCTATAATTGGGTGAATGATTGTTATGTAGGCCAAAAGATTGGCTTCCTTTGTGGAATACCGCAGGGCTCGTTTCAAAAACATGAGCGTTCGCATTGCTTTATTTGCCATGTGCTCAACGTGAGCAGTCCACCCCAGGTTGGCTGAAATAATGACGCCTAAGTATTTAGCTCGGTGACGGTCTTCAGTGTGGAGCTGCCATAGCCATAAGGAAAATTCAGTTTAAATTTCGTTTTCGTTGCAGTCATAGAAACTGTTTTGTCGATGTTAAGGGCCATTTGCCATTCCGAACACCATTCAGCTATATTTCCTATATCATTGTTTAAGATTATTTGACCTTCTCGGCTTTTTATTTCTCTGTACAGGACGCAATCATAAGCGAACAGCCTTAGTTTGGATTTTGTCTGGTTGGCAATGTCATTAATAAGGAGAAGGAACAGAATTGAGGCTAGAACAGAGCCCTGCGGTACATCAGAAAGGACCGGGACAGTATCTGAAATGTGGTCACCGAGTTGCACAAACTGGCGACGGTCAGTTAAATAGTTGGCGATGCATTGTACTATAGGCCCATCTCTTAATACATAATTTAGTTTCTGTAACAGTTTAGCATGGCACACTCGATCGAAGGCCCTGGAGAAGTCTAGAAAGACTGAATCTATTTATGTTTGGTCATTTATTGCTTTAGCAAAATCGTGTAAAATCTCGACAAGTGTGTGACAGTAGACAGGCCGCGCCTGAAGCCGTGTTGGTGAGGAGGAAGGATATTGTTTGACTCAATGAATTGGGCCGATATTGGGCCGTCGTAGATCTGGGGGATATCTCCAACGGGTTGGTCATGTGATCCGCCGCCTATTGCTGCTTGCAGGCCTTGAAAGGCTGCTTTAGAATATGTGAACATAGCCCAGTCATGTGAATGTTCTTAGCAAAAGAATTCAAATGCAGAGCGTAAAAACTCCAGTTTAGCAATAGCAGAAGTCAAATATGACGTTTTAAACTTTATCAGAACTTACTTGGCTGGTATCACTATAGGCCCTGCAAACTTGGTTGGATTAACGGACCCATCTGTGTAGACATGTATGCGATGTTGATGATTGAAGTGCAGATAATCCAATGTCAGTTTTTTATAGCAGGCAATGACATTCCGGCCTTTTTTTATAATTCCAGGGTTATAAATTTGCGTCCTGAGGTTCATGTAGACTCCAGATATCGTAGCATGGTTCCAGTAATAGTGCAGGAGAAAGAAGGAACAGAGTAGAATATAAGAAGATAAAACGCAGACGCCTATTCATATCACCGAATGTACCACGTATGCATATACACCGAGAGGAGTGAAACCAGAGAAAAGGTGGCAAAAGAGCAAAGAGAAAGCAGCACCCGTCATGATGCCACTGCATAGCAAAAGGATTCTAATACCAAACATCTAAAACTCTGATTTCATTCTTGGCCCAAACGATTGGTGAAAATGACACTTACCTCCCACACGCGCAATCTTCACTGCCTCGATTATTTCTCTAACTTTGTAATCCTTATGGTTACGGTCAGTCATGCCTTTACAATTGAGGCACGTATAGCTTTTTCACGCGATATGCTACCCCCTCTTGGAAATTGGCAATTCATGCCTTTACAATTGAGGCACGTATAGCTTTTTCACGCGATATGCTACCCCCTCTTGGAAATTGGCAATGTGGTTTTGATGATTATTGCCGCAAGGGCAGTCCTTAGTAGTAAATGGGTTCGCTTTCTTGCATAACAATAATACTTTCAATGGTAATAATTACAATTGAATCAAAATTGCTTCTTCATTTGTAAGGAGTGTAGTATATCGCGTGCCTTTGTCGTATGGCCGCGAATATATCGGACGAAAAGGCAGATGTGTTAACATAGAATTGAGAGATGCGATACCAACGTAAAGGAAGGGAACCAGGGTGAGCTCAGCCTGCACTGCCGTAACTGTGGGAAGAAATATGAACGTCAGAATCGCAATGAGCCCCAGAATTTAATCAATATTCGGTAGATAGTAAGCACAAAAACTAGGGAGTTAGAGAAATAATTGAGTTGACGAAGATTGCGCGTGCTGGAGATTAGTCTGGGAGCATGCTGTCGGTTGTTTTGACCCAGAAGAAACTGAGAATTTTAGGTGGTTGGAATTAGGCACCTGGTGCTATGCTGTGCCAGTATGACGAGTGTTGTTTTGCCTTTTCCCTTTTCTTCTCTGATTTCACTGTTGCTTGTATATAATATATTTTATGCAGAAAGCAGAGCGCGAACTTTCACCTCTTTCATCTGTATAGACCCATCATCATCATCATCATCACTCACCGCTGTTCAGAGCGTCGCACGTTGTGTGCCAGCTTGTCCTGAAAAAACAGACGTTCGTTCAAGTGCTGACGCCCTCTCTCGCTGCCAAGTGCTTCCTACTGACGCGGCTCCACCTACGGCCTCCTCTCCCTCCTGTCATCCGAGTCAGCCTTCGGCTGGCCACCTGCATGTTGCACTCATCGCTATAGCTCCACTCAAGATCAACGCTCATTTCTCGTCCCTGCAGCTGACGGACCCTTACTGCAGCACAATCATCGCTCGCCTCCGTGGAAAATCAGTTGTCCCAAACAGTCGCTTGCGCCGTCAGCTTCGTCGGTTCTGATTTCACTATGGAACACTTTATCGTTAGTTTTATCACCTTACGGGTCAACGTTGGGTACCCGTTGTACCTCGCTCCTTTCGTTTTAAAATTATGGATTGTTACCACGACGATCCCCCTGCTGGACATTTAAGCCACTTTAAAACTTAGACCGTATCCAGAGCCTCTACCTCTGGCCTGGAGTTTCTGCCAGCGCTGCCAAATACATTTCATCAAATCTCTTCCTGCTGGCCTACTGCAACCTCTACCTTGCCCATCTGTGTCTTTTCACACGGTCGCCACTGATTTATTTGATCCTCTTCCTTTGAAATCAGACGGCAAGCGTTGGGTTGTCGCTGCCATCGACCATCTGACTCGGTACACTGAAACCACCTCTCTTTGTTCCGGTGCTGCCTCTGAAGTCACCGACTTTTTTCTGCGTGCGATAATTTGTCTTAATCGATCATCATAGGAACGTGCAGTAGTATACGTACGTTCATATGAGTGATATTATGAGAATATAATCTAGCGAACAATCTTTTGGTTACTCCAGGAGCTTGCATGTGTAAATATCATTGACGTATAATATAAAAAGAGTAGGACCCAAAGCAGGCCCACGTGGTAGTGGGTCTGTTGGTAGAACGGCACCAATTCCATGAACAGTTGCGTCGGTGCGTACTACTGTGGGTGCTGATGGGCTGAAGTGAGTCAACACTGGCGTACCGGTGAGTTGGGCAATAAGGGCGAAGATGGCGGCCGATTATTCATCGCCCCAAGAAAAAGAGACCTCTCTTTCAGAAGCTGTGTTAGTGGACGGGCGCTTTCCGCTAAGTTTGGTACAAATCGCCAAAAATATAGGCAAAGTGCGAGGAAGCTAGGCACGCCGCTGCTAGATTTTGGTATAAGAAAACCACTTACAGCGCGAATTTTGTCGAAGTCCGGTTGGATGCCATGCGTGTTGACCACATTTTCCAGGACCTTGAGTTCCCGGCGACCAAAGCTACACTTCTTGGAGTTCAACTGAAGGCCAGCTCTTGGGAAGACGCCAAGAATAGCCGAAACACGATAGAGGTGGCCCTCAAATGTTGATGAAAATATGATGACGTCATCGAGGTAGAACAGACATGTGGTCCATTTGAACCCGCGTTGTAAGGAGTCCATCATGCGCTCGAAGGGCCTTACATAAGCCGAAAGGCATCAGCTTGAATTTATAGAGGCCATCCGGGGTGACAAAAGCCGTCTGTTCACGATCTCTTTTGTCAACAGAGACCTGCCTATATCCAGAACGGAGGTCGATGGAGGAAAAGTATTTGGCACCATGCAGGCAGTCGAGGGCGTCATCGATCCTTGGAAGAGGGTATACGTCTTTCTTTGTTATCTTGTTTAGGTGTCCAAAATCTACGCAAAACCTCCAGCTGTTGTCTTTCTTTTTGACGAGTACTACCGGAGACGCCCAGGGGCTGCTCGAAGGCTCAATAATGTTGCTGGCCAGCATTTTGTCCACTTCTTCCTGAATGATCCGGCGTTCGGAAAGAGCAACTCTGTAAGGCCGTCGGTGAATAAGGGGGGCATCTCCAGTATAGATGCGACGTGTGACGACGGACGTTTGGCCCAGGGATCCGTGACCGAAATAAAAACTGTCGCTCTGTGACCGTAAAAGGCCGGCAAGGACACTGGCATATTCGTGACGCAAGTCAGAGGCAACCATGGCTGAGATGCGGTCATTCGAACTATGTGACGGGACTGGTTGGGCAGGTACCTCGGCGTGACGGTCGGGCAGCACTGCTGATATAGTAGAGCTGGACAAAGGTGACAGCTCGGCAAGAAAAATTCCCTCCGGGAGAACTTGCGAAGACATGCTGACATGTACGGGAGTGTAGGTGAGGTTATTCGCGCGTGTACAATGTTATGAGGTAGGACAATGTTGCGGTGTAGAGTGACGTCGGTGATAGGGTTGACAACGTAGCCGCCGTCAGAAAGGGAAGAAAAAGGTGACATGGGCACGTATATTGCCGCCTCGGGAGGTAGGCGAGTAAATGTACTGGAGCGCAGGCGAGACTGGGAATGGTCAGCACTAGGGTTTTGAACACAATGGGGCAGGGCTACGCGCAGAATTCCGGAGGACCAGTCAATAAGAGCGGAATGGGCTATTAAACAGTCTAGGCCTTAAAGGACGTCTTGAGGACAAGTAGTAAGGACGGCGAAGAGCACAGGGACGTAGTGGCCGGCGATGCTAACGCGCGCAGTGCACATTCCGATGATGGTAGCAGTGTTGCCATCAGCAACACGAACTTCAGAGGTGTTAGCGGGCGTAAGAACGTTTTTGAGGCGTTGGCAGAACGAAGAACTAAGAAATGAAATATGGGCTCCAGTGTCAATAGAGCGGAAACAGGGACTCTATCTACGATAAAATTGATCAGGTTGCGGCGGGGTGCGATGGTCGAAACACAGTTGGATGTCCGGGTTGGTAACGCAGCGTCACGTTCGGGCGCTGCGTTGCCTAGTTTCCCGAGTAGGGGCCTTGGCACGTTGGGGACAAGCTGCGGCGAGGAGTAGGTGATCGGGAATGGTGTGCTTGTGGCGATGGCGAACGGCTAGAACGACGGGCTTGCTCAATTTTCTCGATACGAAGCTGTGCTGGAGTGACAGAAACTCGCCGTGGGGCATAGTAGTCATGGCGGACAGGACTGTAATAGGGGCGAGAGGGGGAGCCGGGCGGCTGCGGCAATAGCGGGACGTATGGCCAGCTCGACAGCAGAAGAAGCAAATAGGCCTATCGTCAGATGTGCGCCACTCCACAGGATTGCGGGTAGGGTAGCGCGGGGTATAGGGCTGTCTTGTGGCAGCAGCAGCAACCACTGGTTTGGCTCTGGTGCAGGGGGTGGCGTGGTAGGACTGGAGACGAGGCCCACATTCGCGAATTCTTGGCGGACGACAGCCTGTATCATAGCTATTTTTGGCTCTGGAGGAGGTGATGTAAGTGTAACAGGAGTCAAGGCCTTGATTTTTCTGCGGACGATGGTAGTGAGGTTGTTCTGACTTGAAGGCTGCTGCAAAGTGGGCAGATGGTCACATGAGGATGTAGTGGCCGTGTTGGGAAGGCGCTCAATCCGATGGACGATGCGGCGCTGCTTCGCCTGTTCGAAACGGCGACAGACTTGCAGGACTGAGTCCACCGTAGAGCAGGCTTTGCAGAGAAGTATGTTGAATGCATCATCAGCGATACCGTTAAGTATATGGCCCACTTTATCATCTTCGGTCATGGAGGTGTTCACCTTTCGACACAGGGCGAGGACGTCCTGTATGTAGGCAAGGTATGATTCGGTTGACGATTGAGCACAAGTAGCCCGGTCTTTCTTGGTTGCTAGAGCTCGCCCAATCGGCTTGCCGAACAAGTCCTGAAGTTTTTGTTTGCAGATGTCCCAAGTATGCATCTCCTGTTCGTGGTTGGTAAACCAGGTCTTCGCCGTTCCCGCTAGATAGAAGATGACCTTGGCAAGCATTATGATAGCATCCCACCGGTTGTTCTTGCTGCACCTTTCTTATTCATCGAGCCAATCGTCAACATCCGTCTTGTCGTCGCCGTTAAAAATACGCGGATGGCGGATTTACGTTAAGACCATGGGGCAGGTGGAGTTTGCATAGCGGGTTATGCGTCCTGGAGTGCCATGCTTACTGTGGCAGTCTGTGGGGTGAGCTCAGGGAGATGACGTCCACTGCGCAAATCCAGGTTCCTGGCGCGGAAATATGAGGAGCTGTGGCAAGGGGGTCGAAAGCGCCTTCACGAAGATGTTACGGGGGGTAGTTCAGCTTGAGGTTGCAGAGAGCGGAGGCGGGAGACAAGGCTTTCACACAACGGGCCTTTCCTGCAGGCACCAGCCGACACTGCTCGGACGTCGTCGTCGTCTTCGCCAAAAACTACCGAGATTATTATTTTTCCTTCTTATGCGCATATCAGCGCATGTATCGCCTAACGTAACAATATTATAATTTATTAGTCAGTTTGTAATTTGACAACCGATCGAGCGCCTTCGAAAAATCCACAAAAATAGCGTCGGCTTGTAGAGGAAGGTTAATCACGGTAGCGAAATCGTGAGATTTTCGAGAAGTTTAGTGACAGTTGAGAGGTTCCTGCGTAGCCCATGTTGATTCGAGCACAGTAAGCTATTATCGACCAGGTAGCTGATAACTGCGTTTTAATTTTATGATCCAATAATATACAACTTGTAAGTGGTATCGGTTGGATACAAGACGTTTATCCGCAGATTTATGGGTCAGAATCACCAGTTGTTGAAGGGTGCCACTAACTTCAGTTGTCCCCGCCATTTCTCTGGCTCTTTTGATGTGCCTTGGAAAATGGCAGGCTTTCGGCACTGCTGCAAAAGAATAGAAACGGAGGCTGCGGTTTCGGCAATCGTATATGTTGTAGGTTCCATCTGTGATTGAGTGAGCAATAGTAGTAGCCCCTATTTAGTGGTGAAGCTTGAACGTGGCGGCTGGTTCGGTGTGCTGACAGGCCTCCGGAGGGACAGGTTTAAAGCTAATGTCACTGGTTGTAGTTGCTGTCCCAACCATGAACAGCGGCACCTACACCAGGTGTCACGTGGTGGCGACGAGGTCGAAAGCAGCAACCGCAGAGATTCGTTTTGCACTTAACTTTTTATTGGGCTGATTGAGCCTGCAGAAGAATAAAGAAAGGCGGCGACGTCGAAAGCAGCAGTTGTGTTCGTCGGTCGTCGATCTATGAATGCCCGTTGCATTCAAAAGTGCTGAATTTGAGGTCGGCAACGAAGCACATGGATAGATATTCAAAAGATTGCCAGCACGACCTTGAACATTGCGGAAACGGACTCGAGCGCTTGTAATCTTTCGGGATACATCTCAGCGAATTTTTCGCAATAAAATGATAACATCCTGCTTCGGCGGTAATAAGCATGAACAAGATTAGTCCGAGGTTTACAACCAGAATGATACGGCCCCGTGCCAGCGAGTGAAGAAAGTACCAACAAATAAATCTTTCAGTGGTTCGCGACTATAAATGACAATACTAAAGTATCCTCTACGCCGGAGCGTCGGTAAATCAATTCTGTTATATAAAGCAAATTTACATATGTCAAGCGACAATATTATTCGGATCAGTTTCCTCTTTCCGTATTGGGAAATAAAATCATATACATAATATTTGACATGCCAGGGCTGACTTTGTAGATTCTAAGCCAGAATGCTGAGTTTTGAGCCAAAACCTAACATGGCGAGCGTTTGCTTTCGATAACACAAGCTACAAGAACGAGAGTTTATAAGGGATAGCCGCATTATATACATATTTGCAGTGTACAAATTATGTCCTCTGTCTAGACCTAGCTTGTCAAAATAGCCATTTACTATGGTGCCGTGGGCTGTTGTCGAGATGCAACTTTTTTCGCCCCCTTTTATACGCAGCCTTCGGGATCTGACTAATGAAAAAAGGGCCATATATTGAATTTTGATGTTCTTTACGATCAGTTAGGCTCCTGAAGCAAAATCTTTATTCGCTGTAACGAAGATAAAAAGAAGTAAAGCTTAATGTTAAGTAAAATCGTTATTGTTGCGTAGCATATATATTGTCCTATCATGCCGAAACTAATCTGCAAAAGTTGCGCCTGGAAGCGCTGATGGCCGTATTCAGCTGCCGTTTCTCTTCGGATCGTTCATATCCAGAGCTATCACAATTTCTCGTTTTTCTTCTATTGTGTGCGTTCGTATGTTTGGTGCCTTTAAATTTAAAAATTAAAATGAGCTACCAACTAGCCCAACAAGAATTTCTCCTAAGTTATCATTCGCCATCTGTTTAAAAAAGCCTTTCATTATAAATGTCAATAAAAATGTCGGTGGTGCTAAAAACCATGCGTTCTGTATGATGCAAGTTCAGTGCTAGAAAACTAACTGATCACACAAAATGCATTTAAGGCATAAGTAATATAAGAAACGCAATAAATGTGCATTTGAAATGTAGGACCAGAGAATCCAAAAAGGCCGGTGCGCTTTGCTGTTGCCTCATTTTAGAACAATATAAGTAGCTTGTAGCAGCTTGTCTCAGAGGTTTTTCTAAGTTGCTTCAAGTAAAAACGTTTACCTGGCTGGAAAGAAGACTAATACTTATATATACGGCTCCCTTGAGTGAGTACAGATAACATTTGCTGGCATATTTAAGTAAGAGGAACCGTCGATAAGCGATTTCATTTAATGCACGTGGCTGTCCTTTATAACACTAATTACTCTTCGTCCATGGAGAATCAGTACTAGATTATGCTTAATCCATCACAGTAAAACTTAATGCATTGAAGGTGTACAATTAAGAACAAGGTACGAAAACTTTCTTAGCGTGTTTCGCATTACTTAATAAAATTTGCAACCAGCCGCATTTTATAAAACAACAAAATACAACTATGCTGTATCCTAGCGTAGGAATTTATACCCTGTGATTTTTTTACACCGTTCTCAGCTCATTATTTTAAACCCTGTGAGAGATGCGTCATTGCAATCTCTGCAGGCCGATTGTGCAACAAGGCTGATATTATGAATGTGATAGAGCTCGTCAATTAGGCTATTACAGAGACAGTTCAGTTCAGTCGTTCAGTCGTATCCGACTCTTCGTGACCCTATGGACCATGTCACGCCCCGCTTTCCGGTCTCTCACTATCTTCATAACATCACATAACTTCATCTGCAGTGCCTCGAGGATGCCATCTAACCATCGCGTTCGCTGCTTACCCCTTCTCCGGCGACCCTCAACCTTTCCCAACATCAAATCTTTCTCCAGCGACTCCTCTCTTCTAATCAGATGACCAAAGTAGCTGAGCGTTAACTTTAGAATTTGACCCTCCAATGAGCAGTCAGGGTTTATGGTCGACAATATCGACTGATTTGACCTTCTTGCAGTCCAAGGAACTCTCAAGGGTCTTCGCCAGCATCACAATTCAAACGCGCCAATTCTTCGGCGGTCAGCCTTTTTCACAGTCCAACTCTCGCATCCATACATCACAACTGGGATGCCCATAGCACGAGTTATACTGATCTTGGTTGGCAGACTAATGTCTCTGCTCTTTACTAGGCGGTCAAGGCTAACCATTGCTCTCTTTCCCAGAAGCAGGCGTCTCCAAATTTCATGGCTGCAGTCTCCTTCCGAGGTAATCTTGGAGCCTAAGAACAGAAAATCTGTCACAGCTTCTACTTCTTGTCCATTGATGCTCCAGGACTTGATAGGGCAAGACGCCATGATCTTTGTCTTTTTAATGTTCAGTTGAAGCCCAATCTTCTCACTCTCTTCTTGTACGCGCATCAGAAGTCTCTTGAGTTCCACTTCACTTTCTGCCATTAATGTGGTATCATCCGCATATCTAAGGTTGTTTTTGCGTTTTCCAGCAATCTTCACTCCAGCTGAAGACTCGTCCAGACGGGCCTTCCTCATGATGGACTCTGCATGTAGGTTAAATAGGCAGGGCGACAGTATGCATCCTTGCCTCACTCCTTTCTCGATCGGAAACCAATCAGTAAGACCATGCGCAGTTCTGACTGTGGCCTCTTGCCCTTCATACAGGTTCCTGAGGAGACAGATGAGGTGAATTGGAACTCCCATCTCATGGAGAGCTTGCCACAATCTGCTGTAATCTACGCAGTCAAACGCTTTCGCATAATCAATAAAGCAGAAGTAGATGGGTTTCTGGAACTCTCTTGCTTTTTCCATGATCCAGCGAAGGTTGGCGATTTGGTCTCTAGTTCCTCTGCCCTTGCGAAACCCAGCTTGCACGTCCGGAAGCTCCCGATCCACATACTGCTGCAGCCTACCTTGGAGGATTTTCAACATCACCTTGCTAGCATGCGAAATAAGCGCGATCGTGCGGTAGTTGGAACAATATTTGGCACTGCCTTTCTTTGGAATGGGGATGTAAACTGACCTCCTCCAATCCTTTTCCCACTGCAGGGTTGTCCAAATCTTCTGACATAATGTATGCAGAATGTTAACAGCATCATGGTTGAGGTTTTCAAGCAACTCAGCTGGAATGCCATCAATTCCGCTTTGTTCTTAGCAAGGCTGGCTAAGGCCCATTCAACTTCACCCTTCAGGATGCCCGGCTCGAGATCAGTAATCACAACCGTCTTATGTTGGGTTTGCACATCCGGGTCCTTCTTTTACAGTTTTTCTGTGTATTCCTGCCACCTCTTCTTTATCTCTGAGGCTTCAGCGAGGTCCTTGCCTCGTTTGTACTTTATCACGCCCAGTTTAGCACAGAAGCTTCCTTTGATATCTTTGATTGTCTTATACAGAGCTCTTGTGTTCCTTAATTGGCTGTTGTCCTCAACTGCTTGGCACTGTATGGCACAGAGACAAATAACTAATTACCTTTCTATTTTTGAATTTAGAGGCAGAAATTTTATCAAGAAAATAAGGGCCGTTCAAATAAATGCTCAGTCCAGTTTGTAAATTGCCTGTATTGGAAATGCAGTTAGATATAATTTATTCCAGAACGTAAATTTTTTAGCATGGAAAGCGAGCTTCCCGCAACGCAGATTTCTAAAATGGCTCTTGAAGCAGTGAATATGATTTTTGCGGCAATGCTACGCCCAGCGACATCGTTTTAAAACTGTGCAACGCGTGAACAAAGCTTTATAAACAAAGGTTGGAATTTTTGACGTTGGATATACCGAACTGCAGTTGAACTGCAAATTGAAATTTTAAAATATCAGATTTTATCGCTCCGGCCTTCAACTGGGTAATGTTGGGCACTAAGATAGTAATAAAAAGAGTATTAGCTACTTTAGATACCTATTGCCTAATTACTGAGCCTTATCATATAGATAATACCTGCCTTGCATGTGCAATCGACCTGCACAAATCACATGTAGGTATCTCTCGCAAGGATTATAACCACCTATGTATAGCCTTGCTAGTTCAAAACTGGTTGCTTAATGCCAGTAGCCCTCCTTCTGGACTTCGCTAAGGCGGAGCCTGCTTCCTGCAGCTGTCGGAGCTTCGTTCAGAACCAGCGATCGCTAACCGATACGGTCTCAATTAACCGTAGCCGAAACTTCCAGACTGTAAAAGGGACTTTGGGAGAGAACATGAACACTAAAGCTCTCACGAGCTATGTTCCTCTCTTCCGGCCTGCTAGAGAGACCTGGAAGTCTCCGGAAGCCATGATCTGCGCGCGCACACTTCTTAGCGACACATGTGAGAAGGACAGGTTGCGTGCGGTGGGATGCAGGGACGCATGCGTCGGCAACTGTACCTTGTCGCCGTATAGAACGTTCTCGCAGCTCCCGCTGTGATGTGTGGATAGACGGCTGGCGTCCCTGTCGACGAGGGTGATGGTGCGCAGTGTGGCAGACGAATTTGCTTAATCTCCGTTCTTCGTTGTGGATGCCTTTAGATTTTTCTAGTATCGCCGCATACTACGGCTGACACGCTAAACAGTTGGGAAATGACCGTCGCGGCCCTACACGTCTTAACACAGGCCGACTGCTGAGCTTTTTTGCCCAGTCGAACCGAATATTTCCAAAGTTCGTTGGTTTTCATCCACTAACAAAAACTTCACGTTAACATTCCTCGTCCACAGCAAATTCCTGGCATGAAGCGTACACAAAGCAAGTCTGCATTCTTGTAGCAGAAAGGGGACAAGCATTCTTCTCGTGCTAAGTCGATTGATGGCATGCCCTAATTTCGCAGCAAGTAGCAGTTATTGCAGTAGCGCACCCCTAAATGTTCGCAAAAGACTTGTGCGTGCAGTCCCACTGGAACACTGCATTCATCGCTCTGCACACAAGCACATGCATTTTAAAGCTCTAGCCGGGTGCCGCCCACACCCGTCGGCACAACGTTCTTCAGTCTGAAGTGGCGGATTTCTTTTGTCTGGCCAATTGGTGGAGCTGACTAGGTGCGTCGCATCGTATGGCCCGTTTGGGTTTCCACGTAAGCTGTTACCGTATGCTCAGCTTTGAATGAGGAGATGATCGCGTCGCGAAGCGTCTCAAGATTTTGATCACGTACTATAAACTCTTATCATACCGCTGTCTTACGTAGTTGTTTTATACAGTGGACGAGACCGCAAATCGCTTTTGTCGTAACCTACAGATCGCATTTCTTTGCGGCGGTCTCCACGCTCGCGTGTTGTCAGGTAGACTTCAGCGAAGGTGGTTTTCTCGCTATATACAATCGCGCCTGGTACTACTGTGCCGCCCATATTCGCAGCATTTAATGAGTAAGGACCATTTTGTTCACAGGCTATAGCTGTAGATTACAGGATCGCCTCGTCTGGAGCGAGTTTTATTTCGATCTCGTGATGCTGTGTGCTTTCCAGTACACCTGAAGGAACCCGACTCCCTCCTTCCCATTTGCGGTCACGCCTAACCGCGTCGGTGCGCGTTTAGCCTTACACGTGGACAACGCTTCAGATTCGCTTCAGGAACCTGTATGAAGGGCAAGAGGCCACAGTCAGAACTGGGCATGGTCTTACTGATTGGTTTCCGATCGAGAAAGGAGTGAGGCAAGGCTGCATACTGTCACCCTGCCTATTTAACCTATATGCAGAGTGCATCATGAGGAAGGCCGGTCTGGACGAGTCTTCAGCTGGAGTGAAGATTGCTGGAAAACGTATCAACAAACTTAGATATGCGGATGATACCACTTTAATGGCAGAAAGTGAAGTGGAACTCAAGATACTTCTGATGCGCGTACAAGAAGAGAGTGAGAAGTTTGGGCTTAAACTGAACATTAAAAAGACAAAGATCATGGCGTCTTGCCCTATCAAGTCCTGGAGCATCAATGGACAAGAAGTGGAAGCTGTGACAGATTTTCTCTTCTTCGACTCCAAGATTACCTCGGAAGGAGACTGCAGCCATGAAATTAGGAGACGCCTGCTTCTGGGTAAGAGAGCAATGGTTAGCCTTGACCGCCTAGTAAAGAGCAGAGACATTAGTCTGCCAACCAAGATCCGTATAACTCGTGTTATGGTGTTTCCAGTTGTGATGTATGGATGCGAGAGTTGGACTGTGAAAAAGGTTGACCGCCGAAGAATTGACGCGTTTGAATTGTGGTGCTGGCGAAGACTCTTGAGAGTTCCTTGAACTGCCAGAAGATCAAGTCAGTCGATATTGTCGACCATAAACCCTGACTGCTCATTGAGGGGTCATATTCTAAAGTTAAAGCTCAGCTACTTTGGTCACCTGATGAGAAGAGAGGAGTCGCTGGAGAAAGATTTGATGTTGGGAAAGGTTGAGGGTCGCCGGAGAAGGGGTAGGCAGCGAACGCGATGGTTAGATGGCATCCTCGAGGCACTGCAGATGAAGTTATGTGATGTTAGGAAGATAGTGAGAGACCGGAAAGCGTGGCGTGACATGGTCCATAGGGTCAAGAAGAGTCGGACACGGCTGAACGACTGAACTGAACTGAATCTGATATGGTCCTGTGACATTTGTTAATGTTCACCTGAACTTCCTCTTAGTTATGTTTTCAGTATTCGCTATCTTCTCATTTTCAATAACGTGACTGTTCTGACTGTAACTGGTAACCTCTACAAAGCGGTCTATAATTTATATCATCATATAGATCCTCTGTTATTTGCCTAATAATTGTTACTTGTCGTCGATCGTATCGTCATTATCGCATACACATATTTCATGGTCGCTCAACCAGCCAACATATCTGGCCACGCTACCCATGGCTAAAGAAATTTGTTAGCAGTACAATCACGAGCACTAGATGTAAACGCGGACAATGTGGTTGCAGGCGCGAGGCGAGCAGTGCTCACTCTGAACCGTTGCTTAGAGCTACGGCTGCACGTAGTTCTTGCTTCGTTCGCACAAGTCATAAAATACATTCTCGAGCACAATAAAAAAAGTTCTCGCTACAAAAGCAGGCTTGTTCTTTAGCGTTCTTCCTCACTGACCCTCCGATGCTTTTATAGATGAGGCTCCTCGGTTATCAGGACAACAGGAATGTTCCAGCGTTGACAAAGCAACAGTCTCCGCATCAAACGATGATTCGTATGGGGCTGCTGAGATAACTACTTCCGAGCGTTTTTAAATTTATCGAGGCATAACACACTGTGGCAGAAAATAAACAAGGAGAACAGGTGGCCTATATTGCGTTTTTCTTTCATTTCGTTCTTAATTTTGTTTTGTAAACTACTCAACTGGCATGCCGTTTATTCAACCTTTCCTGGAGTGGTTACGCCTTAAGGAGCTTAGTGGAAAGGTGTACACTAGACATGAATAATCTCAACTACTTGACCTCTAGCGTCTGCCTTAAATGGGCACGCTAAATAACGCCATATTAATTCCTGGAACTATTAAGCATTTGTGCGTCGCAGCCGGAAGCAGTTTTAATGGTCTAAAATGCGAAGCCTGGTATCCGGAGGCCTGGAAATCCGGAGGGATTTCAAATATCACCCATTAAAATAAATTATATGCTTTTTTATTTTTATGATTCCTAACAGCTACTTGTTTCACTTGCGGCCTTCTTTTTGTCAGTCAGGAATAAAAGCCGTCGTGCTATAAAGGTTCAGGCTCTATGACAGCACCAGCCGGTTTCGTAAATGCCTATGCAAAATAATGACGAGGTACTAAGTACGCTATATATTTGGAACCTGGGTTTTCAAACGGGAAATGCTTGCCAACGCATGAAAGTCACCCGCGGAAAACTTCAACTTGTCCTCTGCTGTGGGATTGTATAGTAAGGGACGCAAAGGAAACTTATGTACCGTCTGTTGCAGAAGTTTGCGGCCCAACGCGCCGGGCAGAGGAGCAGTATCGCTCCCGAGAGGCGGCGCTGCGCCCGCCGGCGCTGCCTCGTGACGTAGCTATAAAGAGTGAGGAGGCTTGTTCTCTTCTCCTCATCCCGCGGTTGATATCGCACATCTTTGCTCTCAGGCGCGGGATGAGGTGCGGTTGATATCGCACATCTTTGCTCTCAGCCGCGGGATGAGGGGAAGAGAACAAGTCTCCTCACTCTTTATAGCTACGTCACCAGGCAGCGCCGGCGGGCGCAGCGCCGCCTCTCGGGGGCGATACTGCTCCTCTGCCCGGCGCGTTGGGCCGCAAACTTCTGCAACAGACGGTACATGCAATGTGCGTAGCTACGATGGTGAACCGCGGAATTGAAACATAAAAGAAACAAAACTGCCGATCGTGACGCGGCGAGCAGAAGGTTTTTTTGCGCCTAGAAAAATAAGCTATATTTTAGCGTCTTTTCTGCAACAGCAAAGGGAGTATACTGTCAAAAAGAACCTTATTCAACGAATGAGATTTGCGACTGCAATGTACATTTTATAGCATCAGGGATATTTTGCGCATCATGGCATCTTTACTTTGTGTTGAAGAAGAGTGGGTTTTTTTATTTTTTTTTATTTGGTGCTAAGTTGCTTGGATACAAGCTATCTTCATTGTACCCTCCAATGTCCTTTTAAGGCAATGGAGAAGACACAATTGGCTGTTTTTATTGCTATCCTGAGCGCCGTTTTGCGTCAAGTCGTTGCTGTGGCCCGTACTGAAAAATGTAAGTAAAATGACTAAAATGTGTAAGTCGACATTTCTTGAGGCCATAAAGTGTATCAAAATAACTACAAAACCAACGAAAAGGTTCCTCAGTGCAGCTAGTCAGAAAAAAAAGGAAACAGACAATAATGGGTGCTTTTTGCATTATTTTCACATGGTAGAAATACCACTCTATATGTATGCTGTTATACACGGATAATAAAAGTGTCAGCGTAATTGAACATGTATACCATCAGTCCTAGATTTAACCAAGTACTGAAGAACAGTATTCTAATCACGCGTACTAAACTGACAGGTATTTATAGTATTGTTGTCTTACCCGCACTATTGCGATCAGCTAGCTTACTCAAGGTAGCAGAGTTACTGGCTAACTAAATTGTTAGTTTGAGAGAAAAGGAGCATTATTAAAAAGATTTAGCAATGAAAAGAAACTAGGAGGAATGGTTTCGCTAAGGCATGATTTAATTAACCTTGCATACTGACCTCCACGGGAGGATATGATGCTACCCGCAACTTGCTACCATGTGTCGCGCAGCGCTCAATCCACACTTGGTCGTAGAGAGCACACACACACACACACACACACACACACACACACACACACACACACACACACACACACACACACACACACACACACACACACACACACACACACACACACACACACACACACACACACACACACACACACACACACACACACACACACACACACACACACACACACACACACACACACACACACACACACACACACACACACACGCACACACACACACGCACACGCACACACACACGCGCACACACACACACACACACAGACACACACACGCACGCACACACACACACACACACACACACACACACACACACACACACACACACACACACACACACACACACACACACACACACACACACACACACACACACACACACACACACACACACACACACACACACACACACACACACACACACACACACACACACACACACACACACACACACACACACACACACACACACACACACACACAAAGTGGATTTCTTCTTGGGTAAATATATAGTACCAATTTCTTCTTAAACCAAGTTATGGTTTCAGCCCGGTAAAACAGCCATGAAAGCAGCACATTAGACAACAGTACTTTAAGTAGATTCTGCAACTATTTGTCGGCAAAATAAGTAATCATAGAGGTAGCAAATTACACAAATATTGAGTAAAGCTTTGAAAACAAAGATATTTAAAAGTTCGCCATGCGACTCTTATAAGGACTTATTCGCACTCATTCGGTTTCACATGACGAGAACACACACACACATATCTATATAACAGATGCCCAAGCTAATTTGTGTTAATGGTTAAAAATTACATACGTGAGATAGGCAACCGAAACCAGTTGTCTTTAGCACCACAGAATTTTTTGGTCTCGGAATAATTATATTAGACAATAAGGTTGATGTTTTCAATTTACTTAACATCGCCTTTAGATAACAAACGTAGTTTCACAATTTGGAGAGTACCTTGAGAAACCCCCATTCCACACAGACAGTTGCACGTGTATCTCTTTTGCAGCTCCAAGGAAAACCGGTGAATTGCAGCAATAATCGCGCGACTAGCGCATCTGCGCCCCACGATCGCACTGCTCTGAACCCTGTATTGAGTAAACCAAATTTGAGGTTAGAAAAAAGATACACATGCAATTTTCTTTAACGCAAGTAAATGGAATAGAGTTTTCGAAGGTGCCCTCTGGGGATTTCAAGGGCATCTGATGAACAAAGAAGTTATAACCCTGTTACACGGTCAGCTTAACCACGTTTACGCTTAACCGACGTTACCGAACTTAACCACGGTTAACCGCCAATCGTGGTTTGCTGTTCTTACACAGCTTGCCGCCCTTCTCGGTTAGGCGGCCATTGCCCATAAAGTCTGTAGAACTACCGAACCGACTCAGGGATCGGCGGAACGAAGCTGCATTTACAAATATCTTATTTATAACGTGCTTTCAGGAGTACCGGAGTGTCGTCCGACAAGGCGTTAGCAGCGCGGTCAAGCACCGCACGATGGCAGCACCTCCTCGATCGCTATAAACACCGCCGCGGTTGCCCCTCCTCCCGCATACCGTACGCGAAAGACACGGCGGATCGCTAGCGCCAATGTCCGAAATAAAGCGTGCTAAAAGTTGTTGGCGTCTGGAATACTGAGCCGAACATCAAGAATGAAGCACTCGTGAGGGTCGCTGAACTGTAGCAAATTGCTGGTAACTAGCTCTGCAATGAATGAGTCGCCAGAGTTAATCCTACCATTCTTTTACTATGGCAGAATAGGATCCTAATTAAGGCAGTTTCATCAGTAGGCGATTTACGACAGCGTTCATTAGTTCCAAAGCGCCGACCGCCGCGGCTTCGAAGCGGAACAATTTAGGCCTAGAGACGACAAGGGATGGTTGCGTACGGCGCCGTCGTTCGGCGTGCTCGCGCGCCTCACCGCCACGATAAGTGTAACGTAGCTCAGTATGATCGCGGCATCCCGTGCTGCAAGCGTTGAAAACTCGTGTACTTTCAAGATACTGCCAAGGCCGCGCATTGTTTGACGTTCCGCTCAGCTACAAGTCATTCAAATGATACTGCAAGCAGGGCAGGGCTTCAGTGCGTAGTCGCCGCACTGTCAACCATAACCGGACGTCGGTTGGCAGAGCAGACACTGCATATTCTGTACATCGATATTTAAACGTGATACGGTGGGCAAATGAATAACTTTGTGAAGCCAGTTTTAGCCACTAAAATTCAATTGCTTTGCAAAATCCTCTGGTTAACACGTTATATCAAACCCCAGGTACCTGCAGTCATATGGGGCAGGGGAGCGTATGCAGTTCAAACCAAGAAAAGGTGGCGAGAAATGTCAGCTGATCCATACTTGGCGCCAGTGCCCCACAGGAACATTATAGGGCCTTTGAACAAACGTCAAGCCGAGCTTTCATGTACAGACGTTTGCGCCCAACGTTATCGCTAAACGCCATTCGGTTGAGGACATCAAAAACGAGGAACCTGAAAGCCTTTGCCAGGAAAGACGATGCAATAAGAGAAAAACAGTGGCGCAAAATCGACATCTATTACGCGCCGAGACAGCTTAGCCAGTTGCAAGCGGAAAATCGAACGTATAGGTCATAGACTGTAAGGTCAGTGCTGCTCTTTTAAGAAGGGCTTTTCGGCCGCTGTCTTCCGTCGTCAGAACGTACACGCATGACTGGAACTTGAGAAGTACAGGCGTGCATTGATCGTGCTTTGATGAAAACAAGAGGAGATTTACGAGTCCTCGTACGAAATTCCCGATGATTCAGGAATGCTGCAAGCAGCAGGATTGCCTGTAATAAGTGGTGTCCGGTTAAACTTACGGGATGGAACAGTCAGTCCCCATTCTGCCCTCCCTTCCACTGCTGCGCCTGCTGCAGAAGATGATTGTAAAATGGTTAAGGCATATAGCACCCGTTATGACCACGCAATAAAGAAGCCGCGATCTTATGGCATAACCCGCGACCTAACCTGCTTCTAAACAACTATCTGTCGAAATTGTCAGACTGGCGCTGATCTGTCTCGGCAGTTGCTCTGTTGTTTTTCAGGAGTGCTTTTGTTGATTTTATTGCATTTTTATGCAAAAGAATGGGCGTTTCATCATCATTTTTAGGCGCACATTCGTGCGTAACCGTAATAAGGAGATGTGAGATTGAACGTTGAAAGCTTATCAGCGCATGCCGATGTATTAGGAAGCTGGGAATGAAGACGGGTATTGTTTGCCTTCACATCCCTCAATTGGCTTGCCTGTGTCTGCTTTCGAACCGCGCCGTTCGCTTGACAAAGACAGGTAATATATCTGGGCGTATCATTTGATGTGATGAGAAGTGTGTAAACCACTGTTGAGAATGTTTTGCAACCCTAAATATATTCCTTGCTTTTCTGCCCTGAATATATGCCTAATCTTTCTCTGTCACAAGCAGGCAAGGATAATCAGGAAAGACGGTTTTGCCCATCGCCCAAGATAATCGAAAACCGCTGTCGCAGTGTACTTCAACGAAGCTGTAATCCAAAATTCCCAGTCTGCGTGTGCAAGCCGGGATTCTACTTGAATGCAGACACTGATTGCGTTCCAAAGCAATTATGTGGTGAGTACCCATTAAAGAGCATCGATTTTCCTCATCAGTTGCGGAGTACGTCCATGTAACTTTTGTGTGCTTTAGAAGCATATTTAACGAGTAGTTGGTTAGTGCTGTACTGTAAATGTGAATCGAAACCAATTGTCTGTTTTCAATTCTTTTCAACTCAGAGTTAATACTCACGGCTCACTTGGGCAACATCAGCAACCTCTCTCTTTCAAAACACCTAAGATAGAAGTGACAAGAGTTTCAAAAAAAACCTAAGGCAACAACACAACGCAGTGGCTCCGAAACACTCGTGAGCGCCAGCAATGAGAGGATGCAAAAAGTCAAAAATTGAGCCACAGCATTCCATCCTCGTATTCCGAGGTCGAATAACTATGGATGTTCCAATTATATTGTGCAAAGCACAAAATGAATATATCGTCTGAGATCACACCGGAATTTGCATGCCAATTTAGGGCAATTATATCCACCTCCTTTCAATTAATCTTTTTGTTTCGCAAAGAACACAGCCCCTCTGTGTTTTTTACTTATTTATTAGCAACGTTTTCCTTCTAATCACCCTATTATCTGAGGTTTCTTAAACGTTACAACTCTTGAGGGCTTCTTTCTGTTCTTCCTTTGTGGCTGGGTCAAGCTTCTTCTCCCCTGCACTCCGGCACGGTTTTAATACGACAGTGCACCGCATTCTTCGGCTATGGCAATATATATTGTTATGGATAGGATGCATTTATTCACAGATGAACGCTGATGAGGGGGGGGGGGAGGGTGAACTCGAGGCAGTAGAGGTAGTCAGGCCAACGTCCCTCGCACTTCGTCAGCCTCCTCTTACGACCATCGTTACTTTCGCTTCTTTTCATCAATCGCTGCGCAGCGTGTATGAATTTTAACCACCGAAGACGAAGTCCGTCCTCGAGCAAGTCACTTGGTACACGCACGCAGCGTTTAAGAGGAGCCACATGGGCTATTTGCGTGTGCAGGAGCGCTGATTGTGGGCAGTAACTTTGGCGATCCCATAGCTTACGTCGCCTGAGAAGCCACGCCCAAAGCGCCAGTGTACCTAAACAAAAGCTACTGGTACAAGCCTCGCTTGCGTAAATGTGTCCAAAGCAGCACCAAATCCTCAGAAGCATATGTGACCTAAATGTGGCGCTTCTCAAAGCGTTCATTGGAGTGGCGCTGTGAAGACAAAGTGCTCAAGCAGGCCAGGCTATGAGCTTCATAAGCACGACATACCACCTGATAGACAGAATGATCTTCGTGAGGCGAGAATGAGAGCATGGTGTCTAAAAACGAGCGGGACATCCTGACGTAGATTAAATAGAACGGGGAGTACCCGGTGAACTCATGCTTCGCGGTGGTATAGGCGTATCTAACGAATGGCAACACAGTGTCCGAGTTCCAGTGGGACAACATGTTGGTGAGGGTGTGGTTTGTGCACTCTGTCAGACCGTTGGTCTGTGGGTTGTACGTTTGTAAGGCCTGGAATGACGGTAGTTGGAGCCGCACAGGCGAAGTAATTCTTTTACGATGCCAGCAGTGATATGTCGCCGCGGTCGCTGATTATAACAAGGGCAGCACAATGACGGAAAGTAATAGAGTGCTACATAAACGCCGATACGTCACTTGCCTTGGCGGATATATGCGCTGAAGTCTCCACATACCGTGTCAAATAATTTCCACATACTATAACCCAGCGGCGTCCACTGCAGACTTGGGAAATGGGCTGAGCGAATCGATGCCAACGTTTTCCAAAGGCTCTGATTGTGGCCTTACTGGTTGCAGAAGGCCTGCAGGGGGAGTGGTGCGACACCGGAGGCGCTCACATCGGCCACAGCTGGAGACGTACTGTTTCTTGTTTTCATACGTGTTTAGCCAATAAAAGCGCTGCTGAAGTCTGTGCAATGTACGGGAGAACCCAAGGTGACCTGATGCGATGTCGTCATGACGGCGTGCAGCACATGATTGCGGAGATTTTCCGAAAGACCAAAAGCACGGCTTCTAAATTAGTCGACTAATTCTTCTTGTAGAGGAGTCCATCTTGCATGATGAATGGTGTAGAACGGGCTCTTTGGTTGGCCGCAGCAACAAAAGGTTGCAACGTGAGGCCATTTTGCTGTTCTCGATGGAAGGTTGGTGTAATCGGAAATAGTGGAAATCGAGGCCAAACATTCCTGGAATCTGCCTCTCCGGTAGTTGTTGGCAACGAATGACGCGATAAGCAGTCTGCATCACTATGGCAACAAACACGTTTGTAATTGACAGAAAATTCATATGCCTAGAGGGGTAAGGCCCAACGCGCCAGACGGGTAGATGAATCACGTTGGCCTGTGAGCTAGCATAAGGAATTATGATCAGAAACGATCGTAAACGTAAGTCCATATTGATATTGTTGGACCTTCTGGACTGCAAAGACAACAGCTAGGCATTCCAGTTCAGTTACGGTGTAATTCCTTTCTACTTCATTAAGGAGCGGCTGGCATACACAATTACATGCTTGGCATCGCTTTGAATCTATACAAATACCGCCCCAAGGCTGATGCCACTAGCGTCAGTCAGTGTGAATCATTGTGGTTGCGGCAGGATCAAAGTGGAGCAAAAGGGGTGCCGATTCCAGAGCAAATTTGAGCTGGTTGAAATCCGAATCACAGCCTTATGTCCAAGAAAACTGCGAGTCTTTTTGCAGAAGGGCGGTTAGGGGATATGAAAGGTGCGCACAACAAGGGATAAAGCGGCGGTAATAAAACGACAGTACAAGAAAACTCAGAAGACTCTTGATCATACGTGGCGTTTCAGTCTCTAACTGCAGCAAGCTTCTTCGGATCAGGTCGAGTGCCGTCCTTGTCAACGAGGAAGCCAAGAAGAAGAGTTTGTCTTTCTCCGAAGCGGCACTCCTTAGAATTTAAGATGAATCCAGTCACGCTGATGCAGTAAAAGACGATTCCAAAGCTTTCGTTGGGCTCTTCAAATGTCTTGCCAAAGATGATAACATAATCCAAATACTACAAAAAATACCCCATTTGAGGCCACGAAGAACCGTATCCATGAAACGCTCGAACGCTGCGTGCGCATTGCACAAGCCGAACGGCGTTACATTAAATTTGAACAAGCCGTCTGGAGTTACGAAATCAGTCTTTTCACTGTCACATGGGCGCATCGGTATTTGCCAATACCCCAAGCGCAGAAGCCAACGAGCAGTAGGACGCCGTGCGCAGAGAGTCGACAGTGCCCTCAAAGCTTGGTAGCGGGTACACCTCCTTTTTCGTGACCGCATTTAAGCGATAATATTCCACGAAAGTCGCCATAAATTGTATTTTCTTCCTGCTAGTGTTACTGGCGCGGCTCACGAACGGAGACTGCGTTTTGCAGCATCTCTTTGACTTGATCATGGATGAGTTTGCGCTCGGCTGATGAAACTCGATGCGGTTATTGCCTAATGATATTTGAATTCCTCTCATTAATTGGATGGTGCATGCGAGACTGGCACAGAAGAGATCCTGCTGTGGCAAAGTCACACACAGAAGCACGAGACGCGAGAACGTCCTGCAGTGCACGTTGCTTGATAGAGAATAACAACTTGCTGATCATCGCTCCTATTTTGTCAGAATAGTCCGGCGTCCTAGCGGAAGTTCGGGGGCAATCAGAAATAGCCAGCATAGCTTCGGTAACATTACGTTGATACCTTGCGAGTTTAAAGTCAACCGAAAGGCGCAAAGGCTGTGCGGATAGGTTCAGGGCCCACACATGCGTTCAGCCGTCTTCTGCTTCCCCAAAATCGTGAGGGATCAACCCATTTTTCTTCGACGCTTTGCAAGTATCCGGTTAAATTACAAGTTGACAATGCCCTTGTTTTCCCGAAGCCTGTGCTGGAACAAACGCGGCTGTCTGAGCTGGCAAGACCACATCTTGTGTAAGAAAAACAAATCGTCGCGACTAGCGGACGCATGCTCGATTAAGGCGGACAGCATGTGTCGCCACACAAAAATTTCGCCGGCTGAGTGCTGCGCCACACTCGCGCAGAAAGTTGATGTCCGGAATGACATCAAGAGTGGCACGAGGTAACCCAGGTAGCACATGCGACCGGCCCGATATTGGAAATTGATTGGCGACGTCTGGTCCACCTTTCTGCCCGGCGTTGCCAGTGCGCTACCAATAACGATACAGCCATGCGATAACATTGACCACTCTTGGACCAGTGATTTACATGTTCCTCCCATGATTGGCATTCACGGGCTATCAACGGGCAATAATGACCTTACGTATAGAATTGCTTGCCAACATTGTATATACAAAGATATATAATGGCCAATATTACCCAGCCATCAGCAATGTTTTGCCCAGAATTCGCGAATCAACTCCTTCAACATGGTACAACGTTTTTTTTTCCTCAAGAAAGACGGCGTGAAATCTTTGCCAATCAACAGTCTTAGCTTCTACAATTTGATACAACTATCTCTGGTCTAGCGCTGGCTTTGCGGCTCCCATCGGTGCATAATGTTACGGGCGATGAAGATGAAGCGGGAACTAGTGGGGGGAGGCCCGCATCGTCTGGCGGTTCTACAGCCAGCCAGACCCGACGCGACATCGCCGCTCTCCACCCTTCGTTCAGTCCCCTACCCAAACCACAAAACACGAAGAATGACAAGTAGCCCGACGTTAATACCCCACCGTCGCGAGACGCCACGAACACTCGACAAAACATTACAAAGAAAAAGCAGCGCATGACAGACCTTATCAAATGACCCGACCGACCAGAGACGCCGACCAGCCGACAAACCCACCGACCTCGTACAACATTGCATGTGAAGACATCACCCCCGCCTGTACAGGCGGGGGTGATGTCTTCACATGCAATGTTGCGCGCCGAGACCCAGCCGTCAAATCCCCACGACCATTTCAGCAAAAGCTTCCTGGGCCAGGCATTTCTCCTCTGTCTTCCCAAATCTACACATGATCGTCATGTCACAAATCTGATCGATTTTTGCTGCTTCTTCCACCGATCGGGACGATCGCTCGGTGGCTCCGAGTAGTGTTAGCGATGATGAAGTAGCGGTCACTGGCTTGGGCAGGCGCGCTCGCGCTAGGTCAGCCATCGTTCATTAAACGTCATCTCCCATCGCCATCGATCATGTTGCGTCTCCTTTCTTCATCGCCTTGCCACCTCATAACAATATGTTTATCTTCCCAAGGTATTACGACATTTAGCTTGCTGTCTCTGCTGAAATTTCGCAATGCTATATACTGCCTAAAATGTCAAATATCGAGGACTGCGGACATTTCGAAAGCAAAGGCTGGGAAATATCGCGTGGTATATTCAATTGGTACAAACTGCCTCAGTTCGAGCCGAAATTTACATCAACATTCGCCCATCAGACACGTCCTTAAAGACGAGCACTGTTTCTGGCTCACTCAACCTGAATACAAAGTTCACGTATGGTAGCTTTATATTCAAGTTTCTACAAACTGCGGTTATTCTTCACTAAAGTAATTTTTATAAGATAAAACTGCATGCCGGCGGCTGTCGAGAAACGAACAAACACAGAATTGGAAGGTTTGCGGCATTATTATAATGTGGTTTCAGATTGTTTTTCTATTCCGTGCAGCCACAAGGAAGTTTTGTTCACCGCGCTTCAGCTTCATTAACTTTGTTCTTTTTTTCATACTAACCACCAAATCAACGCTTTATGCTGCACAGTGCCAAGGTCTTTCAATGATAGGGTAAGTGCGTTACATTTTATTATGAGTTCTTCTATCTAATACGTCCGCTTTTACAGACCAAAAATTGCCGTATCACCGAGTTGTATTAACGACGATATATTGATTCACATGTTTATATTATGTTGGGGACGTTTTATTGTAGAAACCTAAATAACGGTAACCTTGGACACCATCAGGTGGTCT
The DNA here is from genome assembly GCF_055883805.1 of Amblyomma maculatum. NCBI lineage: Eukaryota > Metazoa > Arthropoda > Arachnida > Ixodida > Ixodidae > Amblyomma > Amblyomma maculatum. The sequence continues at coordinate 86,127,192 of NC_139348.1, read as the reverse complement.
TCGCTTGAAGTGCTTGATAAAAATGAAAGCAAATGCGTGCGGTTTTGAAGTGTAACTAATCTCAGCCCAGTTATGCAACAATTAGGCTGCGAAGAAGACGTTTAGGTGATATATGCGACCTTGAAGCAGCAGCCGAACGCCAATTTCACCCAAACTGAAAACTATGTTTCGTTTGTCTACCGCGATGTCAGCTGCTGCACTGGATGTATTCTTTAAATGCGATACTGTCGCATGACGATACTTGTATATAACTCTGTAGGAGAAATGCAAACGTTTGTTTCGCGCCTTCACAAATTCAACAACATAAAGCTCACATATAAACGGCGTGACCTACGGTCATCAGAAACTCAATCTGCACCACTGTCAGGTGCATTGAATTTATTGCTCATGAAATATCGTATAGATAAGACAGACACTCGTGTGCTATATTGTTGAACATAGGAGTAGTGTTTGTGGGTAGTTCCGTGTATTCCAATAAGTCGGTCACACGGTGGCGAACAATGTGGTAATGTTGCGTACCAGAGGCTTAGATTGCAAGAACACATCGCAGACATTCGCCGCATTGCCACCGTTTTAAAAGAGAATGGCTCGATGTGGGAAGAAATAAACCAGTAATACCACCCGAATAAACATGCAAATAATTTATTTACGTGCATATTATTTATTCAAGCGCCTGTAGAATACCAGTCAGTCAATCAAGAATGATATCATACCCCCATTATCCTCTTAAAATAAGAATATTTTCGTGTCGGCCAAAATGGTGATGCAAACCTTTCTCATTGAGCCGGCTCATAAGCAATGAATGGACATTTGGAGCCAAGTTCTGTCTGTTCGCTTATATTTTGCGTCGCGCCTCGGTAGTTTTCTGCTTGTCATTGGTATATTCTTGGTCTTTCATCTGCAGTCAGACAGGACGTCAAGCAATTACACGCCATAGGAAGCCGAAACGCCGACAGTACACTCGTCAGTGATCGTGTGGCATTTCAGGGCGCGGTTGCTAGGCCTCCCTCGTAAAAACGAGTTAGAACGGGGTAGAACATATCACCTCTACAAGTGACAACGATGCTGTGTCAAAGACCTTGTTTTAGTAATAGCGGCTCGTCGTATCCACTACATATGCGCATATAGAAACTAAGCGTGAAATTAATCATATTACACAAATACATTTGTTTGCGGATGTTTTTCAGTCTCCTTTTGGCTTCATTTCGGAATAGTGTTTCCTAAATTACGCATAAATTTTGTTCTCATACCAGAATAAATTGGCAGGCACGTTATATGTCAAGGTGTTGGCCATGAACGTAAGGGTTCTCCTGTCCTAATATTGCATCATAGTACCCAATATGGCCGCTTTGGGGTTCCTAAGAGTTTTCCTTTTTACTACAAGAACTATGCCCCACTGCTTATTTGCGGCAATACAAAAACTCAGTGTGTGTGCAAGAGACATTTCGGAAACAAGATTACCATTAAGCACATTGTAGGCAAGATGGGTGCGGTCAAATCTGTTGCTTGATCTGAATCATAGGGACATTTTCCCCTAAACCCCGCTTTCAGCAATTTTCGCTTTGATTTTTTAGTTATATTTTCTCATTCCAGGGCGAAACGCGGTCATCGATTCGACGCTGCTCTTTATTTTTAACGATTCTTGCTATAAAGATTTGCTTAAGGCCTGTAGCCTACCTCGAAGCAATTTTCTACTTATGCAGGTTGATTTAATTTCATGTGTGTCTTCCTTCTCCTTGACATATCGTTCTCTGCATTTACCTCTTGCCTTTTTTGTCTTTTCCTTCTCAAGTATCTTTATTGTTCGTTCTCTCATATGTGGCGTCTACAGTGGTGTTGGTTCTAGAGCATTAGTTCGAAAACATTTTACCCCCATGTGGGACGTGACCATGAACTGTGGATAAGATGTGCCGCAATGAGCTATCGAAAAATGAAAAAATCATGTCCCAGTCAGGAATGGTAGCACTGCCTTTCTGTGTTTCATCCGATCACGGTAACTACTACTCTACGCCCTCTTGTGAACGAGTCCATAATTCTCCTTGCCTAACGTAAGTAGGCTGGAAGGGATTGAGGACAAAAAAGATGTTATAATAAAAATAAAGTACTTCGAAAGATAAAAAAATGTAAAAATGAAAAAAAAAAACACGAAAACTTGAGGGAATGCCAAAATTAAAAATCTACAAGCAAAACAGAAAACGAAACTAAATTAACACAACAGCGATCAGAAGAAATAAATACACGCTGGAAAAAATCTCAAGTAAGCATACGAAAGTAAAAGTGAAGTTGAACACGTGAGAAAAGAGACAAAACCAGATCGAGCTGGTAGAACAACCAGGCACGGAACTCTCCACGCTCGCATTTGCGCATATAAAGAGACTACGAGCACTCCTCTATTTTTTTTTTCTGTTCAGTATCTTTTCCGCCACTATTCGCCTTTCTTGGTTTCTACTTGGCCTACCTTTTCTGCCACAAATAAGTCCTTATTTAGGCTCCATTTTTGGTTTCTGATTTGATATGTACTGATTCGTCCTTCTTGACTTGCAGCTACCTTTTGCATTCATTCCTTTTTGGTACTGTTGCCTCTTTTATCCATTTCACGTCTTTTATGTAGTTTTATGCTTTTGAGGCTTGGAATTTACTAGGCGTTTTTCGAGAAGCAGCGTGTTTGGCAAAAATCGACGATACCTTTATGAATAGAATCGCAATGGTCATCAGGATCTAATCCGGCTCACGCTCCTAAACGCGTATTTAAGCTCATGTGGTGAGTAAACATCGAAAAATGAGGGTACGTAACACAGACTCAAGTCCGGCTATGTTGGCCTTATTTTAGCGAGGATGAAGCGGTAACCGCATGAGGCGACAACCTCTAGCGATCCGTCGCGCGACGCCGCCGCCAACGCCTGTCGTTGTCGCTGGTGCGTACCGCTTGGAGCGACGGGGCTCGGCGACAAAGGGCGTTTTCAGCGTCACCGCCGCCTCGTCATTCGGTCAAGGGGAGTGAAATTACGTTATATCCCGTTTATAACATTAAACAGCATGAAGTACGATAAAACTGAGGAAATTCGCTGTAACGCATTGCATTTTAAAGGGTCACAACAAAGCGGCGCGCTACTACACTGCAATGCCGACTTGCGTTGCAAGCAGCGACTTTCTCCTGCTCCTTTCGAAAATTAACAGTATCTAACCACACTAGCTTTTTTTTTCCCTACCTTTCCTAGCTTTTACTGAACTGTCTCGATGGTTTCATATTATACACGGATCAGACGAAGTGCGCGCGTGCAGGCACGAGGTTCTTGGCTCAAACCGGACTAGGAAAAAAAACTTCACACGCAAAAGCAAAAAAAAAAGCAAAAGTACGCCAGAGCAGCAGTTGAGCACCCCAAAGCCTTCTGCGATTGGCTGCCTCGCGAGTCACTTCCGGGCGACAGGCCAAATTTCTAAAAACCTAGAAACTGAGCGACAGCGACGAGCGGCAATGCTTTGGCGGCCCTCAGCCCGTCGCGCGACCGCGTCGCGCGGCATGTCGCGGCGAATTGTCGCATCATGCGGTTAGCGCTTGAAGCTCTGAAGGCTTTTGTGCGCTGTGCGACGTTAGTTTCACCAATAATCCCGAAGGGGCCCCAATTATTTCGCAGCGCTTCACGCCGGCCCCTGTTTCCTTTTCTTCGTTCTCTCCCAAACATTGAATTTGCATCTAAGTGCTGTTCAGGTTCCCACCTACACGTGAAGCAGATACGACGGCTTTCCTTGCGTCAAAGCCAATTACCATTTCCCCCATTTCATAGTTTATATTGGGTACATAAATTTCAGGCTGAAAATAGGTGCGTGACAGATAATTTTAGTTTGAGAGATCTTTCATTGAATTAAGGGAGGCTTAGCTTCAGCAGCAATGTGTACGGAAACATTCTTGAAACATTTGTTTTTTTTTTCTTTTTTATTGACATAGAATATATAACTTTGTTATGTTGCTGATAAGCTTGACGATGTGCGGCAATGTAATTACAAATAATTATACAGTGATATGTACAATGTTGCGCTCGGGCTATGGCATTGGGATTACATCAAGGAGGAAGAACGGAACAACAAAATCGAATTGTTAGAGCAGCGCTTTTTATAGGCTGCCGAATTTACGCATCCAGGCCTCTTCAGTAAACTCATAATTAATATCACATTTCCTTGGCAGGAATTTTGCGGACGCTTCGCTGGGTGTGACGGGATAGCTTTTAGTTTTCTCCTGGAATGTAATAAATGTTCCGCAAGGAACTAGCAATCATTGGCTGGCATTCAGCGATGCCTGCACCAACAAACAGCTATCTTAACTTTCAGGTACATTCCAGGGTTTTCGCACAGTAATTTCCTGTCACATCCAAAATTCTGTCTGCCAAACAATTGAATGGTTCCTGAAAAGGGGCCATCATCTGTTGCTTTACATTGTTTTGTGAAATAAACTTCCGAAAAGGCAGCAATAAATATTGGGCAGTTATTTGCAGCTAACATTCTTTGTATGACTGAAGCGCGCAAACATTTCTCGTAGTGAGTCTACTGTGTTTTATGACGCGGAAGACTTATTTAATATTCCCTCCATCTATATGGAGGGAATGCCATATATGCGTATATGGCGCCATCAAGCCGTTTTGACGCCACACGATTGAGCGACTTGATGGAGATTACACCTGGCTCTTGGATTATCATAGGAGATTTTGACGTTCACCACATCATGTGGGGAAGTGTTCGAATGAACCTCAAGGGAAGGAAGCTTACGTCCTTCGTCTCTGATCATGACCTGCAGTGTCTTAATGACGGTGCACCGACCTTTATTGGAGGGGCAACTTACAATAGCTGTCTTGATTTGGCTTTCGTGTCTCGATTCCTTACAAGAATCGCACAATGATTTGCAGATATAGAAACACCGGAAGCGATCACATTCCTACATAACTGATCATTAATGACCTTTCCACATCCAGTTCTGTCCCACGAATGCGCCACATCAATTAGTCAGCGTTTCAAGCACTTATGGAAGATGCTTGCACAGCAGGCCTTTCTGCAGGTTTTGAAGAGAAAATTAAGGAGGCCATGATAAAGGTGACGTCTTTCTTCACCCCAATGCTTATACCTACACAGAGTTTGATGCAGAAATACAGCGCCTGCGAACACTGCGACGGAGGGCAGAGCGTAGATACCGACGCACGAAGTCGCGCCTCGACCTCAGAGATGCGAGGCGTATGCAAACGAAAATTCAACGCAGAATTCAAGCCCTGCAGGCAAAAAGTTGGCGATCATTCTTTGAAACGCTTGATCTCCGCAAACCTTTATCACGCATCTGGAATGTCGTTCGTGGTCTCCGAACATACCCTCAACAGCTCTACCCCTTCAAATCTCTCGCACTTTACCAAAGACGCGGTGAAGTCAAGGTAGCTGAAGATTTCTGCTCTAGGGCAGCAGGCTAATCGACTCCAATGGCAATGCTACATTTCAACTATGTTCCAACTTCACAGGATCACGAATGGACCTTCCCGTCTCCATGGAGGAGCTTGACGCTGCGCTGGCTTCTTGCAGACGGTCATCACCACCGGGTCCCGACGGTGTGACATACACTGCGCTTGGAAATCCTGGACAAGAAGCTTGGCACACCCTTTTGGAATATTACAATAAATCATGGAGTGAGGGTACAGTTCCAGATGAGTGGAAGTTCAGTTGTTTAGTTCCGCTCCTGAAGCATGGCAAATCGCCTCTGGACTTGACATCATACCGTCCAATTGCACTGGCTAGTTGCGTTGGTTAAGTACTATAAAAAATGCTATTTACACGTATTGAGTGGTACCTGGAACGCTACCAGGCATATCCGAATATAATGTCCGGGTTTCGACGTGGATGGTCTTCAATTGATAACGTTGTGGACCTGGTATCATCTGTACAACGCCAAAACATTTTGAAGCGCTTACCCGCGGCGTTGTTTCTGCATATAAAGAGCGCATATGACAACGTCACTCACCGGGCCATTTTGGACGTTGTGGAAGCTGCCAAGCTCGGCGGTCATGTTTTTTGCTGAATACTCAGTTATTTATCCAACAGATCTCACTTTATGCAGACTGGGGATGGCCCAACATCTTCTCATTGCACTTTCCTTGGAGTCCCACAGGGTGGAATATTAAGCCCAACACTCTTCAATCTTACTCTTGTTGGTCTTGTTGACTTAGTACCACAGTCGACGCAACTTTCAATATATGCGGACGACATCTGTATCTGGGCATCAGGAGGTACGTGCCTACATGTTAGAGCGAGTCTTCAAAAGGCGGCAAGTATAGTTGCTTCCTACCTCCACCTGCAAGGTCTGCAGATATCAACTGAAAAGTGTTCCCTAATTGCATTTACACGCAAGAACATGTCACCTTACACCGTACGCATCGATGACAAAGCAATACCCTACGAAAGCAGCCATCGCTTTCTGGGAGTGAAAATCGACAGAAATCGACAGCGGGCTCTCCTTGTGGAATTCTGACCAGTTTGCGAACTGCGGCTTAAAATCCCTGGATCCTGAGAACTTCAAATTTTCTCATGGCAGACAAAATTTACTTGGGCAAAAGTTTTGGAATGTAAACTTAGAAGATTGTGTGTTTAGAAGTTATGTCACGTATTTCTATGCCGAGGGCTTTCATGCTTAATCTAGCTCTCAATTTAAGCAAAGCACCGCTTTTCGCAACTGCGGGACAGATTTTCCGAACCCGTACTGCTGAAAAAAAAAAATTAATTATGTAATCATCAGCTGTACCCACCGGTGAACGGTGTAAACATTTTTTATGATTGAGTCAAAAATTTATGTCCCGATACAAATACTGAAAACGCACAATATGTTGCTTCGTCTTTGAACCAAGTAAACGCAGAAAGGGTCGATATAGGGGAAGTTATGAAGCTCCATTAAAAAACAACACATATGCGATAATATAAATAGAATTAGTTATTGCATCTGCTTTCACACTTGATTGAAAAATATTTAACTGCAAGCAGCTTTTGCGTGTTAACGAAAACTTGAAAGTTTGTGCAGTCAAAAAAAATTTGGTCGTCGCCATAATACCTTAGCACTATTCCCATGATCAATAATTACCCGATATTGGGCCACTTTCGGGACTTGGGATCGTTTGTATGGAATGACCGAAATGTTATTCTAGTGGTGTAACGCTACTTGTCTAGAAGGACGTATTTGGCCAGTAGCTGTGTGAATCCCTCGCGAGTTGAGAAAATAAAAGTGAGTAGGGACACTTCCAACCACCAAAATGTGCGTGAGAGGAAGCTGGCTAGCGTGATGTAATGCTGCGACCACCCACTCCTCAAGATGTTTTCTCTGGCGCGCCCCGCCACGTGACCGATAGTGCGATGCCTTCCACACTTTCAGATTCCCTGAGAAGGTTGCACGGTTATCGCTTAGACAAGGAGACTTAAGACCCCCGGTTGCTGCATGCTTGCCTTGGGAAATATCCGCTCATTCATCGAAAGCATATCGGACTTTGATCAAATGTTAGTGGTGGTTTCGCTATACTCGTAATGAAATCGACGGAACATCAGAGGGAGACTACCGACCGCACGGATACAGAGGCGATCACTGTTCGTGTGGTGCACCACGTAGATAGGTGGGGTGCAACACTGCGAATGTTTAGGCTGTTTTATTCAGTTAATAATTAGAAGGATGCTTTAGTTGTGCCTTAAGGGTAGACATGACAGCGAGTATTTTTGTCCTTCATCTACGTTTTCGCTACAAAAAGCTATGACATAGCACTGTTTGGTTTACTCGTTTATAATATTAAATTTAGCATTTTGGTTCAATTTAACTAGTTATTTCTATTTACATGTTTCATTGGCAATGGATCAATCTGTTAAGGCTTTATACAACCACAAGTTAGCAAGCAAACATCCCACTCGTTACCTAGCCCTTTGCCGTCAACTTAAGAATTTCAGTTTTCGTGCCAACTACAGAACACTTCCGAATATTCCCGACAATGCCTCACCGAATCCTCTGATAAGGCTACGGATTTACGTAGACCAAGCTGAATGAGCGTCGCGTGAAAATTCCTTGTTCTCAGCAGACAACGGCCCAAAGACTACATAAGGTAAGAGGGAGTCCAAAGTCAGACTCCGCCCGCACCACTAATGTATCGCGGGGAGAGAAAGTTCCGCAATTCGAAAAATAAATTAATAGGTCACTGAGACAAAAGTTTTTGGTTGGAAGTTATTAAATAAAAGGGGGAGGTGCTACTAAAGCGACCCACAACCGAGCGAGCGAGCCCGGGGAGACCCCACGTATCTCCCCTGGGAAGTAGCGGAAGGGATGGGTTTATAGGGTAATTGGAAATAGGAATTAGGATAGGGTTATGGGAAGTTGGAGGGGAATGTGGGCAGCTTAGGATTTGACTGTCAGACAATTCGAGTCGAGCTCCCATATGGGCCTCCGTAGAGGGCGAGCACTCGCTCTTAGCCGAATATGCGGCCCTCGGCCCTTGGATCATTCCACCACCGCAACGCGTTTTCCGGGTCTCCGGCGTCTGAGACAGGCTCCCTACATGAAGCCACTTTTGAGGTTCCCCGTCCCCCCAGCTCGGGTACCCCATCCCGACTCTAGTCGAAGCACTGAGAGACAGATTTTGCAACGTTCATGCCTACTTCAAGGTACTCCGCAAGTGGCAAGACTAATCTGGCGCACACTGATGGATACTCTTTCACGGTTTTCGCTCGGCAATGCATGTTGGAAGGTACATTTCATCGGCGTCCTGGGGACCAAAGAAAACGCTTTAATCCCATCCAATGTTTATGTCCGCTCTAGTGCTGGAGGTCCTTGTATCCTACAGAGGATACTTCCCACGTGAGCACTTGGCGATTTGTTCACCGGCTACTAACCGTTTCCGAGGGCTGCTTTCACACCGTTCCTGTGCCCCCCTTCGGGTGTGTACTCAGCCTTTAGGCCTTTCCGTACTAGGCGCTTCCACCTGTATTCCATCAGTCTTTTCTCAAGTTTCGGCATTACTAGCTTATAGCTACTCTCCATCTCCTTTCCACTCTTTCAAGTCAAAGGTGAGTTCCCCAGAACCCAAGCTATGTTCGCCCCAGCCGCAGGCTTCCGTCGAGGCCACGTTCTCTTCGGCAACGGAAACCAACGCGTTTGCGGCTGGGTAATACCTTTAGGCACGAGGAAAATCTTTGGTCCAACATACAGAATCAGCTAGCTGTGTTTCCTAACCGTACTCCACAGCTACACCGCCGTTCCCTAGGCAGCGGCAGGGCTTTCCCTCGGCCTGCCGACCGCTCCGCATGTTGGTCGTTGTTCAGCCTCCAAACTTAGCTAACTGCGTTTCCTAACCATACTCCGCAGCTACGCCGCCTTTCCCTCAGCAGCGGGCAGGGCTTTCCCTTGGCCTGCCGACCAACTTGGATGCTGAATGAGAGCCCAGCATGGATTCAGCTAACCACGTTTCCCTCCGCAGCTACGCCGCCGTTCCCTTGGCAGCAGGCAGGGCGTTTCCTTGGCCTGCCGACCGACTCCAAACTGGACTCTTTCCGAATTACACGCGGCCCACCCAGACCCACTCTGGACCTGCTGCCGCTCCGGCAACGGGCTATTGTGTGCATGACACGCTCACAATGCCAAGGGAGTACGCTGGGAACTCACCGGGGTTTTGCCACCCCTCAGTATGGGCCCCGGCTGAACCCATACCGACCGCTGGCTGTCAGTCATTGAGCAAAGCCAGGCAGCCGGAACCACCTTGGCCCACTCAACGTGCAGGGGGGACCACGAGCAGGTCGCCAGATCGGGTTTACCCCCTCCCCCCCCCAAATACGACAGCGGAGCTCCATGCTATGACCAAGGAGGTTTAAAAACATGATAGAAAAACAGCGCAAAAGACGTGCACGGAGGTGAAGAACGGACAGGACGGGCGCTGACTCACAACTGAAGTTTCTTTAAACCTCAAACTGAAGTTTTGAGGTTTAAAAGTAAAATGCTGGAGAGGAGGGGACGCCCCTGACCTGAAGCTGCGAGCCGCCATCTTACCATGGGAAGAAAACGCGCCGGCCGCCATGGTGTGTAGTTGGCGCAGTGGCTTCTAGACGTTGCAGCGAAAAATGGTTGCTTCGTTCGTTGAGTAAGTGTGTACAAATCGAGCGATAAAGGGCCCCGGGATCACGTTTCACTTGTAAGTATCAATTTGAGCATAATAAGTCTGTCACGGCGCATGCTGACAGCTCGACGTCTGCCTCAGCTTTCACATCTGACGGCCACAACGTTTTTTTTAAACAGATTTCGCAAGGACACAAATGATCGAAGTATGTGGGAGCGGTCTCTCCGGTGAGAAAGCTGACAGCAAAAAACGGGGTTCATTTATGTTAGACGCACTTCACCGCAGATTACTTCAACAGGTTATTGTAACCAATCATTGTAGTCATTATAACTCATCGCTAAGCATTTTTACTCGTTTCCAATCGGTTGGACGTTGGTATATTGGTCGTTTCGTCGACAATAGCAGTCATGATGAGCCACAATTGTTATTATTTATGTTGGTTACCTCTAAAATGTCTAATATAACCTATAGGAACCAATACGTACCACCAACGCTCACCATAATAGTTAAAAACCACGTTGGGGCAAGACATCAAGCGCGACGAATGAGATGCGGCTCCTGTTTCTTGCCCATGGCAACATGGCCGCGAGGCTTCCCATACGCCCTTTGGTAGGATAGGCGACCTGCGGTCCAGCAGTTTATTTGTAATTTTTAAACCTCTTTGGCTGTGGCCACCGTTGTTACTATAGTTGTGCTTTCCAGGTTGCTTTCGGAGCGGACGTCCACCAGTGGTTGCCGTTTTCAGGAGCGCGCCTCGAATGTCACCTAAAGGTGGACGCTTAACTGAAATCTGCGCTCTGGTTTTCGATACTTACCAGACAAATCAATACCTGATTTCCTTGGAGCTTTAATCCAAATGCACGATTTTTCTCTGAGATTGTGAAAATCAGCACAATGAAAAAGTTGTTCAATTTCTCCAATGCGTGCTAGCAGTTCTTTCTTTCTTAATGATACACTCTTGAACGAATAACCGTGCTTTTATTGTGGTGAATCTGTCGGTAAAAGCCTTCAAAAGCTGCCTTTTAAACATCACCGTAATAATTGACCAAGGAGGCTTTTTTTTTACTTTGAACGCTGAATGGGCCTTCCAGGCTAACGATGCGCGTGATGAAAACCATATAAGGTCCCATCAGCAGGTAGTGCACACTAATATGCGTAAGCTTCAATATTGGAAATACGCCACCGGTTTGCGAAGTACGAGAGAATCAGTCTATCAGCGAATTCCGTAATTGACCAGTCGTGTCACTTTTGAGAGCATGGAATTTCAAGTAGAACTTGAAGTTGATATAGAATTGTGGTGGAGCAGCCAGAAAGCCAACGAAATGCTTAAGAACAAAAATTCAATTTTCTTGTGCCCAAAGGGAACCGCAATATGGCGACGACAATCTCAACAGATGTACCCGGCGGTCGTTGAGAAAACATCACCGTCGCTCCCGGACGTGCTGATGTTAAAGCTGGGAAGGAACTTTTGCTGTGCCGGTCCGAAGTTGCTAAGACTATCTCGCATATCGCTTACGAAACCACACTCTCTGCCAGTGTGTTTCATCATTACAAGGAAGAATCCTTTCCACCAGATGTTTAGAGCCCTAAAAGGACACAGCGTTCCTCTATGTAGCCTATCAATGTGAATTTTGATTTACATACATAATTACCGTTTTTGTCAAAGCGTACGAAAATAGAACGCAGCAAACCTCATGATAGAATTGTCAAGGTCATACATAACGCAGGTCCCACAGAAAGCCTCAATGCATTCATAATTTTTGCGCACGTAAACATTGCAAATTTGCACAGTTAGTCATAAAAGAATGTAGAGATCAGCTTTGAGAAATTTAAATACACTACGCTACCAAGTTTCGCTTTCTTGTCTGCGCAGTTCTTTCAGAGTAGAGAAGAAGTAGTTGTAGTGGGGATATCCAAAGACCTATGGGCCTCCAGTAAAGTGAGGTGCATTCGATCAACACCTATCGCTGATTCAACGCTACAACGGAAGTTGACGTTCGAAGACGGTACAAATGTAAGTAACAAATTCTATAATTACATCTGTTTTATCTCTTTCTTCTATTGCCTTATAATCACAAGTAGCGAGAGATGAGCATTTTATTCACAATGGGCAATAATTTTTGTATGTTCTTCAAACCAAACAAAGAGGGCTCCCCCTTTGCTTAGGAATTCCTTAAATGAGCATCACTCCGGGCGAAAACTGAGACGAAAAAAAAAAATAGCTGTGAATTGTGAAAACGCATAAATCCTCTGTCTGCTGATAATTCCTCTGTGTACTTAAGTAAAACATAAGTAATTCCCACTTTTTGGAAATATTATGGAGTTTGGTGTATGGATAAGGCAACAAATGTCAGCCTCTTTAATTTCTTACTTTCTTGCCTTCATTCTGTGTATCAGTCTAGTGATTTGTTGTGCAGCCATTTCCAGCCTGTTCATGGTAACATTGCTCTTCGTATTGCTCTGGATGTAGAGACCGAGTACTCTAACAGTATCGACTATAGGTATGGGTAGTCCATGCTGGCAGACCTTTATCTCTCCTTCGTCTTGCGTTTTCCTTCTGACTGCAAGTAGTTCAATCTTAGGCTGTGAGTATTTCAGCCCAATCTGGTTAGCGTATGACTGGACTACATTCACTGCTTTTTGAACCGTTTCCTCTATGTGAGCGTCCGAACCTTTTGCTACCCACAAGGTGACATCGTCAGCACATAGGGAGTGTTGAAGATCTTGGATTTTTTCAAGTTAGGGAGGTAGATCTATCAGTTCTACGTTGAATAAGAAGGTAGATAGGACTGATCCTTTCGGGGTTCCTCTGTCTCCTATTGCTAATTTGTCCGTTCTAAGTCCTGTGATACTTAGCTCCGCAGTCCTTCCCGAGAGAAAGGAACGAATGTGATTAAAGGTATTGTTTCCCGCGTTTATGTTGTCACTGATTCAAAAACTGCAATGCGTAACTTCTCGCGTGGTAAAATATCAAATACTACCAGAAATATCGTCGTGGATATCAGACTCGACAGAGAGGTAGAACTCGTGTGGACACCTGTCAACTCAGGGAACCTAGGCAATGAGGCTGCTCGTCAACACGCTCGAGATTTTGTCGGCTGAGCGATGAGACCTAAAGCCGAAACTTGAAAAGAAAGGATTTCTCACATAAAGCGACCTTACACAACACTTCAAACTCTCTAGGAGAGTATACCCACCACCACACAAGTCACTAACAAGACAGCAAGAAATTGTTTGGAGGAAACTACAAACGTACTTCTTTTCCAGCCTTGCAGTTTACTCACAAATATTTCCGGCCAGTATAAGCTCACCATGCACAAAATGCGGAGAGAAAGCCGGCCTTAAACATATCCTGTGGGATTGCTCAGAGGACCTGTCTCCCAAGGTTTTCACAGAAGCTCCCTCACTTGAATCCTGGGAGGAAGTGCTGCGTAACGCGAGCCCCGATGTACAAGCCGTATACCGCGCTGATGAAGTCGCCGCAAACCACCATCTAACGGCCACTTGGCTCTTCCACTAAGCCCCAGTAAGACTACTCCCGGCAATAAAGTTTTCTCTCTCTCTGCTACCATACAACCTACTTGAGAGCAGTAAGCTCAGCGTTGAAGAAAACCATATTATGTCATCCTGTGTTAGCAGCTAGTCCCTGAGCTGATTGGAAGGAACAACTATAACGGTTAGCACAATCTCGTACTTGAAATAGGCAAATGCATCTATGATTATCGCTAGCCAAGTGGGTTACCACAAGTAACCAGTAGTGCTGCAAATATCAAAAAGGAGATATCTTGCTATATACATTGCAGGTAATTTTAAAGCAGTCGTTGTGCCTGGTAGCTTCTGGATAATCCCGTTGCACCCGCTAGTAATGCTTTAATGTCATGCTAAACTTTGCAAGAGGATTGCTCGAGATGTCGTAAAATGAACACATGAATGTCTCACGGTCTGTCACTGAAGCGAGCAAGCAGAATCACTTTACTTTTATTCCATTACTGAAGTCTGACCTCACCCACAGCGATGGTGCACTGCTTAAGACGCTCAATTTCTGTGCACAAGGATGCGGGATCAATTTCCGGCCGCGGTAGCCACTTTCAGTAGCGGCGAAAAGCAAGGTGATGTGTGTTTTGCGAAGTGCACGCACGCTAAGGAACCCCAGGTGGTCGAAATTTGCTGAGTCTTCCCCTACAGCCACTCTCATAGCCTGAGTCACTTCGAGACGTTAAAGACCAAAAAATAAACCAACCCAAGCCTATAGTCCCTCGTATATTTCTACTCAGCATCACATCAGAGACGTAAGCAGTTGTCCGTAAGGGAAAGCGACGGTGATTAGAATCGACTTAACATTTTAGTTAACGCTACCCGTAATGCTACCCAGGAGTAAAAACTTCATGGGAAGATGGCTGCTACCGTCGAAGCTCAGCGGCTGATGTCCCCTGCAATATTTTGTCATCCGAGCAGAGGCGTGCTACAGACGCACACTCGCTATCACGCGCTGCGACGCAGTGCACTTCAGCGAATACGGCGGTCTATTAGAACAGACAATGCAGCGACATTCACTTAGTTCAATCCAAGCTGTTGCGGGGACGGGCTTGAACAGTCAGCGTTTTTCTTTATGGAGTAGTGTTGCACAGAGCTTCTTTCCTCATTACAGTTTAGGCTTTAGCGGAGAAGAATCACAACATGTCTGTTTAAGCTGCGAGACGAGTGGTGCAAAGCTTTTATGGTGTTTGCGAAGGCTATCATTATGGCGTGACCAGCACAGAGTACCTAAACAATACGTCCACTGACCAATATGTGACTGAACTCGTCGTCTGCCCTGCAAAGGTGTCACCGTCCTTGAACCGGGTGCCAAGCTTCCGTCAGAAACTAAAGCGACACTTCTGGATGGCCGACCGTCATGTGTTCACGGCGTAAAAAAACAACTCATTCCGGTTGTTTTAGCTGTAGCGAAAGACAAAAGACTGCACACATGTTTTAGGGCGTTTGGAACTTAGCAGCGCAAGTGTGCAGCACAGGGTAACAAAGACGAAAAAGCCAACTCAGACTCTGCAGGGCGATCATGAGTAGGTGTTATTTGCTGGGAGACTAACAGCAAAAAAAGGTGTACTCTGAATAGTGATTTAACAACAGAGCAGTTATTATAATTTACAACACACCCAAAGTCTTGTGGCTTCTTGTAAATTTACTTTTTAGGAAACAACCATTGACGACCAAAAATAAAATGATCGCCGAGATCAATCATCGCTTCCTGCTTAACTGTTAGCTTGCTCTCACGGCCGTTCTTAGTCTACTCTTCCTAGGAACATTGTTTCTCGCGCATTTTCCACTTTGACATAATGTCCCGCCCTTTTGAACATTTTGCGTATTCGGCACCGAAAAGCTTTTAGCCGTATGAAGTTTTTACATTTCAGAAACCGCGAAAAGAATGCTGGAATCAAACCATAGACAAAATCCCTTTGCCCATAGAGAAGGGAGGCGAATGGGCGCTACGTTGTCCCTGTGGCACCCTGTATTCGCTCGTATGGAGCCAAGCACATAATCTGTTTTATCAAACACCACAAAACTAGCCAGGATGATCATCCTCGTAACCCCTGTGGTGTCCCCGCCTTTCGTGTTTACATATTAATTTGTTCATGGAGAGCATTGGACCACCCAACAAAAATAACATAGGTTTTAATATTCAGAAGTCAAGAATAGATGAGCAAGGCAGTAGTTGTACAAAAACAGAAGGAAAGTATTGCTAAGGAAAAGTATACAGCGGTAAACGCTAGTCACTATTAGAAGCACACCACACACCTAAGAGCGAACCCAGCTCAGCCTGAGCGTCGTCTTCTTCACTACACCGCACCAGCACGTCATCTTTGTCTCGATACTGCGCTCCGTGACAGTATTCCCCGGACCGGAGAAGCACCGTCCCGGTGCATCCTACACAGAAGAGCTTGAATCATATGTTTTCAGACGGGCGACATGCACGAGTTCTGGATGAGGGGTAGTAGAAGGATGCTTGGGCTGTAGAGGGGCGATCTGATAGGTCATATCGGTGACCTGCCGTAAGACGCAGTGAGGGCCCACGTAACGAAGCAGAAGTTTCTCGCACATCCCCAGACGGCGGGCCGGGAGCCAAAGAAGTACGAGGGAACCGGGAGGGTAGTTGACGCTACGGTGATGAAGGTCATAACGACGCTTTTGAGAGCGCTGAAACGCTCCAAGCCGCTCTCGAGCAATGTGGAGGGCGGCATCCGTGCGGGCGATTGCATCCAAAGCGTAGCTGCAGGAATAGTCGTCAAGAGGCAGCAAGGTGTCGAAAGGGAGTAAAGGGTTACGGCCGAAGAGTAGATAAAACGTAGAGTACCCGGCGGTATCATGGCGTGAGGAGTTATAGGCGAACGTGACGAAAAGTAAGAAGACGTCCCAGTCACGATAGTGATCGGACACATACATGGACAGCATGTCGGTCAGTGTGCGATTAAGGCGCTCAGTAAGACCGCTCGTTTGTGGACGGTAGGCCGTGGTGAATTAGGGACGAGTAGCGCATGAGCGGAGAAGCTCCTACCCACATGAGAGAAGAAACAGCAGCCATGATCATTGAGCAGCTGACGTGGAGCTCCATGAATGAAGATGACGTCACACAGGAGAAAGTCGGCAACGTCGGAGGCGCAACTGTTAGGGTTAGCCCTGGTTACAGCATATCGGGTGGCATGATCAGTCGCCACAGCAATCTATTTCATTCCTGAAGTAGATGTCGAAAAAGGCCTAAGAAGATCGAGGCCCACACGAGAAAATGGCTCAGTCGGGGACTGGGATTGGTTGCAGGGGCCCACAAGGTTGAAGCGGCGCTGACACAGCTCACAAGCGGCGACGTAGCGACAGACAGAGCGGTACAGACCAGGCTAGAAAAATCTACGGCGCACACTGTCATACGTGCGTGATACTCCCAAGTGTCCTGCTGTAGGGACATCGTGAAGTTGGGCGAGTACACTAAAGCGCAGATGAGCCGGGACGACCAGTAAAAGGTCCGCGCCATCTGGATGCATATAGCGTCTGTATAATGCATTGTTATGGAGAACAAACATGCTGGCAGAAGGATCGAGGTTGTTGCGCAGCTGGTCAATGGTTCATTGCAGGGCAGGGTCACGACGCTGTTCGGAACCGATATTGAGAATGTCAGAGATGGACAAAACGTAGTCGTCAGCAGTGTGGTGGAAGAAAACGGGAGGATTTACGGGATGGCGGGACAAGCAGTCAGCGTCTTGGTGTAAGTGGCCGGACCTGTATAGCACAGTAAATGCGTACTCTTGTATTCGCAAGGCCCAGCGACCTAAGCGGCCAGTGCGGTCCTTACGTGAGGACAGCCAACACAAAGCATGATGATCTGTCACTACGCAGAAGGACCGCCCAAACAAATAAGGGCGGAATTTTGTCAGCGCCCAAACAAGTACATGGCATTCCCGCTCTGTAATTGAATAACTACGCTCAAAGGACGAAAGCAGGCGGCTGGCATAATCAATGACGCGGGAGGAACCATGCTAGTACTGGGCAAGGATGGCAGCAATACTATGGCCGCTAGCGCCGTTACCCACCAGCAAGGAGGAAGAAGCGGTCAGTGGCGCGGGCAGGAGCGCTCGCGCTAGGTCCGCTGGCAATTCATTAAACGTCATCTACCATCGCCATCGGTCATGTTTTGTTGTCTTTCTTCATCGGCTTGCCGCATCGTAACAATATATTCCTACTTAGCGGTATTCGATAGTCGTGCTGAGGATGATGTGCAAAAGACTGCGAGAAGAAGACGCTGAGGGTGGTGAAATCGGGGCTGTAATCAACGTTAGTTGTGCGGACAGCTTTTGGACTGTACATCTTCCCCGTAACACGTCTTGGTGGAGGTGAATCCTATCGAGCCCTTGTGACAAACTCGAGTTCCACAGCGGCCGCGACATCGGTACCACAAAAATGACTACAGACGCCGCTACCTCTACAGCCGCCACACCTGCTATCGTCATGGCCACCCCCGTGACCCCGGAACCTTCTGCGGGACCAACGACGTTGGTGTCGACGACTGGCTAGCCCTATACGAACGCGTCAGCAAGCATAGCAGGTGGGATCCCACACTCATGCTCGCGAATATAATGTTTTACTTGACAGGCATTTCGAGGGTGTGGTTTAAACCCACGAAGAGCACCTAACATCTTGGGATATCTGCAGACAGAAGCTCCACTACCTCTTCGGAAAGCCTCATGGGCGCCACATCGCCGCCAAGAAAGCGCTCGCCTCTCGCGCCCAAACGCCTACGGAGTCTTACTTCACTTACATCAAAGACGTTCTATCTCTATGACGTAAAATCGACCAAGGCACGCCTGAAGAGGATAAAGTCGGTCGTATAGTAAAAGGAATTGCCGACGATGCCTTCAACCTCCTGTTGTGCAGGGATTGTTCCACCCTGGCCTCTGTGCTGCAGGTGTGCCGACGTTTCGAGCATGTAAAACAAAGGCGCATATATCACCGTTTCGACTGGCTGCCGAACACGGCTGCTAGTTCCTCCTGTATATATATTTCGACTCCTCGACCGCCTGCTAATGACAGTACGTGGACACGCATTGTCCGGCAAGAGCTTGAGGAAATGACTCCCACAGCCTCACTCTCGCATACTCCCGACAACACCCTGGCTACTATATCACTTATTCAGGCTGTTGTTGGCAATATCGTGCTAGAAAAACTGGCCACCCTGTATACGCAGTGCCTGGTGTCTTCGACGGTACCGGAAGCATGGAAGAATGCAAACATTATCCTCATTCACAAGAAAGGGGACTCTAAGGACCTTAAAAATTACAGATCAATCAGCTTACTGTCTGTTACGTATAAGGTATTTACTAAGGTAATCGCTCATAGAATCAGGACAACCTTAGACTGCAATCAAGCAAAGGATCAAGCAGGGTTTCGGAAACGGTACTCTACTATCGATCATATCCATACCATCAATCAGGTGATAGAAAAGTGCTCGGAATATAACCAGCCCTTATACATAGCATTCATTGATTACGAAAAAGCATTTGACTCAGTTGAAACCTCGGCGGTGATGCAGGCATTGCGAAATCAGGGGGTAGACGAGCCGTACGTGAAAGTGCTGGAAGATATATATAGTGGCTGCACAGCAACCATAGTTCTACATAAAGAAAGCAACAAAATTCCCATAAAGAAAGGTGTTAGGCAAGGAGACACAATCTCCCCAATACTATTCACAGCTTGTTTAGAGGAAGTATTCAGAGACTTGGAATGGGAGCAGTTAGGGATAAGGGTAGATGGAGAATACCTCAGTAATCTGCGATTTGCTGATGAAATTGCCTTGCTAAGCAACTCGGGAGATGAACTGCAAATAATGATTGATGACCTAGACAGGAAAAGTAGAAAGGTAGGCTTGAAAATCAATATGCAGAAGACTAAGGTAATGTTTAACAGCCTCGGAAAGGAACAGGAGTTTACATTAGGTAGCGAAATACTGGAAGTAGTAGGCGAATATATCTACTTAGGACAGGTAGTAACCGCAGATCCGGACCATGAAAAGGAAATAACAAGAAGAATAAAATTGGGATGGAGCGCATTTGGCAAGCACTCGCAGATTATGACTAGCAGCTTACCGGTATCGCTCAAGAGGAAAGTATACAACTGTTGCAACTTGCCTGTACTCACCTATGGGGCTGAAACGTGGAGGCTACCCAAGAAAGTTCTGCTTAAGTTGAGGACAACCCAGAGGGCTATGGAGCGAAAAATGGTAGGGGTAACATTAAGAGATAGAAAGCCTGGGAAATTCTGGGGGAAATTAAGAAGAAGAAATGGAGATGGGCAGGGCATGTAGTGCGAAGAGAGGATAACCGATGGTCGCTGAGGGTAACAAACTGGATTCCAAGGGAAGGAAAGCGTAGCAGGGGGAGGCAGAAAGTTAGGTGGGCGGATGAGATTAAGAAGTTCGCAGGGGTCAAGTGGATGCAGCTAGCACAGAACCGGGTTAAGTGGAGAAATATGGGAGAGGCCTTCGCCCTGCAGTGGGTATAATCAGGCTGATGATGATGATGATGTTGGCAATATGGACTTCCCTCCTGCCAGCGCCACCGACACCGTGGATTCCGGACCTGCCCTTCCAGTGATTGCTGCTGCCTCATCCAACGCCGGTTTCTTGCCCCGATATCGGTACAGCAATCCAAATGAGGGATGTACCCTTGACAATCGCCCCATCTGTTTTACTTGTTCTCGCGTTGGACACATTTCCCGTCACTGCCTTGCCGCTGGTACACTCCATCTCGTCAGTTCACCTATGTCGATCGCCGGGGAGACTATGCCCCTCGCTATTCCTCACCTCGCCCCAACAGACACGTGTTGATCCCGGTGCCGCTGTCCGTGCTACCAACCGTTCACCATCCCCACAGACACGACATTCGCGTTCTCACCATCCTCGCTGCAGTTTGTCTCCGTCCTATTCTGGCCACTTATCGGACAACTAGCCAAGGCAGCTCTCGGAGGTGACGCTGCATTTATGACCGGGACAGAAAAACATCTGCTGATCCCTGCCCTACAAAATAACCATATCGACGTTTTGTGGATGGAGTTCTTGTTTCTGTTCTCATTGATACATGCGCCCAACTGTCGTTCTCAGCTCCTCATTTCGCCACCGCCTCAAGAAATCCTTACGCCAGCCATCTCGTCCACAGTTCGCGTTACCAATGGTAGCCCTGCAGCAGTGGTTGGTATGTGTACGGCGCGAGTTACCATTGCTGGCCGTCATGCCCGTGTGTTGCTCACTGTCCTTCAAGAATGCCCCCTACAGCGATATCCTTGGCATTGGCATTTTAACAGCCCACTCTGCTCTTATTGACTGCTCTACCGGCCTACTTCGCTTGGACCTACCACCCTGCTCTGAAGACCCCTCCTGCTCACCTCGCCTTCGATCAGCACAGTTCAGCCACCTTCCTCCTGAAACTGCTGCTTGTATCCCTATGTCGCCATTCCAACCAGTCCTGGACAGCGACTATTGCGCGTGTCCCATTACTGATGTCGTGCTGCAGCGGCACATCACCCTTCCTATCTAGTTATGTACATCTCACAGAACCGCACCACTCTCCCTGTCCTTAACTTCAGCTTGTCAACTCAAGTTCTGCCCAAGGGAATTTCACTCGCTGCGCTGTCCCCGATGACCGACTGTGCCATTTCAGCTCTGGCTACGGATCATCCAACTGCCGTCCCTGCAACTAATCCCTCGTCCTCCACATCGCGCCCTGATCCTCTTACCAGCATGATTGCAGCTGATCTCCAACCTGATTTCGCCGCTGAGTTACACAAGCTTTTGCTCACCTACAGTGACCTTTTAACTTCAGAACCCGCCCATTGGGCAAAAAAAAAAAACAGTTGTCAGCCACCGCATTGACACCGTTGATGCCAGTCCTATTCACAGGCGGCCCTATCGTATTTCGCTTGCCGAGCGACGCGTCATTCAAACGGAGGTCAAGAAGATGTTAGCAAACGACGTAATCGAGTCTTCCAGTAGCCCCTGCGCATCCCCTGTCACGTTGGTCAAGAAGGATAACAGCTGGAGCTTCTGCGTCGACTACCGCCATCTGAATAAGATAACCAAAAAAGGTGTCTATCCTCTTCTGCATATCAACGACGCGCTTGATAGTTTGCATGGAGGCAGCTACTTTTCATCCATCGACCTTCGTTCCAGCTACTGGCAGATCTCCGTCGACGAGAGAGACCGTGAAAAAAAAGCGTTCATCACCCCTGACTGCTTCTACCAATTTATAGGCATGCCACTTTGCCTTTGCAATGTCCCAGCAACCTTCGAACGCATGATGGACTCTTTGCTCAGAGGCTTCAGGTGGACCACTTGTGCGTGTTATCTTGACGACGTAATTGTTTTCTTCTCTACATTTGACAGCCATTTCTTTCGCCTTTCTACAATCCTTTCGGTTTTTCGCCGCGCCGCATTCCAACTAAACTCCATGAAGTGCAGCTTCGGTCGCCGAGGAATCAGTCCTTGGTCACTTGGTTAATGCTTCCGGCGTTCAGCCTGACCCTGACACGATTCGTGCCGTCAGAGATTTTCCCACTCCTGGATATCTCGTCTTGATGTGCCTCCCGTGCCGTCGTGTAGGCTTGTGTGAAAAAGTTTTGCCCCGTTACAGAGGCCCTTACCGTGTTTTGCGCCCCGTGACCGACGTCACATGAAGTTGAATCTGTGCTATCGAAGTCTTCGTCCACAGCACCAACCTCCCAAATAGTGCATGTGTCCCTTCTGAAGCCCTAATATGCACGTTTAACTTCGCCAATGTAGACCACACCGAGACTGTGTTTTTCCCGAGGGGGGTAGTGTTACTTAGCGGTATTCGCTAGTCCAACGGAGGTTGATAAAGCGCAACAGACTCTGAGAAGAAGACTACGCTGAGGGTGGTGAAATCGGGGCTATCATCAACGTTAGCTGTGCGGAAAGCTTTCGGACTCTACATCTTCCCGGTAACAATATTTAGAAGCATGTGGTATATGCTTAATAAACCGTACTCTTTCTTTTCAGGGCGGGAATAAGACGTGAGTGATCTTCCTGCTCCGATTCTTCTGAGACAACATTTTGTTTATTAAAGTGTGTGCTACTTTTTATATTTTCTAGCATGCCGATAGCCGACAGTCTAGCATGCTACTTGCATCCCACATTCGCAAAAAGAGTTTCCAATTTCTTTGAATATATAAACATTCTGAATCATTTGGAACAAGCAGATTATGCATAAATGGAAGGAATATAGGAGCGTTTCCTTTGAAATGGGGCGGTAGCAGTTGCTATGCTCGTTTTTCCCCTATATCATAATTCTTGTTTTAGATTAGTTAACTGTACAATCATTTCATTGACAGAATTTTTGTGTCAACATTACTAACATTGTGTAGCTTTTATGCTTTAAGCCACTAATCTTCCAATCGTTCATTGATAGCTTCCACCGCAGGTTCATTCACCCGACCACTGGTATCTCCAAACCCCTGGGCCAGGTAATTTTATGTACATCACCACCTACATCGGCACGTGTTTATAATGTGTTCCCATTCTTATAAGTGCAGCAAACAATTCCACTCATACGCACTCAAATTTGAATGTCGTAAAATATGTCGTTGAATATTATGAAACTGACCTTGACCTTGTCCATCCTACTGCCATTGATGTGTGACCCGGGGTGAGGCCTCGTCAGGAAGAATGCCACCAGCTTCTTCCTCTTGCCTTTTCCCGTGGGCATTTTCTGTGTACACAATTCATGTCCTAATAAATTTATTATTATTATTTCTATTATATCAAACGTACATGTCCTACTTTACTAAGAGCAAATAACAAGTCAATGACTTTAAAAAAGACGCCGTATCGCTACACTTGGGTAGTCGGCTTTCCATTGTTTTGTTTTAGCAGCAGTGACACACCGCTGTAGAGGGCCAGTTGTAGTTTGGTAGCAAACGTTTTTAATGCGTTTCCTTCATTTTTAGCGACCTTATGGAATCTGTGCCTCTTCATATTATTTATTTTCTTGGCTCATTCTAAGAAAAACAGTTGGTGTGGATTATAATGTCATTTCGAGACGACAATAGTGGAATAAATAATTTTTGGGTATACAAATGCTGAAAAACGAAGCCCTTGGGCGAACGAGTGTTCATCATTGATTGAGATTCGTGTACATCACGGCAGTACGGCACACATTTAAAAAAAAGCTGCCGGAGATACTTGCCTCCTGCAGATACTAAGTTTTCGAGTGCATGGGGTATGTCACCAAGAGCTGTGGTCAGAACGTGTCACCACAGCGTATTTTCTGAACTGACATTGAAGCAAAAAGAATCTACGCCAGAGCTTGAACCACCCTAAATCCGGATACCAGTCGGGCGCACTAAAACCCACGCCAAATTCTGGAGAATTTATCCATAATCCTCTTTGTCTAAAGTAACGACGCTCAAAAGCGTTCAGGAATACAAAAATATCGCAGGGTGTTTATAATTGCAAAGATGCGGTATTACTGCATTAAAGGCGCAGCGATCACACTTCAGGTAAACTGGTGTGCATAGGGAATTCATTTTCTTTCGCCATAACATTTATTTCGCAACTAGTACACAAATGTGATTATCAGTCACAATTCCCATCGCGGCGGTTTTAGCTAACGAATAATTAATTTGCCCTAGCAAAACAGAGTTCGTTCGAAAGAACAACCGCAATGTAATATCGAAGGTTACAGTAGCTTACGTCCCTTTTATGCAGCTTTAATGTCAAAATGCCACTGGTATATCTTTGTACATTTCACTTGCTTGATTACATTCGAAATATACTACTTTTGGTATACTTAGGCAAATACAATAGACACGCTTCAGATTTATATTGAGGAAAGACGTCCATTGAAACTCAGGTGTAGACGCTGCTATATAGGTGGTCAGTTCAATAGTCGATTTTACGTTTCCCAAGCATTATTTGTGCTGCTTGTATTACCCTCCAGCATCGCTCTAACAGCGCACCTGTAGATTTAGCCGGAGCGAAATACAACGTTTTTATGATATCCCTATAAATTAGGAGTATTGCATGAATATTTTTTCCAGAGATAATCATTTCACATTATATATATGCTATTGTGTGCCTTAATTTTGAGAAGGACTGCAGGCATATAGTCACACAACAGCAAATGAGCTAGGAATTGCAGGAACCTTCAACTCAGCTAGGGTGTAGAAAACATTTCAGATATAATAACTGTAGTGACCTTTTTTTAAGCCGCTAATTCGCATTCGTAGCTTAGCTCTGCTATGAACACTAATTGTGGAAGTAGTTCAACGAAGACATTGAGCGAGCTCGTTTCTTGTAGACAGCAGGAGAAAATACTAGTTCCTAAAGGAGCATTCGCTTTTCTACATCATCTCGCAATTAAAGCAGATATTAGAAACAAGATTGCGGACTTGATAACGTGAAAAGTGGCGAAAATAAACAACGAAACTTCTTATTTTGTCAATGCATGCTATAGAAAGCAAAACAATGCACATCATATTATTTTTTCTACAGATCGAGCAACGCGACTGAGGGCAAGCTCTATCTATCTAGGGCAAACTCTGTCGCAACATACCGTATATTTGCTTATGTTGGCACCAACCATTTCTAAGCTCACCCCCCTGCCCCCTATTCCCACTCCTGTAAGAACAATAAAACAAGTTTGCATGGGGATACCCCCCCCCCCCCCTTTTATTTTTTTTTCTCATGAACATACACCTACACGCCTGCATGCTGGTTTGGTGCATTTCTATGAGGGCCGTCGGAACGAGTTTGGCTGCCCACATGTCGAAGTTTGCATAACTGTTGATGTTTGCCACCTTTGCTTGGCAAATAAATTATTCCTTGTGCCCGTCTAGTCCAGATATATCAGCGAATAGCAGGTGAAGGGGTTTTCAGAATCAAAGCATATTTGCCCCCCCCCCCCCCCCTCATAATATTTTAACAGCGATCTTTAAAAAGAGGGTGCTATAATAGAGTAAATACGGTACTTTTGTGATATTGAGTTTTTACTTCATAGGAAGAGGCATGTAATTTGCGAAGCATTTGTTAGGTAGACTTCATCGTTTAACAGTGTTAGTAAAACAGAAAAATGTATCCTTTTTATTTTTTGTCCTGATATGCATGGTTAACTCCAGCGGCATTGTTATTCTGTGTCAATAACACTGCGAACTTTCCTGAGCCTTTGTGCGTGTGGGCTACACCCAACGAACCAAACTTGGCGTTCTTCGCCTACCCGCGCTGCATTATGTTTAATCTCTAATAAATAATAAACAAAGCTTTTCGATGCAGAAGACTCCTGCAGAGAAGCGCCTCGAAAGTGTCAACCATTTATGTAGTTATATCTTTGTTCCCTGTGACCCTAATATTACACATATCGTGTAGCATGCCATCGCAAATTCAGACTGCGATTTACAATGTAGTTTCAAGAACACTAACAAATGATGAATATGCCTGACCCGCAGTTAAGGCCACAGCGACAAATTGCAGGAAAAATGCGTTTGAAAATCGGGCGCCGAGAGTGTGCGAAGCAGGTAACGAGACTAAAAATTGCTTTGCAACTTAGAACACTTCGGAGTAAACTGAACTTGCTTAATGCTCAGTCTGTATCCGATTATGATGAAGATACTTCCTCTACCGAAGGATAATGAGAGCGTATCTGTTTCTCTTTTCTAGGGAGTACAATGTCGAAGTGCAAGTTAAACCTTTTGGGAGCTACTGGTGGCTTTTTGTGCATGTAGACGGTAAGGTGATCATGTTTTCTCGTTGCGTTTAAGAATATTTAGGGGTGTAAAGAGTGTTTCACCGCAACGGCGCCAGTGTTGCCAATTCAAGAATCGAAAATCCTAAACAGGAGCCCCAAAACCCGCTAAAAGAGCCGTAATTTCACGAAGCAAATTGGTACGTTGCTGCACTCCCAAAAGTTATTTAAAAGCTAATCACGGATTATCTAGACGGGCTAAACTTCGGTCGTAATGGCGTGCGCGACTCTCAACATTTTGTTTTCATCGCTATACATATTGTAGCGTGTACAACAGCAGCCGCTAGGCGGCTGCTCATCGAGAGTCTCGTGCACGGACTCGAAGAAGTGCCCCGTGGCGTTCGAGAAGAAGCTGAAGTCAGCTGCCGTCTCTCGGTGCTCCGACCCTGCTCTTCTGCGCCTGCTAGCTCAACCCCCCCATTAAAAACCCAACCTTCTGGTTACGGGCCTAAACGGCTACGTGACAATATCATGCAGTAGTACTGACGACATGATCTCATGAAAATATAGGCGACATCAGGCAAATAGTAGTGTACAACGTGGAGGAATATATATGGGCATGAAAGTTGGTATAATTGTACAGAAACGCAAATCAACCAAGGGAAATACGTATAAGCCAGCACAACACATATTAGCACAGCCATAATACTTGGGACCAAAGACATGTCTCGTGCTTTTTAGAAACAAACCTAAATTTTCCGGTGTACGGCTGGCGAACAGGCATGTTCAACTTTAATGGAATGAAGCTCACGTTCAGACCCTCTAGCGCCCTAATATCATTATGACAGAATAACCTATGCGTTATAGCAAGGGTTCTGTATATTACCAGATTATTCAGCTTGGAGCAGTGTTCAAGCATGTGTTAATACGTTGCCTACTTAAAGTTTTGCTCAGCCTAATCTAGAAAAATATTTATACAGCAAACCATGTAGTGAATTAACGTCTTGTTTATTAAAAGAGGCGTAGATAAGCCAAGCGAATTTCACACTTCCTTTGATGCACTGCAGACATTTTCGCGAACTGGGAACGTCTAAAGCTAGCGCTCTTCCACTTTTCTGGATTTTTTATCGCTGTGAGCTATTTGTGATCTCGCCATCCTTCGGGATGGCGGGCGCACGACCCCTGCGTCCACCCGCCACCGTCGAACAGGCTGCGGCGCACCCGACGGGTCACCTCAACGTCGAAGACGTGGAGCGTCCAGACTAGGCAGATGACTCAACAGTGACTGAGATGGATTCTGACAGCAGCTACACGCTGTACAGTCGCGCTGCCTGAAAAGGAAGCTACGCCGAACACCATGAGGCACCAAAGAAAATGCTCACAAGCAAGGGATCTTTGCCGTGACCTTCGTACCAACACCCCTTCATGGATCACTGCCTTGTTGTGGCGGAGGGTCTTGCGAAACTCGATGAAGTCGTGAGCCCTGCTGTATAGGGCCACCCAAGATAGAAAGGTCACGGCAGATAGTTCTGACAAAATGTGATTCAATGGAGAAGGTAATGGCAATCCACTCCAGTACTTCCTGCCAAGAAAACCCTATGGCCAGTTACAATACCAGTAAAGATATGGCGCCGGAAGATGAGCCCCCCAGGTTGGAAGGCGTCCCACATGTTACTGGGGATGAACAAAGGGCGATTCCTAGTAGCTCCAGGACGAATGAAGCGGCAGGGCTAAAGCCAAAAGGACGCTCAGTTGTGGATGTGTCGGGAAGCGACCGGAAAGTCCGATGTTGCAAGGAGATATATCACATAGCAACATGGAATGTAAGATCTATGTCGCAAGGTAAACTGGATGTCGTCAAGCGAGAAATGACAGACTGAACATTGATATCTTGGGTATCAGCGAGCTCAAGTGGACGGGAATGGGAGAATTTAACTCCGGCGACAATTATGTCTTTTATTGTGGGCACGAATCCAAGAGAAGGAATGGGGTCGCTCTCATAGTAAACAGAATAATGGGCAAAGCAGTGCTAGGGTACAACTCCAGAAACGACCGAATTATTTCACTTCGGATCCAAGGTCGCTCTTTCAACATAACAGTTATCCAAGTCTATGCACCGACCACTACTGCTGAAGAAGCTGATGTTGAGAAGTTTTATGCGGACCTAAAATGCATTTTAGACCGCACCCCATCATCAGACGTCATTTTTCTCATAGGAGACTGGAATGCTAAGGTCGGGAGTGAAGAAATATCCGGAATTATAGGCAAGTTCAGTCTTGGCCGGCCAAATGAAGGTGGGCAGAGGCTAGTAGAGTTTTGTCAAGTAAACAACCTGACCATAGCGAATACTCATTTTCAACAGCACAAGAGGCGCCTGTACACATGGACTTCACCTGACGGTCTGCACAGGGATAAGATCGATTATATCCTTTGCCGGCAGAGATGGAGAAGCGCTATAAAAGCAGTAATAACAAGGCCTGGGGCCGATTGTGGCACCGATCATCAGCTTCTTGTTGCCAAATTAAGCTTCGATTGAGGAAAACGCAGAAAACTAGAAGGCCTTTCAGGTATGATCTGGATCAAATTTCATTAGAATATGCTGTGGAAGTGAGGAATCGATTTCAAGAATTAGATCTAGAAGACAGAGAGCCCGAAGAGATGTGGACTGATGTTCGTAATATAATACAAGAAGTTGCTACGAAGGTAGTTCCAAAGCAAAAGAAATGCAAGAAAGCAAACTGGTTATCTGAAGAGGCTTTGCAAATAGCTGAGGAAAGGAGGATGGCAAAACTTATGGGGGAAAGAGAAAGATGCAAGGCTCTCAATGCGGATTTTCAGAAAATAGCAAGGAGAGATAAGAAGCCCTTCCTGAACATACAGTGCCAAGCACTTGATGACAACAGCCAATTAAGGAACACAAGAGCTCTGTATAAGACAATCAAAGATATCAAAGGAAGCTTCTGTGCTAAGCTGGGCGTGATAAAGGATAAACGAGGCAAGGACCTTACTGAAGCTTCAGAGATAAAGAAGAGGTAGCAGGAATACACAGAAGAACTGTACAAGAAGGACCCGAATGTGCAAACCCAACGTAAGACGGTTGTGATTACTGATCTCGATCCGGGCATCCTGAAGAGTGAAGTTGAATGGGCCTTAGCCAGCCTTGCTAAGAACAAAGCTAGCGGAATTAATAGCATTCCAGCTGAGTTGCTTCAAAACCTCAACCATGACGCTGTTAACATTCTGCATACATTATGTCAGAAGATTTGGACAACCATGCAGTGGCCACAGGATTGGAGGAGGTCAGTTTACATCCCCATTCCAAAGAAAGGCAGTGCCAAGGATTGTTCCAACTACCGCACGATCGCGCTTATTTCGCATGCTAGCAAGGTGATGTTGAATATCCTCCAAGGTAGGCTGCAGCAGTATGTGGATCGGGAGCTTCCGGACGTGCAAGCTGGGTTTCGCAAGGGCAGAGGAACTAGAGAGCAAGTTGCCAACCTTCGCTGGATCATGGAAAAAGCAAGAGAGTTCCAGAAACCCATCTACTTCTGCTTTATTGATTATGCGAAAGCGTTTGACTGCGTAGATCACAGCAGACTGTGGCAAGCTCTCCAAGAGATGGGAGTTCTAATTCACCTCAGCTGTCTCCTCAGGAACCTGTGTGAAGGACAAGAGGCCACAGTCAGAACTGGGCATGGTCTTACTGATTGGTTTCTGATTGAGAAAGGAGTGAGGCAAGGCCGCATACTGTCGCCCTGCCTATTTAACCTATATGCAGAGTGCATCATGAGGAAGGCCGGTCTGGACGAGTCTGCAGCTGGAGTGAAGATTGCTGGAAAACGTATCAACAACCTTAGATATGCGGATGATACCACTTTAATGGCAGAAAGTGAAGTGGAACTCAAGAGACTTCTTATGCGCGTACAAGAAGAGAGTGAGAAGTTTGGGCTTAAACTGAACATTAAAAAGACAAAGATCATGGCGTCTTGCCCTATCAAGTCCTGGAGCATCAATGGACAAGAAGTGGAAGCTGTGACTGATTTTCTCTTATTGGGCTCCAAGATTACCTCGGAAGGAGACTGCAGCCATGAAATTGGGAGACGCCTGCTTCTGGCAAAGAGAGCAATGGTTAGCCTTGACCGCCTAGTAAAGAGCAGAGACATTAGTCTGCCAACCAAGATCCGTATAACTCGTGCTATGATGTTTTCAGTTGTGATGTATGGATGCGAGAGTTGGACTGTGAAAAAGGCTGACCGCCGAAGAATTGACGCGTTTGAATTGTGGTGCTGGCGAAGACTCTTGAGAGTTCCTTGGGCTGCCAGAAGATCAAATCAGCCGATATTGTCGCCCATAAACCCTGACTGCTCATTGGAGGGTCAAATTCTGAACTTACACTCAGCTACTTTGGTCATCTGATGAGAAGAGAGGAGTCGCTGGAGAAAGACCTGATGTTGGAAAATGTTGAGGGTCGCCGGAGAAGGGGTAGGCAGCGAACGCGATGGTTAGATGGCATCCTCGAGGCACTGAAGATGAAGTTATGTGATATTAGGAAGATAGTGAGAGACCGGAAAGCGTGGCGTGAAATGGTCCATAGGGTCACGAAGAGTCGGACACGACTGAACGACTGAACTGAACTCGTACCATCAATGGCAATGCAAATTTGAGTGTTATAAACAGACAGCACCTGACCCAGGTTTTCGACCAGCTGGTTCCCGGTGAAGTTGACGAGGTCAGAATTAATCCCCGGAAGAGTGTCCTCACCGCGGATGTAAAATCCCAGGCTACAGTAGACAAGCTGAAAGGAATTGGTGCGCTTGGCAACATGCCGGTCCATTCCTTTCTTGCACATGGGAAAAAGACTACTGCAGGTATAAACACGGACGTTGACACCGAGATAAGTGAAGGCGATCTCTGCACGCATTGTGGATGTTCATCGTTTCAGCCGCTCAAAGTGCGTTAAATTAATCATTGCATCTGAATCCCTCCCATCCCACTTTAAAGTGGGCTTTGTGAGATATCCAGTTCGGATGCATGTTATAAGACCTGTTCAGTTCCACACATGCAACAAAAATCGAACATGTGAGTGCCGTTTGTCGAAACGAGGTATCCAGCTGTCGATGCGGCGGTAAGCACCGTGATGGCACATGGCAGACGGAGACTGTCATGTGTGCTAACTTCTCGGGTGCCCATGAAGCGACGGCTACGGACTGTTCTAAAATTCAGAATGAAAAACTTATACAATGAAGATGGTGCGAGATAATTCGACTCATCAAGAAGCGGCTGCATCTATTCGTCGCCGCAAGTACCGTTCGTAACGCCGACACAAGGAATCAGCAAGCCTAGCCTGGATAAGTGAACTTCACAGTTAATGTCAGCTCAGGTGCCACAACAGATTCAGCCTAACCCCGCCAAGAATACTCTGGTGGTAATGTAACGGCAATGTTACAGGCAAAGGATCAGACAGAAGCGGTGTATTACCTGCCGCCTCTCATGTTCAGTGACCTGCTCTACTATTAAAGGTTATCGCCAGGCCTCATCCCAGTTTGGTTGCCACACGTGCTGAAAATTCCCACAAACCCGAAAGCCAACAGGTGAAACAAATGCTGAAACAGCTTGCTCGTTCAATGCGGGTGCTTCTCTCTAGCATCAGCAAGGAAACAGTAAAGTTTGCTATTCAGGTTTCGGGCGCATTTGAGCCGCTCTTGGCGGCATTGAAATACCTCACAATGGCGCAACCAACTAACGCTACCTCTGTGACGATACATTTTCGACGCAGTGTAGGGATGCAAAGGAGTGCCCGAGGCCTGCGTGGTCGTCTGAGTGACTTCCGACAGCGGGTACAGAAGTACCGCTTTCCTGTGATTGTGATCTGTGAGTCCAGCATACCGGCTGTTTTCCGCCTTTCTGGATATGTTCTACAATTGTCTCGAGAAGCAGACAAAACGAGCAAAATGCTGGTGTGCGTACGCCAAGACACTGCGCACGTCCACCATGCTCTACAGCCCCACAACATGAATCACTACGTTTGTTTGACATTAACCCTGAAAGGAAGAGTATGTTCCGTAATTGACGCTTATATTCCACCAAGGGATGGCTTGGACAAGTCATGTCTATATTCAAAAATCCAGTTGTGCAGCTACTCGTAATATTGTGGGTGACTTCAATGCTCACCACCCTCAGTGGGGTAGTGCCATAATGAACAATCGAAGATGAGACCTGGCATACTTTATGCATACAAAAGATCTCGTCAATGTAAACGACGGCTCAGCGACGTTTTTATATAGAATAACCTACAGCAGCTGCTTAGATGTGGCGTTTGTTTCCAGAAGCCTTCACCCCTGTGTTTCTTGGTGTAGTGATGTGGAAACACACGGGAGTGATCACATTTCAACGTACGTATGCATCAAGTGGCTCGCGCCTGCCACTTCACCTCGTGTGCATTACACAGACTGGCCCGCTTTTAGGGCATCGGTGGAGAGTTCCAGCGTGAACCCCCAGTTACCATATCCAAGAGAGGGCCTCATTACTTCCTCTCTCAGTGAGAACACTCGCTATGTTTGTGTGCCGGCGTCAGTGTCCAGCACTGACGTGGAATGCGAGCGGCTTCGCGTGATCATCCGTCGGGGGGCTGAAAGGAAGTATAGAAGAACGAATTCCGCGCACGATTTCGCATTTGTCGCCGAGCTAAACGATAAGAGGTTCAGCACATAGACAGGTTAGGACGACAACATTGGAGACAGTTCTGCTCATCACTGGATCTCCATAAGCCCCTGTCGCGTATCTGGCATGCTGCGAGAAGGTTGCGCACACCTCCGCAAGAAAGGCACCCTTTTCATGCCCTGGCCCTCTATCAGCGTCGCAATGAAGTTGACGTAGCTGAAGATGTTTGTAAAATGGTTGTGGGCACAAACCAGGCACAGTTATCAGTTTCAGAGGTTGATGCGCCAGCTTCGGCGAATGATCAGTACGATGTACCTTTTACAATAAATAGCTGAATAAGACGCCGCTCTTGCTTCTTGTCGGCATTCTTCTGCACCTGGTCCTGACGGGATTACTTATTCAACCTTATCAAACATAGGCAAGGATGGAAGAACTACATTGCTGAATTATTTCAATAATATATGGGCTTCTAGTACTATTCCTGAACACTGGAAGATTAGCCGCCTGGTTGCTCTTTTGAAGCCTGGAAAGCCCCCTCTCGAACTTACCTCATACCGGTCAGTTGCCCTAGCAAGCTGTGTTAGAAAAGTTATGGAGCGAATGGTGCTGGCGAGAGTTGAATGGTTTCTAGACATAAATGATCTTTATCCGAATATGATGGCTGGATTTCGTCGGGGACGCTCTTACATTGACAGCGTCAACAACTTTGTGGCGACCGTAGAACACGAAAAGCCTCACCGTCGACTAGTTTCTGCTGTCTTTTTAGATATTGTCACGTAGTGGTGACAAGGTCGATGACACAAAGGAAGGGTCGATGATTGCACTGAAGGAACTCTTTACTGGGCTGACTTGCGCCCGCAACAGAACTAAGCAACTCGGCGGCGGCGATAGCAACAGACGTGCTCGCCGGTCATCGAACAAAGAACGCCTGTCACACTGGTCAACGCTCAATTTAAAGGCTGCTCAGAACAATCTGGATAACGTCGCAAACAGCTACCAGCAGGGGCTGGAACATTGTAGAAAGACACACGAGTGGCCGGAATCTTCGAGACAGATCTCGGTGCATTTTGCTCTACAACGAAACTAATAAAGTTGTGACTAGCGACATCAAGCATTAACAAACAAAGATTACAGAACTGATATGCGATCAAGAATCAGTGATAAACCTTTATGCCGGCGGCTGTTAAAAACAACAAACACAGTTTTGAAGATTTCGCGCCATTGCTCCACCCTTAAAAAACATCGCTTCGATGTTTCAAACCAAAGCAACTTAAACACTGCAAAGATTAAACACCACAGATTCTTTAACGGGCGTAATATGGCTTCAGTCGTACAGAATGTACAACTTTCGGGCGTGCGCATCGCCGTTGTGATGCTGACGTTCCGTCGGGAATGACTTCACAGTCCAGTGGTCCCACGCGGCGAATGACTTTGTACGGCCCAAAATATCGACGCAACAACTTTTCACTTAATTCGCGACGGCGAACTGGTGCACAAACCCACACTTGGTCTCCTGGATTGTACTCTGCGTGGCGTCGTCGTACGTTGTATCGTCGGCTGTCGGTGCGCTGTTGGTCTTTAATACGCAGTCATGCGAGTCGTCGGGCTTCCTCTGCACGCTGCAGGTAGGCGGCATTGCGTCGAGCGTCGTCGTGGGCTCCCTGCCATACACAAGCTTAAACGGGGTCGCTCTGGTCGTCTCCTGGACTGCCGTGTTATACAAGAAGATCACGTACGGCAAGATGGCGTCCCAGGTCTTGTGTTCAGCGTCGACGTACATGGCGATCATGTCCGCGATAGTTTTATTCAGGCGCTCCGTAAGACCATTGGTCTGAAGGCGGTGCGCAGTTGTTCGTCGATGGCTTGTATGACTGTATTCCAGGATGGCTTGCGTCAACTCTGCCGTAAACGCCGTTCCTCTGTCCGTGATGAGCACTTCTGGGGCGCCATGTCGCAAGAGAATTTGTTCGACAAAAAATTTGGCGACTTCTGCCGCGGTACCATTTGGTAGTGCTCTTGCTCCGGCTTAACGGGTAAGGTAGTCAGTGGCCACGATGATCGACTTGTTACCCATAGACAAAGATGGAAAGGGGCCGAGTAGATCCATCCCAATTTGTTGAAAGAGCAGGATTGGGGGCGGAATCGGGTTTAGTAGTCCTGCTGGTCTGATCGGCGGCGTCTTGCGTCGATGGCATTCGCGACACGTCTTCACGTAGTGGG
This sequence comes from Amblyomma maculatum, assembly GCF_055883805.1. Taxonomy (NCBI): domain Eukaryota; kingdom Metazoa; phylum Arthropoda; class Arachnida; order Ixodida; family Ixodidae; genus Amblyomma; species Amblyomma maculatum. The sequence continues at coordinate 86,091,980 of NC_139348.1, read as the reverse complement.
CAACTTCGGCAGGCAGTCGCGGCCAGTAATACTTCTCCTGGATTCGACGCAGCGTGCGCGCAAATCCGAGGTGGCCTGCTGTGGGCTGATCATGCAACACCTGCAGAATTTCCTGCCGTAGGTTTTTAGGCACTACAAGAAGCTGCGCGGTCTTGTCGGTTGCGAAGTTCTTCTTCACGAGGAAGCCATTGCTTAGCGCGAACGATGATATATATCGCCTGAACACAACAGGAGGGGAAGTGGTCTTTCTTTCCAAGTAATCGGCGAGCGCATTCAGCTCAGGGTCTGATCGCTGTTGTTCTGCGAAACTGCTGGCGCTTACTGGTCGCAAAAAGGCGTCGTCGTCATCGTCCTTCGGGGGAGCGTCGACGGGAGCGCGTGATAAGCAGTCTGCGTCGGAATGCTTCTGGCCCGACTTAAAGACTACAGTCAAGTCCAATTTTTGAAGTCGTAGGCTCCATCTGGCAAGGCGGCCGGAGGGATCTTTCAATTAGCCAGCCAGGAGAGCGCGTGGTGGTCGCCTATCACCTTGAATGATCGGCCGTGTAGGTATGAACGAAACTTAGATGTGGCTTAGATGATCGCAAGGCACCCCTTCTCGGTCGTCGAGTAATTGACTTCGGCTTTTGTGAGGGACCTGCTAGAGTAGGTGATTACTTTCTCCTGTCCGGAACTCTTCTGGACGAGAATGGCTTCTAGGCCCAGACTGCTCGCGTCGGTGTGAATTTCGGTCTCGGCGTTTTGATCAAAGTGGCCAAGTACAGGAGGGCAATGCAGGCGGCGCTTAAGTTCGTCGAAGGCTTCTCCTTGCGGCGTTTCCCATTTAAAAGGTACGTCAGCCTTTGGAAGCTGCGTCAATGGTTCAGCGATCCGCGAAAAGTTTCTGACAAATCGTGGATAATAAGCGCACAGCCCAAGGAATCGGCGCACAGCTTTCATGTCGGGAGGCGGTGGGAATTGTGCGATTGCAGCTGGTTTCTCCGGGTCTGGGCGAATACCGTCCTTACTAATGAGTGACCTAGGAACCGGAGTTCTTCGTAGGCGAAGTGACACTTTTCTGCCTTTAGCGTTAGTCCCGATGACTTGATGGCTTCCAGTACTGTCTGTAGTCGTTTTAGGTGGTCTTCAAAGTTTGACGAGTAGACAATAACTTCGTCCAAATATACCAAAGATATTTGCCACTTCAAGCCTGCTAGGACTGTGTCCATTACTCGTTGAAATGTGGCTGGTGCGGAGCAGAGGCCAAATGGCATTACCTTGAAGTCAAAAAGACCGTCCTGTGTGATCAATGCGGTCTTCTCGCGATCTCTTTCGTCGACCTCAATTTGCCAATATCGGCTCTTCAGGTCCATCGATGAGAAGTACCTTGCATTGCATAGGCGATCGAGAGTGTCGTCGATGCGGGGAAGCGGGTAGACATCCTTCTTCGTTGTGCTGTTCAAGCGGCGGTAATCAACGCAGAAGCGAAGTGTGCTGTCTTTCTTCACCGTAACGACTGGTGCCGCCCAGGGGCTGTTCGATGGCGGGATTACGTCATCACGCAGCATTTCCTCAACCTGATCGCGAATAGCCTGGCGTTCTCGCGGCGATACACATTAGGGGCTTTGGCGCAGAGGTCGGGCGTGTTCGTCCGTTATAATGCGCTGCTTGGCAAGTGGTGTTTGTCGTACCTTCGATGATGACGAGAAGTACTCCCCGTAGCTTCGAAGAAGACTGAGAATCTGGTCCTTCCTGCTGTGGGTCAATGCCTGGTTGATGTCAAATATGGGCTGACGGAATGGGTCTGGTGCGTCTTCCAGCGTTTGGTCGTGGAGGGCGAATACATCTTTGAGGTCGGCTAATTCGTCGAGAAAAGCGATCGTCGTGCCCTTTTTGAGATCCCAGTATTCTTCGGTGAAGTTTATTACCAGCACCTGAGCTTGACTTCTCCGGAATTTCGCGATGCCTCTTGCGATGCCGACACCTCGTTCTAAGAGCAATTGGATATTTCCTTCGACGATGGCTTCAGCGGTTTCGATGCGATACTTGATCGGGGCGGGACGGTCAATTCTTCATCGAGGATGTTTAGAGCTATGTGTTGCGTCGACGTCGTCGTAGCAGGAATGGCTTTGTCTGCAGAGAGCTTGAGGAGCTTGGATCGCAGGTCGATAACAGCCCTATGTTCATTTAGGAAGTCCATGCCTAAAATCTCATCGCGTTAGCATTGCTGCAAGACCACAAAGCTGGTGAGGTATATACGCCCATTTACGATTATTCGTGCAGTGCATCGTCCCGATGGAGTAATCAGATTGCCACCTGCGGTGCGTATCAGCGGACCATCTCAAGCGGTGGTAACTTTCCTGAGCTGAGAGGCCAACAGTCCACTAATGACTGAATAGTCAGCTCCGGTGTCTACAAGGGCAGTGACTCTGCGACCGTCGATATTAACTTCAAGATCACTTGTTCACGTCCTCTCATTGCACATGGGCCTTGGTTCCCGATCTCGGCTTCGTCGTTTCTTCAGGTCATGGCCGGGGCATACCGTTGTTATTTCGCTGGGCGGCGGTGTCGGCTTGCACTCTAGTCGTGTTGTCGTCGCTCTTGTCATGTGGACGGCAGTTAAATGGCTGTGTCGTCGTTAGTGGTCGTCGGCGGTGGAGGATGTTCGTCTTTTCGCCATTGAGCAACCTCACCTCCAAAGGTTGCTCTATTTAGTTTCCCCTGGGCGGGCTTGGAGACCTTCCGCGCACACTTTCATTGTAGTTACGGCCCGGCAACGCAAAGCGGACCCTGTACGGCGATGGAGACCTGAACCGACGGCTTGGTGGCGCAATCTCACCGCTACGCAGATAGTTGTCGATCTCTTGCGGTCGTTCACCTGGGCGTGGTTGTGGAGCGTCCACTGCAAATCCGCGGAGACCGATCCGTAGGTACGGGGAGTGCGGCAGAATGTGGCCGGCCGCACAACAGTGGAAGCCTAATGGCCGGTTGTTTGCTGTCCTCCAGGCGTCGCACTTCCTCGGGCTTGGGGGCGTTGGTAGGCTTGGTGGGCGGGGGCCAAGGGGCGGTTTTCAGGAACAGAACGGTAGCGGCGAGGGCTCGGAAAGTCATCACGTCGGGGCGCAGGGCGACGTAATGCAGCAGCGTAGTTCATCGCTTTTGCCTGTAGTGCTAGAAACGTCGCAGCCGTCGCTTGAGGAACGCTCAGCTCCTGCTGGACTTCTTCCTGGACGACGTCCGCGAGCGTCGCCACCTGGGGTTGTTGCGATGATGACATAAATCGGCGGAGCTTCTCTCGTATGATCTCCCGTATGAGGTCCCGCAGGTTCTCTCCTCTTGCAGATGCGCTGAGGTAGTGGCTTGAGTAGTCCGGCTGAAGGCGCCGCTCGTAGTGGCGCATCCGGGTGTCCAATGTCTTCTTGATGGCAGACGCTTCCGTTTCAAATTCCGCCACAGTGTTTGGCGGATTTCGGACAGGATTGGCAAAAAGCGATTCTTTAACGCCTCGCATTAAACTCTCTCATTGACTCTCTCACTTTCGGTCATGTTAGGGTCGGTGCGGCGAAAGAGGCGCTTCATCTCCTCAACGTACGCCAGGACAGGCTCGTTAGGAAGTTGAAGTCTTGACTGAAGGAGGGCCTGGGCTCTTTCCTTTCGGACGACGCTTGAAAAGGCAGTCAAAAACGCTTTCTTGAAAATCTCCCAATCCTTCATAGCTGTCTCATGATTTTCGAACCAAGCTCGGTTATGTCCTTGAAGAACCAAGTAGACTTGTCTGAGTTTCACGGCGTCGTTCCAGCCGTTGAATTCTGCCACACGGTCGAAAAGGTCCATCAAGTCTTCAGCATCTTCGTCCGGTCATCTCTGAAAACAGGGGGGCTCACAAGGTTGAATGAAAACAACCGGTGCTGTAGGCTGGGCCATTCTCAACGTCGATGCCTTCCGAGATCGAATGGGGTCCGGCAGCAGACCGTGTTCAGGTTGGAGCCCTTGAAGCCGGCGACTGGTTTGGTGGCCTGTTGGCTGTTCCTCTACGATAACAGGAACAAGGCTGGGGTCTTCGCTTGAAGGATCAAAGGCAGCACCTCCACCAGATGTCACGTAGTGGTGACAAGGTTGATGACACAAATCAAGGGTCGATGATTGCACTGAAGAAACTCTTTATTGGGCTGACTTGCGCCCGCGAAAGAACTAAGCAACTCGATGGCGGCGATAGCAGCAAACGTGCTCGTCGATCGTCGAAGAAAGAAGGCCCGTCACACTCGTCAGCGCTCAATTTAAAAGCTGCTCAGAACAATCTGGATAACGTCGCAAACAGCTACCAGCACGGGAACATTGTGGAAAGACACACGAGTGGCCGGAATCTTCGAGACAGATCTCGGTGCATCTTGCGCTACAACGAAACTGATAAAGGTGTGACTGGCGACAGCGAGCATTAACAAACAAAGATTACGGAACTGATACGCGCTCCAGAATCAGAGTGATAAGTCTTTATGCCGGCGGCTGTTAAAAAAACAACAAATACAGTGTTGAAGGTTTCGCGGCAATATAAAGGGAGCTTACGACAGCGTCCTCCATGATGCTATTCTTGATGGACTCCACGATGTGGGAGTTGGTGGCCGGCGGTACTTATGTATTGTGAGCTATCTCATTGGCCGCTCTGTTTACATGTCTACGCCTAAAGGAGATACTATCCGCTTTCAGGTCGGTCATGGAGTTCTACAGGGAGGAGTCCTCAGCCGAACTTTATTTAACTTTGCGCTAATTGGCATGGTGATTGAACTGCAAACTAACATCCACATAAGTGCATATGCGGACGACATCTGCATCTGGTCCTCTGGTTCGACGCGCTCACAACTAAGTGCGAGATTACAACGAGCTGTGTCATCGACATCGATGTACTTACGGCGTCAAGGTTGGTTTTTAGCGGCAGAAAAGTGTGCAGTGATCGCATTCACGGGAAAATGTGTCAACCGCTACCCGATTACTCTTCATGGAGTCGCAATACCATACGCCTCCAGGCTCAGATTCTTGGGAGTAAGTATTGACCACCGACTATCTTGGTCGAAACATATTACTATGGGGAAGAAAAAGCTAATTAAATTTTGCCATGTATTTCGTTCCATAGCTGGCATTAAATGGGGTCCAATGGAGCGCTTCTTAATACGACTTTACGAGACTGTTGGCTACATCTGATACAGTCTCCCAGTACTCTCTAGTATGAGCATTTCCTGTTTGTGGACTTTAGAGAGCATGCAAGCGCAGGCACTGAAAATATGCCTTGGACTGCCCAGATGCACCTCTAACAAAGGCACAATTGAAGAGGCACATGCTCGCCTAATATCCATATACTTGTCGCACGGACCACTTCGTGTATATTTTCGAACACTTACAGGACACCGTTTTCACCCACTTTGCAAAATTCTGAATGAGCGGCCGGACTGCAGTTTACAAGGGCAGTCCGCTGCCATCAGTCACAAGTACCGACAGGATATGCCCTCCCATATCGTCCCACCCAACTACCCTTGACGATGGATAAACGTCTGGTGCATCCTGCGCGTTCCCGGAATACTAAAGAAATAAATGGTACCACTTAGTGGACTCAAACAACTTACTCTGGCGCACATCTGGTTAGAATATCCTAATTATATTCACGTACAATATTCACGGACTCAAAGACAGCATTGCAAATTTTGGAAAGCCTCTTACGCCACACTGCCTACCAGTCCCTGGCACTAAACATTATGGAGCTCCTAACATCTGCACAGCTGCAAGGCCACAGGATAATGTTTAAATGGATCCCTGCCGACTGCGGGCTCCATGGGAATGAACAAGCCGATGGTGAAGCGAAAACCACACTCATCAATGGCCTCCAAACAGACGTGCCTTTTTTAAGAGCGGATATAACTTGCCTTCTTACGAGTTGTATGAAGAATGCTACAGCAGCTAACTGGGCTCAACCAGACGCCCGACAAATTCGTCTAAGAAGGCTAGATCGAACATTGAAATTTTATGTTCCGCGTGATGCTCCGCGCCATCAGGCATGTTTGCTACATAGACTTTGTTTAAATGTGGCTTTCACGCGCAAGAACTTACATTTAATTGGACAGGTGGACTCGCCGAAATGCTCAACTTTGTGGCATCCCAGAGACTGTGGACTATATATTATTAGTGTGCCCAGCATATGCGCTCGAAAAAGTGTGCTAGCCGCTTCCTTGAAGCGTTTGGACAAGAGGCCTCTGTCGGAAGAACTGCTGTTGGGCTCTTGGCAGGACAAGGGGAAGGGTGTCCAGGCAGTGCGTGCTCTTTGCCGTTTTTTTATGCGCCAGCGGACTTGATTCGCGCTTGTAAAGCAAATCACTGTGCCTGTAAATATGTATTTCATATGCCTTCTCCCACATCGTCACCCATCACGATCTCTCCTTCCCCTTCCCCAGTGCAGAGTAACAGGCCAGATTTGAATTATTGCGGCCAACCTCTCTGCCTCTTGCTTTCAATAAATCCATCTATCTATCTTCCTTTATCCTGTCGCTATGTGGTGTCGTCATCTCGCTTGTCACCACGTAACATTTTGGTTGGAGGTGCGGTGTAGCTCATCTTCATCCTCAGCTTAGAGCATCGACGCCATCCATACGCCGCGACCGTCGGCCGAGAGCCCTGGGATATCGCCGTGCAGCTTCGCCCCAGCCCTTCTGGCCCAGACCCGACCAGCCGCAACTGCCGCCGCCCAGCCCCCAGCGCGGATCTGAAGACAAGGCGCACACACAAACTGACCGTAGACCAGAGCAAAGCAAAGACCCGGCGAACTCGGAGAAACGAAAGACACGAACACGCACCCCCCTCCCCCCCCCCCAGCCGCCCGATGCGATCTCGAGGCATCAATCCCATGGATACTTTGGTGACGGATGGCTGAAGAGCTCCAGGGGAGACGGATTAGCGAATAAACATTGTGGTCATCGTCATCGCGGCGGCGAGCACATGATTCTCTTCTATCTTTTCTCGAACATCCTCACCGTCACGTCACCACCAACTTCAACGAAACAATACTGACGATCGTTCGGTGGCCCCGGGAAGTGTGCGAAGAAGATCGGCAGTGGTGCGAGAGGAGCCCTCACGCTAGGCCAGCCCTTAAATTATCATTCATCCTGTCGCCGTGTTGGGCCGTCTTCTTACTTGTCGTCACGTAGCGATATCTTTGAGCATCCGAACAGCGCTGGTATTGCCCTTTAATTTGCATTGACATTTCACAGAACGTGATGCCTAACTTTTCACTTCTATATAGAAGTGACCGCCGTGGTCAGGATTTGCTTCGCATCCTGGGATTCAGCATCCGAGCGGCCTAATCTTTGAACCACTACTGTTTGTCGATAGCCTTATGTATAAAGCTATTTAATAATCAGGACGCTCATACCTTGATATCAACAAAATCTTTCGCTATGTTCTTTAAGGGCTGTAATAAAGGCAAGGGTGGCGTAGACTGCAAATATGCACTCTAAATTATCAAACCTATCTACTGGGAAAAACCACACAGATTGACAGACCGTAACCAAAATTCGTCGCTCTCTGGCGTAAACGCGTTAGAGGCATGGCTCCCCCTAAAATAGTTAATCTAACAGGGCTTAACAGAGCGCAACGGTATGCAGCCACCATAAGTTCTAATAAACTAGCGCGAGTGCTGATCAAACGGCTGTTCAGTCGTGGCCGAGTGGTTTGGGCGGCCGTCTCGACTGCGGGAGGTGGCCAGTTCGAAACCCGCCACCGGACACCCACCGGTAAAATGAGTACAAGCGTCCCCCGGCCCAGCGCCTGTCTCTCTCAGGGGTGTGCGTTTGGAAGAAGCTCTGCTAACCCTGCTGTGCTCCTTCGAGGGCTTAAAGTTTCGAACAAAATAATGACCAGCGAAGGTTGGGTTCACAGGTCGGGCTTCCAGCATAGGTGGTAGGGCGTGTTGCACGCTTAGCGCCTTATAACGGCGATAAGCGTGTAACACGGCTAGATAGAGCGTCGTCTCGAAAGCTCTTCCGGTCACGAGGACACACGCCCTGCAACATTATCTTTTCGCGAAGACCCGACGGACTGCAGAGCGTATAAGCAAAAGCATGAATAAGATGTCACAGACGTTATTTTCTTTATTCTCAATACGGGAGGCCGGGCAGAGTAAGATAATAAAACGAAAAGAAATACGGCAGTACGTGTAAAGCATTAACTAGAATCCGAATCTTATGATTTGAGCAGCCATCGATTAGTTGGGAATGAGATAAATGAGGTGAAGCACGTGTGCTGTAGTGGCTGACAAGTGTTTCTATTCTTGTTTTTTGTTTTGCGAAAAATATTGTGGCAGGAAGTATGTCCCCGCGATTGGAACAGCTTATCAGATGACGCGCTACCTTCGTGCGTGTGCGCAAACTCTCGCCTTGTTATACGTTTATCGCCGCTAAAAGGCGTGACCAGTAATTTGGTTGACGCACGCGCTATCGTATTAAAAGCATGACGGCTGTACAGCCTGAAGTTTTGTTAAAACAGGATCTCGCACATTAATAACATTCTGCCTCTGGTGCGGATAACAACGATTACCAACTGTCGCGTTCATAACCAGTGTGACAAACAAGTGCTCCGTCGGCGCGCCTGCACAGCTAGCAGACACCGTGTGCGCGCCGCTCCTGGCAGTAGAGGTTTAGGGCGATATCATTTCTGGAGACTTTGCTAGCGTTTGGAAAAGAAAGTGCAAAGCGCATAGAAATATCATGTCCTAAGTATAGAAACATTGCAACATAGAAATAAGTAAGTTTATTTATAAAAGATAGGAGCTTTCATGCCGCTTACTCTTGAAATCTCTTATTTCTGAAAGCCCGGACACGGGCACGTCGGCTGCTCGAGTAGCAATGGAGATGGCACCGCAAGAGCCCCAGGGATCGGCTGCATTGTCGTGCAAATTAAAGAGCTGTTTAGCAAAGCAGAAAGACGGGTTGGTGGAAATGCACACTGAAAACGCTTGTGCATAGACACAGGAACAAGCCGAGAAAAACAATGACGAGCGCTAACCCACAACTAAAGTTTGTTCAAGGTACATGCTCGATTAAATAGGAAAAACCAACCACAACAAAGCAAGGCTGACGTCATAAACGTCACGTGTTCCCCTGTGTTGCGAATAGGTTGCTTTGAACTTTCTAGAGGGGGGGGGGGGGGAGTCACTACCGTAATGTTGTAACACCCTACTACATTCTTTGCTCCATGTGACAATCTTTTTATGTATAATAAACGGCAACCTATCGAATACTTCTATCCGCTTCTCGGATAAGGAATTTCGGTTCTTGTTCAAATCACTAGGATACAGGGGGTATACACATCAAGTTCATCATGCCAGCCTTGCTTTGATTTGGTTGGTTTTTCCTATTTATTTCGCTTGGTTTTGTTTGTTGGGTTTAATGTTCTAAAGCTACTCAGGCTATAAGAGACGCCCTTGTGGAGGACGCTGGAAATTTCGGCCACCTGGGTTTCGTAAATGTGCACTGACATCGCACAGTACACAGGCGCCTAGCTTTTCGCCTGCATTGACTAGTGGCCGCCGAGGCTACGATTTGATCCCGCATTCTTGGGTACAGTAGTCGAGCGCCGTAAACACTGCGCCACCCCGGCGGGGATATTTATTCGAGCATGTTTCTTAAATGAACGTCAGTTGCAAGTTACCGCTCGCCATTGTTTCTCTCTGTTTTTTCTTGATCTAGGAGCTAGGTTTGTTTTAGTTAACCTTTTAGCAACTTCATGTCGCCGAAATCGATCCCTGATTGTCATTTGACAGCATATTTGACATTGGCGCCACGATTAAGTACTTGTTCTGCTGTCTTAAATATTTTGCTAATTTGCTAATGGCAAGAGGCAAGTGATTTTGAGATCACTGGAAGAAAACGGCTGTAAGCCTTTCTGAAATCGGGGCTGCGCAAAGTGCAAGAAAAACTTACAGTTCATTAGCGCTCCTGAATGCGGAATTCGGAGCGAAGGAATATCAAAGAATACGTTGTGAGCAAAAAGCACTGTTCATAAAGCACGAACGTGGTAAATAGTTTGAAAATCAGCGCTGATGCCGAGCACGGCTTGGCAGCGCCATCAAGGAAAGCGACAAAAAGTTAAGGGTACACTTCAGCACCACACAGAGCAGCCTAATTGCATCCAATCAGCGGCACCCCCCTTGGTTGCATCAGCAGCGGAATATGAGAATTTACTATCGCCAGGGATTACTAAAGAGTTCAGATCAATGAAATGCCAGGCATTCGTGACGAATATGTAATGAACTCTGAGCTCACATTTTATTTCGCAGTTCACATTGGTAATAAGTGTTTTCCTTTGCTCGAATACTTCGGCTGAGAATATGTATTGAACATCTCGCCTCAATGATCGGAAACTTCAAAAGCTCACCTAAGTTAGTAAATCGGTCATTATCTGAGAATATTACAGCTTCAAAGATTTTTTCCTCATGCCCAATCATAATAATAGTTGGGGTTTATTTTTCTCTTAAATTATGCATCCTTGTCTATTTCAAATTTACTTTCATACCTTCCAGCTTCTTCATTCTTCTATTGACTACCGTTCGACCGTATAAAATTAATTTCACATACCTCTTTGGCAGTTCACACAATGAACGATCTGAAGTGAAAGGAATATGATATTTCAGTTGTTAAAATCCGTGCTATATTAATAAAGCGATGCTGCGTGCAGAAGCGGTAGGCTGGTACTTCGGCAAGGATTGAGCGAGCCGTATTGAGGACTCACCCATAGCAGACCAATGCTGCGCGTTCCATCTGTATTAATACGATTGCAAGCGTAGTGAAAGCAAAGAAAAAACCGAAGGCAAACACCGTTGGGGTTAGACCTGGAAAGGTTTCTAAAAGGTTTCTCCCCTCAAAAGTTCTGGAATTATCTAGCAGAAAAGAAAAAGCCTATTAACCGTATTATACATGAGGGTGCAATTCTTGTTGACAAAACTAACATCGCTGAACACTTTAACAGGCACTTCCATAGTGTATTTTCAATTCCAAATCCATGCAGATTGCGCAGTGATGCATTTTGTTTCCCTGATCCAGACATTGTATCTTTGCAAGGATTAACTTCACTGTTGTTGAATCTCAAGACTAAATTTTCTCCTGGTCCGGATAAAATCCCCAACATCTTTTTGTGTCGTTATGCAGAAACTATTTCTAAATTTCTTGCAATAATATTTCGCACCTCATTTGCCACAGGAAGGCTGCCTCCCGACTGGAGAGCAGCTTGCGTTGTGCCTGTTCTTAAAATGGGTGACATGGCATTTGTTGCTAACTATCGTCCCATTTCACTCACTTCCACATGTTGTAAATTGGCAGAGCATATTTTAGCTAATTATATAACCAAATTTTTTGATGACAATGGTGTACTCTCTTGTGCTCAACATGGTTTTAGGAAAGGTTTATCCACTGTGACCCAACTAATATCGGTTATCCACAGCTTTGCAACACTCCTTAACCGCTCAGGGCAGGTGGATGCCATTTTTTTAGATTTTCAAAAAGCTTTTGATGTTGTATCACATGCAAAACTAATCTATAAACTTGAACTAACTGGTCTTCCTAAATTTTTAGTCACGTGGGTTTCGTCATATCTCTCCAACCGTGTACAGTTTGTTAACATTGATGGTCATCACTCAAATCCATTACCAGTTTCTTCAGGCGTTCCGCAAGGAAGTGTACTAGGCCCGTTGCTATTTCTCATTTATATAAATGATATCGTTACTGTCATATCTGAACCAGTCCAAATAAGGCTCTTTGCTGATGATTGCATTTTGTTCAACGAAATAAATAGCCCTAAAGATCAAATTCTCCTCAACTCTAACCTCCAGAAAATTCACACATGGAGCAGTAGTTGGGATATGCAGCTTAATGCCACAAAATCTGTTTTTATGAAAATAACCAACAAAAAACTAGTACATTCATTTCCATACACCCTCCCATCGCATCCTCTTGTAGAAGTTACAGAATATAAATACCTTGGTGTAACCATAACTAACAATCTAAGTTGGAACAGTCATATTGCCAATACATACTCATCCTCCTACAGAAAACGTGGCCTTCTTCGCCACAAACTTAAAATGTCCCTTCGAAGGTAAAGCAGTTAGCATACTACAGCCTCATTAGACCCAAACTAGAGTATGCTTGTACAGTCCGGGAACCTTACACCAAGAAGAATATTGTGGCATTGGAGGCTATCCAGCGGAAAGCCGTACTCTTCATGTTTTCAAAGTACCGCACATCTGACTTTCCCTCCATTTTAATGAATGAGAACTCTATCCCACAATTGCAAATACGAAGAAAAATTCAGAGACTAAAGTATTTATTTTTGCTAAAAAACAACGAACTTGCTATGAGCCCTTACGCCCCTTACAACACGTCCAACAAGACATCATCATGCACAATCTGTAACTCCGTATCAAGCCAAAATCAATGCATTTAAGTATTCTTTTTTTCCTCGTACTGTTGAAGAATGGAACAAGCTGCCTTCTGATGTAATAATGTCCATTGAAGCTGTTGATAAATTGCTGGCGTTTTAACCATAGTCGTGTTTCATATTGGTGTATATTTTCTTATTAGTGTTGAACATGTCTTATCGTAATTTGCTTGTCACTTGTGTTTAGTATGTTACATTTGATGAATTCATATTTTATTGCATTGTATTCTTTTCGCCCCTCCTGCTAGGGCCCAGTTAGGGCCTGCAGTATTTGGTAAATAAATAAATAAATAAATAAATAAATAAATAAATAAATAAATAAATAAATAAATAAATAAATAAATAAATAAATAAATAAATGTACCACGTCGATGCCTCTGAGCCCTTGACGCCATGTAAGAAACATTAAAATTTGCTACGTTATCTAAAATGGGAGGCATGAAACTAGATTTTTTTTTCTTGTGATGTGTGCACTTAAAAAGAAAATCCTGTTCTCAAAATCTCAAAAGTGGCGGAAGGGTCTATAATGGAAGCAAGGGGTAATAGCGGGTGTTCAACGGAGTAAGTCTTCAAACAACCAAAGTGAGCTAAGTGGATTATCAGTTCAGTTCAGGCGTTCAGTCGTGTCCGACTCTTCGTGACCCTATGGACCATGTCACGCCACGCTTTCCGGTCTCTCACTATCTTCTTAACATCACATAGCTTCATCTGCAATGCCTCGAGAATGCCATCTAACCATCGCGTTCGCTGCCTACACCTTCTCCGGCGACCCTCAACCTTTCCCAACATCAAATCTTTCTCCAGCGACTCCTCTCTTCTCATCAGATGACCAAAGTAGCTGAGCTTTAACTTTAGAATTTGACCCTCCAATGAGCAGTCAAGGTTTATGGTCGACAATAAATTTAAAGCCTTAGATACCTGAAAGGCAGAATATTCTCGACTATCCGTGATGACTTGATATAAATGTGTGACAGTATACTCTGTGTGAGGGACTTTACTCTGCTGCTTCCGCGTTACTGCTTGCCTTTGGAGTTCATATTCTCAGAACTTAATCTTCAATAAGATCATGAAGTGTGACTGTTTCTTGGGTTTTGTTTATTTAAAAACATGGCTCATCTGTGGTCATGAAATGATGCATGCACCCGTCAACAGCATTATACATTCTACCGCTATAAAAGCAACCGTCGGAGTGCGCCAAAATTATATTCATGCAGATACCTTTTCGTGAAGCGTTCAAGCAGGCATGAGATAAGCGCTCCACCGAACTATGTGGAACTGCCACAGGTATCACAGTGGTGCAAAACAAGGCCCTTTTAACTCTTAGAAAGCAAGATATTTATTTAATATCCTTCTTGTGCGCTTAACTGATCTCTTTTTATTTCTAAAAAACTGTATCTTCTGCTTTCCTCACAGACATGACGAGGCGAGAATCGCGCATAAATTGGATATACAATATCGTGCACGCGACTGAGCAATGCTTGATAATATATCAGTCAAAAGAAGACCAAACTCAAGGTGAGTGCATATAGAATAGATAGGCAATGTGCCTTACAATTTTGTTTCCATAATTTTGGTCAGAGTCAATCTAGACTAAGTACCGGTTACTATCTTCATGGTGTGCTTGTAATTGGATCAGTATGATAAACCACATCGCGCAAAAACAGGATTTCAGCGAGATCACTTTTAACTACTCAGAGGGGCGTAACAAAGAGAGATTGCCGATAGTGTGTGTAATCATATGCTTGCTTTTTGGGGGTTGTTCGATATTCGGTAAGTGAAGCAACAATCTCTGCTTCACATCGCTAGGAAAGGGCGTTAGGCAAGCATTTGCCTCTAAATTGAAAGAACAAACCAAGTACCAAGGAGCAGGTTTTACAAATTATCTCAGCCCCTACATATGTGAGTGCACTTTTTAGCCTCTGTCTGTATTCCATAATTTTGAGAAATTAACAACTTTTGACCGCACACTGCCCATGACTTGATTTGCGCTGTCATAGTCGAGGAATATTTGTTTGCGAAAGTGCTTTTATCTGCCATATAGATGAAGAAAGCTGAGATGAATCACAAGTGAAGTGCATGGGGAGCATTGGTGATAAAATAGCTAGAGTTTTCAAGTTTAGAATCTGTCTTATAAAAATCCGAACAAATGGATCAGAACTCAATATAGAAAGCAATCATTTACTTGTATTTTGAAAAGAATCTTCATTGCCTTAGTTATTTCTCAACGCCTCTCATAGTGATCGGTGCCTCTCGCTGCTCCTGCTCTTTCGGCTAGTACATAACCAAACAGGAATGCACTATTACCATCGTGAATACTGTTGTAATATTTTTTGCAGTAAACCGCCTTATTTTCTCATAGAGGTGAATAGTTTAGCGCTTCCAGTGAACAATTAGAACCTCATATGAATAATTATAAGCGTTGTATTTGGATGAGCTACACATACGGATTTATTTGCTACAGTCCTACCTACCTTTTGAGTACATATATATATATATATATATATATATATATATATATGAAGGAAAGAAGCCAACAGTCGGCGAGGCCAAGGAAAGCTTTGGGGATGGCACTTTGTCTTTTTTTTTTTAATGTTTACTTGGATAATCACAGAAAATAGTAATGTAATATGTTTATGGGAAAGATAATTAGACAGAAAGGAGAAGAAAAAACAACGTGCCGATGGGGGGATCCGAACCCACGATCTCCGAATAACGCGTCCGGTGCTCTACCAACTGAGCAACATCGGCCGCTGTCCCCCCTGCTACTTTCTTGGGTATTTATGTTGTCTGTATACGCACCTTGAGAGTGTTCACCAGCGCCACCCTCAGCCATAGCGGTGGACGTGGGACGTCCTTTGTTACCGCCAGCGTCACGTAGAACGTGATCAAGAGCGAGGGCGAAAGCTGTGCTAGAACCCTCTTACGCTACCTATGGCTTCCAGACTGCCAGAACCGAGACCCCCGTAAGCTACAAGCAGATCAATCAAGGGGAAATGAGGGTGCTCGTTAAATTACATGAAGGAAAGAAGCCAACAGTCGGCGAGGCCAAGGAAAGCGTTGGGGATGGTACTTTGTCTTTTTATTTTTTTTTAATGTTTACTTGGATAATCACAGAAATTAGTAATGTAATATGTTTATGGGAAAGATAATTAGACAGAAAGTAGAAGAAAAAACAACGTGCCGATGGTGGGATCCGAACCCACGATCTCCGAATAACGCGTCCGGTGCTCTACCAACTGAGCTACATCGGCCACTGTCCCCCCTGCTACTTTCTTGGGTATTTATGTTGTCTGTATACGCACCTTGAGAGTGTTCACCAGCGCCACCCTCAGCCATAGCGGCGGACGTGGGACGTCCTTTGTTACCGCCAGCGTCACGTAGAACGTGATCAAGAGCGAGGGCGAAAGCTGTGCTAGAACCCTCTTACGCTACTTATGGCTTCAAGACTGCCAGAACCGAGACCCCCGTAAGCTACAAGCAGGTCAATCAAGGGGAAATGAGGGTGCTCGTTAAATTACATGAAGGAAAGAAGCCAACAGTCGGCGAGGCCAAGGAAAGCGTTGGGGATGGTACTTTGTCTTTTCATTTTTTTTTATGTTTACTTGGATAATCACAGAAATTAGTAATGTAATATGTTTATGGGAAAGATAATTAGACAGAAAGTAGAAGAAAAAACAACGTGCCGATGGTGGGATCCGAACCCACGATCTCCGAATAACGCGTCCGGTGCTCTACCAACTGAGCTACATCAGCCGCTGTCCCCCCTGCTACTTTCTTGGGTATTTATGTTGTCTGTATACGCACCTTGAGAGTGTTCACCAGCGCCACCCTCAGCCATAGCGGCGGACGTGGGACGTCCTTTGTTACCGCCAGCGTCACGTAGAACGTGATGAAGAGCGAGGGCGAAAGCTGTGCTAGAACCCTCATACGCTACCTATGGCTTCAAGACTGCCAGAACCGAGACCCCCGTAAGCTACAAGCAGATCAATCAAGGGGAAATGAGGGTGCTCGTTAAATTACATGAAGGAAAGAAGCCAAGAGTCGGCGAGGCCAAGGAAAGCGTTGGGGATGATACTTTGTCTTTTTATTTTTTTTTAATGTTTACTTGGATAATCACAGAAATTAGTAATGTAATATGTTTATGGGAAAGATAATTAGACAGAAAGTAGAAGAAAAAACAACGTGCCGATGGTGGGATCCGAACCCACGATCTCCGAATAACGCGTCCGGTGCTCTACCAACTGAGCTACATCGGCCGCTATGGCTGAGGGTGGCGCTGGTGAACACTCTCAAGGTGCGTATACAGACAACATAAATACCCAAGAAAGTAGCAGGGGGTACAGCGGCCGATGTAGCTCAGTTGGTAGAGCACCGGACGCGTTATTCGGAGATCGTGGGTTCGGATCCCACCGTCGGCACGTTGTTTTTTCTTCTACTTTCTGTCTAATTATCTTTCCCATAAACATATTACATTACTAATTTCTGTGATTATCCAAGTAAACATTAAAAAAAAAATAAAAACACAAAGTACCATCCCCAACGCTTTCCTTGGCCTCGCCGACTGTTGGCTTGTTTCCTTCATGTAATTTAACGAGCACCCTCATTTCCCCTTGATTGATCTGCTTGTAGCTTACGGGGGTCTCGGTTCTGGCAGTCTTGAAGCCATAGGTAGCGTAAGAGGGTTCTAGCACAGCTTTCGCCCTCGCTCTTGATCACGTTCTACGTGACGCTGGCGGTAACAAAGGACGTTCCACGTCCGCCGCTATGGCTGAGGGTGGCGCTGGTGAACACTCTCAAGGTGCGTATACAGACAACATAAATACCCAAGAAAGTAGCAGGGGGTACAGCGGCCGATGTAGCTCAGTTGGTAGAGCACCGGACGCGTTATTCGGAGATCGTGGGTTCGGATCCCACCATCGGCACGTTGTTTTTTCTTCTACTTTCTGTCTAATTATCTTTCCCATAAACATATTACATTACTAATTTCTGTGATTATCCAAGTAAACATTAAAAAAAAATAAAAAGACAAAGTACCATCCCCAACGCTTTCCTTGGCCTCGCCGACTGTTGGCTTGTTTCCTTCATGTAATTTAACGAGCACCCTCATTTCCCCTTGATTGATCTGCTTGTAGCTTACGGGGGTCTCGGTTCTGGCAGTCTTGAAGCCATAGGTAGCGTAAGAGGGTTCTAGCACAGCTTTCGCCCTCGCTCTTGATCACGTTCTACGTGACGCTGGCGGTAACAAAGGACGTTCCACGTCCGCCGCTATGGCTGAGGGTGGCGCTGGTGAACACTCTCAAGGTGCGTATACAGACAACATAAATACCCAAGAAAGTAGCAGGGGGTACAGCGGCCGATGTAGCTCAGTTGGTAGAGCACCGGACGCGTTATTCGGAGATCGTGGGTTCGGATCCCACCGTCGGCACGTTGTTTTTTCTTCTACTTTCTGTCTAATTATCTTTCCCATAAACATATTACATTACTAATTTCTGTGATTATCCAAATAAACATTAAAAAAAAAAATAAAAAGACAAAGTACCATCCCCAACGCTTTCCTTGGCCTCGCCGACTGTTGGCTTCTTTCCTTCATGTAATTTAACGAGCACCCTCATTTCCCCTTGATTGATTTGCATATATATATATATATATATATATATATATATATATATATATATATATATTGATTGCCGCATAGAAGACGACGCAAAGATGACGGCTGGGACTTCAAAGGCGAGCCCGGAATAGAGGGATGCTTGAGCGCAAGACTCGTACTGGCCGACTATTAAAAAACCGTCGTATCGTTAGGCCCTCCTTGGCGTTTCATCGCGACGTGACCCTGGTGGAGCGCGTTGCGGCATGAACAAGACTCCTTCCTACAGTTGACAGGGGATACCAGACATCGACACGCCTGTCCATCGCGCTAGATGCCGCCTTCTAGGCCTGGCTCTGGAGTACAGCCATCTGCCGAGCGACTCTTCAAACGCCCAAGTTCATCAGATCTCTGAAGCCATGGCACAACCCAACCCTACGTCGGTGACTCTTCAGAACACCAGAGTGCTTTCGCGGGGAAGCGTTTGAAGATGTTGAGGACTGGTCTGACAAGTTTGAGTGAGTGGCCAAGATCAATCAGTGGAGCGCAGACAGGAAGCTTTGCAATCTTTATTTTGCCCTTCCGGATAATGCTAGAACGTGGTCTGAAAACCACGAGGGCAGCTTATCCACATGAAATGACTTCCACTGCCAGCTGGTAGACACTGTTGCGAGAACTGATCGTCAAGACAATGCGCCGCGCCTGCTTGAATTGCGCGTCAAGTAGCCGAATGCGAGCGTGGCTCCGTTTGCGGAAGGCATAGCTCACCTTTTTCGCCGTGCCGACCCTGATATAAATGAGCCAAGAAAGCTACGGCATCTCATGCATGGTGTCGATGAGCAGGTATTTGCCGGCTTGGTACGCAACCCACCTAAAACCGTGAGAGAGTTCATCAAGAACGCTACGGCTATAAGCGAGCCCTGCAAGACCGGTGCCGCCAATACAACCGGCTTGTCAACTGGGCCCCGACAACTGCAGTGGCGCTGACTGCAACAGATAAGACCACTCTTTGAGACATCATGAGAGAAATTGTCCTTGAGGAGCTGCTGCGAATTACGGCTACGAAGGCTCAGTCTTCAGAGGCCCTCATGGAAGCTGTGAGGAATGAAATTCTGTACGCCCTTTCACCGTCTGCACCATGCACGAGTCTCATCCCGTCAACAACGCGGCAACCATTTCCGAATCCTTCCACACTCCACAACCCATCGTCTACACGGCCGACATTCTTGCACCTTACCACGAGCCGCAGCACGAGAGCTATGCTGCGGCCCTTCGTCGCCCGCCTCCAGACCACGCCCCACCGAGCTCACCGAGCCGTCAGGAGACGCGATTCCTCCAGGGGCCTCAGTGGGCGACTTCCAGGTGCTCTCAACCACGCCGAACTGACACGCGGCGCAGTTATGACAGCCGACCACTCTGTATGTACTGCGGACAACCTGGCCATGTGATGTTTACCGGAACTGCCGCTACCGCGAAGAGAGAAAAGGCCCTTCTGCCTGCTTCTGCTCGCCGCCGCTTCAACTCTGAGTTTTCCCAAATCGAGGACAACTTCCGGTCAGCAGAAAAACTGAATCCCAAGGCTTCCGCCGCCGTTCCTCCCTATCGCCACAGCGTTATTATTCGCTGGTGCGTCGTAGCATTGCTGACGTTAGCGGACGGCGGTCCCCTAGCCCTCGCCGGGGAAACTAATAAGCCGCAACCCAGCGAGGGGAGGTTGCAACCAGTCGAAAAGCGTCAAAACCCTCACGACCACCGCAATTGCCGACAACCCGTGCTTCTCACGCCGCCGTTAACATTGACATTGCCGCACTACCGCCGAAAATACCGCACCAGATGAGCAGCCATAACGACAAAGCTGACAGCGCCGACCTTGCCGCACTTACCGCAATCGCCGAAGGAGACGAGCAACTCAGGTAACGTTGTTAGCGCTGACCTCGTCGTTTCCATTGATGGGCTAGAGGTACCGGGGCAGATTTTTGAATTTTTTGCCAGAAACTGCCTGACACGCTGCGCAAAGTAAAACCTAATGGACGGGCAGTAATAAGAAGTGCCTGATGTAAGCTATTGGCACCGACAGGGAAATTCACTGCCCGGATAGGAAAAGGAAAAGCGGTGTTTGTTGGTAGCTTCGTTATTCTCCCTGACTGCTGCAAAGACCTCATATTGGGCATGGACGTTTTGCATCTTCATGGGGCTATAATCAGCATTTGTGACAGCGTCGTTGCCTTGACGAATAACCATGAATACCTTGGTTATGCGGAAGTACCACCGATGGGCTTACGCGTCGTCAATGAGACGGTGACATTACCTCCGCGATCATGATCTATTGTTGAAGTGAAGTGCGCCGTGGCTCATACAGGCGATGGCGTCGCCGAACGTGGACTTACCCTTGTACTCATCCGAGGTGTTTCTCTATCTCGAGGGCTGGTCAGCTTGACCAATGGGCATACCGAAGTGCTGGTGACAAACTTCAGCGACGAGTATCAGCAAATTTCGAAAGGCACAACTGTGGCCTCTTTCGACTTCCTCCCAAATCCGCAGCATTGCTGCTTACGGCAACAAGAAGGATCAGTGTGCAAGACGCCCGTAACCATCGTCGATGTGACCTCAAATTTGCCTTCTTCAGAACGGGACCGCTTTTTATATCTCATAGATCAATTTCGAGACTGTTTTGCGTCGGAATCGCGGATCAGTCAAACGCCTTTACCAAAACATTGAATTATCATGGATGACTCGATTCGTCCGATTCGACAAAATCCTTACCCTGTGGCTCCGAAAGAGCGCAAAGCCATTTAGCTCCAGGTGGCTGAAATGCTTAGAGACGACGTTATCTAGCCGTCATAGAGTCCCTGGGCGTCCCCCGTGGTACTTGTTAAAAGATGGACAGCTTTCAGTTTTGCATAGACTATTGCAAGCTCAACTAAGTGACCAAAAAAGACATGTACCCTCTCCCTCACATCGACGACTACCTTGATAGTGAATAACACATTGCGGGCTAGTTGGTTGACTATCACAAGGTAAAACCGCGGGAAACCACACAAAGGACGCAGAAAGGTGAGACGAACAGAGGCGCTATGTGTTCGTCTCACCTGTCTGCGTCCTGTGTGTGGTTTTGCGCTGTTTTACCTTCTGTCTCTTGATCGCCTGCAAAATGAACATTAAGTCTCATCAATGGACTTGAAAAGTGGATATTGGCGGATCGAAGTATATGAGAGGGATCGGGAGAAAACAGCATTCGTCACTCCTGGCGGATTGTATGAGTTTAAGGTCTTTCCGTTCGGTTTATGCTCGGCACCAGCAACATTTCAGAGGCTGATAGACACTGCGCTTCCGGGATGTAAGTGGCAAACATGCCTGGCATATCTTGACGACGTGATCATGTTTTCGGCCGCATTTGAAGAGCATCTACGTCGTTTGCTAGCTTTGCTTCAGGAGATACGATCTGCGGGCCTCACACTAAAACCCGAGAAGTGCCACTTCGATTACGAGGAGCTGCAGTTCTTAGGTGACGTCGTTAACCAAGGTGTCCGGCTTGATCCCAAAAAGCTTTCAGCTGTCGCCAAGTTCCCAACACCTACGAACCAAAAGACATTGCGGCGGTTCCTGGGTATTTGCGCCTATTACCGTCAGTTTATTGCTGGCTTCTGATGTATTGTCTGGCCATTAACTTCACTGACGCGTGACAACGCTGTTTCTTGCTGTGTTGAAGAACAGCGACAAGCTTTTATTGAGCTGCGGAGGCGTCTGCAGACACCACCTGTTCTGGAGCACTTTGATGACGATGCCCCTACGCTGCTTCATACGCATGCCAGCAACGTGGGCTTATGTGTTGTGTTGGTGCATCGCCAGGATGGCATGGAAAAAGTAATTGCTTACGCCAGCAGGACTCTATCTAAAGCAGAAGTAAAATACTCGGGAACCGAAAAAGAATGCCTTGCAGTGGTATGGGCAGTTATGAAGTTCCACCCTTATTTATACGCTCGCCCCTTTCAAGTCATTAGCGACCATCACTCTCTCTGTTGACTGACGAACTTAAAAGAACCCTTCAGGGACACTCGCGCGTTGGAGCCTTCGATTACAAGAATTCGACATGGCAGTTATTTACAAATCTGGAAAGGAGCACACGGATGCTGATTGCCTATCCCGAGCGTCGGTCGAACCTTCCACTATGACCGATGAAGACACTGCTTTTTTAGGTAACATAGATGACTCAACGCTTTCCCAACACCATCGAAAGGACCGGGAATTGCTCCCTCTTACTGATTTCTTGGAGAAGCGAAATACGGTAGTGCCTAAGATTTTCGCCCGAGTAATATCTTCACTCTTTATTCGCAACAACGTACTTTACAAGAACTTCCGTCCAGGTGGAAACAGTAATCTACTCGTCGTCCCCTCTGCTCATCCTTTCTTCGCATTATGTGATCATTCCTTCTTTATTTTCACTAATATATTATAAATTTGAGTTATTTCTCGGACCCACTTTGCACCCCTCCTAAATATTAACGGTGCATTTACGATTATCTCTGCTATACATCTCTGCGTTGCCCTCAGCTTAAGTGGACCCTTTTCGATACCCTCCACTTATCAGCCCCTTATGTGAGTACAGGCGAGATGTAGCTGTTATATACTTCCTCTTCAGCGATAGTCTTAATGGCTCGTCATAATCTGCGAGTACTTCCGAAATGTGGTTTATTGGGATCTTATTCTTTTAGGCATTGCTCTCCGGATCGGCGGTTATTGCTTGTCATAACTAGACATATTCGTCAACAACTTCCAGTGCTCCGCTATCTGTCGCAAACATCTGTTCCTTTCTGAGGGTGTTGAACAGTACTTTAGTCTTTTTCATATTAGTTTCTAGGCCTGCGTGGCTGCTTTTCATGTATAGGTCCTCACTCTTTGTATTTTGACCCCTGAGTTACTGAGCAAGGCAATGTCATGAGCTGATCCCAGAATACGAAGGTAGTATCTATAAAACCTTATCCGCAACTGCTTCCATTAGTCTCTGAATTCTTCAAGAAGGCCGTGAATAGAACTGGACATAGTGTCTGAGAGCTGGTTCTGAGTGCATCATGCCAGACAAGAAAACAATGACGGTATTCCATGTGAAAAGAAACAATGCAGAGAGTAGAGCCCTAAAAAAGAAACCTTTCAACTCGGGATGGTTATAGTAGCAACGCTGCTTGAAGTATATCGAGCAAAATAATTATTTGGTGCTGCTCGCAGCATCAGATATGGAGTTTTCAAGGAAAGGTTGCAATAAAGCTACCAAATGCATGCCCAATATTGTGAAACAATTAATCGCGCGTAATTGCGATCTTTTAAGAGATACCTTGAACCGTCTCGACAAACTGATATCTTGAGTTATCTTTAGAAACTGAGCTTGCACAAAGTTTACAAAAACGGCCTAGGATAACCTAGATCGTTGTGAGTGTTGCATTCAGAGAGGGAGGAGACCGCGAGCTTGGGGAGCTTTCAGAAGCAAAGAAGGGAGGTTATTTTGTGCTGCGTTACTTCCCTATCACAAAACCGCATATGTCGTCGTCATGCAACAGATACAGCTGGCTATCTCAGCTTTTCTCCGACTCGATCCCACGTGCTCATCGTGTATTTATAAGCTGATATGCCCGTGTAGTGTGTTCAGGACTAGTGAAACTGGGCCCCATTATCCGCGGACCTGGCAAACTACGTCAAAAGTTACTTTGACTGCCTGCGTCTGAAAATGTAGCCCATATGACTTTCTTAAATTTTACAACTAGGAGCACCCAGACACCCATTCTAACAGCACCTCGTCCACTCACTAAAAAACACGTTGTCATGAATCCCATCCGGAATTCACCGTTCCTTCGCCTAAATAAGCAATCTGTTCAGTTAGTTTTAATGCGTCACTCTTCCTTAAGGACACTAGTAAACATGTTCTCTTCTGACGCGCTCCAGCGCCGAGTTAATCATAGGCTGTAGGACTGTCATGAACAAGGAAGGAATAATTTAGGCGGTGACATGGAGTTGCTTGTAATCGCTGGATTCGGTACCCTACCAAGCATCGCTCGCTCTCGTTTTGACCAAAATGAAGTACTGCTGATAAACTGGCGATTAAAGCTCCGCACTTCGACCAGATATCACCCATTCATAAAGGCAGTGTACCGTCTGGGTTTTCAATGAATGACTTGCTTGGGAAATGGGTTTTCGGCTTTCTTACGGTTGCGATTTACCTCTGCGTTTTAGAGGCGCGATAATAGCAACCTGTCCGCTGGCCGTCGCACAACATAATTGCCAGTGCTTCCGGTAGCACTGAGTTTGAAACCTGCAAATAAAAATGAGGCATATCAGCAAAAGGTATTATATTAATCAGTAGCACTGTGGAAGCGGTCGCGTCTGACACCAATCTCTCAAAAAATGTTTGCTTCGTCATGTGATAGTAACAATGCCGAGCCTGGCTGACGCTAAGCGTGAACGATGAAACAGTAAAATTTATTCATGGTAATCCCTGGATGATTCAGCACATTAGCGAAAAGGTGATCGGGCAGCACGTCAGTAGCCTTTAGCAGAATATTTCAAAAAGAAAGGTTTGTCACAGTTATCTAGATTGGTGGTTAAAAGAAAGAGAAATAAATAAGCAGCGAGGTATTGCTAATGACGATGAAATGCACGAGAGGCCAACGAAGGAAGAGAGCTGTAAGGAAGGCGATCGATAATTGATACCCGAGAAAAATATGTGCGTTGTTCTGCAGGTTGGACGTAGGAGCTTTAGAAGATCGCGGGGTTCAAGTGGACGCAGCTAATACAGCACCGGGTTAGCCGAAGTAATATGGAAGAGGCCTTCGCCTTGAAGTGGGCATAATCCAGCTGAGGAAGATGAGTGAGGGTCCATAACGAGGCACTTGTCGCAGGAGTCGGTGCAGTTCATGAACACCTGTGAAACGGCGCCGTGCGTTGCCATGGTTATGGCGCATGAGCAGCTGCGACCTCATATGTGCATGGCGAAACTCGTTTCACTAGCCTAGTGTAGCTTTCACTAAACAACCAGACTGATACAGACTACTGCTGGGAATGTCGTCCAGAATCGCCGGTGTCATTACGGCCAGTTTTGCATGTGACGCAGTAGCTGTGGTACATCTTGGCAAATGACGCCGTAACATTTTTTGCATGCTTCATCGCACGGAGAGTGTAGATCCGAACGTCTGGTGAAGTATGCCTAAAACACGTCGTGTGAAGCTACTTAAATCGCGAAGGAACAGGTTAATGACGTGTTGTTTTTACTGAGAATGAAATCAACACGTGGGATATTCTAATCTCAATGCTGCGGTGCTTATTAACATGGTTAAAGACCAATTTGCATTTTTTTAATTTGTCCCCCTGAATTCGAAATATTTTTTCGTACATATATAGCTGATGGAGCCGAGGCCTACATGGGTTAGTACAGCTAATGAAAAATTTTGAGATACGTCATGTTTAGCAATGCTGCTTCGACGTGTAGGATGTATCAGGAGAAAAGAAAACAGTGTACCTCGTCTGCCTAAATGCTTTTAAAAAAGCATCAAAACAGCGAATGCGTCGAGACGATAACCCTAAAATTTATTTTAGTCCGTCCGGCACACTCAAAGCCAAATTTATTTATCCTAAGCCAAAGCTTTTGAACATAGTTTCCTTGTTTGCGTCTATCATAAAATAAATGCTAAAGGGCCTACACCTAAATGAGTCGCTGCGAGATTAATCCAATTATGTATGTAGTGACCTGTGCCTTACAGTGTACAAAGTAAAAACTTTGAATAAACATGCAGTTGGAATAAAAAAACAATTCCCGCCTTTTTTGCAGCGTTGGTTTGTTTTTAGACGTCGAGTACATTTTGTATGTCCCCTTTGTATGTCCCCTTCATGGATCACTGCCTTATCGTGGCGAAGGGGCTTGTGAAACTCGATGAAGTGGTGAGCTCTGCTGTGTAGGGCCACCCAAGATAGACAGGTGACAGCAGAGAGTTCTGAAAAAATGTGATTCACTGGAGAAGGTAATGGCACCCCAATCCAGTATTTCCTGCCAAGAAAACCCTATGGCCAGTCACAATACCATTAAAGATATGGCGCCAGAAGATGAGCTCCCCAGGCTGGAAGGCGTCCCACATGTTACTGGGGATGAACAAAGGGCGATTCCTAGTAGCACCAGGACGAATGAAGCGGCTGGGCTAAATCCAAAAGGACGCTCAGTTGTAGATGTGTCGGGAAGCGACCGGGAAGTCCGGTGTTATAAAAGGATATATCACATATCAACATAAAATGTAAGGTCTATGACGCAAGGTAAACTGCATGTCGTCAAGCGAGAAATTGACAGATTAAACATTGATATCTTAGATATCGGCGAGCTCAAGTAGACGGGAATGGGAGAATTTAATTCCGGTGGGCACGCATTGTGGGAACGTATCCAGGAGAAGGAACGGGGTCACTCTCATAGTAAACAGAAGAATGGGCAAAGCAGTGCTACGGTACAACCCTAAAAACAACCGAATGATTTCACTTTTGAACCAAGGTCACCCTTTCAACATAACACTTATCCAAGTCTATGCACCAACCACTACTGCTGAGGAAGCTGACGTTGAGAGATTTTATGCTGATCTGCAGTGCCTTTTAGACCGCACTCCATCATCAAACATCCTTTTTCTAATAGGAGACTGGAATATTAAGGTGGGGAGTGAATAAATATCCGGAATTACAGGCAAGTTCGGTCTTGGTGAGCCAAATGAAGCTGGGCTAATAGAGTTTTGTCAATAAAACAACCTGACCATAGGGAATACTCTTTTGCATCAGCACAAAATGCGGCTGTACACATGGGCTTCACCAGACGGTCTGTACAGGAATCAGATTGAATATATTCTTTGCCGGCAGAGATGGAGAAGCGCTATACAAGAAGTAAAAACAAGGCCTGGGGCCGATTGTGGCATCGATCATCAGCTTCTTTTTGCCAAGTTTAAGCTTCGATTGAGGAAAACGCAGAAAACTAGAAGGCCTTTCAGGTATGATCTGGATCAAATTCCATCAGAATATGCTGCGGAAGTGAGGAATCGATTTCAAGAATTATATCTAGAAGACAGAGAGCCTCAAGAGATCTGGACTGATGTTCGTGATATAATACAAGAAGTGCTATTAAGGTAGTTTCAAAGCAAATGAAATGCAAGAAAGCAAATTGGTTATCTGGAGAGGCTTTGCAAATAGCTGAAGAAAGGAGGAAAGGAGGACGACAAAAGTTATCAAGAATGAGAAAGATACAATGTTCTCAATGCGGATTTTCAGACAATAGCAAGGAGAGATAAGAATGCCTTCCTGAACATACAGCGCCAAGCAGTTGAGGACAACAGCCAATTAATCAACACAAGAGCTCTGTATAAGACAATCAAAGATATCAAAGGAAGCTTCTGTGCTAAGCTGGGCTTGATAAAGGACAAACGAGGCAAGGACCTCACTGAAGCCGCAGAGATAAAGAAGAGGTGGCAGGAATACACAGAAGAACTGTACAAGAAGGACCCGAATGTGCAAACCCAACATAAGACGGTTGTGATCACTGATCTCGAGCCGGGCATCCTGAAGAGTGAAGTTGAATGGGCCTTAGCCAGCCTTGCTAAGAACAAAGCTAGCGGAAATGATGGCATTCCAGCTGAGTTGCTTCAAAACCTCAACCACGACGCTGTTAACACACTGCATACATTATGTCAAAAGATTTGGACAACCCTGCAGTGGCCACAGGATTGGAGGAGGTCAGTTTACATCCCCATTCCAAAGAAAGGCAGTGCCAAAGATTGTTCCAACTACCGCACTATCGCGCTTATTTCGCATGCTAGCAAGGTGATGTTGAAAATCCTTCAAGGTAGGCTGCAGCAGTATGTGGATCGGGAGCTTCCGGACGTGCAAGCTGAGTTTCGCAAGGACAGAAGAACTAGAGACCAGACTGCCAACCTTCGCTGGATCATGGAAAAGGCGACAGAGTTCCAGAAACCAATCTACTTCTGTTTTATTGATTATGCGAAAGCGTGTCACTGCGTAGATCACATTTGATTGTGGCAAGCTCTCCAAGAGATGGGAGTTCCAATTCACCTCATCTGTCTCCTCAGGAGCCTGTATGAAGGGCAAGAGGCCACAGTCAGAACAGGGCATGGTCTTACTGATTGGTTTTCGATTGAGAAAGGAGTGAGACAAGACTACATCTGTCGCCCTGCCTATTTATCCTATATGCTACGTGCATCATGAGGAAGGCCGGTCTGGACGAGTCTTCAGCTGAAGTGAAGATTGCTGGAAAACGTATCAAAAACCTTAGATATCCGGATGATACCACTTTAATGGCAGAAAGTGAAGTGGAACTCGAGACTTCTGATGCACGTACAAGATGAGAGTGACAAGTTTCGACTTAAACTGCACGTTAAAAAGACAAAGATCATGGCGTCTTGGCCTACCAAGTCCCGGAGCAACAGATTTTCTCTTCTTGGGCTCCAAGATTACAGCGGAAGGAGACTGCAGCCATGAAATTAGGAGACGCCTGCTTCCATGGATAGCCTTGACCGTCTAGTAAAGAGCATAGACATTAGTCTGCCAAGCAAGATCCGTATAACTCGTGCTATGGTCTTTCCAGTTGGGATGTATGGAGGCGAGAGTTACACTTTGAAGAAGGCTGACCGGCGAAGAATTGACGCATTTGAATTGTGGTGCTGGTGGAGACTCTTGAGAGTTCCTTGGACTGCCAGAAGATCAAATCAGTCTATAATGTCGACCATAAACCCTGACTACTCATTGGAGGGTCAAATTCTAAAGTTAAAGCTCAGCTACTTTGGTCATCTGATGAGAAGAGAGGAGTCGCTGGAGAAAGATTTCATGTTGGGAAAGGTTGAGGGTCACCGGAGAAGGGGTAGGCAACGAACGCGATGGTTAGATGGCATCCTCGAGGCGCTGCAAATGAAGTTATGTGATGTTAGGAAGATAGTGAGAGACCAGAAAGTGTGGCGTGATATGATCCATAGGGTCACGTAGAGTCGGACACGACTGAACGACTGAGCTGAACTGAACATTTTGTATGTAGCAAAAGGGCAATAAGAAAGCATTTGCCGACGAATACCTTACTTCCTAATGCAAAGTGTGAGCGCAGCTCATCAGCTGTTTTAACTTTTCGATAGACTGAGCCAAAGATTTCGAGCAAGGCATGTGTGTACGGTACTCTACTATCGATCATATCCATACCATCAATCAGGTGATAGCAAAATGCTCGGAATATAACCAGCCCTTATACATAGCATTCATTGATTACGAAAAAGCATTTGACTCAGTTGAAACCTCGGCGGTGATGCAGGCATTGCGAAATCAGGGGGTAGACGAGCCGTACGTGAAAGTGCTGGAAGATATATATAGTGGCTGCACAGCAACCATAGTTCTGCATAAAGAAAGTAACAAAATTCCCATAAAGAAAGGTGTTAGGCAAGGAGACACAATCTCCCCAGTACTATTCACAGCTTGTTTAGAGGAAGTATTCAAAGACTTGGAATGGGAGCAGTTAGGGATAAGGGTAGATGGAGAATACCTCAGTAATCTGCGATCTGCTGATGACATTGGCTTGCTAAGCAACTCAGGGGATGAACTGCAAATAATGATTGATGACCTAGACAGGAAAAATAGAAAGGTAGGCTTGAAAATCAATATGCAGAAGACTAAGGTAATGTTCAACAGCCTCGGGAAGGAACAGCAGTTTACATTAGGTAGCGAAATACTGGAAGTAGTAGGCGAATATGTCTACTTAGGACAGGTAGTAATCGCAGATCCGGACCACGAAAAGGAAATAACAAGAAGAATACGATTGGGATGGAGCGCATTTGGCAAGCACTCGCAGATTACGACTAGCAGCTGACCGGTATCGCTCAAGAGGAAAGAATACAGCAGTTGCACCTTGCCTGTACTCACCTATGGGGCTGAAACGTGGAGACTAACCAAGAGAGTTCTACCTAAGTTGACGACAACCCAGAGGGCTATGGAACGAAAAATGGTAGGGGTAACATTAAGAGATAGAAAGCGTGCAGAGTGGGTCAGAGAAATAACTCAAGTTACCGACATTCTAGTAGAAATTAAGAAGAAATGGACATGGGCAGGAAATGTAGTGCGAAGAGAGGATAACCGATGGTCGCTAAGGGTAACAAACTGGATTCCAAGGGAAGGAATGCTTAGCAGGGGGCGGCAGAAAGTTAGGTGGGCGGATGAGATTAAGAAGTTCGCAGGGGTCAAGTGGATGCAGCTAGCACAGCACCGGGT
Organism: Amblyomma maculatum; assembly: GCF_055883805.1. NCBI lineage: Eukaryota > Metazoa > Arthropoda > Arachnida > Ixodida > Ixodidae > Amblyomma > Amblyomma maculatum. The sequence continues at coordinate 86,061,673 of NC_139348.1, read as the reverse complement.
TAAGTGGAGAAATATGGGAGAGGCCTTCGCCCTGCAGTGGGTATAATCAAGCTGATGATGATGATGATGATGTGTGTACAATTACAAACAACTTTTTGTTTTAATTTTTCGCACATATTTCTTCAAGAATCAGTTCTTGAATGTCATGAGAAATTCCTGTGGTCCTCCGCAGCCCTCCATTGCAGCACCTGTTTCTCTATTTTCTTGATTGTCACCTTTCTTCTTTTCTTTAAGGCACGGTTAATGTGTCCACGCAGAATTGTGACAAATATGGCGCTTTTTCAGTGCTGTCATCCAATTTTACACGCCGCTGATTCCCGGGGTACTGCGTCTATTCCTATATGCACTATGGTGCGGCGTTCGGCGAAGCGCCCAATGAGAGGCGCCGCACTGACGTTTGGAGGTGAAAGGGTGGCTGTTCCTGGCCTTACGGGGCTGGGACAGTAGGTCAATGCAGCTTGAAGCGGGTGCTGCCAGGCACTAAATTGTGATCTGTTGTAGGCCGTCATTGCACCCACCACCGCTTAGGTGGTGGACGACAGCGGTCGTGGTGTGCGTCTTTCTCTCCCTCTTCTTTTTCTTTCTTCTCTACCTTCTCTCTTCTGTCACACGAGGCTTCCCTTCCTATAAATGAATCAGAGGCAGCGGAGGATGGAGGCGAAACGAAGAGGCGTCCGTGTGCTGTGTGATGTCAGCGCACGTTAAAGATCCCCAGGTGGTCGAAATTACTCCGTAGCCCTCCACTACGGCTCCTATTTCTCTCTTTCCACTTTAACTCCCACCTTCCTCCCTTCCCTTACGGCGTGGTTGCGGTGTCCACAGAAAACAAGGGAGACAATTACCGCGCCTTTCCCTTCCTATAAATCAATCAGGCAGCGGAGATGGCTCAGCTACAGAGCCAGTAGCAGGCCCGTTAAGTTAAGTTAAGTTAAATTGGTTCACAGGAAGAGAAAGGCGCAGTAACTGTCACACTTGCTCTGTGGACACCCGAACCGCGCCGTAAGGGAAGGGAGGAAGGTGGGAATGAAAGTGGAAAGAGAGAAAGGGGAGCCGTCGTGGAGGGCTACGGAGTAATTTCGACCACCTGGGGATCTTTAACGTGCGCTGACATCGCACAGCACACGGACGCCACTTCGTTTCGCCTCCATCGAAACGCAGCCGCCGCGGTCGGGTTCGAACCCGGGAACTCCGGCACAGTAGTCTGGCGTTTTACCACTGCACCACCCCGGCGGGGCAGCAGGCCCGTACATTTTCCTTTTCTTCTTCCTACAGCCACGACAACAACGAACGCTTGAATCGGACGTCCGGCGGGGTCTGCTTCGTATATGCGTGTTCTTGTTGTTAAGAGGTTAATTTTTCCAGCGATGTATATGCGTGAATCTTCTAGTGACGTAATCGCCAATCATGGTGCCATGACCGGATATGGCACCTTTATTTCCGGGTATTATACAAGGCCGGATGTGGCATCATGATGGCGCCACATCCCGTAATGATGTCACCATGTGATGGCCTCATAGTCAGTCATGAATAATGAATAGTTAGAAGTAGTTATTTCTTTGTTAATCATTAGCAAATACTGGTTAGTGACTAGTTAGCCACTCGGTTAGTGCCACGGAGGAAGATGGGGCTGAGCTAGGATATGAGAGAGTGGCGGAGCTCGTTTCGAGGCGACGGCGACACGCAGGAATGGGTCCAAAGAGCTGCGCTCCTAAAAGGCGTTCGGATATTGGGCACCTTTGAAGATAAAGGTATGTCGAGAGCGTTAAGCAGAAGGAATCCGTCGGTCTTACCGGAAACCTAAGATTGTACGTGCACTGCTAGTCGATCGGCGTAGCTGTTTTCTTTGTTTTGCTCCGAAGTTCGGTTTTGCGCCGAAACGCATAATATCGGCCTGAATGTGGCTGTATTAAAGCTTAAGTATCGAATTCATATGTTTCTTTTATACTATAGTTTTTCGCCTATTCAAGCAGGCTCCAATGCCGGCAGATATTGCGAAACAGTTGTTTCATGCCGAGCGTAGTTCAAACAGGTATTTGTTGCTGCATGCTGTCGGGTTCGTGAAACCCGCAGAATTCTCGATGATAACTAAGCGCTGCGTGGTCATACATCCCTCTAGCCTGACATACGTCGCAAGAGCCTTCTGGTTCCGTTCGCTGTTCTACCGATCTTCAGCGGCCGCGCAGTGATTTGCGGTTCATACCCGGTTTCTGGCTCGTTCAGCTTACTTCATTGTCAACGCCTCGGCCGCGTTGAACCTATGGACCCCCTATTAATGATGCTCTTTGTGATGACACGCTTTCTCTGGACGTCGACGTCATCGCCTGTTGCAATGTCGCCTGATCTTGATTTCAGTGTACTTATTTATCCAGCCATTTTCAGAAGTCTTTGGCGCGCTTTCGTAGATATTTGATCGCAATTCTCTGTCGCTTTCATGTGTCATCTGACTCTCCACAGACACCGTGGCGTCGAATACTCACTGTGCGAAATATCAGTACCCGTTCACAGTGCCTCCTAATGTCAGAGCCTGTACCGTGCATCATCCGCGGAGCGTGACGTGCTAAAGAATCACGTCGCCTACATGCTAGAGCTCGGCGTCATCCATCCTTTCCATAGACAGTGGGCTTCTCCAATAGTCCTTGTTAAGATGAAAGATCGAAATCTTAACATTTTGCGTTGACCACGGCAGTCTTAACAAAGATAACCAAGAATGATAAGCACCCGCTTCTGTATATCGATGACACATTAGACTTTCTGCAGGGAGCGTAATTCTCCTGCTTGGATCTAAGATCTGAATACTGGCAGGCCACAATAGAAGAACTGAACTTCGAGAAAACCGCATTTGTGACATCGTCTGGAATACGGGAGTAGTTCAGTGGCACATCTGCGACTTTCTAGCGCATAATGGACGCTATTTTAAGTGGACTGAAGTGGCAGACCTGCCTATGCTACCTCGATTATGTGTTTTCCTAGAAATTCAATATCTATCTTCATCACTCAAAATGGATGACTTTCCTGGCTGATGCTGGTCTTCAACTAAATTTGAAGAAGTGCTTCTTGGCTACAACACCACACAGTATATTGGGCCACGTCGTCTCCAAGGCTGGTATTTTCTCTGACTTAGCAAAACTTACTGCCACTGCTGAATTTCCAAGACTTTTGCACGCTGAATGGGCTTCGTAGCTGTGCGAGATTATGCTGATATTTCTGGCGCTATATTCGCGCCTTTGCTTCGATCATCGCCAATATACCACACATCACCGCAACCAGCCCCGCTCTCTTGGTGTGGACGCCAGCATGTGATAAAGCCTTCATACTACATCGCCTTCTAGTTTCACCCGCCATTCTACTTTATTTTGACCCTGCAGCGCTGACCGAAATTCTTTCAGAGGAGTCGGTCAGAGCGCTGTACCCGCCAAACGGAAACCGGACTGCAATCAATACGCGGTAGCCTATGTGAGCTACACACCAACAACGGCCGAGTCAAATAATTTTGCCCCTGCCGCGGGGGTGCAGCGTTTAGAATGCGCGAACATTGTGCCCGCTCGGGTTTGATCCCGACCGCTGGTGTCTGCGTTTCGATGGAGGCAAAATGAAGAGGTGTCCTTGGTCTGTTCCATGTCAGTGCACTTTCAAAGTTCGCCAGATGGTCGAAATTGCTCCGTAGCCCTCCACCACAGCTTCCTTTTTTCCTTCCACTTTATCACCTCCTTCCCTTATGATTTGGTTGAGTAATCCATAGAAACAAGGTGGCAGATAACCCACCTTTCTCATCTTGTGAACTAATTAATATTATTATTATTATTATTATTTTTATTAATCTAACTAATTCTGTGAACGAAAAAGAATGCTTAGCCATCATTTCGACGATTGAAAAACGTCGACCTTACGTACATGGTCGCCCGTTTTACATTGTGACAGACCTTCAAGCGCTTGGTAGGTAGGTTGAAACTTTGTAATTATTCTTAAAATGGGTGTCAGAACCTAAGGTTGGCTTGGCTTTGATCCTGGGTGGTGGCCAACAGTGCATGACATGCGGCGACTTTTCAAGCCCACGTTTCTAGCCGCCTTTGTGAGGCCGGTCGAAGCAGGAGACCTCGATCGCCCAACCCTCTAATCTGTGAGGTTCATCCAGTAGCTGTTGGAAGTTTTGGCAGATATATAAACCGTAGTGAAATTGGCTCACGAAGCCTTACAAACAGAACATTGGGAGTTATAATGGGCTGGGTGGATAAGGGTTAACAAAGCTGGAGAAGGGAATGTGCCAGTCTGCAGCTGTCTCCAGGTGGTTTGTTGTTTCGAGCGGGAGATGTGTGGTGAGGGATACGAGTGTTTGCTCTCCGTAGTCAAGCGTAATATAATGACATGCTCTACGTTGGCTATCGTCATTGAAAGACCCGCCTGGCTGCTTTGCTCGTTGGGCACTCAACCGGCAGGAGTATGTCATTCATTTCGTCTACCGCTCTGGCCGCAAAAAATCCAATGCTCACGCCCTGTCTCGTTCACCTATTTAGTGCGACGCTTGGAATACCTGCCGCCGACTTCTATTCGTCTTCGCTCGACATATCCGACAGGCTTTCTGAACAGCGAAATGTCCTCTAAATATATCTCTAATCATCTCGCTATCTAGCTCTCGCCATGCTGCTAATCAAGATCTGAAACGGCAAACTCACCACTTCGCCCTTCGGAATGACCTGTTGTACCGTCGCTTCCACCTGTCCAACGGGCGCAGCTGGCTCGTCGTTATTTGTCGTCACCTACGTTCAGACATATGCACGAAGATTTACAACCTGCGCGGCTCATGCTGGAGTACTGAAAAATGCCGAGAGCGCAGAAGAATCTGCAGTTGTTGTTGCGGCTGTAGGAAGAAGGAAAGGAAAATGCACGGGCCTGATACTGGCTCTGTAGCTGAGCCACCTCCACTGCCTGATTTAAACTGATTGATTTATAAGAAGGGAAAGGCGCGGTAACTGTCTCACTTGTTTTTGTGGACACCTCAACCGCGCGTAAGAGAAAGGAGGAAGGTGGGAGTGAATGTGGAACGAGAGATAGAGGAGCCGTAGTGGAGGGCTACGGGTAATTTCGACCACATGGGGATCTTTAACGGGCGCTGACATTGCACAGCACACGGACGCCTCTTCGTTTTGCCTCCACTGAAACGCAGCCGCCGAGGTCGGCTTTGAACCCGGGTGCGCCGTAAGGGATTGATTGATTTATAGGAAGGGAAAGGCGCAGTAACTGCCTCACTTGTTTTCTGTGGACACCTCAACCGCACCGTAAGGGAAGGGAGAAAGGTGGGAGTGAAAGTGGAATGAAAGAAAGAAACAGGAGCTGTAGTGGAGGGCTTCGGAGTAATTTCGACCACCTGGGGATCTTTACGTGCGCTGACATCGCACAGCACACGGACGCCACTTCGTTTCGCCTCCATCGAAACGCAGCCGCCGAGGACTGGTTTATTTATAGGAAAGGAAAAGCGTGGTAACTGTCTCACTTGTTTTCTGTGGACACCGCAACCGCGCCGTACGGGAAGGGAGGAAGGTGGGAGTGAAAGTGGAAAGAGAGAAAGAGGAGCCGTAGTGAAGGGCTACAGAGTAATTTCGACCACCTGGGGATCTTTAACGTGCGTTGACATCGCACAGCACACGGACGCCTCTTCGTTTCGCTTCCATCGAAACGCAGCCGCCGAGGTCGGGTTCGAACCCGGGTACTCCGGCACAGTAGTCGGGCGTCTTACCACTGCACCACCCCGGCGGGGCGCAGCCGCCGAGGAAAAGAAGATGGGAGTTAAAGTAGAAAGAGAGAGAGGAGCCGTAGTGGAGGGCTACAGAGTAATTTTGACCACTTTGGGATCTTTAGCGTGGCAGTTCTTGGCCCTACGGGGTTGGGACGGTGGGCCACTATGTACTCCGGAGGCATGTTCCGGTTTGTGTGCCACTATGTACTCTCTCTGCGTGGCAGTGCCGGAAGGCACCATCTCACCCTACCACTCATCACTTGCGACCTCTCCCGAACCCTGCTTGCCCAATTGATCGCGTTGGGATCGATATTTATGCTCCCCTTCCTGTGACCCCTGCGGGAAATAATTATATAATAATTGCCATCGACTACCTCACTTTGTAATTCGAAAACTTCTGCGTTAATGCTTGCCTCCGGAAAGATGCCGAGCCGTACATCTTCCGACACCTCATTCTTCGAAAAGGGGCTCCCAAACCACTTCTGGATGACAAAGGGCGCATTGTTTTGTCTGATGTAATTGAGGCAGTGGTTATGGCTTGCTGCGTTGTTCATTTTACAGCCTCGGCTTGCCAGGTAAGACCAACGGCTTACTGAGGGTTTTAATTGTACCCGGCAAGATATAATCGCTATGTAAATGGACCGCCACCATACTAATTGGGCCAAAATTCCCTCTTTTGTTATCTACGCCTATAATACCGCTACCGCAGTAGCCACGGGTTTGTCACGCTTCTTTCTTCTCTACTGACGGAACCATCCCTGCGTCATGGACAAGAGTGTACATTACCGCCAGGGCGTTTCATAATGAACGTCACTTTCCCAGGTTTTTAAATACGTCAAATAATGCCGCCAGCTTTCACGTGAACTTACCACAGAGACACAACGCTGACAGCAAGTCAACTGCGAAGGCTCTATTAGAGTTGCCTCTTTACTAGACTCTAGTTTGATGTATGTCCCATCCTCCACTCCTGTCTGTCAACGAAACTTTTCACGGTATAACGGTTCCTACCGCAATATGCAGCAGACCTTGCGCGTCAGTTACCATGTCGATCGACTCACCTCCTAATCGGACCTGAGTCATCGTGGTCGTGAAACGTCGACCATCTGAAGGCTTATTATGTCCCAAATATTATGACTGCGTCTTGAGTCTCCAGAATGGCCCCTTCTCCGCTGCAGAATGATTGTAGCAGAGCAGACTAGCGCGGACCACGTGTAATAATCCGATGAAAGGAAGCGGATGCCTGAGTTTAGTGCGTGAGGCTTGGATGCTGGACCACTGCTCTTTCTCTCTTGACGTCCTCCGGTTGCTGGATGTGATCTCGCCTCGCTGGTGCATTATCTTGTTAAGCAGAAATTGTCCAGACCCCTTTCAATATATATATATATAGGTGTGTGTATTGTACTCGCCGAAGATTAGAGAAAGTCATGAGCGCTAATGACAAATAGAGTGGGTCAATTGAGTTCCACATTAAACTATACTTATCTGGAACTCTTGTGGAACTTCATCCCACAACCTTGAAGTTGAAATTAAAATCGCACTTAGTTGACCAAAACGCTAAGGATGGATTGGCTGTCACTGACTATCGGAGAACTAATGATTTCAGTAAGAAGTGAAATTAAATAATTTCCGGCGGAACGAACCAACCAAACAAAACTTGCGTTTTCTATGTGCAGGGTTTTTTACCTTTCGAAAGTGTTGATCGTGTTATTGGAGCGCAGCTCTTTGGCGTCCGTTCCTGGGTTTCGCGTCGGCGTCGGCGTCGTCGTCGGCCTCGTAACCAGCTCCGCCCCCCTTTCATCCCCCCAGCGCTAGCAGCGACCGACTGATACCGCTGGATGCCGCTGACGCCGCTAGAGAGTCAAGATAACGTGACTGCATAGAACACCGTCGCCGCCATGCAGAAAGAGGAGGGGAGGGTCCCCCCCCCCCCCCCCCTGTTCCTGTGTGGCGGATAGGGTGCTCTTCAGTTGCCGACCCGCCGGTTACTTCACGTAGGCCCCGGCACGTCGACGAATACGTGACCACCTTCCCACGGCTAGACCTGGTTCTTGGCGCTGCGGAAGCGAGGGTATCATATTGTTTGCGTCGGCATCGGCGGCGTTGTCCCTGAAACCAACTCCGCAGCTGGGGTTGACTCACTATCGGCGTCAGCATCAGTCAGTCGCTGCTATCTCTTCCCTCCTCCATTTATCGCGTTGTCCGCTTGCTGCGCGCGCTTCTGCCCTCATCGTTTGCCGCTGGGTGTACACGCCGCCCCCCTCCCCCCTCTTCCTGCGAGTCTCCGGTTGTCAAAGCGCCGGCTCGAACTTAATTCTTTTCTTCGCTCCTCCTCCAATGCAACCCCTGTGCGGTGGCAATCAGAGAGCCAGATCGGTGGCGGCGGATCTGTATATGTGCACCGGCCGAGCCGAAATTGCCGCTGCCGTTCGCCACTGCGCAATTATCTGCCAGTTCTTTCTGAGCCATGAGCGAGACGACCGGTGGTAGTCCTTCGTCTGCTGCTGCTGCTGCTGCTGCTGCTGCTGCTGCTGCTGCTGCTGCTGCTGCTGCCGCTGCTGCCGCTGCTGCCGCTGCTGCCGCTGCTGCTGCTGCTGCTGCTGCTGCTGCTGCTAAACGAGCTGCCAGAGCAGAGGGACCAAGTCGAACATATATCAGTCTATTGCTCCGACCACAAAGCTTCCTTCATGACTGTTAAGAACTGTTAGTGGAGTCTTTGTTAAAGGAATACGTGTGAAAAATAAAAAAAATTCTGTGATAGCGCATACATGTGTTGCTCGATTTCTTTGCCTAAATCTATCGAAAAGGTGAAACAGCTTATTTGCTGCGCTCAAATTTCGCATTCGGAAGTAACGTAATCGTCGGTAATTTTTTTTTGTTACAATGTAACATTGATGAGAGTTGCTGCTGATGCTGGCGTTTTGCGTACAAAAGAAATGCTGGCGTTTTGATAATAATGCGTTCTGATTGGAGCTTGGTGGTCACGGCAGCCATTCCATAAGAAGTTTCAAAGAATGAAACGAAAGTCGTGAAGCTACAAACTATGAGTAGATATTTCTGTCGGTCGGCAATTGTATGCTAATAGGCTATTGAATGGAAAGCGATGTTCTATTCTGAAAGCAGCGCCCTAGTGATTCAAAGTGATTCGGAATAACATTGACAACGTTCCAAGTTCATTCTTCCATCGCAACGACCATCACTTCAGTCGTTTTCGCATTGCACGTCCATACAAAGACGCCAAATTAGGCAATATAACGAAGAAACAAATCCACTGCGCTTGCGTCATCTTCGTTATGTCAGGATGTTGTATGTGCAGCTGTTTCTATTTGACGAAATATTCTCTGTTGGTTGCCATTGCGCTACCAGGCGCGGGCTTCGGGACTTGAAATTGCTCCACTCATGAGGATATTTTCTGCTGTACGCTATAAATACTATACTATGCTACTGACTATACTGAATATATCGACTTGTGATTGTGCTCACCACTTACGTTTTCTCTGTACCTGGTGAACGAATTGTAAGGTAAAGAAGCGCATAGAATGGAGATTCCTTGTATATCGATAGGATTCCGCTATTTAGCTTTTGTAGCGAAATACTTTTTTTAAAATCTGTAACCTCTGTAGTTGCGCAATGATGTGGTTTAAGCATTTAATCGAAGTTTGTTTATGCTTGATAATTATTCGTTTTCCTATTCCTTTCGTAAAGCCTGCTTCAAGTAACGTATAAAAATATTACGTAGTTGCTAATGAAAGATAAATCTGATATGTACGGGCTTGAGAGAAATTGCGTTAGTGTAAACGACCTAATTTCTATGGGTACTGAAAGTGTTCAATATTGACATTAACGAGGTCATTCATTTGTTTTCATAAGCAGATAACGTAATGGCACAATTTTTTAGCATATTGTAGGACCAAGGATATAATGTAACTATTAGTGCACAAAACAAAATACTTGGGATCATATAATTTTTACACCTCCACTCTAGCAACTCTAGCAACACTCTAGCGGAGGATAGCGCCCGAACAAGGAGCGAAGAACAAAAACAAATATACGCTTCTGGCAATATTTGTCGCGCATAGCTTTTGCCAAATTATTGCTGCATTGTGGCATAACGAACAGGAAAAATATATTGGTACTACTGAAGACTGTGTGGCACATACCTTTTACACATGTTTGCGGTTCCAATTACTTCTATCCTAATGGGACGGCATATATTTTTTTTGTTTTCAATACTTTTTCAGAATTACTCAAGTGTATATATTTCGCCAGGAAGAGCGGTGTTTACAAGCTTCCTTCTGATTGCGAGGCTGTAATCAAAAACTATTGCAAAAAACCGTTTCATAATTACGGTGTAGAGAAGAAAGCGGGCTGCCAATAGTGAGCAGTGTGTCCAATTTTGCTATGGTCGGAGTGTAAACTTTAGGTTGTGCTCCCCGGTCAACCAGAGGAAACCTCCTCGCCTGATCACTGCTGGTATGTAAAATAAACATATCATTAAATCAAAATTGTGCTTATTTTTTAGTTTTTTGTTCCTAAATCGGTTGTAGTCACCTGTCGCAAACACACCCAGCCAATTCTGAATGAATACATCGTACATCTCAAGTCAGGGTTTGGCAAAAGAAGAAGAGGAAAATTATATCAATTGACATTTTCAACATTTTGTGGTGCTTCTATTAGCTGATGTCACAATGTGCCAGCTTGTTTGCTGGTGTACCAAGCCACATACCAGCTGTGTGCCCACGCTAGACAATGGTGTTCACAAGCTGGTATGTTGGATCCTAATAGCCTTTTCTGGCTCACAAACTCGTAAAAGGGGATCCCGTCTTTGACACTGGTACTTCCCGTGCTACAAGGCATACATGTTCCCGTGCACAGATTCATGGCATTAGCTACGAGGATTTTTGTAAATACATTTCTCGTGATGGCATTATGCCTCAGTCGTTTTACAGAGGCAGAATAGTGCTTATTCCAAAGGAGGGCGCCGCGCCCTGAAATCCTGATTCTGAGTGGTTCACACTTCATTAAACTGTGACTGCAAGTTGGGCGCATCGATACTTGTCAGGTGCTTGCGGCTGATTTTGAAAGATCTCGTTTGCCTGTACATGACGTGTGCTGTACCTGGCCGTTCTGTCTTCGCGTCACGAACCGTTACTCTTGATGTTTTTTTTGCATACGCGCATGAGAAGGGTTGGCTTTTTGTTTCTCTCAAACAGGCTAAGGAATTCGATAGAGTAGAGCACGCGTAACTTTACATCGTTACATCGGTGCTATGGTTTCGATGTGAAGTGTGTGTCGCATCGCTACGCTCTATACAGGCCTAGCAAGTACGTCGCTACTAAATGCCAAGCAACGACAAGCACTCCTCTGTTGCGAGGTGTGCGCCAGGGGTAGGTAGGTAGGTAGCAACTTTAATGATTCAAAAAAGAACCAGGTGAGGGGGGTAAAGGGAAGTGAGGGAACAGGACGACGATGGGCCCTCAGGCCGCTCTAGATGGCCGGGCACTTTTGAACTTCGGCGACCCCTCGGGCCCAGTTCACTGTCAGAGGCTGTACCTCCGCCTCCCATCGCTCCTGATGTCTTGGCCCGTGCCACGGGGACTTGGGTTTGTTCGGGCAGTTCAGGAAGACGTGAGTAAAGTCGGCTCTGGTGCTAGGACACAAGTGGCAGTGAGGAGAGGTTTCGCCACGGTTTATAATAGATAAAAGGAAAGGGGTCATGACTGTGGCCGTATGAAGTCTGCGCCAGAAAGCCTGGTCGCTTTTAGGAAGAGATTTATGCGGAGGAGGGTACAGCAGGCGGGAATTTCTATAAAATACGGTGAGGTCGTGGTAGTTAAGAAGCCGATCTCTGGCACTAAGAGACGAAGGCACCAGGTCGCTCTCAGCCCGGTTGACGAGTGCTCGGGCTTGGGAGTGAGCGGCCGTGTTGCCTGGGTGTTCGCTGTGCGCAGGGACCCAGAGGAGGGTGATGAGGTGATTCGGTGGAGGGGATGATGCTAGAATGTTTACGGCCGGGGAGTGGATTTTGCGACGGGCATAATTACTAATTGCTGTTTTGGAGTCTGGGAAGATATACTCAGCAGAGGAGTGTGTGATTGCTAGGGCAATTGCTGCTTCTTCAGCTTGCAGGGAATCCTGCAAATTTGGAATGGACGCACTGACTATCGTGTTGTGGAATCCATCCACGACGGCTAATGCGAAAGCTGGTCGGTTTGAATATTCGGCCGCGTCTACGTAAACTGCCGGAGCGCCAGGAGGGTAGTGCTTGTGCAATGTCTTGGCTCTAGCTTTCCGTCTCTCACGATTATGCTCCGGGTGGGTATTTTTGGGAAGAGGCGGAATGTAAAGATTGTTGCTAACAGCGGTGGGAGGATTGCGTGTGGCCGAGGTATGACCGGGTAGGTTTATCCCAATTCGGCGCAGAAGAATTTGGCCGGTTTCGGTATGTGAGAGTCTGTGGTACTGACTAATGAGGTGAGCTTCTACCAGCTCTCCCAAAGTGTTGTGAACCCCTAGTTGAAGTAGTGCTTCCTGTCACTGGCACTCTTTCTGTTGCTGGACTCGCTACTGCGATGTGTGTCCTCATACCCTCGTAAGGAGAGTTTTCCAATGACCGATCAGGGGATAGTGAAAGTCATCAGCGTATATTGGCGTATGCGGAGTATCATTCCAAACTTTATTCGCGACGACCAGAGCGTACAAGGTTTTTTTGGGGGATATTTGCTGAGTACTCCACTTTGTGCGGAGCACAGCTCAATGCCATTAATAGCGACGTTTTGCGCTTTGTTTACTTAACGAGACGTTGCCGGTACTCCTTCCCTTTATGGATGCGTTACGTGTGCTTGGCGTTCACATATACCACAGGGCGGTTGCCCCGCCACATGGGGCAATGTTGTTTCATGTTGAACAAATATGTTTGCAAGAGAGGCCAACTTCAAGCTGTCTCTGAGAACAAAGGTGGCGATTATTGGAAAATCATTGGCCTGTGTGTGTTTACCTGGAACGCGTTGCTGTTGTGCCACGACGTACTAGGGCGACTGACATCTTTTCTCACTTTCTTCTTGTGCATCGAGAAAACAGTACCCGTGCCTGAGGTTGCTCGAGCTTCATCCAAACAAAGGAGGTATCGGTGTGCCCAGTATCACGAAAGTCTCCAGGGATTTAAGTACAAAATTGGTGGGAACGTTGTTCGCCGACCCATTGTACGTACATGGGCGTTCGCTGCTGATCTGCTGGCTGAGCACAGCACACCGAGCATTCGAACGGACGGCCGAGAAGCCACTATGGTTCCGTCAATCCGCGTGTGGGTTTAAACCGTGAACGGACGCTTTATTTCCAGTAGTGAAGCTATTTGAAACCTCATTTGCACGCCTTTATGACTTGCTCGTTTCATCTTGCCTTAACGTGAGTGACGAACTACGGACCGAGGTACAGCAATGGGGGTGATGGGCTAGCAGCTCAGTACCGAGTGAGTGCCAGATTTATAGTGGAAGATGCGTTGGATGGTCCCTTAAAGCAGCAACGCCTTTTTCATGGCACGTGGAGCCTAATGATTGGCGCCCTAACTGTAGAGCCTGGAAACCCCGCAGCATATGTGTTTTATTGCGAAATCAATATTACGCACATAACCAGCCTTTCGCGTAATCCCGGACGGTGCCAAGTTTGGCCTTCAAGCGTCAATCGTGGATGATCTATGACGTCATACCAGCTGCGAGAGATGGGCTGCCAAGTCGAGTCGTCGGGCGATCCCGGATCGTGCCACGCCGGCCGGCTGTTCGACCGCTAGAGGCGCCGCGTTCGCTATGACATACCAGCTGCGACAGATGGGCTACCAGGTCTAGTCTGCCAAGCCAGCCGACGATGTTCCCGCTAGAGGCGCTGCGCTTCCATTTTGAGTGACGGTATAAAAGAGGCGCGCTGCTCCTCGTTAGACAGACGTTATGGACAAGGACAAAGAAAGATTGCGCCAGGTCGCCGCAATGTTTTCGCAACCTACCAGGCTTAATTAAAGCTAAGCGCCAGTTCATTTGTTATTGGAATGTTTTGCTGCGCGCGTAATTTGGCGCGTTGTGCATACAATGGCTTCAGTTCACGGCGGCCAGGGTTCTAAAGGAACTCTATTGTTCTAGCCATAGAGTTTCTTACCTTACCTAGAGGGAAAGCTGTGCTGCCGTCTATGGGAGTTTACATGGAGTTTCAAGACGGCCAGTTCAGCCACCATGGGCGCTCAAAGCATCATGGGCCGGAGAGCTACCGAGTGCAGAACTATAACTTTTGGCCAAACCTAATGTAAAGATAAACGTTGTTCTACAGTAAATAATGCCTTAAGATTGAATATTGTGACTATAAATTGCAAAAAGAGAGAGAAACAGCTTGTCAGTGAGATTTATCCGATATAAGGAATGGCTCTTTCTCCTATTGGCTTAGTTTTGAGCAGCACAAATACCAATATTTCGCACCTAATAGGCAAAATTTGAAACAGAAAAACGTTACAAAAGTATTTATGGTTGTGCAATCACTTAAGGAAGTTTTTAGTTGCATTTCGGAAAACAAAAACCATTTATTGGCGACGTCTGCTTCTGCGCCTTCGCTACTATAGCTTTCGCGGTCTCTGTACGCACCTTCAGATGATGATGACGACGAAAAAGAAAAATCGCAGTAATGCCACTACACGTACCCGAGAAAAACCGACTGTCCCGCAACAAGTAGAACACTGGCCCATGATTCTTAGCGCGCCCATGGTGGCTGAAGTGCAGGCCCTCAGCTTTCCCTCTAGTTAGTGTAAGGAACTCTATTGCTCTAGCCTACGGCGGACGCGTGCCCTCCGGCGGACAGGAAAAACCCTGACGCTGCAGAAATTTTCTTCAGGAGGCATTGCATGAAGTGACCAGGTCTTCTCCTTTTTCCTTTTTTTTTTTGCACCCGCTTACATTCTACCTTTCTGGACACAATTCTTTCATTAGCCACGCATGATGACCTATCCGTATCATCGCGACATCTATGTCTTGCTGCAGAAGCGTGTCGTCTTGCTCGTTTGCGAACAATCGCCTCCTAAGACCGTGCAAAGGTCCGATATGATGCAACTCATGCGGCAGTCACGAGTCCGGAGAAAGGATTTGGCTTTGGACGCCGTCGAGACGCCGCGGACTGTATCAAACGTTTCTGTGGTAATACGTCCGACCCTTTGTTGTTTTATAGCTAGTTATATCGACGAATCGCTGCTCGCGGAAGACGCAGCTCGCTCACGCGACATGCCTGAAACGCTGCAATCATATATCTAGTATAGTAGCCCGAGGACAAGCTTTGTCAACCCCGGAGACAACTGTTACGTCAATTACGCTGCTCCAAGCGGCACTGGTTATAAAGAGGAGGACGGGGTGGAAGCGCGTGGACTGGGGACGAGGACAAGCCTTACTCTGATTATGCCTTGGATTCAGGCACCTCCCTCTTACCTTGCAAATAATAAACTCACCCCCGTAACAATGTGTTCCCATGTCACCGTTTCCCTCTGTTGCTGATTGCGCCTACCTTACTTGCCCTATCACTGATGCTCCTCAGCACATTGTTACCTTTCCTCACACCGTCGTCACATTCACCGCCAACCTCACCTACCTTCTGATTCTTAACTTCGGCGTCTCTTCCCAAATCTTTCCCTAATGCATCGCACTTGCGGGTCTGTTTACACTCACTGATTGCACACTTTCTGCTGTCACACGTGAATTCTAACCTCATTATTGTGCACCCCAGCTCTCAGCCACTTCCTATTCCGACCTTACTTCTGCAATGGTTGCTACGGGCCTGCCACCAGACCACGCTCGCGCCTTGTCACAACTTTTGCATTCCTACAAGGACATCTTCTATTTCGGAAACTGTCCTCTCAGCCAAACTTCCGTTGTGACACACCACATATTAACACCGGCGATGCTAGCCCATGCCACCGCCGACCGTACTGCGTATCTCATTATGAGCGCCAATCATACAGTCTGAGCTCGACAAGATGCTGTCGAACATCATCGAGCCCTCCAGCAGTCCATGGGCATCCCCTGTTGTCTTACTGAAAAAGAAAGACGGCAATTGGAGATTCTGTGTTGATTATAGCCCCCTGACTGCTATATCCAAGAAAGGCATTTGTCTTCTGCCCCGAGTAGTAGACGACGCGCTGGACTGCCTGCATAGAGCGAGCTATTTCTCATAAATTGACGCTAGCAATTAGCGGTAGATGGTCTGGATCATAAAAAACCACTTCTGTTGTCCCGGACAACCTGCACGAATTCAAAGTTATGCCTTATGGCCTCTTCAATGTTCCCGCGACCTTCGAGCGTATGATGAACTCTCTCCTGCGCGGTTTCAAATGGACCACGTGCTTGTGCTACCTCAATGACGTTGTAGTATTCTCTCCGACGTTCGAAACCTACCTCGCTCGTCTTTCTACGATCCTTTCCGTCTTCCGCAATGCCAGTCTCCCGCTGAATTAAAAGCGTGCAGCTTCGACCAACGCAATTTAGCCAAATATATTAGAAACAAGCAGTGAAAAACCAAAAGCAAGAGCAGAAAAAAATAGCGTTTGGAATAAGCTCAATAATGCGCGGTAAGTGACAAAAGAGCATATTGACGCATGTCCCGAGCAACCTGCAAATAGCCAATCATTATTTATCACAGTGTTTCTGTGTTTTTCTCTCCGCTTTCTATTCAGAAAAGCTTCCTTTCAATTATTTGCGTAGCTGTATAGAGTGGCGAAGCACGATCCTATCCAAATGTGAGAATAAGAAACCTCGAAACGGCTTTGCCAGATATTAGTCTTATCTTCGCCGCACTCCATAAACATTGCCGGTTACATTCGCGTTACTGAACTCCCAGTGCTATTAGCAGAAAGGGCATGTCTACCTGATAACCACTTATGCAACGAACCCCGTAAATAAATCACTGCCGTTTTAAATGCTTCTGTTTTCTTTTCTTTCTCGCTATTTTAGAATACTGATCTGGCAGCATAGAAGTAGCATATACTAAAAAAAAACTCGCCTCTTAGAGGCGTCTATGCCTGCATGTTTGATTTTCTTTCTTTTACTAGGCGATTGCGTTTCTAGTTCCATGTGAGAAAATTCTGGTGAATGCCATCAACGAGGATTTGACGTTTTGCAAAGGTATATGTATAAAACCTTTATGCGCATGTCGAGCAGGCAAATGCGAAAAAAAAAACAGTCGCACAGCATTATTATAAATGTGGAACCTTCGAACACGTTCGAGCGGGACAAGAGCATTCACGATGGCATCTTATTGTTCGTGTTTGAATGTTGTAAACAGCGATCTCCCATTGTCCCCTATAAAGTATTTACATAAGGTGTTACAAGATGGCACAAGCGTCGGTAGTTAACAATCACTATCGAGAAATGGCGCAAGCATCGCTGCAAGCTACACGTACGGCTTCATTACGGCGCGTTCGAGAGTTGACGGGGTACAGAGACTTCGGCATCAGAAACTCGACGAGAGTGGAGTGATCCTCACGGGGCTCCGCAGTCACCAGGCAAAGCCGCGCGGAACTTTTCTAGCCTGCTCGTCCTCTCCGGTCTTCGAGAGTACCCCTTTCTTAATGTGGACGAATATTCGCCCTTAAACTTGCTGGGGAGTCTGACAATCTATAGATTCACTAGCATGTTTAATTGCTAGCTGGCGTTGTTACTGCAGCTACACCTTGTTCCTGTGTTACCAAGAGCTCCGTGCGCCGTTGTCGGCGTTCGCTCTGTAGCGCGGGCGATCACGGGTAGGGTCGGCGGTATGGTGTGGGGTGGGGACGGCCATCACGGGGTGGGCTCGGCAGTCAGCCGTTATTGAGCGAGGAAAACGTACTTATCCCCTTTTCCCTTATTAAGTCTCCACAACGGGAAAAAGATGGAAATATAAAGACACACACGGAGTTCCAAAAATGCATGGAGTTAAAGTTTACGTGTTTTAGTCGCTATTGTTTAAATGTTTCCCTAAATATTCGGTCAACAATTGCATACTTTTATTGAGTTCCCTCAGCACACATCGCGCAATAATTCAGCCCATTTGTGTTTCATTTGA
Organism: Amblyomma maculatum; assembly: GCF_055883805.1. Classification (NCBI taxonomy): domain Eukaryota; kingdom Metazoa; phylum Arthropoda; class Arachnida; order Ixodida; family Ixodidae; genus Amblyomma; species Amblyomma maculatum. The sequence goes on along the minus strand of NC_139348.1, from coordinate 86,043,885 downwards.
ACTAATCACTCATCGTAATCAGTGGTTAGCTAGTCGGTTTTGATCAAAACCGAAGTCATGCGTGTGATTTGCGAATTTCAAAATTAGCGTATTTTTACCTTATTGTCATTGCTCTGGCAGCAGGACCAGAATAATAAACTCGGCTTTGGTGTGAATATGTGTAAATTTTGCTGAAACTCTGTGTTTTCTCGTGGTGTGAACGGTCGGATCCCCAAAAGAAAGCCCATATATAATTGTAAAATTGAACAACTGTTGAAAACGCTGATCGCCTCTCTTCGGTGATGCTAACTATAATCCACACTTTCGTAACAATCTGGATGGATTTTTTATCATTATTCGCCTATACAAACATTATGTGTGGCCTAAATTGAAACAAAATTCCTCCAATACCTTAGCCCAATATATGCATTGTCATCTAACTATATAAATTAGCCATTCTTCCTATCCCGTCATTAAAGTTGTATAGAACGGATAGTGGCAACTATCAGTTTAATAGTGATAAGGATCCTATTTAGAAAGTAAGCTTGCGAGGTAGTGGCCATTGCCGTGGTATGAAGATTTCAGGTTGTCTGTATGGCTTAGGGCACCACGCGAGTCGGGGCTTCGCAGGAGCCGCGATATATATTTTTGATGTCAAACCTGGGAATGTGCATGCGAAAGGGAAGAAACCCAGTTGGAAAAACTACAGAAAATGTTCTGTTGTTACGACAGAATGTCCGTGTGGTTTTTGACGGGAAACCTGTAGTGACTTCAGAAATTTCTGTATTTGCAAACTGAACAGAACTAAAGACATCAGCAATATACTAGAGAAAAATTACAGTACAGAAAAGTACCACAGAACTACAGAAAAATCTGACGTTTACGACAGAAGTACAGAATATTCTGTCGTATTTTTGACACTTTTCTGTAGTTTGTTTTCGACTGGGAAGCACCTATAATCATTTTATTGCAAAAGAACAGAAAAGTGAAACGAAGTTACAATACTTAGATCGCAGATTATTCCATCGTCAATAATGTTTTTTGTAATCTTCGGGGAAAGGAAATTCAGTTCTTTTCCGCAAGGCAAGAAATCTAACCTTAGGCAGGCAATGTAACTAAGTTAGATTCAGATAAGGAAAGTTTTTGCAACTGGTAAATATAACATTAAACAAAAACTGCCTTCCTATCATTGAAACAGTCTGCAAAGACCTTCGCTTCCTGATAAGGACAATAAATGCTACAGCTTGAAACAAAGCGGAATTTTAGTGTTAAGGAACAGTCATGTACTCCACGTGTACATGATGCAGTAAGGATGGAAGAACACAATCTGCTGCGGTTTATTTTTTAAAAGCGCGCAGCACACCTAGGCAATCCACCTTATACTTTTTCCAGTCCGTAGCATTAAAACTTTGTTCAGTGAAGTGTACTAAACAAATAATACATGACAAACTGCGACTGAAGACGTGCCGTTTCCTTTTCTCTTCCTTGTGCCTTACTTGCGCATCTAAGCTGCTAGAAGAGAATCTGTGCTGATGACATGCAGGAAGGTTGCTGAAATGTTCGATACTGCTTTGACGGTTCCTTTCAACAACTTGTCGACTTTGCTTGGTGTTCTACGAGACAGCTATCTCCCTGGTCTGCATCTACAAAGGAATGTAATATTAAAATAAGAGACAATTACTGCGCAAAAATCAAAGTAGCTGAATCATTCATTTGACAGGATATGTAATTTTATTGGCAAGGATTTGACAGGATATGTAATTTTGAAATCTGTTCGACGGCAAAAGTTTCGTTTCTTTGCATATAACGCATTGAAACTGCAATTATGTAGACAATTGTCTTTAGAAAAGCGAAGCACGCGATCCGCGCAAAGCTTGCATTTATTCTGTGATTCGTGATTACGTGGTGACATTGGGATACAGAATTGAACATCTTCGCAAGTTGCAGCTTCTGCAGTATGCAAATTCGTTTAGTGTGTCAGTTGACATAAGCACTTGATAAAACAACCTTTAACTAAGTTGTAACAGTTTATCCAACTTTTGTCTTACGATGGTAGTCCGATGAAATAGGCTAATTAGAAATTTTAGCAAGGAAACAGGAGTGACAGACTGCATAATATACTGGTAGCCGCACGAAGACGTCTCGCCTGATGATACTTGACAATATTGAACACGGTGAGTTCGCTCGCATAAAAAGCTCTTTATTGACAAACATTATCCCACAGTGCAGCCGATAATCGCCTTGTAGACAATTATTGGGAAGTTATTGTTCCAAATGTCTCGCTACATTCCTGGACACTTGTTAGTTTCTCGACTTTATGTCTGCTGCGCTCTGGAAGCTTTTCAAGGCAGGATTTTATCTGAACTTTGTCTTTTGTTGGCTTCATCCACAGCATGAATTCTTTTGATGCTAAAAATAAAAAAAGAATATGTAAGCAAAATTACCTATTTTTATATACAAGCCGCCAATATATTACGGCGAGGCAGATACAGCCATCAACATTGGCTAAACCGGCTTGACCTATTGTTACAGAGGCATGACTCGCCATGCCTTGTACAATGTCTTGGCAGTAAGCATTTTTCAGCGAAAACCTCTTCCAATATGCAGCGCCAAAAAGTTAAGCCATGACTGAAATCAGATTATTTCTCACCGCTCACACAGCTGGAACATTTCCACCGACCACCAATATTCCCTGTCGTGCTATCGATGCAGATCACGCCTCATTGAGCACAAGTGATGAGCGTAGGACGATTTTCAACTTTTCCAGGGCGGGTCCACTACGCCACCCAGGCGCGCTGTTTTTCGGTATGCAGTTTTTTTCTGCGACGCAACTGGCGCTGAGAATAATCGCAACGCATTGCGTTCAGCAGGTTCGCTTTCAGCTCGGCAGAAGCCAGGAGAAGCGAAACAGAAAACGGAATACACCTTCTTGAGCAGTCTATGACCTTCGGGGCTTCATTGACAAGCTTTGTCCTGCGGCAAGCGGGCAGCGTAATCACTGTACTTGCTCGGAAGATTTTGCAGAAAGCCAGGCAGCTTCATGTGGCTGTATTTCCCAGGGGCATTAGAGCGGACGCTTGATGAAAGCATCTTTTGATCTTGCTCTATAATTTCGTGATGCCGCAACGACACCATATATATAGCACGAGTAATTTAAACACCCAATAGCGGTAGCATAGTAACGTGGAACAGATCCGCCAAAAGTTCATCCGAAAACTTTGTGATACTTTTGAACCTGCGCAATGCTGTATCAATGATGGTACTGATGTGTTCGCTCCATATGAGATCTGAAGTCATTGTGACACCTAAACATTTGTGCTTGTTTACAAAGGTAAGTGCAGTGTCATTCATTTTATACACAAAATTAGAAGGCTGTTTTTTCTTGGTTACTACCATTGCTATGGATTTGTTTGTGTAGATTGACGTCTGCCAATTATTACACCATTCAGCAACTTTTTCTTATGATCTGTTAAGAATGACGTGGTCTCCGTGGCTTCTTATTTCTCTGTATGTTTGATCTCACAGTTCATTATGGTAGTGATATCGTTAATAAAGATAAGAAATTGCATGGGTTCAAGAACCGAGCCTTAAGAAACTCCGGATGTGACATACGAATCTGAATTTCAAGGGGTGGTAAAAGACGAATTGTGAAAGTTGATGTAAAAAGTTGATGTAATTGTGAACGTTTATGTAAATCCTAGCCAATATTTCGCTGTCACTAATGAAACCCATCAATTTTGCGATTAGTTTCAAATGACACGCAGTCAAATGCTTTAGCGAAATCTAGTAATATGATGTCAAGTTTGCTGCGATTATCAATACTTAAATCAAGGTCGTGGACTACTTCCGTTATTGGAGTTATAGTTGATAAGTCGCTGCGAAACGTGCTGATGACGTGGTATAAGTTAGTGTTCTAAGAACTTAGTAAGATGCTTTAAAATTATATGCTCTAGAACTCAGTTTGATGAAGTGTTCTAAGAACCTAGTTAGATGCTTTAAAATTATATGTTCTAGAACTCAGTTAGATGCTTTCAAATTATATGTTCTAGTAATTCGCATGCATTTCTAGTCAGTGATATTGGCCTAAAATTCGATACTAAAGAAATGCTGCCTGATTTATGAATCGGTAATACCTTGGCTATTTTCCAGCCATCTGGCAGTTTGCAGGTACCAAGACGGAGGAACTTGCTGTATGTTCATGGGTATCGTTTTACAAAAGCAATTGGAATTTCATAGGGACCGGTCGCTTTCTGATCGTCCAGCCCGAGTAGAAGAATAAATATTCCAGCGTAAGTAATGACAAGAGAATCAATTTTCGGCACATTGTATTTTCTGTGTCGAGTATATATGAGCAGTTATCAACCGTAAACACTGACCGAAAGAAATCATTATGTGCATTTGCCGCTTTAACCCTCTCCTCTACTGGTAGATGAGAGGCATCCCTTTTACCACCGCCAAAATGTTTCCAGAACAATTACGGGCTATTGGTGAGGAAATCTGGAATGTAACCTGGGAGTTGTGTTGTCTGTTTTTTTTTTGCATTTTGTTTAAAGTCTGAAATAGCGTTTGTTAGTTTAGTTTTTTTTTATAAGCTGTTGTTCCTTTCGATTTAATGTTTTGTCGAAGCCTTTTAACGCGACGTTTTGCTTGAATGACTTCACGTTTAATCCAGCGATTTTTTGTTGCAGGCCTTTTCGTTAACAGAGGGACAACATGAGATATGCAGTGAGTTACAATATTTTAAGGCCAAATGCTCACAAAGAAGTTACGTTACCGACCGCCAAATTCGAAGCGACCAACCAGAAGTCTCATCGTGTCTAGCATTCCTGCCACCTGCAATCCCGCACTTGAACGCGCGCCAAGGAACGCCACACGACAGGAGTGATGGTGATGGTGTACCGTCCAAAGGCACACTTGTCAGAGAATGTGACAAATACTGCGCCTTTCCTTTCCTGTAAACCAATTATATTTATATGTAGCACTGCAACGAACGCCGATAAAAGGCAAAAATGAGAGACAAATGATAGGAGAGGAAGGGTAGGCTTTCGTCATTCCCTTCTTAAGAGACCCTCTAATTTTTTTAGACGTGAGCCGAAGAGCGTTGATACCAGTGTTTATACTAGACGACGAGATAGGTAAGGATGCTTGCATCGTCAGCTCTGTTAAACTTCGGTATTATTGTTAAAGCAGTTCGAGGTATGCGGTAATTCCCAGAGGTAGAATACAAATCGGACTGTCATGGTCGGAGATACCTTTGACGATGTCATTCTGTGTCTTGTCCAAGGAAAAGTTTTCACTGAGAAATATTAGATCAAGCATACTTTTCGATGCATCCTGCGTTCGCTTTGGACATGCCACTTTTTGGCGAAGGCTGAAACTCAGCATTAAATCGACGATCGCATGAGATGCAGGGGATGAGGGATGCATGTTATTCTAAACCATTTCAGGTAGATTAAGATCACTCATGAGTATCCCGCGTGAATTTCTACAGCAAATATGAGGTTGCATGAACTCATGAATAAAACTTATGAACTCGTGCCCCGAAGAAGGGCTTCGATAAACACATCATGCAAAAATATGACCACCGTTTGTTGATACCTTACAAAATATGGCCTCAGCATCCTCTACGTTTGGCAGTTCTACGAAAGAAATGTACTTTTTTTGTCAGTAATGCTACACCGCCACCGCGTGTTTGTCTATCTTTACGAATTACTGGATAGTTTAGAGGGGCGATTTCACAGTTCGAGATATCTGTCGACAGCCATGATTTAGCGATGCCTACAATATCAGGTTCGTACTCTAGAAGCAAGTTTTCAAGATTATCAGCTTTGCTGAGGATACGTCGGGCATTTATATTTAATATGGTTAGATCTTTGAATGTACCTTGCGACAGGTGACTGGTCCGCTCACTACGTAATTTTTTTTTTTTAACAGAGCTGTGTCACTTCTTCCAACATTCCATGCATATGTGCGGCTATTGATATAAAGCTTTTCAAATGGCAATGATACCCTCGCTCTTTTATCAAAGTGAGATATGGTTTTTTCCCACAACGTTTTGCATTGTTCTTTAATTTTTTTGGCGCGAAGTCGTCCCTAATCCATAAGTCTGTATACTTTAGTTTAAAGCCCTTTTTCAGAATTGCAGTCTTTTCTCTTCCGTCCAGGAGTGCAAGAATGACCGACTGCGTTTTATTGGGTCCTGGTCTACCTAAACGGTGAATCCACTTGACGTCAACTGGGTCTAGTTCTAGGGTGCCCTGTATTATTTCTTTATTCACAGTACTTTAAAGAATTCTGTTGGTCTCGTCTTCACCTTGAGGGAAGGCCGTATATGATCAGGTTGGAACACCGACTGCGATTGTCTACATCGCCAATTCGTTTCTCAAGCTTATCGATGACATATTCAATATCTGCTAACTGTTGGTGGAAGGGGGCCACAGAATTTTCCAGTCTTGTGAGGGTGTCTAGCTTCTTTTCAATTTCTGCCAGTTTTAGCGCCTTTATATTTATTTATTTATTTATTACAGAGTCCTACAGCGCCCGAAGTCATTATTTTTAAGGGGGAGATGACAAATAACATTGTTAGAAACGCCAGTAGTATAATGAAAATACATAAATATGAAGAAAATAACACGACGCAAGTGATAATGCAGAATGAGAAAAAAGCATCTAAAGGGGGCAACTGCGTGACGAATAAAGTAATAAAAACACTCATAAACAAAGTGATGTAGAAAACACACGCAAGAAAACTGGGCGCAACGTCACACATCTGATAAAAAAAGCCCGAAAAATCGCTTACGTCTGAGGCTAATTGAGGCTATTATATTATTATTGGGAAGGACACAACTCGGTGCAATCTATTTACCTCGCAAAATATATATGGGCACATAACGCGTCACGGAATATGTGTGCGGCATTTGAAACTGAGGTAGACGTAATAAGAGGCATCATTCATAATCTCGGTGACATCATCGCGTTAAAGCAATTTAGGTATATTTTATTTAACACGGAGATAAACTACTGAAAAAGAGGAATGGAGGTACAAAGATTTTACAGTTAGCAACCACGAAGTAGATAAATGAGATGGGAACTATAAAACAACATTGCTAGAATGCTAGGGGAAGGTTCATAAATGGATCCAACTGGACCGTTACTCGTAGCACATCTTACGAGATAGCGGAGGCAGATTAAACCCAAATACGTGCACTCTCACTACTCTAAAGCGTTCCCTTTAAATATTTTTTTAGAAAGCACTTCTTGTCTCAGTATATTAAGGAATATATAAGGTTATGGTCTTGGTTTGTTTATGTATGTGTCTTAATATTTCCGTATAATCAGGCGGCTAATCTTATGGGAGTAAGCTATGTACCTTCTTAGGGGTTACTGTGGAATGGCGTGCATTGCACCCTGTCCGCATTCAGGGATTGCTGCGAATCAGCCCAACATTTTCCTGTTCCCGGGTGGGCGCATATGTGAGAATAGCACACTACAATGAAGCATGTCTTCACAATGGTTACGTATCAGCTCTATTTGTAGCTGAAATAGGAAATTTCCAGTAAAGACAAGTGGCGTGGACGGTTGCGTGCAAATAGTTGCGTCTGGCACAATACCTAATTGTTCACTGTACTCTTAGAACCAACAGCTAAACCTATAGTACAGACTGTTACCAGGAGGCAAACGCCTTCACTCCATTCCAAAACCCTGAAAGGATGTTCCTGTCACACCCAAGTGTTCAAGCAGTCATTTTGTTTACGTACTGACAACGATTATAACAGATTTCCAGCTGAGATGGTGGAATCGTCAGCGATGATATCATTCATACCTCTATTCTAATCGTACTTGTTTTTATGCGAATAGCTCATATCTGTGAATTAATTCATGTACAGTTCCCAAAGTGTGCAATGAATGTTTTCGTATTTGGTTGCGAGACTGGGGTAGGTGATGCTATTATATTGCTGTTTTTCCTTCAACGCGTAAGCTGGGCTGCCTTCTTTTTTCGGGAGCACATGTTTAGGTTTTGTTTTTATTTATCCGTTTACTATTTGCTGAACATTTCTTTTTGAAGCAGCTCTCAGTTATATTAGAGCATTAAGCAGTGTGTTTCGAGAATTTGTTTTGTATATTTCAACCAAGTCCGTGCCAATCCTGCTTGCGGCCATTTGCAATGCTATGAGTACTTTGTAAATAACGAAATAAATGTGTGGTACCCGGCGGGAGTGCGCTATATTCTTTAAGGCCACAGGCAAGTGCGGTCAATTCAGCATACATGCTTGCAACCCTCACGGACCGCACGGTGTTCACACAGGACTGCCCGTAGAAAATAAAGTTTCTAGTGCGAGGCAGGTAACGGGGAGAAAACATATTACGCCGCCCTATTCCTGGAATGACCAGGCTGTAAAATACCTTGTGCTGCTGTTAAAGAGCAACAAGATAAGATATTTGAACGTCCAACAGATATATCTTGATATATCTTGCGTGATCACGTTGCAGAACAATACAATCATGGTGAATGTTTAATATAGTGTAATGCTAGTTGTTATAATAACGGAAGTAAGAAAACACGAGCCAGTGTGCCCCAAGCAACCTATCTTGAAAAACGGTTCAGTATTGCGTTGCGAAGTTGCTAAACGAGCAGATATTGCTGGAGTCTAAAATGCCTTGAGCTGCACGTACTACTGCTACCATTGGACGCAGCTAGTTTATATCAGACTTTTAGAGCGAAATCTCCCAGTAACGGTGTGCACGCAGAAACTGCGGCTAGTTATTGGTCACTGCAGCTGTGCCTGCTTTCTGCAACGAATGTAAGGTTGGAGCTAAAGTAAATCTGCAGGGCACACCACTGAATAGGTTCCGATGCTTTTGAGGTGGCACACATGGGACAAGTAGCTAAAACACTTTGAGGAAACGTAATTTAACAGAGCACGTTGTTGGGCTAGTCGGTCATACATACTTAAAAAAGGGAATTGCGCTAATAAAGACACGGACGAGAAGAGGACATGTCCTCTTCTCGTCCGTGTCTTTTTTAGCGCAATTCCCCTTTTTAAGTACTTTGAGGAACCAAGCGTTTTACGCTGTTTTTGTTCATTTGCTGTCAGAACGTTAATACCGTCCGAATCCATTTTCATGTACTCTTCTCGGTGCTGTGCTCCCCTTTAATACTTTTAAGCGTCGCCCGTGCCTTTCAGTCCAGGCAGGCATGAGAGCTGCGTCATGAGTTGTGCTGCTCTTGGCCTTACTTTGGAACAAATTTCTGGCAATTGTCACTGGATGAAATATCAGAAGCTGATTGCCCATTCCATATATTGGTTTCTATCTACCCAACAAAAGATTGGAAAAATGTTTATACTATAAGAAACACTTTGAAACAGCGCTAGCACACACAACCGTAAACGATAGACGACCGACGAGACACAGCGCTTGTGGCTGGTCAGTCGTTTATCGTTTATGGTTGTGTGTGGTAGCGCTGCCTTAATTTTTTTACTGTAGTCAAAATGAACAAACTCGTCCAAAAAAGAAGTGTTAACAATATGTTTACATGCGCGGAAAATATTCTGAACTGCGAGCCACGATTGAAATCAGTTACAATAAAACTGACCTTTTCGAGCTAGCATCTGTAAAAGTGCTCGCACGTAGAATTTCAGTACCAATGATAGCTGGGTCCTTAAACATCGTAAATCGCGACGGCAGTAGTGCCGCTCCCCTGAAGGATGTCGTCGTAATAAATAGATGGAGCTCGAACATGGAGGCTGGCTACAGTTTCTGACATTATTGGTGCATGTTTTCTTAAAGCAAGGAACATAAAGTCTTTTATTACTCCAGCGAAACAATCCTTAATTATAATAGATACTTTTTGCCTCTTCATGTTAGCATTAGCTGCAGGATCGCTTGGTACGAGCAGAGGAGTCTGTGCTTGCGCGCCTCAACTTGCAATTTATTTATTTATTTATTTAGAACATGATAGTAAATACACTCGACTCGGCAGGCCCTCAACACTGCATACTTCTATTTTGACCTTCTTGTTGAAACTCTGATAATGCTCTCATGACATAAGAAACCATCGCCAGCAGCCGACGAAACGAAATAGCCTGGCTGCTTCGTCATTTTGGAAACAATGTATTTCTACTTGGCGTCTGTTGGTGACCTGGGCGGTTTCATGAAAGAGCCCCATTTTTCACCGTCCGCGCAAAATGGCAGTAGTTTAACGTCCCTATATTGACCTGAATTGCAAAATCGTGGGCGCACAAATAGAACTAGAAAACAACGTGCAATGGGCAGCGTCACGTTGCGTTGCAGTTTAAGAAGCGAGGTGATACGCCGTGGGAACCACAACGTATTACGTTGTGGTTTAAAAAGGAAGTACAGAATGCACTCTTTCCAAGAGGGATTTCGGCATTCGAGTGCGAAGCCCGTGAAAGAATGTTTCCTCCCGGTTCTGTGAGCCTTTAAACAAGATTCGGGTTTATTTTTGATCAAATTTAGTAGCTCATATGCACCAAATATGTAACAGCCAATAATAAACGGGCCCCAAAAAGAAATCTTGTACGCTTGAAAGGACCCACCGAGAGCGTAATAATTTTCTCTAGATTCGACTTTGTGAGCGCACGTTAAAGATCGCCAGGTGGTCGAAATTACTCCGTAGCCCTCCACTACGGCTCCTCTTTCTCTCCTTCCACTTTCACTCCCATGTTCCTCTTTTCCCTTACGGGGCGGTTTAGGTGTCTACAGTAAGAAGTGTGACTGATATTGCGCGTTTCCCTTCCTGTGACCCAGAGTCAGTAGCAGGCCCGTGCATTTTCTTTTCCTTTTTCCTACAGCCACAACAACACTCGCAACGACAAAGGTTGGAGGATGCATGCACTTTACTCCTCCACACCCACCCTGTGTTCATAACCACATCAAGATGTATATTTCACAGCCTTCCTATTGCACGAGTCAGGCCAGCCTCTCACAAAAAAAATGGATTGCTGCTGGAAGGAGAAGCCATACTTACCTCCTTTGCACTCTAGGCTCTTCAGAACAAAGCAGTATTTGTCAGCATGTGTCACCAAATACCACTTGCCGTACTCTTGAAAATATTCTTTACCTAGAGAAAAACAAGTTATACCTAAAATAATGGCGATTATTGTTTACTAAACGCAAAAGTACGTTTTCTACCGCAACTCTTTCTTCCTGCTTTCATTCACTTTGTAATGAACTTTCGTACACACAATATGTACCAAATGTTCTCACGTGAACAGCCATGCACACGAAATGGAGGCGAGATAAGTGTACTTGTTGCATCGGAATGCGTTAGTATGCAGTGTGCACCGTCTGGAGCTGTAACATCGATTGCCTCATGCGACTGACGCATATCCAGAAGAGAAAAAACTGCTGTAGTGTCGACGGCACGAAATGAAATCTAAGTGGCCATGTACTAAGAAATCAACGAATGATGGCTATAGAACCTCTTTGAGTGCCCTCTGTCGCCCTCGGCCTAATGGCCTATGTGTATGGCGCATGTACCGAGGTTGAAAGAAAGAGCGGCACAGATGAAACTTCTTGAAGATAACGATATTTACTGCAAGTGCAATAGTGCGGCAAAATAGAATTTGGTCAAGTAGCGATGACTACCGCGCCGCGTCAGAGTGTTGCTGTTTTGCGCCAGGCCTGACCGATTGAGGTGATAGTATAGTTTTTGTCCGAGCCAGGAAGGCTTCTCCTTTCCTTCTGGCGTGCGTTTGAAATAATGCCGCAACAGTGGATAGTTGGGTTTTCATAATAACTTACTATCGCGCTGTATTAAACCCACAACCAACACCAAACGACAAGAACACTGCACAGGTAACGCGCGAGCTTATTATCTGTTACATATACTCTGTAACAGTAAAGATAAAGAAAAATACACGAGAAACTAGATAGATGTCGGAGTTATACGTCACGACACCAGGGTTCCAAAAACGCTTTTCATATTATTAAACTTTAGCTCTTTTTATCGATTCCTAATTGGCTTTTGTACCACGCCTGATCGCCTGACCTCAATTTCAATGAAACTGCGGAAAGAACGCTAGATGCAAATGACTGCCGTGGCCGAGTTTCAAACTAGAGCAAGAAAGAATAGACCAACTTCCTTGGCCAATGCACGAGAGCGCTATGATAATGCCGGAATTTTTTTTGCATAGAAATATGGCATCCCCCAGTCTTCAAACATGACTTAACCAGATCGCATCCCTAAATCAGTCATACACAGACGCACCACCAAAACCTCTCTCTTTCCCCACGCATAAAACCTCCTTGGCAGGCAACTGATAAAAAGAAACCCTCCGCATCATAGCAAACAATTATTTGAACAGATAATTCTATGAACGTGGTGGCTCTGCGTGATGATCTGTCAGGCGGATCTTTCACACGCTAAACTGTACCATGAGGAGCAAAATCACATAAAGGGAGAACATTTTCGCTGTAGGCAAAACTCAGACTGTAGGGCCTAATAACCGTTCTCTTTTTGCGAAATTTTGCTACAAATGTTCTAAATAAAATATGGCTTTACGGAAATACAAACACTGATCTCTTGTTCTGGGCTGCTGAAACAGACTACAATTCACTGACCGTGGCTCAAGTGCTTTTGCGCGAATCCATGTTTTGACTGGTAAGGTTGACTTGTGAAATTTAAAACAGGAAGTCTTTGCGGCCAATTGAACACACATCTGTTTCAGCCTCCTTATTACACTCGTCTATAAGGCAGAGGTGAGGTACTGCATACATCTGTATAAGAATATCATCGCAATCAGTAATATTTTCATATCTCTTCTGGATTGACGACAGTTAATTTAACGGAACGCCTACAGCAACGCACGTAAAAGAACTCTACAATAACCCCTCACTGATATTAACTATAGGGAATACCTAACGAACGAATGGGCTCTTAGTTCCGTGCAAAAACCGGTAGGAGAGAACGAGGTCTTGCTGTCGGAAGCAGGAAAATTTTCATGCAAGTTGATGAACAAGAAAGTACTGAAGAGTAGCTCCGCCAGCTTCCAGAGGGTCAAATAAATAGTCCTGATGCATAGGCTCACGTTGCAGCTGCCACAAAACTTTAGCCAAATTTCTCTATGTACTACTATCCTTCTTTCCTTGCACAGAATAGATAAGCTTCAAAACCAAAAAGACATTGGAAATTTCTGCTCCTGCAAACAAAGACTGTTATCTACCCTGCCAAGCCAGTGTTTGTCATATAAATGAGGAGGTGTGTAAATTCCTTTGAGGCCTGTTATTGAGATACTGATGCAAGATGACCGCTAAATAATGTTTTACAGTCCATCAATCAAGAAGTCAATAAAATCAATTTGTTCAAAGGATAGTAAAACATACATGTGAGCCATCTGAACCCTTAACGTTCTTGGCTAGACATGTATCCATGAAGGAAGTAACAAATTTTTACAGGATAGTACTGCTTTTTACATCAGTTGCTTGTATCGTGAAATAAAACAATCATCACGAAACTGCAAAGTGAAACAAGCAAGGCATTGTTGAGTAGTCATACAAACAGCAAAACCTGACTAAGAAAGCACATCAATGCTTTATAATGGAGTCGCATAACCACTTCTAAAGAACGTTTGAAGGCCGTATCATTACGACATTTTTTGCCTCATTGTTGTCAGCAGGAGCTATCGGCAGAGGCTCTCGGCAGAAAGTGTCACGTTTTATGGGAGATAGACAAATAAGGGAGACTTGGAATGGGAGCATTTAGGGATAAGGGTAGACGGAGAATACCTCTGTAATCTGCGACTTGCTGATGACATTGCCTTGCTAAGCAACTCGGGGAATGAACTGCAAATAATGATTGGTGACCTAGACAGGAAAAGTAGAAGGGTAGGCTTGAAAATCAATATGCAGAAGACTAAGGTAATGTTCAACAGCCTCGGAAAGGAACAGCAGTTTGAATTTGGTAGCGAAGCACTGGAAGTAGTAGGCGAATATGTCTACTTAGGACAGGTAGTAACCGCAGATCCTGACCATGAAAAGGAAATACGAAGAAGAATAAGATTGGGATGTAGCGCATTTGGCAAACACTCACAGATTATGACTAGTAGCTTAACGGTATCGCTCAAGAGGAAAGTATATAACAGGTGCGTCTTGCCTGTACTCACCTATGGGGCTGAAACGTGGAGGCTAACCAAGAGAGTTCTACTTAAGTTGAGGACAACTCAGAGGGCTATGGAACGAAAAATGGTAGGGGTAACATTAAGAGATAGGAAGCGTGCAGAGTGGGTCAGAGAAATAACTCAGGTTATTGACATTCTAGTGAAAATTAAGAAGAAATGGGCATGGGCAGAACATGTAGTGCGAAGAGAGGATAACCGATGGTCGCTGAGGGTAACAAACTGGATTACAAGGGAAGGAAAGCGTAGCAGGGAGCGGCAGAAAGTTAGGTGGGCGGATGAGATTCAGAAGTTCGCAAGGGTCAAGTTAATGCAGCTAGCACAGAACCGGGTTAAGTGGAGAAATATGGGAGAGGCTTTCGCCCTGCAGTGGGTATGGAACTGTATATGGCCCTGTAAAGGGTTCTGGGAAGACAGTATCACACAGATTGCAGAACTTTTCCCTGTTTAAACCAAACAAATTTTTCATAAAGAAACGCACTAAAAGAAATCTAACACTACTGATGACCTCCCTGTAATATTTATAAACCCCGCACGCTACTTTTTCTGTGGAGACAACAACTCAGGCAGCAGGCAGCCTACCCTGGCAGACGGCGGGCAAGAATGGGTCGGAAACATTGCGGAAAAAGAAAAATTGATTTTCACCTGGCGTAAAAAGAGAAGCCAGAGCACCAAACCACCATCTTTAACCCTCCAGAACAGATTCGTCCTGCTACAGCGTTCCCATTCCGCCGCCCAAATGAAAAAGGCGAAAATCATATGAAGCTTTTGTACGTTGCCTGCGAACAATGCAACACTTGCAACGCGTACCATAGCTTGCTGAGGAAAAAAAAAAGATTACATACTGTAGCTCTGGCGAAAATAGATATGTTGGCGCCCTTCCACTTCTCTGCTTTCTCCCGTGGTTCTTGCGTCTTCCCTTTACAATATTGTTCACTTTGGCGGTAACTATCCAGCTCGATACCTAAGTACTTGGTCAGGGTCTTCGCCCACGTCACATTTGAAAAGCGGACAGGCTTCGATGGCCACTGTCTATGCATAGTTACAACGTAGCATTGAAGGTTGGGTCACTGACCAAGTCAAGACATAAAAATGACGTTTCGGGTCCCATACGGGGCCCTCGTTCTGTGACAGTCCTAGTGTGAACAAGGGCCCCGTATGGGACCCGAAACATCACTTTCATTTCTTGACTTGGTCAGTGACCTAACCTTCATTGCTGTGTTGTAATAATGCTTCACCCTGATCAGACGGTGCTCCGTCGAACGTTAGACTATGTCTATGCATAGCCCAAGGCACTTGGCCCAGTCCACACCACTATCGCTAAATGGGGAAAACCTCGTGGACACATTTGGCAGCCTCCAGTACGCTTTCCTATTCAACCGTAAATACAGCAACAATCGTCAGCGTACGCCAACAACTTCACCTCGGCTGTTTGTAACTTAAGCTCATGAATGGTGTAGTTTTTCATTATTTTCATACAAAAGGTCTCAATGTAAATACAAAACAAAAGAGGGCTGGGGGGTAGCCCTGCTGCACCAAACGCTGCAAGCTTATGGGGGCCCCCAGATTCTTGTGTAAGATAAATCTTGTCGTGCAGTTTATGTACCACGCCCTTGCAGATACCTGAACCAACGCTCCCACGATCTAAAATGATTGCCAAATTTCGTGAGCACCACAGTCGAATGCTTTCTCGAAGTCGATCTGGAGCATAGCTAGGCGAACATACCAGTCATAGCAACATCAAGAACACTTCGCGCCTTATGAATATGGGAAAACATCGAGCGTCCTTTTACACCACATGTTTGGTGGGGACCAACTATGTCCTTGATCACGGTCTGCAACCTTCCAGCTGGTACTTTCATAACAATTTTGTACTCAACGTTTGTAAGCGCTACTGGTCTCTAAGCTGTCAGCAGTTGTAATTTATCTATCTTACCCGTTTTAGGGGTGGGGACGGTGTGTGATAACGCATATGATGGAGGCAGTTAACACCTAAAGCATCGTTAAAAACTATAGTCAAGATAGGGATAATTTCGTGCTTGAAGTGTTTGGTTTTTACAAACACGCAACGCCCCGGATCGTGAAACGTTCATAATTACCCTTGTGTACCGTGATCATAGTGGTCTCCACGAGTGACAGATACTGTGTCTTTATTTCCTGTAAACGAATTATAGAAAGCCGGTAATCTTTGCTTTGAATGGAATGCTGATTTTGGTGGACAAGCGACGCGCTATGTAACGCCTGACAAGTCATGACATCACCAGGGATTCATGCATATACGAAGCTGACCCCGCCGGGCGTCCGATCCAGGCGTCCTTGTGGCGCCTTTCATTCTGCTCTTCCTCGAACGCCGCCCCACACAGCAAACAGAAGTAGACCCAGATGTCTAGGAGGCGTTAGTGCAGCAGGCATCAGAGGCATTTCAAACTGATTTACAGGATAGAGAAGGCGCAGTATGTGTCAAAATTCTCCGCGGACCCACGTACCACGCCTTAAGGAAGAAAGGAAGGTGGGAGTGAAAGAAGAAAGGGAGATAAAGGTGCCGTAGTGCAGGGTTACGATCCACCTCGCTGTAATGGATTTCGCCTCATTGTACTTTAGTGGTCCAAAGTGCATTTGAGAGTATTTTATTGCGATAGCAATACTGCGCCAGGTTTTGAGCCATCGCGTATCCCCTGCGGACGCTACGCTTGACTTTAAACAGCCGAGGAAGAGGAGGAGCAGAAGAAGAAGAAGGCTGGTAACTTACACTCTCGCCTCATACTCTTAAAGAATGAGCCTAAGTGTCCCCAATAATGTAGCACCTTATACTGATAGGGCGTGATAGGGGAATAATGTAGTTGGCAAGAAAAAGCTTCCGCCGTTGCTAACGCAACTCAAATAGTTTTAACCAGAGTTAAACCACAACTAACCGTTTTGTTTCCGCTATGGAAAAATTACTTTTATTTAAATTCGCAGGTTCTTTCTTCCAAATTATGGCAAGAGCATTCAGACCGGTTAGGTTACTGTACATATTATTAATTAAAAGGTTAAGTCGACCGTTAAAACTTTTTGGATGAAGTGGATGGACAAAGGCAGAAGGCAGTTTATGTTATAATTTATTATGTGTATTACTACATATGCTAGTTTTTTTTTTTAATCCCACGTAGATAAGCTGGTCTAATATCTTAGTCAAAAAACCGTGGAGAAGATCCTTCTGTGGGCACAAATATATGCGCTTTCAGATGCCCTTTCTCGTCTGTTTGCGTCATCCCCTCAGGAAGAAGAGACTTTACCAGATGAAACTGTATCAGTTGCCCTTATATCGTTTTGAATTATCAGGGAAGAGTTTGAGCAGGCGCGGTCGGAAGACAGCACACTGCAAGAAATCAAGGTCTACATTGAATCTTCTTGACCTGCACACCTATCTCCGCTGGGTGAGCTTTACCCCTTCTTCAAACTTCGCGACGAACATACGGTGGTGGACAATTTGATTTTGCGTTGCGAACGCCTTGTGGCTCCCGCATAACTTACACCGTGGATAATTACCACTGCTCATGAGGCGCACCCTCGAATTGTACGAACGAAAGCACGACTGCGAGAAAAAGTTTGGTGGCCAGCCATGGACAGGCAAGTCGAGCTAGCTATCCAAACATGTAGTATATGTCAGGCAGAGGACAAAAGCACGCATGTTATGGATAAACCATTGAACCCGGTCCCCTTACCAAAGAAACCGTGGCTAAAGTTGGGCATGGACATTGTTGGCCCATTTCAGAGAGCGCCACACAATTGTCGATATTCGATCACGCTGGTCGACTACTTTTCTAAGTGACCCGACTTATATTTTTGCACCCAGGCCACAACACGCACAGTCACAAGCTTCTTGGTGTCAGTGTTCCCATGCGAAGGTCACGCAGAAGAAATTGTTTGCGATAACGGGCCACAATTTTCATCTCGAGAGTTCGAAGCTTTTCTGCAGGATTTCGGCATCCGCTTGCGGCATTCGTCCCTATACTATCCGCAAGCAAACGGTCAAAAAGAATAGATTAACAGAGTTGTTAAAAGCTTTGTTTAAGTAATTACACTCGAGCAGCGTCCCTTACGCCTTGGGAATGTACCGTTGCACGCCGCATGCCACAACTGCGGTTGCCCCAGCACTTCTCCCCCATGGATGTCTGCCAAGAATTCGGCTTGATGTGGTTGGATACCCGTCAGCCATATTTTCGACTGACCCTAGTTCAGAGCTCCACCGCCTATGCGAGCGGGTGAAGCAAAATCAACTATCCAGTAAACTCTACACAGACGCTCGTTACACAGACGATCGTAGGGCTGCAAGGAAAACAAAAGTGAATGTTGGTGACCTTGTACGGGTACGAAGAGGTACAACTGCCTTTAAAGGTGACCTGGCTTTTAGTTGCCCAAGAAAAGTGGTAAGAGTAATCGTCTTTCCTCCTTGATTATGAATGAACGTGGACCGCTTCGAAATTGTCGAGGATGCCACGATCGTCTGCATACTTTGTGGGTCGGGTGAACGAAATGGTACAAATGATACTGCTAGGAAAAGCAGCTCACCTCCTACCATGTAGGGACCCGTTTCAGAGGTGCCAACTCGGACTTCAGCTGTGGCTGCTGCGAAGCAGCGGCCTATGCCACCGGTGACCTGCTGTGAGCTAGAAGAGACTTCGCTTGCCGCCAGTGGTTTCTCTGAAACATCGGGCCCACAGGGTAGGGCACAGCCACCCAGGAAAAGACGACCCCCAGACCGCTATGGACACTATGTGCAAAAGGACACGCTGTGCTGCAGTGAGCATGAAACTGTCACACTCCGTACGAGTGTTTTGTTTGCTGAGTTTGAAAGATATGGGCATTATTGGAGGTGTATCTTGTCTTTTTTCATATTGTTTTATGTATATTTTACTATTAAGTGCAGAGGACAAGCACGTTTTCGTTACTGTAAATATAATTTCTTAAACGAGTCCTAACGTACTACCACTACTAAAGTGCGAACTCATGTAGCTGCTTTTAGAAGGAAGTGAATATGTTGTATATTTGGTTTTGGTCCTAGTTTGTTATCACCTGCCGCCAGAGGCACAATTGTCGCTCTGTGTATATAAGTGACTGTATATTGAAATAAAGGGAGATTGCTTGGTTACTTGGCAGTCCGTGTGCATCTGCGGCACACGCCGCTACAATAGAATTGCCATAGAGAAGCAGCAGCACCCAGAATAATTGCTATTTGAATGTATCGCCTGCTTCGTATATGCATGAATCGCCTGGCGAAGTCATGACCTGTCGTGACGGTGCATCGCGCGTCCCTTGTCGAACATAACCAGCATTTCCTTGAACACCTCAAAGTTCACCAGTGTTTTATAATTTGTTTACAGGAAAGGCAAAGCGCAGTATATGTCACACGGGGAATCCCACTACCATCATCACGGTAGGCAAGGGGAACTGGGAAGAGCTCTTCACTATCCGAGGTGGGGCGCAGTTGTTAAAGCGTTGGACTGGGGATACAAAGGATGGAGGTTCGATTCCCTTTGGAGTCAAGATTTATTACTCCATTTTCAACTCTCGATCTCGAAAGCATGAATTTTAATATCTGGTCTAACATATGGGTGAGCTGGTAAGTTAAGGATAAGTTGGAAATGATCAGAAAAAGGTTCAACATATCTGCAAATTCTAATAACGCGTGCGCCATGAAGTACGCCCTGAAGAGTTCATCAAACCTTGCTAAACAAACATTACATATTAAAGGGGTTGTTTTATGCTGCACTGTACCCTGTACCAATGTATCTTTCCCACTCCCCTCTTTAATGCCTTCGGGCCCTGAGGGTATATGAATAAATAAATAAATAAATAGTTAGTAGCAATACAAATATCTTTTTTTTTTTACTACATACGCCATGGTGTACAGCAGTGAACCTAAAATACACCCTTACAAGTTCTAAGGAGAACTCAAGTCCAAATCCGCATTTTTTCTGTAAGGCCACATTCCCGTAATTTTCAAATAGTTGCCGCACTGCTTCTAAGAGATCATCCGATAGTATTGATGACACAAGTCCTCAGTGTGGACTGAAAAAGAAGCATCTGTAGTTGGACACTCATTGCTAAGGCTCTCCACTTGAGAAATCTGTGTGTATGCAATGCTTCTCCTGTGTTCTGCACTTTCTTTTCGCTGGTTTTTCACAGCTAATCTAAACAGCCACGCAAACAATAACGTCTATAAAGCAAACAAGAGAGACTTTCCACCGCGGATGACGACGGTCAGCGAGAACGAAAACGCGTTCTCAGAGAGCGGTAGAGAGGCCCCGAAAGGCAGCTGCAGTTATGTGCTCCCAAGCACTGCGGAGGCACCGGGCGCTCCCTGTCCGGTTTCTGCACGACTGATCATGTGATCATCTGCGACTACTTTAATTATCGTCAGCGCTAAAAACTCACAGTGGTTGCCACATTCATGCGTGAGCTACTTGGGGTCCCAATTATTAATAACCCACTTCAAGCCACTACCAGATATGCATCTTGCATGGATTACATCTCTGTACGGCATATCGATGTAACCAGCACAAATTACGTGCGTTACACCAGTTACCATATGCCGCTACTGGTTGTACTTCGCGAAAGCATTTAACAGGTGCGTGATTATTACTACATTTGCTAAAAAACTGCCCTCTGTTGATGGTAACATAACATGAGTCAACACACATGCATTTCTGAAGTGTACTAATTTAGGCGTAGCATTTATTATACTGTCAAACCTCCTTTCCTGCTTACCTGATTTCCGCAATGACTGTGACTGTTGAACTGAAAAAAAATTAAAGAAGGATTTAGACTGCTTATTACGAGCAGGAAAAAGAAAACGTTTTATAACTTATCCTCTTTTAAATAAAAAAAAGCGCACATTTAAAGAAAAGCCAGAGTAAAGGGTAGAAAATTACTGATCTCGAAAACGCTTGTAGAGGCATGTTTGACCAGCCGATATGACCTAGCATTTGCGAACTCAAGGACAGCTCGTGTGAACTTACATTGCATACACTGCACGTGTTAGTTGCCACGTGGTAAGATGTTTTTTGGAATCATAGTTCTATTGTCGAGATATCTTAGCCATTCTGCGATAGCTTGTGCATTCAATCATCTGAACAGCATTATTCAAATACCGATTTTTTTTTCAAATCTTAGGGACTAGAACGATCTTGCAGAGGAAGCTGTGAACCTCAATAACGGCATCCAGTTCAAGAAAAAAATATCTAATCTATCATCTTGTAACTGTCTTACCCATCTGTCGTGTAATGCTTCATATCCGGGGCATTTGAGATATAGTAAATAAATAAAAAATGCCGCAGCGGCTATATTTAACATTCGCTTTCATAAACAGGACCTAGCTCTATTGCTGCTCACTGTGCTTGAGCGTGCGAGCGTGCTTGTGATAACCGAGACGAAAAATACAATTGCTAAATCTAGAATAATTATATGAATGAAACGTTTCCTTCATTCGACTGCCCAAGACAAAACCACTTCGGCAAGTTTCATTACAGCTGATAATCTCAGTGAACCAGATATGTTCAGCCCGACCCTTTTACGTGAATACATGCCGAAGGGAGAGCAAATCTAAAAAAATTATGCGACGCCGAGGACTATCACTTCATACCGGTTTCATCACTTGGGCGGGCAATATTAATGAGTGCGCTCGAGAGATCCAGTTGATGTCAACAGGATCCGTAAAGCGACACAACGAAACCTGGCCGAAGAGCGACAAAGGGATATGAAGATGGGCATTGTTACCGCTATCTCATCGACCCTCGAAAAGGAAAATTAGGCAGCCTCCAAAAGTTTTACCATTAGATGCCCACACTCAAACCAACTGTGAAATATGCATAAATATCGTTACTACGTTGTCTTCACAGAACAATGCCTAATGCCAAATATATCATGCCAAATTGCTATTTCATACTAAAATCTACTTGTACAGCAATTATCGAAAACAGAAAAATATCTAACAGCTGTCTCGAAGAATATCATTGTTATCTTATGTATTCCTTCGGAGACTACCTGGGTTGCAAAGCCAGAATCATTACTTTGCAAGTTATCCTCAAAATATTTCCAGCCATGTTTTAAAGCTCTGTATATACTGCATGATAGGCGTTTTTTGCAATTAATTACTAAGTACTAAACATAAGGCGATGAGATAATTTTTTATTGACAATCCATTTATCCCATTTGCTGCTACTTTACCAAACCTCGAATTAAATATTCGGAATTGGTGAAAAAGTTCTGGATCAACGTATGCAGCACAACCTAACCTTTGCGTCTACTGCTGAATAATTGAGTGAAAATCAAATCATACCGATAACATGGCATACAAACGCGTCTTAAGAGCCTTATTTCATAATAATTTTAAAATAAAGAAAAAACGCTTTTATGGTAAAATATTCTTGCTCTTCATAATATTTTGCCTTCTCGTTTATACCTTTCTTTCCTGAAACGGCAACATAAACTGCTCATCAATTAAATAAGGCTTCTGGGAGATATTTGTGTTCACAATTGTCGAATGCTATTTCAAGGAAAGCATCAAGGCCACAATAACTCCGCTACTTTGGATCAAGAAACACTGAAAACAAGTTCATATTCTTTGTATTGCGATGACTGTGATATCTGTCATAGCAACTCTATTAGAGTTACTCCGAAAGATATTTCCATTTCACCTGAGGATTAAATGTTCGATTTAATCGAATAGCATTGAATATTATATTGATCACGAACCTGAAAATTTCCAAGAAACAGTTTGCTAAGAAGAGCACTGCAGTTTGGTATGCAGAGTAAATGGTCGATTTAGTCGAATAGCTTTGAATAATGTAGGTCACAACCCTGCAAATTTAGCATGAACAGTTGTGATTTCTTATTTGTCCAATAGGAAGAAAATGAGCCCGAGGTTGTTTCCGCCGGTAGTGCAATCCTTCATAGATTGGCGAGCCCCCGGCCACTCTATTATTTTCTTGAGATACCTGCGATTCCTTCGCGTGAGCGCTTGCAAGAGTGATCATGCACGAAGTAGTCTGCTGCCGCCGCTGGAGAAAAAAACTCTTAGTAGCGCAAACATATTATTGAAAAAAGTTGACAATAGCAGAGGTTGAAAATATTGACTCCAATTTGAGAACTGTAGTATACCATAAGCGGACTTGAACAGAAGGTAACATTGCACTGAGGAGCAGAGAGGGTACAACGTAGTTAGGTGAAGCGCGGTGGTGTAGGAATTGTAAGAACTGATAACGTTACAGACTCCTCACATGAGCATGAAGTGATTTGTCTGTAGCAGGATGTGAAGAGAATGGGAAATAGCGTTCGAGGAAATATGGAGAGATCGTCGCTCGTATCTCTAGTACGGAGTATTCACCTAAAAACACCGAGAAAGACGCGCTGAGAGAAAGCGCCCTATTGCACTTACACCAGAAGCTTGTGCTGTACTAAAGGCCACAGCTCAGGCTAATAGTACATTTTTTTCTTGATACGTGATGTTAGCATGGCTCCTAAATCACTAGCTGAAGGCTCATCGTGGCATGCATGCTAGATTTCTGATCGGATTTCGAAAACCACAATGAGAAGAAAGCTTTCCTTGTTGTTGTTAAAGCTTCTTTACAGGACACTATTTCGAAGGCTGTAGCAGCATAAACCTCGGGCGAATGCACGTAGAACAGCGACATCAAGGCATTCGAGATGCTCAATATGCAGGCTCAAATCGGAGTCAGCGTGTTCAGGCTGAGCCATATCGGTGGTCGTGACTGCGCAAGAAACGGGAAGTCGTTTTCTGCGTCGGGTGGGGCAGCATCAACAGGTGCACGGGACAGACAATCGGCGTCGTAGTACTTACGGTCGCACTTATACACAAGCGTCTTGTTTTTTCATAGCCGCAGGCTCCCCCTTGCAAGCCGTCCGGAGGGGTCTTTGAGGTTGGCTAGCGGGCGTAATGAATTGTGGTCGCTCACAGCTCAAAATGGGGGGTCGTAAAGACAGGTTTGAAACTTGCTCATAGCGCAAACTACAGCGAGCCATTACTTTCTCTCTAGTTGAGTAGTTCGCTTCTGCTTTTGAAATAGAGCGGCTGGAGTATGCAATCCAGTGGCGTCTTGCCACTGAATCAGAAAGGCACTGAGCCCAATATTGCAACATAGTGGCTTCGGTATGCATATCCGTGGCAGCGTGTTTGTCAAGATGGGTTATTATCGGTGTGATCTGGAGCCGTCTGCGTAGCTCGTTGAAGGCATCCTCTTCATCACTGTGTCTGGCAAAAGAAGCATGGTCTCGGGTAAGGAGCATACAAAGCTCCACAAGTGCTGAAACAATGCGGTCAAAATTTCTATAATAGGAACAAATCGCCGAAAATATCATAACGGGTTTTAAAGCAATAGTTTCACTACGCGAGGTAAAGCGTAGGTCGCCGAACGCTTCTGATGACCTTCAAAGAGCTTCGAGATCGAGTTGATACTTAAGCCAAAACTACTTTCGGTAGCTATGTTTCAGCCATAGGTGAAGGTCAAATGTTAAATTACATCAGAAGTAGCACATGCGTGTGCGAGACATAATCGCTGACATCAGTCTCGAGCATATAGAATGGCGTGCCGTGGGCCTATGAGTCCTTGGCTCACAGGAAGAGCAACGGAGCAGCTCCGTTCGTTACGATCGTCGGTTCGCTCCATCTGATGTTCCGGAGGATAGTGCTACGAGCTGCCAGGAGCGAATCATGCCTGGAGCTATTCTTTTACACAGTAACATAGTAACATAGTAACAGTATTGATCTGTTCAGAAGGCTCACGATGTTTTGTAGATATATGCGCTGATTCTCTTTGATGTACTTCTAGAGATGCCATGCTGCTAGGGCCATGGATTCTCAACCTCGATCTTATCATTAAGCCCAATTTGCACATCGCACCTACCTGCGTTCGCCAGCACTTCTTCCTTAGAGCGAAGGCTCCCTTTACCCCTTATCAATTAAGGCCCCGTTTCACAGAATAATAGAAGTCTAATAAAAAAAACTTCGGTTATGAGTCTATCCCTCTATATCAGAAAAATTTAGCTCCGATGTGCGGCCCTCTGTTGGTTCAATATGGGCTTCCAATGAGAGTCCTCAAGGGACCAATGTGGAGGTTCCAACGCGGGTCAAGTCAGTCCGCAGTGGCCTGCTCACATTTGCTCGAATCGGTCCCATTAAGGTCCAATGCAGGTAGTCCAAAGGAGGCTACTGTCGGTGAGCATCTATTTTAAGATATGATTAACACACCCAGTTCCGCCATCTGTCCTGCTTTAGACGTATGTGTGCGGCCGCTTAAAACAATTGTTTTTTTTGTCTTCATTAGCTTCTCCAATAGCGACGTAAGACCGAAGCTGGCTCTAAAGGCGCAAGCAAATTTGGTGCTTGGCTCCAATTTACAGACAGGGAGACGATGCGGGTACGGCGGGGACTGCGCCAAACCCAAATGCTTTCTTCGTAACTAACCTCTACAATGTTTTACTGGGCCAATTTTATAAACACCAACAATGTACTTAACTCTAGCCCAGGCTCTGGCCTGGTAGTGTGCCTTTACAAAAAAGCCCATTTCAATATTATTATAAGTGTGTGGGGCTCCCGCGCCCCTCACGGACTTTTGACCTACGCGCGCTCCTTCCATTTCGTCTTGGTGCGCGTGGTTGTAGCGCAACTGCGCATGTGCAGACTTTATCGAGGGACGTGACATGTGCTCGGCTTGAGAGAGCCTCGTGGACTTTTGAACTACGGGCGCGCCTTCCACTTCGTCATGCTGTGCGTGGAGGTAGAGCAACTGCGCATGTGTAGACTTCATCGCGGGGGGTGAATGTGGTTGGCTCGAGGGTGAACCTTAATAAAGACAGCGGAAAGCCAGCCTGGAATTGGCAAGACAGCACGGCTGGGCTATGTTCATGCTGTCAGCAAGCGGCTCGATGCATCCCGGGTGAATGCGGAAGGCGGAGCTGAGGGCTACCAGGATTAAGACAAAAGCGGTGGCTCCAAACAAGTTTTACGCTGTTTGTGTGAGTTTCTGCCACGCGCGAAGTATGTCTTTGGCGCCGCTAGGAGCGGTTATGCAGTGCCACATCCCAATATTCGTGTCCTAGTTTGTTTTGCCTTGCCGCTTTGTGCACTAGCACAGTACCCCATTATTTTGTAAACATGGCATCGCACTGCAGCATGCCTCAATTGTACGCTTCGCTGTGTAGTGTCTTCCAATGTTTATTGTTCCAAACTTCATTTTTGTTGACCCGGAATAAACCGGTAGTTTTCACACAAACTGCTGGTTTGTGATTTGTCGGCTGAGACCATTTCTCGCGGACCCGGTTTCTAGAAGCAGGAGCCTTCATGGCACCCAACGTGATTTCTGCTCGAGCTTTGGTTTGCACCGCGAGTGTCCCAATGCTTGTTTCATGCGGTTACATGCGTTGCCTTGTCGGAATATTTGAACGTGCCGTGCGTGGGCGCACAATTGACAGATGCAGTTCAGCCTCCCGCTCATGCGGGTTCCATACAAGAGCAGTTAGAAAATCTGACAAGCTCCGGAATTCGATAGCGGAATATTTGACCTACTGACCCAGCTACTAGAATCAAAGGCACACTTCACAGAAATGTTGGGAAGCGGGGGAGTTTTGATAGTGACTACTCGCTTGTATCGCGATTATCAGCTGGGGCAGAATTTGCCCGTGCCGAGGTTTGCAGGATACGCCGACAAAAAAAATGATTGCAATTTCATTTAACAAATTGATGACTATCAGATGGCAGTGGTAATTTCGGTCATCACTCTAATCACTCGCGTGCTTCCTATAGCCTTAGTAGGTTCTGCAGCAACCTATAGGCGCAGACAGAAGCCATTCATGACAAGCAGGACTTTATAGAGCATTTTCGCGAAGAGGTTTTGCTACCCGACTACGTCATTCACACGAAAGACGAGCCTCGCACCAGAACAAAAGACAAAAACAAGGGTTTGCTTGAGGTTATGTGCAGTCTTCTAAAGCTGCATTAGCGGGCAGATCCTGGAGGTTCGGAGCCAGAAAAGGTGGACCATGCCATACATCGGTGCCATCCAAGGTATTAGGGATACCTCCGGCGCCACCAATTCACGGACTCCGACGTGGGCAGATAAGCGTCCTGCATTTAGGCATGTGCCCTGGCAGCTCTGCTGTGCATGCCACCTCCCCTGCGGAGACCTGCCTCGAGCCATCCTGAGCGCCGCTTGGATCACCGACACCACCTGCCGACTACCACGCGGTGGTGGGTGCAGCGTTTATTCCGCCCCCTCCCGCTGTCGGAGTTGTGGCTGCAAAGCGTCGCCCACTCCCTCCCGCTGTCGGTGTTTTGGATGCAACGTCTCGTCCACCCCCTCCTGCTAGCAGTGCTGCGGGTGCATTGCGTCGTCCGCCCCTTTCTGCTAACAGAGTTGAGGCAACGTTTCTCCCGCCCCCCTGCTAACGACATTCCGGGTGCAACGTGTCGTCTACCCCCTCCCGCTGACAGAGTTGTGGCTGTAACGTGTTATGGGCCAAGATTACCGCAGTCTCCTCGACCCGCCCCAACTACGGCTCTACTGGGGCCGGAACCACAACACACATCAGGGTATTCTGGTTGTCGCACCACCCAGCTGCCAGGACGCAAAATTGCGACTGACCGCAGGGAAAGCAGAGACGAGAACCGGCCGCCCAGCACAAACGGACATGAGAGCCACCGACATTGCCCAAAGAGCTCCAGGCCCAAACGGCGAGCACTGTTCCGCCGATCTATCGTTGCAATGAGACCCAGCCTGATCATGCGCCACTGGCTCTACTGTGTTTAAATTTCTGCGATTGAGTCAAAAACGCCTGTGATACGAAACGCTTTTGCGTAGTGTAAAAACAGACCTTTGTATGGTGTCGGCTGACGTAGTGCCCGAAAACTTCAGCAGCCCGTTTAACAGTCACCGTCAATGGCCGAAATATCAGACAGCGTTTCTTGCACTTTTCCGGTCTTTCCTGCCCAGTGATATTGGGCCGTAACTTCATAGACAAGACGGGAATCGTGAGAGACCTTCATAGCAGGACCTAGCTGTCCAGCGCGAATACTGCGGCAATTAAGTCACAGCACAGCCACGTGCTTTGCAGTTACAGTTGCTGGCCACAAACAGCCATTCGACCACCACCCCTGGATTTAGTATTCTCAATATTTTCAGGTCTTTCGAGGGGCCTTCAACCAAAAGGTGCAGAATCGAGAGAATACTGAGGCCTTTCGCTACAATGTTAACAGAGGCTCCTGGGAAGGGCATATAAGGCACACATTCTCCCACACTGTGGTGGTGCTCTGTGATTGGTTAACTCCTCTACGACTTCATCCCGCCTCGGCCAATCAGAGCCGATGCAAAAGCGGGACACATTTTGTCCACGACAGCATGAGCCATTAAAGGCTTTCGCCTGAAAACAGTGAGACTTGATATATGTGAGGTGTTGGCTGTTGAAACGCTGGATTTGCTATTGCGCCATCGGCAAGCGGGTTCACGTGATGGACCGGCGTTGCATGAGCGCACGTGCGAGTGGCGAGACAAGTAAGCACGTGAAGGGCACACGAAGAGGAGACGTGTCTGGAAACCAAGGCGTCAAGGAAGAGAGGAAGACAAAGGAACGACATTCAAGCATAGAGGTTAGCACAGGAAGGACGTCTGCATAAAAAAATAAAATGCAGAACTTTAGAAGGGACTTAGAAGGCTTGAAGCTATGGAGACCTCAACATGGGGAGCTAGTTGACACCAAGATTGGCGATGGGGAGAACGAAGAGCAGGGCCGCAGACCTGCCAAACATAGGATCATTGAAAGGGAAAGTGAAGTTAGCGGGTTCGAACGCGCGGACAGAATAAACGCGTTCCAGTGTACACACGAAAGAACCGTGGATATTCTGAATAAAATAGAGGACCGATTGTCCAAGTTGGAACAGAGACAAAACAGAATAGAAGGGACCGTGCAGATCGACGGCTAAACTTAGATAAACGTCCTCGGGTCTAAGTTGTAGACCGCACTCTTCCAGACATAATGGCCTATATTCGTTCGAAGACGAGACACCTTTATTATTTGGCTATAGATTTGCAAATGATATGGACAGAAAAGTAGGATACTGCAACAGTTTTTGTGGTCAGTTGCAGCTCCCCCAACAGCCATAGCACTCTAGGAATGAAACGCAGATAATATCAAGCTTAGAGGGTACAAAGGATACTGTAGCTAAAATGAGCGAGTTTCTTGGTTTGCCACACTGCTGGAACACAATACGGCAGTTACTCAGCATCCAATAAATAGAAGCATTGAAGCCGTGTTTTTAGAGCTGCACTCGAGCACTCCTTTTCTCCTCCTCCCTCTGGCAACGAGAATAGGAAACATCTCTTCATCCTTAATGTGTATAGTCCTCTAAGGCAGAGCAAGGTTGATTTTGTACCAATCTTCCGGAAGGCGGTCAAAATAGCCGAGAAAAACAGATTGGTTACTGCGGGGTATTTTATTGCTCGGCATCAAGAGTGGCGGTACGACTCGCAGAATGGTAAAGGAAACAAACTTTTAGATGACGTACTAGCCAGCGGGCTGTATCTACTCACGAATCATTGCTGCCCCAGCAGGATGGGTAACAGTGTATGTAAAACAATACGCCGGACCTTAGTCTGACGCCCCGCTGCGACGATGCTCGCTAGACCAAAAACGGCGTTAGCTAGGTTTGAAGTAATCACCTAATTATAGAAATATCATTAGGACTGAAAATCTGGAAACCATGGGGTAAAGCCAAACTAGTGGAGTGGAGCAAATATATAGAGATCAGGACTCCAAAAGGCAGAAACGGATAGGCGAGACTGAACGACTGGACGCAGGAACTCCACTCATGTCTTAAGGAAGCCACTGAAGAAGATACGACGTCGGACGACCATCCCGAAATAAACCGCCACGCCAGCTATTTATTATGGTACGTAGTAAGATAGCTGGAAGTCGAGCTAGAGATATAGATGGAATAGACACCTACGCAGAGAACTGGTCAGCCAAATATGTCGATCGAAACACATGCTTCTTGTCCCTGCGAACAGGTCTGGATGGACCTGTGCGACGGGTTAGGGTCGAATATGGGTCTCTCGAGAACCTCGGCGATCTTGAGTCGCCTATAGATCCTAATCATTCGAAGCGACAAGCTAGGGTAATTCAGATTGCTTCGAAGCACAACTCTATAGGCTTAAATGAGAAACAACTGGACCACATTGGAAACTATACATCAACCAAGAACACTGGAAATGCTCTTTCCGAAGTACGCGGGTATAACCAATGCGTAATTGGACGAACCCTTCGAAGAGGCAGACGTAAGAGCTGCCTTGGCCGTGCTAAAGAAGTGTTTGGCCTCGAGTCCAGATGGAATAACCAAT
This sequence comes from Amblyomma maculatum, assembly GCF_055883805.1. Lineage (NCBI taxonomy): Eukaryota > Metazoa > Arthropoda > Arachnida > Ixodida > Ixodidae > Amblyomma > Amblyomma maculatum. The sequence goes on along the minus strand of NC_139348.1, from coordinate 86,013,380 downwards.
GACCCACTTAAGAATCTAGAGCGCAATTTGATCACTTATCTGACTTAATTAATAAACACAAATTGGGCAACGGGGGTAAATACCAAACTAATGAAGCAGTCTAACATAGTCCTCATTCCCAAACCAGGCAAACTTCCAGACTTGAATAATATGAGACCTATCTCCCTCGCTTCCTGCTTGAGGAAGCTGATGGGAAAAGTAGTTCAGAAAAAAATATCTAAATATATGGAAAGAGAAAGGCTCTGCCAGACAAAATGGTTGGTTGCAGGCCGGGTTTCAGCACACAGGATGTCATGCTTCAGTTGAAACACAGTGTTCTAGATAGGGCGAACAGGCCGGCACGTGAGTGTTTCTCTGGCTGGACCTCATGAAGGGTTTCGGTAATGTAGAACACAGGGCAGTACTCGAAAGTGTCCGGCAAACTAGCTGGGATAATCTGCGTAAGCACAGAGAGGCCAGAACATTAAAGACTCCCTTTAACCTCCACACATGGATGACACAGCTCAAGGAGGATGTCCAGGCTTTCACGCAAACTTTAGACACCACCCCCGAGATTCCCATTGCAGATAGTAGGTTAATGCACCTTCTCGAAGCACAGAAGAGTATCCTTGCGCGCTGGAAAAAACATAAGCATAATCGAAAACTTAAACTTAAACTGGCGCAAATTCAAAAGCAAGTAGAGGAGCACAGCGCCGCCCTCAGTAAACATAACTGGCACCAAATATGCGATGGGTTGCGAGGTAATCTCTCCTCCTCCAGGGCCTGGCATCTTCTTCGACACATGATAGACCCCGCACAAAATAAAAAGGAAACTCGGCTTACCTCAAAAGGCTTATCCATAAACATCGATGTAGTCAGCAATCGCTCTTAGCCCAACTGCAATCAAATTATACTACTGTGGGCCAAGCAATATCCTATCCAGACTACATAGGCCCTGATCAACCCTCCCTAGATGCCGCCATTATGGAGATCGAAGTTAGATCAGCCCTCCTTAAGCTACGCAACTCAACCCCTGGAGAGGACAAAATCACCAATGTCATGCTCAGAAACCTAGATGACCGTTCTATTTCCCTGCTCACTGAATACTTTAACGAGTGCTGGGAAGCGGGGCAGCTGCCGGATGAATGGAAGCACTGTAAAATAATATTCATTCCTAAACCAAACAAACCCATAAATGCCCAACATCTCCGTCCCATCTCCCTGACATCATGTCTGGGGAAACTCTTTGAGCATGTCATCCTCACCCGTCTTACGCAACACATGGAATCCCATGGACTGTATCCCCATAGCATGCTAGGTTTTCGAGCTCATTTATCGGCGCAGGACGCCCTACTACAGATTTAAAATGCTGTCCTCAATGATATGCCACACCACACCAGAGCAATACTGGCAGTTGACCTCACCAAAGCGTTTGATAAGGTTACGCACAGTGCTATCCTGCAAGGCATTCAAGAGCTGCAGCTAGGGCCTAAGGCCTATAACTATATCAGGGCCTTCCTGAACGGACGCACCGCCTCCCTGCATATAGATGATATACAGACCCCCTCTTTCACACTTGGTAACATTGGCACCCCGCAAGGCGCAGTGTTGTCGCCATTCCTTTTTAATATTACCATGATCCCGCTGGCAAAGGCTTTAAGCAGTATCCCACACTTGGGACACTCCATTTACGCGGATGATATCACGGTTTGGACCACATACGGCTCGGATGGAGACATAGAATCTACACTTCAAGAAGCGGCCACAGCTATATCTACCCACACGGAAAAAATTGGCCTTGAATGCTCCCCGACAAAGTCCGCACTCTTTCTACTCCGGCCGCGGCGTGTTCCTACCGCTCCCATAACAATTTATCTGCACGATACTCCCATACCACAAACTCCCAACCTCCGCATTCTTGGTCTGAACTTACAGGACACGGGAAAAACGACCTTACCCTGAAGGCACTAAAACAGTCTACTTACTCCGTCATCCATCTTTTGAGAAGGGTTTCACACTCGCGAGCCGGCCTAGATGAAGCTGACAATTTAAAGGTACTACATGCCTCTGTGCTCAGTCGCATTCTTTACACCTCTCCTTATCTGAACCTCTCCTGTGCAGACAAAGATAAAATCAACGCCTTAATCCGCATGGCTACCAAAGCAGCGCTCAACCTACCGAAGACCACTAGCACGGACAGGCTCTTAAAACTAGGAATGCACAACAATATACAAGAACTTATAGAGGCACATCGGTACACACAGTACCTTCGGTTGGCTGGCACGCAAACAGGACGACATATACTGGATACTCTCGGCATTCGCATACCCGCACATGCTGAAGAGTTAAACCCTCTCCCTCAGGCCGTGCATTCAGCGCTTATCCTCAAACCTCTTCCTAAGAACGTCCACCCAGAACACCATCAATTCCGCCGCGTCGCGCGAGCCAAAGCTCTCCATAAACACTATGGGACTGCAGAGGATGTCCGCTGGGTGGACGCCGCATGTGGTTCAGACTGTTCGGTAGCTGTGGCCTACAATCCAGCAGCCCCCCCCCCCCCCCCCACTCACTCACTTCATAGACCCTCCCTGTAACTCGGAGGAAGCAGAGGAAGTGGCTATTATAGCCTTAGCAATCGCCCAAACAGATGCGGCTTACATACTTAGCGACTCCAAAACAGCCATACTTAACTTTGCCCGCGGACGCGTCCATCCTCCCGCGTGGCAAATATTGAGAATGTGCACCCTGAATTCTGACAGGCGTATTGAGCTTATATGGGTGCCGGCTCACTCTGGCAATCCCGGAAATGAGGCCGCCGATAACATAGCCCGAGGACTTATTAGCCGGGCAAATGGCGACCCATGCCGGGATTTCTCGAGGGAGCGGGCACATACATTTTCTGAGCTCACACAGCAAGCACGCCTTGCCCGTCGACTCTACCCCCCTCCCCACCCCCAGCTGTCTCACTCCCAACAAATCCTCTGGAGGCGTCTTCAAACCCGAACGCTTCTCACCCTCAACGCCTATCCTACTACCGACCCGTTTCCCCTGAGTGCACTCTCTGTGGAGAGTTGCACGCCACCTTGGACCACATTCTTTTCGGCTGCCCTGCCGATCCTCCCCCGCAGGGACAGCCCGCCATCGGATCATGGGAGGAATGGGAGGCCCTCCTTACGTCGCAGGACCTGGACATACAACTTCGCTGTGTGGACCGGGGTGCCAGTGCCATGGCCCTACGTGACCTGGACACATGCACGTAATGTGAGGGCCGTGCGGTGGCCCTGGGCCCTTGAAGGGTCCAAACTCGCTCGTTTAATAAAGTTTTTTCCTCCTCCTCCTCCTCGAAAGTCTGAACGATTCCAACATAGGCGTGAAATGCTTCAGGTACGTTAAGAACTTTCTTTTGGACAGACAGACAACCATCAAATGCTTACATCTCAAGTGAGACTGGCGATGGAAGATAGAGAAAGGCCGCACGGAGCTGTTATTTCTACGATATTGTTCAACTTCACTCCGAGGAAGCTCTTCCCTCTGCTAAGACAAATAGAGGGGATCCAACATAGAATATACATGACGTCATCACTACTTGGACGAATGGGGGCTCTAATGCTGATATCTCGCATAAACTTCAGATAGCGGCGGAGATGGTAGAAGAATGCGTTCTCGCCAGAGGACTGTCCTGCTATCCGCATAACTCTGAAATTTTTATACCATGAGGGCAGGAAGGGCAGTTCCGTGAGGGCAGGAAGAAAGATCCTGGCCAGCATAGGGGGAAACCAGAGGAAGCTGTCATACGTGGTAGCAGAAATAGATCTTCCGGCTCGAAAAAGATTGAAGATCGCTACAAATCCGGAGAATATGCACCCGACAAACCACAAGCAGCTTAGGGCACATAGATTAGAGTTATAAGGAAAAGACCACGAGGGGTAGACTACTTAATTTTCGCAATGCGATGCAGCCTGCGGCTTAGAAGGGGTGGCGGTACTGGCCGCAATCAATGGGGACTACGAGACCGCAATGACTGGATCCCTCAACACTAGAAACTAGCTCATAGTTAAAGAGGCTGCTCTGGCGTTAGCCCGCAGGAGCACAAAAGCCAAATGTATACTTTGCGACAGCAAGATAGCAGTAAGAAAATCTAACAAGGGGATCGTTTCGAAAGAAGCAGTTAAGATAGTTGGAGAATCGGTATTGAATACAGAGATCTCCATCATATGGGTCCCGGTTCAGTAGCGGATTCCAGGCAATGAGGCAGCCAACAGTCTCACTCGAGGTATCTACACCAGGGTGGCCATAGAATCACCCTTACCCGGGTTGAAGGATCCGCTCGTCCCGTACGCGGAAATCGCGATGCACACAGGAATGAAAGATCAGAGCTCCCACCTGATTGGTTTGTCACATCTAACTAGTGCAGAGACTGGAGAAAATTACAAAAACAAACCGATTCCTTCCACCTTATCTATAAGGGGAGGGAGAGGGAACTCCAACGTTCTGCACAAAATGGAGGATAATAGCCAGTAAGAATTACCTAATTTGGAATGGCCTGATTATCCCAGGCATATTGATGAAATCTGAGAAAAGAAAAAGCGGGTAGCCCTGTTTCGGAGCCGGGCTCCGAGGCAGCAAGCGCGAGTAATCCATCTGGCAGGGGACGATTTGCAAACGACGTCCCCCTGCGGGGCTCCCTCTCCCTTGGAGGCCTTCTAGGGTCGTCCTGGGGGAGCGGCGGGGCCTCTACATCGGCAGTAATAAATTTATCTTGAACTTCATTTTGATGTCTAGTCAGTGCTGCTAACAGGCCTCTCTTGGATCACCACTACAATGCTGGCCTGATTAAGCCTTCAGCGTGACGGAACACCATCGATGGGTTTGGCGCAATTCTCGGAAATCGGTTACGCTGCCACTGCCAAGTTCCTAGGACTACCGACTCAAGTCCACCGGCGTCTCATTTTTATTGTCTCTGTTGTTGGTTTTGTTGCTACTGTAGGAAGAAGAACAAGAAAATTAACGGGTCTGCTACTGGCTCCGTAGCTGAGCCTCCTCCGCTGCCTCGTTCCGCAAGAAGAGAAAATAAACAAGAATGAAAAAGAAGAGAGAGCGAAAGTTGCGCATCACAACAGCCGTCGTCCACCACCGAATCGGTGGCAAGTACAGTGACGGCCTACAACAGATAAATATCCGGTGGCAGGTTAGCCCCCCCAGCAAATGGCGGTGAATTACCAGCACAGGCCCTCAGGGCTAAGAGCAGCTACTCTGTTTCACCTTTCCCCCCTTCCTTGGTCCTCTCTGCTCCTGCTTTCATCTGGGTCTTCGTAGAGCATTCGGGAACCCTGCACCGCCGACGAGACGCAGCTTACACAATACCAAAAGGTAAATGAGAGCATTCACCGATAATGAATATCCTTGACGAGACAACAATGTGTACAAGACAGCCCTGTCTTTTCAAGGACATTCCTTATCGGTAAACGCTTCTGTTTACCTTGTGGTGTTGAGCGCGTTTTGTGTGTTTTGCTTTTAATCCGGTTGTCCGTTTAGCATACTAGCCTTTAAATTGTGAAAACAGCTTTGTTTTGTTTTATTTGCTTGTGATCTTGTTAGAACTAGCTCGAGATTCTGCGGCCCCTTTGCATTTGGGGACGCGTTCGCAAAAGTCGCCACACTATAGTAGGAAGATATGAACAATAAGTTCACGCAGGAATTTCTGATGCCGAGGCCGAGTTCTATTGTAGTAAATATACTACCTTTCGCAAATATTGTAGTAACAGTAAGGAAGAGAAATTGCAGCTTAATAACTGGCCCAGCTCCGCTACAGAGTTTCTTGATTTTCATTTGGCCTACTTTTACTTGTTGAATTACAGGCACCAGTTGGCGCCTTATCTCATATTCATTACACACTAACTTTCATCTGCTTTAAAATGATAATGCTAATATAATACTAATATGCCCCTAATTGTCCTAAATACTGCCTTCAGATACCTAGCCGATAATTCCACTTTGCAATAAATTTATTTTCTAATATACAGCTTCACCCTTCGCATATTTATGTAATCGGACCACTCTATAAACAAAACTTGAAACTCAAAACGCAAATTAGAAATCTTTGCCCGTTTCGATTTCATCCTTAAATCGTTAAGATAAGATGGCGGTGCCATAAACTTTCGTTCAATAGGATATATCCACTTCATGCGCTTCATGTTCGTTTTTTGGACAGCTAGCAATTAGGCGCAGCCTTTTGTAGATGGTAATGAAAATGTGGCTGATATTTAAATATTGATTGAGTATATCGTTGCAACGATCAAGAGTTAAATAAAGAGCAAATGAACTCGACACCCACGAAGCTGCAAAGGTGCTTTATACAAGATAGATTCTAGCCGTGTTGTGAGCACTCTTGTGCTATCACTAGATTAGAAACGAAACTACACAAGCTTTTTAGGTAAGAAGGTAAGCTCATAAACCATTTTTAAACTATGTCAAGAAGCTCTGTCAGTTTATTCGGCAAAGACGGCAAAAATAGATATTTTGTGCACCTGATAATTTTAAATTTAAATTCATATTTAATGCTTTCAAGAAAAAAATCTCATTAATTTTTCAGTGTCTTTCAGGGAAGCCGGAGAGACGAGACTACTGGTCGTATGCAACAATGTTTCATCGGAAACGTTATCTACAAGACTTGAGTTTAAAGCAGTCTAAATCAATACAAATATCTCACGAAAAGATGTGATGTACTTTTTATGTATAAGCGCTAGTCGGTTAGACAGAAATACTTTTAGATGGACCGCTCACCTATCTTGGCATTGTAGGTGATTCTATTTCCATCTAATCCAGGCATGTGAACTCAACATTGCACTTCAGCTTTGACGCCTAGAGTGGTGTAAGTCACTGAAAGCTGCACCACATTGGTAAAAAGGTGCCCTATGGAATTACACAGCTTTTATGAAAAACTCTTGAGTGAAACCTTCAGTCTGGTAGTGAAGACGTCCTGGAAACAATCTCGAAAAGCACCAGCAAACTTATCGGTGTTATATTGAAACTGGCTATAGTCTTTAGGTGTCATAGTAACCACATGAGGTCATTTACATAGAAATCAATTTCGTGGCACTAATACTTTGGACGGTGGAAGTAACTAATGCTGCTCTTATTCGAACACTGTATTTCAGATGCCGGATGGTCTTATATATATTTTCAAATACGTTTCTTCCACTGATAGGCGTCCAGGTAACAATAGTGATTAATTCTGCTCAGATTATTTTGCAGTGCCACTTACTTTTCGCCCCGGTGGTTGCGAGGACCTTCACTGAAAAAAAAAAGAAAGGCTATAATAAAAACACTTCATCTCCGTAGAAAATGTTAAGAGAAACACATTTATGAGTTTAGACATCCCACTAAAATATATGAGGTGCACAGAAAAATAGAAATTGAAGGGTATTTCAATGCGCAATGCGAAATGTATCTTGAAAACCACATTGATCTAAAATGTGACCTTCAAGCTGCGAGGATATAGAACGCCTCGAATAAAGTTAGGTTTCACACATTAAATGGATAATATCAACATATTTATATGATGTTAGCCCGAAATACGTAATGAATGGTTTGTAAATCTAACATATAAATAACCTGTAATTTACGTCGTAAACACGCCATACAAATCTTTTGGAAATATTGTTTTATTTTTGCGGGTATAGGATCCTAATGTAACGTCTCTTACTAAGCTAAGACCTTCGAAACAGTGATCCAGTCCTTTTGCCCTAAAAGCAATGGCGTAATCCCGGTGTCTCTAACACAGGTGTCTTATGTGGTGGTAAAAATATTTTAATGAAAATGATTAGGAGGTTGTAGCGGCGGTTGGAGTCCTTAGTCCGGAACCCCATTGGCGTAGGCTGCTGTCCGCGCTCTTCCGATGAGTTCTTTTTGAACCCTTGCGTCCGAGCTGGTCAGAGCTGCCTCCCACCCCTCCTGCGTTGGCTGGTTATTAATAGTGACAGTCTGATTTCGCTGGCATGCCCACACCATATGGTATAGGTCCGCCTTCTCCCCGCAGAATTTGCATTGTGAGTCAAATGACTCTGGATCTATTGCGTGTAGTCTGCGTGGATTGTTAAAAGTGTTGGTCTGTAGCTTGCGGAGGTGTATCTCCTCCCCTTTGTCTAGTGTCTTTGCCGGTGGAGGGTAGACCCGGCGAGATAATCTTAAGTGCTGAAGTATTTCGGTGTAAGTTAGCAATGGGATAGGAGGTTCCACGAGATCCGTATTGGGTGCCCGGGGGAGAAATGCTCGGGCTGAGGCGTGTGCGCTCTCGTTCCCTGGGATGCCCTGGTGACCTGGTACCCATACTAAGTGTTTATCCATGGGTTGGTAGCCACGGGTGTAACTATCTTGCAGGATTTTAGCTGCTAGCGGTGCAATCCTGCCCCTGAGGTAATTGCGATATGCTGTCTGTGAATCTGTAAGAATGTATTCTGAGGTAGTGTGTGTCGCAGCTAGGGCAATTGCCACTTCCTCCGCAGCCAGTGTGTCATGGCTGTGTAATATTAGTCCATCCACTGTTTTATCTTGGTGTACTACCGCAACGGCCGCCATTCCCTGTTCAGGACCCGCAGCATCGACATAGAACACGCCCTCGCGCCCGCCGTAGTGCCTTTTTATAGCTTCCGCTCGTGCTTGTCTTCTTGGCTGGTGAAAGTCGGGGTGCATATTCCTCGGTAATGGAGTTCCCTTGAATTGTCCTCTCCATGAGGCTGGGATGTCGCTTTTAGGATCTAGCTGTTCGGGGCAATTGATGTTCAAATCGTTCAAGACTTGTCGGCCAGTCAGAGTCGTGGAGAGTCGTACCACCTGCGCCGTGAGGTGTGCCTCAATCAGCTCGTCTACCGTGTTGTGGACGCCCAGTCGTAAAAGCCGGTCCGTCGATGTCGTAAGAGGGAGGCCCAGGGCCTTCTTGTAGGCTGTTCTGATTATGACGTCGAGGTTCTTGATGTCAAACTTCTTGAGACGAAGGTAGGGTGCCGCATAGACGATGCGGCTCACGACGAAGGCCTGCACCAGTCGGAGAGTATCTTCTTCGCGCATCCCTGATTTCCGCGTCGTTATTCTGGCGATCATCCTGCCGACTTGCTCGCTCACGAGGCGGAGTTTCTGGATGGCGAGGTGGTTGTTGCCCTTGTTATTGATGCATAGACCCAGTATCTTAACGGTCTGAACTTCCTTTATGGGTGAGTTGTCAACGTGGATGTCGATCGTGGCCTGATTTTTGTGCTGGCGGAAGACTAGGAGTTCACATTTTTCGGGAGAGCAGGTTAGTCCACACGCTCGTGCATAATTCTGAACTGTTGTTGCCGCTGTTTGTAGTTGTTCTTCCATCATTCCCATACTACCCCTAGTTGTCCAGATGGTTATATCGTCAGCGTACAGGGCGTGTCGTATGCCCTGTATCTGATTTAGAAGAGGTGGAAGATTGCGGAGTGCAATATTGAACAGAAGTGGGGATAATACTGCCCCTTGCGGAGTGCCTCTCGTGCCCATTTTCACTTGCGTTGTTTGTTTAGTGCCGATGCTGATGTTGACTGTTCTGTCTTTAAGGAAATCATAGATGTATGAGTAGACTCGCTGGCCACAGTTGGTGGTCTGGAGATTTTGGAGGATTGTGGAATGTTTGACATTGTCAAACGCTCCTTTGAGGTCGAGGGATAGAAGTGCTCGGTCACTGTTTCTGCGTGCTGGATCAATGACTTCGCGTTTGAGTTGCAGAAGCACATCATGGGTGGACAGATGTGCTCTGAATCCAAACATCGTGTGTGGCAGTAGCTCGTTGTTCTCTAGATAGTTGGAGAGACGTGCGTGGACTGCCTTTTCCATGAGTTTGCCTGCGCACGACGTGAGGGATATGGGGCGTAGGTTTTCAATGCTGATTTTCTTGCCGGGTTTGGGGATAAAGTGTACATTGGCTGTTTTCCATGCCTGTGGAATGGTGCCGATGCGCCAGCATTCGTTAACGTAATCCGTAAGTTGCTGCAGTGCCTCCGTGCCGAGGTTGGTTAGAAGTCCGACCGTAATTTTGTCTTGTCCCGGGGCTGTACCTCGGCGCATATCTGCTAGTGCTGCTATGATTTCTTCTAAAGTGAAGTCTTTATCTAGGTCTTCGTTCGGTTCCCCCCGGTATTCTGGATTTGAGGGTTCTGCGTCTCTCGAAGTGCAGATATAGCGACGCGTGAGTTCATCCATGAGTTCATCATCCGTGCCTTGAAAGTTGTGTAAGGCTCGATGCAAATTTCTACGTTGTTCACTCTTCGATTTCGGTGGATCAATTAGGCATCGGAGAAGGTTCCACGTAGTCTTGCTGTCTAGGCGACCTTTGAGGGATTCGCACCTTTTTAGCCAATTGGTGCGAGCGAGGTCCCATGCGTATTGGTCTGCTTGAGTAGTTAGCTTCGCTATTCGAATTCTGAGTTTTCGATTGTGCCTTTGTTTCTTCCACCGTTTTATGAGACTACGCCTAGCTTCCCAAAGGTGTAGAAGATGGTTGTCAACAGCTGGGTGGTCCTCCGTGGTGGCAAGGGTTTTTGTGAGGTTTTCTTTAAGGTCGAGAATAGATGCCGCCCACTCTTCGTAACTAGTTATTTGTTCCGATGTAACTAGTTTAGTATCCTTCCTGAATTTCTCCCAGTCTGTCATTCTGGCTTGCCCACGAGGTTTGCTGTGCTTGTTGCTTTCAAAGATGGTCTGCAGCATGTAGTGATCGCTGCCTAAGGTCTCTCCCGTATTGAGCCATTCATAGTTGCGGGCGTTGCGGACGAGCGTCAGGTCGGGGGAGGTATCCCGAGTTATGCTGGTACCGACTCGAGTCGGATGCTGCGGGTCAGTAAGTAAGGTGAGTGCCATGTCAGCGATGGCGGAAGCTAGTTTCCTGCCTTTAGTGTCTTCCTTTGGATATCCCCATAATGGGCTAGAAGCGTTAAAGTCGCCGACTATAGCTAGGGGAGCTGTGTGAGCTTCTCTTAGTGCTTTGATAAAGATAGCGTCAAAGGCTACGCGGCGCTGTTTGGGGCGACTATATATATTGAGTATATAGGTGCCCTTGCTGTTACGGTGTTGTGGTAGCAACTTTATGAAGGTATATTCAATGTCGCTGTGTAGGTCAAGGTCTACAGTGGTTGCTGTGCATGATTTGTGGACCAAAATACATGTCGAGGGGTTTGTTTGATGTGTTGAGTATCCTCTGATCTTAGCCTCCATATTTACTTCTTGCAGGGCTATTATTTGCGGCGCATGAGAATAAGAGTCTATGTATTGTTGTAATGTTTCCCTCTTGCGCTTTAGTCCCCTGCAGTTCCATTGTAGGATGGTGAGTTTAGGTCTTGGTTGTGGCGCCATGTTGAGGATTAGAAATGTGTGTCGGATCCTGTGGTGGATCTTCAGGTTCTTTATCAAGTTCAGGGATGACTAGGCGACGATTTCCCATTTTGCCCTGTAGTTTTGTGCCCTTGTTGTGAGAAACATCCGAATATTCCTGAATTTTTCGGTCAATTCTAATCTCCTGCGCTTGCATCCTGATTAGAACTGGTTCAAGTTTTTCCATCATGGGCTTGATGACTGATTCTAACATGCTTTTGATTGTCGTCTCGATCATAATTTGTAATTTATTGGCCATGAGATCTTGGACTGTGTTTTCCAAGCGGGTAATGCGGTCCTGTGTTTCGGTGTTCTCAATAAATTGCGGCATGGGTGCCTGCGGTGCTGCTGCCTGCGGTTGTGGTACCTGCGGCATTGGCGCCTGCTGTGGCGTCTCTAGTGCAGTTTGCCTGTCGATAGTGCTAGTATTTAGCTCCTGTGGGTACGGAGGGTGTACCTCTTCCTTGTCCTCCTCCATCGGACATGCCTGTTGTGTCAATGGAGGTAATGTGTTCTTCGGGTTGGCTGCGACGCCTAATTGCTCTTTTAATTTCCTATTTTCTGACTTTAGTTTCTCGATCTCTGCTTTAAGTTGTTTGTAAGCCAACGCTTCGGGGGAGGAGGCAGCTACATCTGCCCAGCTCACCTTGCCGTCGTTGCGCTGGTCCTTGTAATGGGGTCCTGTTGTTTTCTCAGCTGGACGACTGCCGGTGGGGTGCGACGCCTTGTCGCTAGTGTCACGTCCTTTGCTTGATGACCGGGAGCCGCGTGGTCCTGAGTTGCTGCTGTTGGACTGGGCCCGTTGGGTCAGTCGGTCCCCGCTGTTAGATGTGCCTCTGCGGCTGGACCGGTCCCGAAACTTGGCCCTGGACTGGTGACTGTCTTGACCTGTCTTGGATTTGGCTGGTTGTGATGTTCGGTACTTGAACTTGCATTGATTCGACCCCATGGGATGTGGGCCTTCGCACACTGTGCACTTGGGTTGGCAGTCATGGGCTTCTTGAATGTCGTCCTGGCCACACTGCGGACATCGTGACTGCGCAGGGCAAGGGCAGACATCCGCCCGGTGTCCAAGTTTCCCGCACAGCAAACAGGCTGGTGTTGTTTTCTTGTACAGGCGCACGGGAAGCGCCTCTCCGTAGTAAAAGACGTGAAAAGGGACCTTTCTTCCTTCGAAAGTGACGGCCGCTTTGTTGGAGGAACCTAGTTTTCTCACGCTCACCACTGGTGCGTCCGGGGAGCGAAGCGCTTCCGTGATGTCTTCGTTGGAAACCCTAGGGTCCACCTGTATTACTCCTTTACATGTGTCGTCAGAAGGCCGGAGGTAGGAGTACACTGCGTGTGCTGTGTCCCCTAGTTTAAGTTCTTGAATTGCGAGGATCTTTCTGATTATTTCGGCATCTCGTACGCCGACGACGATGATGTTTTGTTCCCAAATGGGCCAAACGCTGAGCGCTGCTGATGTGTTATTAATGCCTGCTGCCATGTGCAAGGAGCTTCCGAGAGTGTTGCTTCCCCTGAATTTGCTGAGATCCAGCGTTCCTCTAGGTTTGATTATGATGACTGCATCTTGCTTGTCGAGACGCGGCTGCGGAGGAGGCTTCCAACGCTTGACTTGCGTGCGTGGCGTCTCCTGCAGCGGCGTATCAGCTGCGGCGGTGAAGTGGCCATCTGGCGTTCGTCCTTTCTGCCGTGCCGAGCGGTTGTTACGGGCTGATGCGCGTTCCCACTCTTCTATCTTGCGTTGGATGTTGGCTTCTGTTACTTTGTCGAAAACTGGCGTTTTCGCCTGCGGAATGGTGACGATACGCATTCCATCCGGGTCGTACCCCGTCAAGGTTGTCATGATTTGCGGCAGAGTTTGCCCGCGGAGCCGCGGCGGGCAGCTGACTCGAGGCCTATCTGTTAGGCTTAGCTACTCGCTCGATCCGCTTGAACTTGAAATCCTCGTTGAAAATGGTCCCACCTGAGAAACGGTGGTCTCCTCGTTGTTCTGAAGTGCCCGGGAACAAGTCCTGCTGCTTTTGAAGCGCTTTGGAAATCCTTGTCCGGGAAAGGAGCATAAATTCGGCGGAGCCGATGTAACACACGGCCGTCCTTCCCGACTGCTCGCAGCGCCCCCCGTGTCTTATGTGATAAGGATACATATATTGTCCACCTGAAACCAAAGGAACAACAAAAGGAGGTTTTTATTTTCTGTAGGAACATTGTAATCACTAGCTAACCTAGTTCTGCATGTACATAAATTCTGTATAGGTTATTTTCTATTTAGAATCTATCTGCTAATAAAGGATCAGCCGATTCCGGTTTCAAGTTTATTCTCAATTTAAAGTCACTTCAACTATCCTGGAATCCTAATATACATGACCTATTTCTGAATGATCACTCTGATAACCTTGACAATGATTTATAAAAAATGACATTAGCTCTTAGAATTTCATAAACATGCTTTAGACAAGTCTAGATCGTTCACTTGCATACTTAACAAACAAACCATCAACCTAACCTTCAGAGGCGTAAATAAAAAAAGCTGTTCAGAATTTACTCCAAAGAGCTATATGCTATACGAACAGCATTGGTGAATACTGTTTCGTGCTTGTTTTGGTTGCCGAACACTGTCACACCGAGGTAACACTGCAGCAACATGTTCAGCTCCCCGCTGTTTGCGCGGTGTCGCATGCTGTTGGGGAACAAGCTGGTTCGGAAACTTGTTGGCGGCTTGTTCGGCAAACTTGTTCGGTTGAACATTGTCACACCGAAGCATCACTTCAGCAACCTGCTCGGCTTTCCGGCTGTTTGTGCGGCGTGACATGCTGTTGGGCAACAAATTGGTTCGGAAACTTGTTGGCGGCTGGCTTGGTCAACTTGTTCGCTTGATGTCGCTGTTGCGTTTCCGCCGTGTGACTCCGGCTTAAGGGAATCATCTTCGCAGGCATACAGTGGAAACAGGAAGGAGTAGGAGGAGGAAGATGAGGAGCAGGAAAGGCAGGGAGGTTAACCGCAAAAAAAAAAATGGTTTTCCACCCGGCGCAGGGGGATGTGGAGTGGATATAAAAGTGATGGGTAAGAGAGGGATGAGTGAAGTCAGTGTAGCCGCATCAAATCCATGTCATGTCACATAACGTCGCTGTCGTAGCACGTCACATCACACCAAAATCCCAGCCTATCGATCAGGCCCGGGGTTTTCAGGAAGCGGAGCAGTGCGTGGGAGGCATTCATCGCCGATCATCGCCGCGGACAGAGACCTAAAAAGTTTACTTCAGTCAGCGGGCGTTCATCAAGATCCTCCAGCGCACGGCAGACACAGTTTTTCCGCACTGTATGTGGGGCACTCACAAAACATGTGCCCTATGTTTTGGTCCCACCCGCAGGTTGCACATTCAGGGTTATTCGCCATACCTCTCACAAACGAACAACGGTTTGTGAACGCTACACCAACCCACAGGCGGCTCAGCAAATTTTCTTCATGTCGGGGTAGGCCGGGTGGACGCCGGAGCTTCAGGTCAGGGTCCAGCGATTGTGTGCTCCCGCGCAAGGGCGCGAAGCCAGTCAACGAGTAAAATTCTGTTGGGTAAAACAAGTCTCGAGTGGCTGAAGATAAGGACTGGAATGTAGTCGCATTAAAGGTGACTGTTACGTTGGTGTATCTCAGACGCTTTGACACAGAAATCAATCTACGATGAGACAATTCACGTCGGTACCATCAGGAATGGCGGAGAATGCGGCCAAATGAAAATTGGCGGCAGATTCAGGCGGGGCATACAATATTGAGGGGTACCAAGCTAGTGTTCATATCGGTGTTTTCTGAGCCTATAAATATGTCTAAGCATAAGAGGGCACTTGACCAATCAATCAGATCAACAAACAGTTGTGTGTGTTAATGTCCTCGTTTTTTCGCGCTGCAAAATAACCAATTAGATCAACGGTGACCGTTATATAGTGCATGCCAAGGATCACAACACGAAGGCAGCTATCTATGAGAGTGAAGAGCACAGGGGCCGGTGCGGCCGCTAATGCTTACGTGCGCAGTGCACACTGCCATGACAGCAGCACAGTTTTTTTGCCGAAATGCCTGACGAAGCGCCGGGTGACGCGCTTCTTGAACGTGTGGCGAAATAAAGAGAAGACGATGCACATTAGGGCATCAGAGTCAGTGAGTGCGGTACCGGGGAACTATGCCTGCAGATATCTAAAAGGTTTGGACGATGACCGTGGGACAGCATAGGATTTTCTGGTCGAGTTGTAAATGGAACTTCGGCTGCGGGAGCTGCATTGATTAGCTTTCCGGAAGACAGAAAGAGCAGGGCGGTGGAATGATGAAGGCCGAGATTGGTACAAACGGGGGCGGTAGATCCGTGGAGATGGCGGGCGGCTAGAGCAAATTGTTGCAGCATTGTAGAAGGCGCGGGAGGGCGAATCAGTGGAGATAGTTTGGCTGTGTTTCGTAGTCGTTTTGCGATCGCGATAGCAGTGAAGTAAAGGAGACGGAACCCATCAGTTCCCAGAATGGCGGGGAATGTGGCTTGCAAGCAAGCAGAAGAGGAAAATAGGTCCCTGACGCTCTCCATTCTTCTAATTTGCGGGTGTGGTAGCGCATCGAGAAGGTAGAAGTAGGAGTCTTAGCAGCACACACTGGAACTGTGTGTTAAAGAAGAGGATTCAAAGAAGTGTGGCCGACGTTGGTGGCAATGTTCGCAGTTAGGCCCATAGTCGTGCAATGCGCGAAAAACGACTTCGATTAGGACTATATCCACTTCCGTGGTCTGAGGGGTGAAGGCACAAGTGTCATATTGTACAGCTCTCTGTCACAAAACCTGGTACAGCTCGCCGGATGGGGCGGCTGGTGCACTGTTAGCAGAACCTCGCACGAAGATATAGTAGCTGTGTTCGGCAACTGGTCGAAGCAGTAAACAATATGACGGCATTTAACCCATTTATTCCGCCCGAATACTTGCAAACCAAAGTTGACCATCATACTGGCAAAAAAGGAGGTTCAGCGATTCCCTAGTTTTAGCTCGCATATAGCGCTGTCCATTTTGCGGAATGTGACTTAGATGTCTTATACATACGATAGATACGATTCTGCCGACGACTTTGCTCGGATTGTTATATCATTTCAGCGCCGAACTTGTGTCGGATGCGCTTGCCAAATGGATCCCGAAGCTTCGCTTTGCACTTAAGCCAGGATTTTAGAAATTTTTCGCACGTCAAGCCGGACGGGCTATACCCGCCGGGTAAAAATGATATTGACGCCTAAATTAGAGGTAGAAGAAGAAAGAGCGCAATCGCTACAAGTAGAGGAGTATGTAATGTAGGCCTGTTCCTGGCGCCCCTGTCCCCTGGATCAGCTAAGTGTCACCATTCAGCCGCTGCAGTAGTTCGTCAGTGAAATAAATGTTGCATATCTGGTGGACCCGGGCTGGGTACGCTTCTCGACCTGTTTAAGCCTACGAGATAAAAGCACGGATCTCATACCAGTTCATCAAAGCTAAGCCGCGCCCTCAGCGGCCAATCACCTGAATTGGGACCTCTTGCCACTTCGACAAGTACGAAGCAACCTCGACTGACGGTCCAACCGGAAATGGCCACAGCTAAAAGGTCCTTGGAGCCCATCCTCTGCCACACGTCGGGAACACCGCCATCTTTTCAAGGCGACGCGTACGAAGATGCGAAATACTGTCTGAACATCTTCGAGCGCGTCGCCTGCTACAACGGTTATAGCGACGACCGTAAGCTCCATAACCTGTATTTTGCACTCCAGGACACCGCTAAGACATACTCTCCATCAAGACATCCTATCCTGGGAATCATTTCGCCGAAATCTCCTAGCCACACTCCCCAACGCAGACCGCTGGGAGAAAGCAGAAGCCGCGCTTCACTCCTGTTAGCAGTGGACTAACGAAACCGTTCGCATGTATGTGGAGAACATGACGCGCCTCTTCAAGCGTGCCGACCTCTCTATGGCGGAGGAGAAGCTTCGCGACATGATGCCTTCGGTCAAGCAGGAGCTTTCGCGTACTGTTGCGGAACTCATCACTAAGGCGACCACCATGGGTATGACGTTCCTGAGACAAGTTCGGAAATACAGTCGGGATGTGAGCACTCTTGGGCCCGCTGCTTCTTCGATGCCGCTAGGTAGCGATGTGGTCTTTATACGTAGCCTAATCAAGTCGATAGTCACGGAAGAATTACAATCTCTTTATGCCCTCCAGCGCGCTTTCTATTACGTCGATGTCCGAAGTCGTCAGGGACATGGTGCACCTAGCAGCGCAGCAGAAACAACTCTCTAATGTTCCTTGCTAGACTAAGGTCAGACATACCTATCCATCTCTACTCTGCCGGGCGACAGCAGTAGGCTAGAAACGTGAATACCATGACTCAAGCGGTGCAGGAATCTAGGTTTGCTCACGTGCCTGCTTGAGCACTCTATCAGCGGCCACGGAAATGTGAAGTGTGGCGTGCACAAAACCGGGGTCCCTCTGCTACCACTGTGATGAGGAGCGTCATCTCTACAGGACCTGCCCATACAACCCAGTTGGTCGGCGTGGTTTTGCACAAGACGACCGTTGCCGACGGAATAGCGCACGACCACTCGAGATCGAAGCTCATCTGTCAGCCCGTCAGAGGCCTGGGACATACGGCCGCTAGTATTCTAGACCGTCGTCTGCTCTGTGTTGCCATTCCCCAAGCCATCGCCGAGACTTCAGCTATCCTCAGTGGCGTTCTTCCAGCCTACGTCGGGAAAACTAATTCCAGCAGTCTGGGGTGGCGAGAGTGTTGCTGTCAGGCTAACTGAACATCCTCGGCCGCCGATACGCCGATACGGTGATTTCTCACAGGCGCCGGGTAGTGAGAGTATCCGATGCGCTACCTCTGATTTGTGTGTGAAAACGGACACTGACACGATCGTTTTACTTGATACTGGTCCCGACAATTCAGTGATGAGCCATGTCCTCGCCAGGAATTGAGCAAAGTTCTGAGGCCATGCTTGGGCCCTAGCATTCACACGGATGGATGACTCCTCCTTAGTTAGAGGACCTTCTGTGGTCCCTGCTACTTGACTTTAAAGATTGCTTTGGCACGACCTCCAAGGTAGGACATACGCCGGTAGATAGCGGTGGATGATAGATATTGGTAGATAGCGGTGACACGCGACGATCCCTACTAATTTACGGTGCTCCGTTTGGGCGGTTCTGTTGGCTTCGAAGTTCTTCATGATGACGTCATTACTCAAGGCGAATGACGATAATTGTTGCCAGAACACAGTAGAAGGAGAAGCGATCTTTCATTCGTAATAATCAGCCAGGTCTTGTAGCTCAGGGTCCGAGCGCTGCAGCTGTGCGAAGCTGCTGCCGTTTACCGGTTCCAAGAAGGCGTCTTCGTCGTCTTAATTCGGCGGCGCACTACAGAGCTCGTGACAAGAAATTTTCATCGCAGTGCTTGCGGCCGGATTTGTAGCCGACTATGATGTCAAATTCTTGAAGACGCAGGCTTCATCGCGCAGGGTGGCCGGAGTGATCTTTTAGGTTGCAAGCCAGCACAGATCATGGGGATCGCTCACAACCCTGAATGGCTCTTCGCACAAACAGGGGCGAAATTTTGATGTGGCCCTAATGACAGCAAGAGATTATTTCTCCGTCGTCGAATAATTGGCTTCAGCTTTCGACAGCGAACGGCTAGCGTATAGGCGATAACTTTCTCCTATCCGGCCCTTCTAAGCGAGAAGCGCCTAGACCCAAACTGCTTGCGTCGGTGTGAAGTTCGGTCTCGGTGTTTTCATCAAAGTTGCCTAGGAGAGGAGGGGACTGTAGGCGGCGCTTAAGTTCGCGAAGGCTTGTAGCTGCGCTTCCCATTGAAAAGCTACGTCAGCCTTTGTAAGCTGCGTCGACGGTTCGGCGGTGTGTTAAATGTCCGTGACAAATCTTTGAACCGTTAACGCATATAATAGTTATGGTATTGCTTATGACGTATATTTATATTTATGATAGACGCTGATATGGCACCATGGACAGTTGTCACAAAAGTTGTGGCGTTTGTGTGGCCGGCATGGTTGATTAGCAGTTCACTGCGGCCGCAGTCTCTCATCCAGATCTAATCACAATTTAAAGAAAAGATATAAACCAATGCTTACGGTAAACAATAACTTGTGCATTTCCTTTAAACGATTTGAATATTCTTTTCGCGTTCCTTTTTGATTGTAGTAGTAGTCATTTCGTCCTTAAGTACAACAATATCTGCTGTATAGAAATTCCCACAATGGACTTAAAGAATATACATTGATGAAGGCCAGGTTAAATCACCGAAATGTTGGTACTTAAAGCAATGAAAGCTTTTTTTATTAAAAAACAAATACCGCATTCCCACTCAGAAGTAAGGTCCAAATATATATAAATGTTTAAAATAAGCATTAAATTTGTACCTCTAACAGTAACGACACTTTTTAAGCTAAGGCCCTTTGCAATTTGCTTATTTTATAAAAAGCTGCGTAGTGGTTAGAGAAACACCACAGTTATGATGCCGTAAACTACACAAACGTAGACACATACTTAATCATGCGAGCATTGCAAAAAAGCTTCAAATATTGTCTATTACGCACTGAACAGCGTGCAGTAAGCCTTTAAGATCGACTTCTAGATCCCGCAGCTATAAATATGTATATTGTGAGCCTTCCACGAATCTTCTTTCATTTGTACATACCATAATCTTCTTCTTTCTTTTGTGCATACCATCGTCATCGTCCCGCGGCGCCGGCTCCAGCACGCGCCTGGGTTCTCCATCAGATTAAAACGCTGACACGGCGTACCTTGCCTTGCCGTCACGACTTTGGCGTCTCGACCTGGCCTTCTTTCACAATATGTCATACTTGTCATTCAACTATTGGTATAATTTCTGCTATTTTTCAAGAATCTTGTTCCAACGTTTAAAGAGCAGGATATAGTGCTCTACATGTGTTGCAATATTGCTGCCTATATGTCAATGCCGCGTCGCGATGGACAAGTTGGTAGAGGGCTCTCGACTACTCTCCCCAAAGATACTGAATCAAATAGCGGCCGCGGCGGCCGCTTTTCGACAAAGGCGGAAGACAAGATGCCCGTATGTTGTGCGCTGTCATTCGAAATTTCTCGAACTCTTCACCAAGGCGTCTCCATAGTCTGACATGCTTAGGGTCGTAAACTCCATATTCCAGAACATCAACAAAATTGTGTCATTGCAGGCTGTTTTTAAACAAACAATACTAACTTTTGGTTTAGGTGTATCCATCTCGGACATAGTAACTATAATTGCAGAAATTTTCATTTGGTTCCTTTTTTTTTCTGAAAATATTTCAAATTTTTATGCATGTCTGAGTCAAGGAACACTTCCCTGAGGAACCTCTCTCTTCCTCTAAGCAGTCGCTATGTACGCACAAATCACTTTGCAAATGCGTCAGCGTGACGTCCCATATTTGTAGACAAAGCTGTTTAGCAAAAGAGAAACTGTCTCAAATCTGCCTAATTTAACAAGTTTGTTATATTGCCACTGCATGAAAAAAAAAGCAACCCTTTCAACAGCACTTACCTGGATCCTCCGTGATTGTGAACGTCGGAGAAGATGTCCCGTAGCTAACAATAAGCTCGACAGTTTTTTCACTGAAATATTAAGAAACGCGTTTATTTGTTAGAGCCTTCATAAGATAACCTTTTTAAAGTCTTAGTGGTATTTTTATATGCTGAAGCACTCTCAAAGTAGCAAAAAAAGTTTCTTTTGGAAAGCTCTCTCAATAGTAGCTCAACATACCTTGTCGCTTTCACTACATATTATTGTGAGTGCTGCAGTATTAGATGCGATGTAAACAATGCATTATTATTGGTTATTATTTCCTGTACTATAGGTCAAAAACAATTTCCTTTCCAATATTATTCAGCGGACTTGCACCGCCTACCACACGCAAACAAACGCTTTACTGAATGATTTAGTCACACCTTCAGTGACATGCTCGAGACGTATGTCGGGTGCAACCACAACCACACGAATATGGACATTGTCAGTCCTCTTATCACCATATAACGTACGCGTACAGCACTGCTACGCAATCCGCCATGGGTTTCTCTCCGAAGTTTTTGCTTTACAGATCGGGATCCAGCCGCGAGACCTGCTTTTAGAACTCATTAAATGTTCGTTGAATTTTTCATTCTGTTTTTATTGTTATGTTTAACCACTATCACTGGTTGCTTAGGCAATCTAGTACCACTATGAAATTTTGAATCCAGGCAGTACTTGCAAAATACTGTCTTGCTATTTTTGATTGCATATTGTTGCTGTGAGTCGAATATATTTACAAAACCTTTGTTGTTCCACCAATAAACCAACCTAAGGAGTAAAATTTTTATACGAAAATTTATTAGACGGTACATTTTATTCTCATTGCACCGAGCGCATCACAATAAGGAAAATAACTTATTGCTCACTGTTTCGTTAATCTATACCGATGCCAAATAGGCACCCAAAACAGCCCTATATTTCAAATCCATGACACCAAATTTAACAAAATATTACATAGGAGGGAACTCACATCACATTTGAAAACAGCTCTTGAAATCGCCCGAATGTAAAATTTTGGATGACAGCTTATTTACGGACAAGAATGCTTCACTCTGAAATATGTCCCTTTTAAAATACCTAATTATTCATGCCGTTGATAACACGTGATATGGAAGATAGTCTCCGCGCTAAAGTAGTGTCAATGCTTCATTTCCTCTTGTAATCCCTGTAGCTCATATGACATTCAGTTTATCATGCTGTAATCATTGATGTGCACTGCTACACTAGTCGCCCTCGAAAAGGTCTCAGCGTGAAGGCTCCCAGGCTGTGTTTGCTTTAGAATTCTCTTTAGCTATAGATTCTAGCAAAAAACAACGTGCCGATGGGCGCGTTGTTTTTATTCCATTGTGCATTTAATCATTCTTTATCCCGATAATTAGCATAATACTCATCATCATGATCATCAGCCTGACTATACCCACTGCAGGGCGAAGGCCTCTCCTATATTTCTCCACTTAACCCGGTTCTGTACTAGCTGCATCCACTTGACCGCGCCCACCTAACTTTCTGCCGCCCCCTGCTATGCTTTCCTTCCCTTGGAATCCAGTTTGTTACCCTAAGCGACCATCAGTTATCCTCTCTTCGCACTACATGTCCTGCCCATGTTCATTTCGTCTTCCTAATTGCCGCTAGAATGTCGGTAATATATATATATATATATATATATATATATATATATATATATATATATATATATATATATATATATATATATATATATATATATATATATATATATATAAAGTTGAAAGGATCCGACCAGCAGCTGACAGTCCACGACAAACGTTGGCCAGTATTTGTTTATTTTTTAATATATATATATATATATATATATATATATATATATATATATATATATATATATATATATATATTGTAAGGTAACGTGAAGGTCGGACTTGGGGTATCAGGCTTTATTGCAGACCTGAAGCCTTGGTCGCACACTGCAGCCAAACGCACTCCGCGATGAAGATGGGTATCTACAAGAGGGAGCAGGATGAAGATGAAGCAGCACGTTCAGCCGTGTGGAAGATGAAGCGCGACACAGTGCTCACACTATTTCGCCCGCGCAGTTGAAGCGGCCAGCCTGGCCGCAATTAGTCCGCAGGATTGCGCCGAATAAAAGGTTTCATACGTGAAACGTGGACAACTTCAGTGCCACGGTAATGACAGTCCGGAGGAGGGTAAACAGGGGAGACGCGATAGTTGACCGGGGAAGCTTTTGCAAGAACTGTGTAAGGACCAATGTAACGGTGCTGTAACTTGTCACAAAGGCCAGGAGTGCGTAATGGGGTCCAAAGTAACACCTCGTCGCCGGGACGGAACGGAACTTGGCGATGGGTTGCATCATAGCGGCACTTGCGGTCTTCCTGGCTAGCTTCCGTGTTGACGCGAGCAAGCCGGCGAGGTTTGGCCACTCGGGAAAGGAACTGGTCAGGAAGAGAGGATGAGGAACTGGCATGTGTAGAAAGAATAGAGGCGTCAAGAAAGGTAGTGGGAGAACGGTCGTAAACGAGGAAAAACGGGGTGTAACCTGTGGTCCGCTGTACAGCCGTATTGTAGGCGAACGTAACAAAAGGAAGTATTACGTCCCAGTTTCGGTGGTCTTGGTCGACGTACATAGACAACATGTCAAAAAGCGTGCGGTGGAACCGCTCAGTCAACCCATTCTGCGGGTGATAGCTGGAGATCAATTTTTGATGTGTGGTTGAGGCCTCAATAACTTAGGCTACAATCGTCGACAGAAATGTCCGACCACGATAGCTGAGAAGCACTTGAGGGGCCCCATGGCGCAGTACGAGCGATTCCAAAAAGAAGATCGCGACCTCATGTGCTGAGCCATTAGGCAGGGAAGCGGTCTCAGCGTAGCGTGTTAGGTGGTCGACGGCGGTGACGATCCAGCGATTACCTCGTGCGGACAATGGAAGTGGCCCGTATAAGTCTATGCTAACAACGGCAAAAGGAGTAGCAGGGCAAGGTAGCGGCTGTAGTAGGCCAGCAGGAGGAGAAGTGGGCCGTTTGCGGCGCTGACAGGGCAGACAAGAGGCGACGTATTTTGCCACACTTGAGGCGAGGCCTGGCCAGAAGAAACGGGTTTTCACGCGGCGGTAAGTTTTATGAAAGCCTAAGTGACCGGCTGTAGCATCATCGTGGAAAGCCGCCAGGATACGGGTGCGAAGCGCTCTGGGAATAACGGGGACCCAACGGGTGCCGTCAGAGCAATAAATATAACGGGAGAGCACGCCGTTGTCAAGTTTGAACTTTTGGAGTTGCCTGCGCATCCTAGCGGTAGGAGGGTGAGAAGCACCGGTGAGAAGGTTGATTAGGGAAATACAGTAGGAATCTGCTCACTGTTGTGAAATAATGGCGTAGCGATCTGGAACAGCGGCAGGAGTAGCACAGGTGATGTTTGGAGCTCTGGACGGCATTGGGACGTTGAGGGTGCACGCAGGAAGGCTCGAGGAAGCACTAGGTGGTGATTCTGATAGCGGGCAGCGGGAAAGAGCATCGGCATCTCGATGTTTGCGCCCCGTTTTGAATATGACATCGAAGTGGTACTCCTGCAAAAGCAGAATCCAACGGCCCAGGCGTCCAGTCATTGAGGGTTGATAACCAGCACAGAGCGTGGTGATCGGTAACGATCGTGAAATGGCAGCCGTAGAGGTAGGAGCGGAATTTCTGAACTGCCCAAACGACGGCGAGGCACTCTTGCTCAGTGATGGTGTAGTTTCGGTCTGCTGGTGTTAGAGTTCGACTGGCAAACGCAATTACCTTTTCCCGAGAAGCGGTATCGCGTTGCAGAAGTACGGCGCCGATACCGAGGCTGCTGGCATCGGTGTGAAGAATGGTGGCAGCAGTGTCGTCGAAGTGAGCGAGAACAGGGTCCGAAGTGAGGGCATTCTTTAGGGTTTGGAAGCTTTTTCGCATTCTTTGGACCAATTGAAAGCAGTACGGTCTGTAAGGAGACGGTGGAGCGGTGCAGCAATGGTAGCGAAATTGCGAATGAAACGGCGAAAGTACGAAGACAGGCCAAGGAAACTGCGTAGTTCCTTAGTCCGCTGAGGGCGTGCAAAGTTCAAAACTGCAGCAAGCTTGTCAGGGTCGGGTCGAATGCCATCGCGGCTGACGAGGTGGCCCAGGATCTTGATTTCTTTCTTGGCGAAATTACACTTTTTTTGTGTTCAGCTGGAGACCAGCGGATGCCAGGCACGTTAATACTTGATCAAGGCGGCATAAATGATCAGAAAAAGTCGCAGAGAAAATAACTATGTCGTCCAGGCAGCACAAGCATGTTTTCCACTTAAGTCCTCTAAGAACTGTGTCAATTATGCGCTCAAACGTAGCGGGGGCATTACAAAGTCCAAAAGGCATGAGATTGAATTCGTAAAGCCCATCGGGAGTAGCGAATGCGGTTTTTTCTTTGTCTGCTTCGTGCATCGGTATCTGCCAGTAACCGGAACGCAAATCCAAAGTGGAGAAATATTCGGCGCCCTGAAGACAGTCGAGGGAGTCGTCAATTCGTGGCATAGGGTAAACATCTTTGCGAGTGACTTTGTTAAGTGCGCGGTAATCAGCGCAAAAGCGCACGGACCCATCCTTTTTTTTGACCAAGACGACCGGAGATGACCAGGGGCTAGCTGATGGCCGAATAATGTCTCGTCGGAGCGTATCATTCGCATTATCTTCTATGATTTTACGTTCTGATAAGGAAAGACGGTAAGGGCGGCGGCTAACAATAGAAGTACCTTCTGTAATAATGCGGTGCTGTGCAGAAGACGTTCGGCCCAAGGTCGGAGAAGTGACATCAAAGGAGGCTTGGTGTTTTCGAAGTAATTCCTGCAAAGCTTGGCGGTGAGTCGCAGGAAGGTCAGAATTGATGGTGCCAAAGAGAACACAGAGAGAAGCATCGGAAGAAGCTGCTGGTGAGGAAGAGGGGGCGGTAAGGGTGGTGAGGGACGCCGAGTGAATGTCCAGGGCACAAGGAAAACATGTCTCTTTAGTCAGCACAATGGGCTCTGGGGAAGTGTTCGAGGCAGCGACAAGCGCTGTGCCATGCTCAAACCGAACAAGACTTTGTGGTAGCGCAATTCTGCGGGTCAGATGGCGATCATAAGGCACGATTAGCACATCTCCGTTATCAATGTCAGTAAAAGTAAGCGCGACAAGTTGTTCGCATCCAGGGGGCAACACTGAGTTAGTAGCGGCAAGCAGGCGATAACGGGGCTCGGGAGGTTCAGAAGACGGATCGCTCTCTTTCATGTAAACGACCCTGTCTTGACACGAAATGCTGGCTGGCAGACAGAAAATCCCAGCCTAAAATAATTGGGTGAGCGCACGGTGACATCACGGCAAATTGTACGTGGTGGCGGACACCATCAACAAAATTCGCACAGTACACTTAGCAGAAGGCCGAATTATTGCGCCATTAGCTCCACGGAGTTCAGGTCCATCATAAGGCGTTTTCACTTTTCGCAAGCAGGAGCACAAGTAAGTGTGTATCACAGAAACAGAGGCGCCCGTGTCAACCAAAGCCTCAACAGATAATCCTTCAACCCGCACTAAAATAGTATTCCAGGGACGTTCCGGAGGATGTTTAGGATGGCCGAACAGTGCAGTTTTCCCTCCTAAAACTGCAGTGGTCAGTTTTCCGACAGGCGGGGGATCGTCAGAGAAGCTTGACGGAGAGGCGAGGTTGAGGGCGAAAAGGCGAAGGAGAACGGCGTCTTGAAGGCCTGTAACCAGCAGGCGGAGCGGGGCTTTCTGGCGGGGGTGATGAATGTCGGGGATAATCAGGAAATGAACGGTGGTTAGAGCCGGAAAAGCGAGGAGGGTAGTCTGCTTCAAATGATTCGTAGCCGCGGCGTTCATTCTGGAGGCTGCGACGACAGAAGCGGGAAATATGGCCTCGGTACTCGCAGTATTAACACACAGAGCGGGCTGGGCGCCAGTTGGGGTAGTATGTCGGCGCCGCGGCAGGTGGTGTCAATGCAGCGACATGAGCAGTGGTAGGCGCCGGTGGCGTAGGCGCTCCAACTGAGGGCGGCAAGGACGTGACCTGGGCGTACGTTGGCACCTGACAGATGGTAGGAGCGACCAATCAGCTCTTCTTTGACAATGCTACGCAGGCCGGCACTTGAATGATGTGGCTCAGATGCAGAGCGGCACAAATTACCTTGAGCCGAGAGCTCTTCACGAATTAATCCGCGAATAAGCGCATGGAGGTCAGCTTCGGCAGTGAAACCAAATGAAGTGGGATCAGGCTGCAGGCGTATTGACTGTAGTTCGTCAAGGCGTTGACAAGTCGATATTATGGCGTCAATTGTGGTAGGGTTCTGCACGGCCAGGGCGTTACAGGCAAGTGGGCCAATACCTTTAAGGACGTGCCGAACCCGCTCGGCCTCTGGCATGGTGTCATTTATGCGCCTACAAAGTGCGAGAACATCTTCGATATAAGAAGTATAGGTCTCATTGGACCGCTGAAGTCGGGCTTCTAGCTTCTTGGCGGACCCCGTGCGAACAGTAGGAGCGCAGAAAATCTGGCGTAACTTTTTTTTAAAGGTTGCCCAGTCCGGAATCGTCGATTCATGATTTAGAAACCACGTTTTGGCCACATCCGTCCAATAAAAGGACACATTAATTAGTTTAAGAGAATCGTCCCCCCGGTTCAAAGCACTGACCCGGTCGTAGCTGTCGAGCCAGTCATCAGCGTCGTCGCTGCTGAGAGCGGCGAACATCTGCGGGTCGCGCTGACGGCTACTGACAGTCCAAGTGGCAAGGGGAGCTGGAGTCGAGTTGGTAGCAGCCGGAATAGCGGAGGGGCCCTCTTGATTCATGACGATGGTGGTTGGGGCCAAACGGCGGCCAGAACGAAGCTCCAGGTGAATGCAGGTGACGAAGCAGCGGGGAAATCAAGGCGCACCTCCACCACGTGTAAGGTAACGCGAAGGTCGGACTTGGGGAATCAGGCTTTATTGCAGACCTGAAGCCTTGGTCGCACACTGCAGCCAAACACACTCCGCGATGACGATGGGTATCTACTAGAGGGAGCAGGATGAAGATGAAGCAGCACGTTCAGCCGTGTGGATGATGAAGCGCCACACAGTGATCACAATATCTATATATATATATTTATATATATATATATATATATATATATATATATATATATATATATATATATAGGCTTTATTGCAGACCTGGCATTCCTTGACGAAGGCCGGGCCCCGGCCGAAACGTCGGAAATAAACCTTTGTTCTCGTTTGCGCGTCCATACCTCATCTTATATATATATATATATATATATATATATATATATTATGTGCGAACATTTACAGTACTTCGCCGCTTAAAAAAATTAGAGCGAAGTGCGTGCTTCATTTAGAGAAACATTAAATTGGCCACGACGCTTCGACCAGAAGCTGGCCTTCGTCAGGAGTGCGAATGTAAACGTGCGGGTAGGTTCTAAAGGCGAAGAGCGGAAAAGATAAAGGTGGCGGCGAGACAAATGGAGAAAGAAGGCTGAGCAGGACGGAAGTACAATGGTATTGTAGTGGTGGTTGGGTTACAAAGCAGATGCAGGTGGGGATTTAAAAAGGGAAATTGTGGAGGTTTATCTAAAGGGAGAGAATGAAACAGCTTATGGAAGGAAGCGTAGGTATGACCACAGGAGACGAAGGAATTTGTGTGGACTTCATTGTGTGTATGGCGGGGGAGGCTGACAATCCTTCGGGCTACTGGCAGTAAGCTTGACTTGGCAGTTTGGGTGCGTTTGAGAGAGGAATTTAGGGTGTAACTGAACTTTGAAGTGGAGAACGAATACTAGGGCTCTCATTTATACCGGCCTGTAGGGGAATAAATTGAAAAATAAATTACGATTGTCGTTGTTCTTGTTCGCGGTTGTTATGAAAGCCGTTCTGGAGCAGGATAACTTTGAGGTTTTCGAATTAGTGACTTTATATATGTATATATACCTATATATGTGTGTCGTGATATGAGATGTGTTTAAGTCACTCGGAAGCTCCAAAACGAAAAAAAGGGCCAGTATAGTGGCACTGCAGCTTTCGGGATGAAACATTCCACCCCCACACTAAATCACCGGCTGCCAAGAAGACACGCGGGCATCGGTTCTCGCAACGTTCCTTGGAGCAAGCCTGTGTTTCAACAATGCGGAAACGAGCAAGGTTGCGACATTCATCAGCTCGACAGAGAGCAGCGGCGATTGAGGGGTCATCGTGTAAGGTGAAAGTTAGGAGGGTATGCAGACAGCTGCAGGAAAGTTGCGCGGTATTATATGCGTACGTGATAAAAGGGAGGAAACCATCCCAGGTCTTATGGTGGTAATCGACGTACATTGCCAGCATAATGGTGCGACTCTGCCGGGGTGGCGAAGGTGGTTAACTACTGTTCCCAAGGATGCGGGATCGAATCTCGGCCTTGGCAGCTGCTTTTCGATGGAGGTGAAAAGCAAGGCGGCGGTGCGCTGTGCAATAGAACGAGAAACCGGTAGAAGAATGAGAAACCGCATAGAAAATTTGGACGCCTCTGAAGTAGTGGCTGATGGTACGGCAGCCGTTCAAAGTATCGGTTTAGGTGGTCGCTACGCACAGTGATCCATCAGTCACCGTTGGAAGACCGTTAAAAAAAGTCCAAGGAGTCGATGCCCACTTGCTCGAAAGGCGCGTTTGAGGTGTTATATGTCGTAGCGGACCGAGCAGGTACGATTTAGGGAGCTTGTAATGCTGGCACTGCCCGCAACTGGCTACATAGTGTTGAACGGCTTGACACATTTCATGACCAGTAAAACTTTTCCTGTGTCCTCTGAAGGGTCCGGGCAAAAAACACAAGTGGCTTGAAGTAACGACGTCATGCATCATTTGAAGAATTGGAATTCGTTCGGAGATTTTCGGGAACGACGGCAAGAAAATGCGCTCCTCCGGGGATGAAATTCCGCTTGAACTGTATGCCATCGCGAACACAAAAACGGGCATCCGGTGAATTACGAGCAGCTTCGAATAGCGTCCCAAGATCATATCGTTGAGCTGTTCATTCCGGTAGTGAAGGTAAATAAATGGCGGTGATATATGCGCCGGGCAGTAGTGAAGGTCAATAAATGGCGGTGATATATGCACCGGGCAGTCTTCAGCTGCTGCTATCGCAACTAGCAGTTGGGAGCGGCAAGCGCGAGAGGCGGTCAGCGTCGGCGTGTTGATGGCCGCTCTTGTACATCAGAGTGAAGTTGAACTCTTGGAGGCGCAAAGACCATCGCGGAAGACGGCCGTAAGAATCGCGAAAGATTATAAGCCAACAAAGCGAATGGTGGTCGGTGACGATAATAAAATGATTTCTGAAATTATAAGACAGAAATCTTTTAAACAGCAAAAACAACTGCAAAGCACTTTTCTTCAGTCACTGTTTTGATTTCAAACTTGCACAGCGAACGACTGGCATAGTCTATAGCATTTTGAGCATCAACGTGTCGCTGTATAAGCACTGCGCCAACTTCGACACCACTGGCGTAGGTGGGAACTTTGATTGGAGCAGAAGGGCAGAAGTGGCGCCGCACAGGGCCCAAAGTCAGGAGAAATTTCACATGGCGGAAGGCAGAGTCCGTCAGCTGTCCAGTTGAATGCTGCGTCGTTGTGAAAAATGCATGTTAGATGGCAGGCGATGTCAGCGAACATGGGGATATAACGCGAAAATAGGAACATAGCCCTTAAATACTCCGAAGTTCTTACACTGGTTTCGGTGCAGTGAAGATTTTTACAGCCTCGAGTTTCTTGGGATCCAGCCGAATACCATCGTTATCAATCATGTGGCCAAGGACAAGTGTCTGGTATTCGTAGAAATGGCAGTTATTCAAGCTAAGTACCAGGCCGGCTCTTTCAATGCAATCAAGAACTATAGCGAGGTGGCTGTTATGTTTGTGAAATGTCTTGCTGAATGTAACAACATTGTCCAGATAGCTTAAATAATTTTGCCATTTTTTTCACGCAGAAGGGTGCGCAAGAGATGTTCACACGTGGCAGGCGCACTGCATAATCCAAGCGGCAATACGTTAAACTCATAAAAACTGTCGGGTGTAACAACTGCCACCTTTACTTTGTCCGTCGGGTGCATTGGCATCTGCCAGTAGCCTGATCTCAAATCAACCGAGGAGAGGTATGAAGCTGCGTGAAGGCAGTCGATGGCATCGTCGATGCGTAGAAAGAGACGCACTTTTTGTCTCAGCATTAGGTGGACGATAATCAACAAAAGATGCGCCATCTATTGTCATGTTGTGACCAGGATAATGGGAGCCAGCCAAGGACTTGAAGTTTCCTGGATGATGCCGAATTGAAGCATGTCACGTCTCCGATTAGCTGATGCTCGTTTGGTGACTGTCACATATAAAGGCCAAATACAGAGGCTTTTTGAAAAAGCGAATAAGACGACGACAGCGAAAAGGATTACGTGGACCAACGAAATATTAAGGAGATGAAGAAGAAGTAGTCGGTGACATTGCAAGCGCTGATTGGTGAACAGAAGACGATGAAGACGATAATAAGGCTGGGGCGTATCAACGCGCAGATTATAAAAAGGCGCGATCTGGAGAGGCAAGGGAGTGGAAGCGAGAGAAGCGGAGGCTCCGGGAGGTGAGGGACGCCTTGGCTGGGCAACGCCGGCTGCTTTACCGGTGCCATCCTGTTCTACGGCATTGTACTGTATACGCCCTGCTGTTCTCGAACCGGTTCCGGGGATTGAGCGACTACTCAGCCACTTGCTACGTCCAGGCAGGACCTCCAAAGCTCGTACCACTGTCCACCTGCATCGCCCTGGTTCACGTCAACACCGCTTCGAGCACCAACGTTGCTTCAGCCGACGCTTCAACGGGAGGTCATCCGTTGCGGCCAACAAGACCAGCTCATTGCAAGCAGGACGCAACCTCGATGCAGACGCCATTGCCTGGACCTACAAAACGCGTCGGCCGCTACGAACTGTAAGCATAAAAATGGAACGCTGTCTCGTAGTGTGAAGCATCACGTCTATCATTTATCTTGTAGGTTGTGTTAGTTTTTTGTTAATTGTTTGGGCGAGTTAGCCTCTGTGTGTATGTGTATTAATATGTGTGTCTGTACGGCTACGGTTGGCATCTAGCTCATGCTTTCAGCCTGAACGTTCTCCTGAGATCTGTGACAAAGAAACAAGTCGCGAGCCTGCCAGGATTAATTTTTTTGTTTATTTTCTTTTTGTCTCGGATCTCTCGGATTTCTGACGGCAGACAGTATGGACTTAGCGAAGACATTAGAGGTCGCTCTCAAGCTAGGGTTAATCAAAGAGGAGGTGATGAGTCTTTATGAGCAAGAAGTGAAAAGGCTAAGAGGTGAAAGAACACAGGCACGTGAAGATGCGTGTGAAGCAGCGCGCGAAGTAAAAAAAGCAGAGGAACGCGAGGTTAGAAGAATTGAACGAGAGAAGACGTTTGTGCTGTGGAAACAGCAGAAATTGATCGAAGAACGCGAGGGGAGCACGGATGACGATTTGGGGCTAGGAAGTATGGATAGGAGTGATAAAAGAGATGACTTGGACGCATATCTGCCACAATTTGAGCGGATAGCTTTAGGACAAGGTTGGAAGTGCTGTGAATAGGCAACAGCGTTGAGTATGTACTTAGTCGGGGAAGCGCTGAATGTGTTTGGTAGGATGCCTGCGTATAATTCCATGCATTTCGATAAAATCAAGGAGGCACTTCTCCAAAGATTCAGGCTAACAGCAGAGTGTTTTCGCGAGAGATTCCGCACCGCGAAACACGAGGATACTGAAACCGCTAAACAGTTTTCTTGTCGGCTTGCCAACCGTTTCGACAGATGGCTTGAGATGCCGAACACAGATAAGAGTTTTGAGGGCGCACGTGACAAACTGGTGACAGAGCCGTTCCTAGTACGCTGCAGTTCAAACCTAGCGGTATTCCTGAAAGAAAGAAATTTGTGTTCATTAGAAGAAATTGCCGAGAATGCAGAACAGGTTTCGAAGCTCAAGGTCTTAGGAATACGAGTAAGGGGAAGAGGAAAATTAGAAGGATTCAGAAATAAATTCGGCAAGACCAAAAAAATCTGGCGGGGCTTTTAGGGCGGCAATCGGATGGTTTTTCTTTAACAGGGTGAGACATCGTGGAGCCGACTGTAAGATGGCGTGATTGTAGCAGTGCGGCCCGGAGGACACAGGTCGTGTGTCGAGGGTGCAAAAGGAGAGTGCATACTGCGGAAGAATGCCGATATGAAACGCAGGGCCGAGCTGCATGGGTTGTTGATTTAAAGAAAGAACTTATCACACGAGCCAAAGCCCCACAGCTCAGAGGAGAAAATGCCACTGAACAATAAAGTGGAGAGTGGAACGCCCAAGTCGAAAACAGCAATGCCAGTGGTGGTTGGACAATTAGGGGACTGTCATATATTGGCACTTAGAGACAATGGAGCCCATGCAGTTCTGGTTCGAAGAAGCTTAGTGAGGGCTAAAGATCTAAGAGGAGAAACGTCCGCTGTCACCCTGGTGAGCAGCACGGTTAGGCATCTGCCCGAAGCCAGGATTCTATTGTTAACCCCCTATTATACCGGAGAGCTACTGGCAAAATGCGCAGAGCGACCAATCTACGATCTCATCTTGGGAAACATTCCAGGTGCAAGAAGCATCAATGACCCTGATCCTGAATGGAGGATGATCGATGTTAGGAAGCACCAAAACGAGGAAAGGCGCAAGACTGGCCAGCAAGAAGATGGTGCAGGGAGTTTCTCGTCAGCAGTACAGACGCGAGCGCAAGAGACAGCCGGAGCGACGCATCGGCCGGTTTCTACTCCCGTTTCGATTTCTGTGAAAGCAACACCAAGCGAAATGGCAATGAGCAAAAAGAAGATTCGAGTTTGCAAAGCTGCTTCGAGAAAGTGAGAGAAATGCAGAAAAGAAGACAGAGTCGTACCTCGTTTCGGTTTCAATGGGTAGACGATCTTCTTCAGAAAAAATGCATATTTAGCTCAGGAAGGCAGGTCCAAAAGCTTGTGTTACCGAGATTTACCAGAGACGGTTTTACGATTAGGATACGACACCATCATGGCCGGACACCAGGGGTTCAGAAGACGGTGTCCAGAATCACCGAGGAGTTCTTTTGGCCAAGCGTCCAGAGCGACGATAAACGCTTTGTTAGGTCGTGCGACGTTTGCCAACGCACAATCCCAAAGGGCAGAGTTAGTCCCGTACCACTGGGCAAGATGCCAGCTATCGGCCTACTGTTTCAAAGTGTGGCTTTTGACATTGTGGGACCAATCTCTCTGAGATCTACTAAAGACAATAGATAAGTGCTTACCTTGGTGGATATGGCTACTCGTTATCATGATGCCGCTCATTGAAAAACGTCGACAGTGTCCGAGTTGCTGAAGGTCTTTGGAGATGTTCGCTCGCTATGGGATTCCCAAAGAGATTTAAGTGATCGTGGACCAAACTTCACATTGGACCTGATGAAAGAGCTTAACCGCCTTCTGCCTATAAGGCATTTACTAACAACACCTTACCATCCAATGTGTAATGGTCTAGTAGAGTAATTCAATGGGATGCTCAAAAATATTAATAAGAAAATGTGCCCAGAAAGCCCAACCAATTAGGATAAATAGCTTCCAAATCTTTTATTTGCTTACCGCGAAGTACCACAAGCAAGCCTTGGTTTCTCTTCCTTCGAGATGTTGTATGGGAGAACCGTTATGGGTCCCTTGACAATAATCAAGGAGTTGTGGGCAAATATAAAGATTGCAGCGGAGCTCAAGACGGCATACACATATGTGCTTTAGTTGCGAGACAAGCTGGAGGAGACATGTAGGATGGCGCATCAAGGTCTCGAGAAGGTGCGAGAATGCTTTGAAGGCTACTATGACAAGAAAGCCACCAATAGGAATCTCAATCCAGGCGACAAGGATCTGATTCTACTGCCCACCGACAACAGCAAGTTATTGACGCAATAGAAAGGACCCTACCTAGTGACACAGAAGAAAAACGATTTGGATTATGAATTAATAATAAATAACACCAAGAAGGTATTTCATGCAAACATGTTGAAGAAATACGAAGAACTAGGTCCAGAAGAATACGAAGAAACGGGCGCTTCAGCACAGAAAAATTTAGGAGACACGGTCGCTTGCTCTTTAGTGGTAGAGGAACCAGATGATTGTGCCGAGATGCCCTCTTACAATTTGAAGAAAAGTGTTGGACGGGAAAGTTTATTAACACCAATTTGAATGAAGACAAAAGATCACAGATAAGGGCTCTACTACAAAGTAAAGAAGATATCTTTTTGGATTTACCAGTCAAGACTAACGTCATATGCTGCAAATTAGAACTCTCTACAGACCGATCAATCAATGTAAAGCAATACCCACTACCATTAGTGGTGCAGGAATCAATTGAAAAGGTTGTGCGGTAGACGTTGGAGTTGGCTATAATCGAGAGGTCATGGTCTGCATACAATGCCCCTCTCGTGGTCATCAAAAAACCTGATGGCACCAACAGATTGTGCGTAGACCTTCGTCGGCTTAATAACATCTTGGTACCCCATGCTGAACCTATTCCAAGAGAGGACATGCTGTTCGCTAAGGTAGCCAACAAAAAGATTATTTCCAAACTTGATTTCGTAAAGGGTATTGGCAAATACCAATGGAGGATTCATCGAAGGGGAAAACAGCCTTTTCCTTAGCAGCGGGATTATTTCAGAGTAAGTTTATGCCCATTTAATTCAAGACTGCCACGGCTATTTTCACGAAATTGATGCGGAAAGTTTTGGATTGGCTCGAAAATGTGGAACATTATAGATGATATCCTGGTGGCGACCCATACACAGGAAGAACATGTGGTTACACTAGAGAGGCTCTTTGACAGAATTTATCAAGCCAGGCTCGCGGTCATCATCATCATCAGCCTGATTATGCCCACTGAAGGGCGAAGGCCTCTCCCGTTATTCTCCACTTAACCCGGTTCTGTGCTAGCTGCCTCCACTTGACCCCTGCGAACTTCTTAATCTCATCCGCCCACCTAACTTTCTGCCGCCCCCTGCCACGCTTTCCTTCCCTTGGAATCCAGTTACCCTCAGCGACCATCGGTTATCCTCTCTTTGCACTACATGTCCTGCCCATGTCCATTTCTTCTTCTTAATTTCTACTAGAATGTCGGTAACTTGAGGTATTTCTCTGACCCACTCTGCACGCTTTCTATCTCTTAATGTTACCCCTAACATTTTTCTTTCCATAGCCCTCTGGGTTGTCCTCAACTTAAGTAGAGTTCTCTTGGTTAGCCTCCACGTTTCAGCCCCATAGGTGAGTACAGGCAAGATGCAACTGTTGTATACTTTCCTCTTGAGCGATACCGGTAAGCTGCTAGTCATAATCTGCGAGTGCTTGCCAAATGCGCTCCATCCCAATTGTATTCTTCTTGTTATTTCCTTTTCGTGGTCCGGATCTGCGGTTACTACCTGTCCTAAGTAGACATATTCGCTTACTACTTTCAGTATTTCGCTATCTAATGTAAACTGCTGTTCCTTCCCGAGGCTGTTGAACATTACCTTAGTCTTCTGCATATTGATTTTCAAGACTACCTTTCTACGTTTCCTGTCTAGGTCATCAATCATGATTTGCAGTTCATCCCCCGAGTTACTTAGCAAGGCAATGTCATCAGCAAATCGCTGATTACTGAGGTATTCTCCATCTACGCTTATCCCTAACTGCGCCCATTCCAAGTCTCTGAATGCTTCCTCTAAACAAGCTGTGAATAGTACTGGGGAGATTGTGTCTCCTTGCCTAACACCTTTCCTTATGGGAATTTTGTTACTTTCTTTATGCAGAACTGTGGTTGCTGTGCAGCCACTATATATATCTTGCAGCACTTTCACGTGCGGCTCGTCTACCCCCTGATTTCGCAATGCCTGCATCACCGCCGAGGTTTCAACTGAGTCAAATGCTTTTTCGTAATCAATGAATGCTATATATAAGGGCTGGTTATATTCCGAGCATTTTTCTATCACCTGATTGATGGTATGGATATGATGGATAGTAGAGTACCGTTTCCGAAGCCCTGCTTGATCCTTTGCTTGATTGCAGTCTAAGGTTGTCCTGATTCTATTAGCGATTACCTTAGTAAATACCTTATACGTAACAGACAGTAAGCTGATTGGTCTGTAATTTTTAAGGTCCTTAGAGTCCCCTTTCTTGTGAATGAGGATAATGTTTGCATTCTTCCATGGTTCCGGTACCGTCGATGACACCAGGCACTGCGTATACAGGGTGGCCAGTTTTTCTAGCACGATATCCCCCCCGTCCTTCAGCAAATCTGTAGTTATCTGATCCTCTCCAGCTTTCTAGTGCTCTCTTGACCTCGTCCCTTGTCACTGGTGGAACGTCTGACTGTTTTTGCCTACCGCCAATCTCATTACGGTCCTGACTACTTTGGCTACTGTAGAGGTCTGTATAGAACTCCTCGGCTACTTTGACTATCTTTTGCATATTAGTGATGACGTTGCCCGCTTTGTCCCTTATCGCATACATCTGGTTTTTTGCCTATGCCCAATTTCTTCTTTACCGCTTTAAGGCTTCCCCCGTTCTTTACAGCATGCTCAATTTTCTCCATGTTATACTTCCTTATATCGGCCACCTTGCGCTTATTGATTAGCTTTGATATCTCGGCCAATTCGATCTGGTCTGTTGGATTGGAAGCTTTGATACTCTGGCGTTTCTTAATCAAATCTTTCGTCTCCTTAGACAGCCTGCCGGTATCCTCTCTAACTATCCTACCGCCTTCTTCTACCGCGCACTCAGTAATGATATCTCTGAAATTATTGTTCCTTGCCTCTAGGGCAATGTCGCCATCCTCCGTTAGAGCTGAAAACCTATTCTGTAGCGAGATCCTGAACTCTTCTGCCCTCCCCCTCACCGCTAATTCGTTGATGGTTTTCTTTCTTACTAATCTGTTGCGTTCCTTCTTCAGATTTAGGCTAATTCGGGACCTCACCACCCTGTGGTCACTGCATCGCACTTTCCCGATTACCTCTACATCTTGCATAATGGCGGGAGTTGAACACATTATAAAGTCGATTTCATTTTTATTCTCACCGTTAGGACTTTTCCACGTCTATTTCCGGTTCTTCCGTTTGCTGAAGAAGGTATTCATGATTCGTAAATTATTGCGCTCTGAAAACTCAACTAGTAACTCCCCCCTGCTATTCCTAGAACCAATGCCATAGTTACCTACTGCCTTGTCTCCTGCCTGTTTTTTCCCTACCTTGGCATTGAAATCGCCCATTAGTACAGTATACTGCGTCTTTACTTTTCGCATTGCCGATTCTACATCTTCATAGAAGCTTTCAACTGCCTGGTCATCATAACTACATGTAGGTGCATAGGCCTGTACAACCTTCAGTTTATACCGCTTATTAAGCCTCATTACGATGCCTGCAACCCTCTCATTATTACTATAGAATTCATCTATATTACCCGCTATATACTTATTGACAAGGAAACCTACTCCTAGTTGTCGCCTCTCTGGTAAGCCTCGATAACACAGTACATGCCCATCGTTCAGTACAGTATATGCCTCATTCGGCCTCCTAACCTCACTAAGCCCTATGAAATCCCATTTCATGCCCTCTAGTTCCTCTAACAGCACTGCTAAGCTAGCTTCACTAGCTAGGGTTCTAGCATTAAACGTTGCCAGGGTCAGTTTGCAATGGCGGCCTCTCCAGCGGAGCCAGGCTTTCTTAGCACCCCCTGCTGCGTCACAGGTCTGACCGCCGCCGTGGTCAGTTGTTCCGCAGCCGCTGGTGACTGAAGGCCGGGGTTTTATGGAGCTTATTATAAGAGGTTTCGGCCAATTACTGCACCAGGGTGGCCAACTCATGTTCTGGTGAGGGAGTGCGTTGCCGGAGGTGTTCACCGGCATCAGGTCGCACCCCAAACCTGTTTATGCAATTCCATCGACACGCGGAATTTTTTCTTTTTTCATCCGGTGGAGAATTGCGTGGCACCAGGATTTGAGCCCCGGTCCTCTTGCATGCGAGGCGGATGTTCTACCGCTACGCCACCGCTGCACTCGCGGTAAAACCAACAAAATGCGAGATAGGCTGTGAGGCTATCTCTTTTCTCGGGCACAAGCTAACAAGGGGCCGCATCACGACGAAAGACGATGTATTGGGGAAAATACAGGCAGCCCAGACAACCAGTACTAAGAAAGAAGTACAACAGTTTCTTGGTTTAACTGAGTACTACAGGGATCCCCTTCATGGATCACTGCCTTGTCGTGGCGGAGGGGCTTGCGAAACTCGATGAAGTCGTGAGCTGTACTGTGTAGGGCCACCCAAGGTAGACAGGTAACGGCAGAGAGTTCTGACAAAATGTGATTCACTGGAGAAGGTAATGGCAATCTACATTAGTATTTCTTGCCAAGAAAAACCTATTGCCAGTCACAATGCCATTAATGATATGGCGCCGGAAGATGAGCCCCCCAGGTTGGAAGGCGTCCCACATGTTACTGGGGATGAACAAATGGCGATTCCTAGTAGCTCCAGGACGAATGAAGCGGCTGGGCTAAAGCCAAAAGGACGATCAGTTGTGGACGTGTCGGGAAGCGACCGGAAAGTCCGATGTTGCAAGGAGATGTATCACATAGCAACATGGAATGTAAGATCTATGACGCAAGGTAAACTGGATATCGTCAAGCGAGAAATGGACAGATTGAACATTGATATCTTGGGTATCAGCGAGCTCAAGTGGACCGGAATGGGAGAATTTAACTCCTGCGACCATTATGTCTTTTATTGTGGGCACGAATTCAAGAGAAGGAATGGGGTCGCTCTCATAGTAAACAGAAGAATGGGCAAAGCAGTGCTAGGGTACAACCCCAAAAACGACCGAATGATTTCACTTCGGATCCAAGGTCACCCTTTCAACATAACAGTTATCCAAGTCTATGCACCGACCACTACTGCTGAAGAAGCTGACGTTGAGAGATTTTATGCGGACCTACAATGCCTTTTAGACCGCACCCCATCATCAGACGTCATTTTTCTCATAGGAGACTGGAATGCTAAGGTAGGGAGTGAAGAAATATCCGGAATTACAGGCAAGTTCGGTCTTGGTGAGCCAAATGAAGCTGGGCTGAGGCTAGTAGAGTTTTGTCAAGAAAACAACCTGACCATAGCGAATACTCATTTTCAACAGCACAAGAGGGGCCTGTACACATGGACTTCACCGGACGGTCTGTACAGGAATCAGATTGATTATATTATTTGCCGACAGAGATGGAGAAGCGCTATACAAGCAGTAAAAATAAGGCCTGGGGCCGATTGGGGCACCGATCATCAGCTTCTTGTTGCCAAGATTAAGCTTCGATTGAGGAAAACGCAGAAAACTAGAAGGCCTTTCAGGTATAATCTGGATCAAGTTCCATTAGAATATGCTGTGGAAGTGAGGAATCGATTTCAAGAATTAGATCTAGAAGACAAAGAGCCCGAAGAGATGTGGACTGATGTTCGCGATATAATACAGGAAGTTGCTACTAAGGTAGTTCCAAAGCAAAAGAAGTGCAAGAAAGCAATCTGTTTATCTGAAGAGGCTTTGCAAATAGCTGAGGAAAGGAGGATGGCAAAAGGTATGGGGGAAAGAGAAAGATACAAGGTTCTCAATGCGGAATTTCAGAAAATAGCAAGGAGAGATAAGAATGCCTTCCTGAAAATACAGTGCCAAGCAGTTGAGGACGACAGCCAATTAAGGAACACAAGAGCTCTGTATAAGACAACCAAAGATATCACAGGAAGCTTCTGTGCTAAGCTGGGCATGATAAAGGACAAACAAGGCAAGAACCTCACTGAAGCCGCAGAGATAAAGAAGAGGTGGCAGGAATACACAGAAGAACTGTACAAGCAGGACCCGAATGTGCAAACCCAACATAAGACGGTTGTGATCACTGATCTCGAGCCGGGCATCCTGAAGAGTGAAGTTGAATGGGCCTTAGCCAGCCTTGTTAAGAACAAAACTAGCGGTATTGATGGCATTCCAGCTGAGTTGCTTCAAAACCTCAACCATGACGCTGTTAACATTCTGCATACATTATGCCAGAAGATTTGGACAACCCTGCAGTGGCCACAGGATTGGAGGAGGTCAGTTTACATCCCCATTCCAAAGAAAGGCAGTGCCAAAGATTGTTCCAACTACCGCACGATCGCGCTTATTTCGCATGCTAGCAAGGTGATGTTGAAAATCCTCCAAGGTAGGCTGCAGCAGTATGTGGATCGGGAGCTTCCGGACGTGCAAGCTGGGTTTCGCAAGGGCAGAGGTACTAGAGACCAAGTGTCCAACCTTCGCTGGATCATGGAAAAAGCAAGGGAGTTCCAGAAACCCATCTACTTCTGCTTAATTGATTATGCTAAAGCGTTTGACTGCGTAGATCACAGCAGATTGTGGCAAGCTCTCCAAGAGATGGGAGTTCCAATTCACCTCATCTGTCTCCTCAGGAACCTGTATGAAGGGCAAGAGGCCACAGTCAGAACTGGGCATGGTCTTACTAATTGGTTTCCGATTGAGAAAGGAGTGAGGCAAGGCTGCATACTGTCGCCCTGCCTATTTAACCTATATGCAGAATACATCATGAGGAAAGCCGGTCTGGACGAGTCTTCAGCTGGAGTGAAGACTGCTGGAAAATGTATCAACAACCTTAGATATGCGGATGATACCACTTTAATGGCAGAAAGTGAAGCGGAACTCAAGAGACTTCTGATGCGCGTACAAGAAGAGTGAGAAGTTTGGGCTTAAACTGAACATTAAAAAGACAAAGATCATGGCGTCTTGCCCTATCAAGTCCTGGAGCATCAAGGGACAAGAAGTGGAAGCTGTGACAGATTTTCTTTTCTTGGGCTCCAAGATTACCTCGGAAGGAGACTGCAGCCATGAAGTTAGGAGACGCCTGCTTCTGGAAAAGAGAGCAATGTTTAGCCTTGACCGCCTAGTAAAGAGCAGAGACATAGTCTGCCAACCAAGATCCGTATAACTCGTGCTATGGTCTTTCCAGTTGTGATGTATGGATGCGAGAGTTGGACTGTGAAAAAGGCTGACCGCCGAAGAATTGACGCGTTTAAATTGTGGTGCTAGCGAAGACTCTTGAGAGTTTCTTGGACTGCCAGAAGATCAAATCAGTCAATATTGTCGACCATAAACCCTGACTGCTCATTGGAGGGTCAAATTCTAAAGTTAAAGCTCAGCTACTTTGGTCATCTGATGAGAAGAGAGGAGTCGCTGTAGAAAGATTTGATGTTGGGAAAGGTTGAGGGTCGCCGGATAAGGGGTAGGCAGCGAACGCGGTGGTTAGATGGCATCCTCGAGGCACTGCAGATGAAGTTATGTGATGTCAGGAAGATAGTGAGAGACCGGAAAGCGTGGCGTGACATGGTCAATAGGGTCACGAAGAGTCGGGCACGACTGAACGACTGAACTGAACTGAACTGACCGGGAGTTTATTGCCGAGTAGGCTCACATAGCCTATCAACCTGTAGAGCTCACTAATAAGGGTGTCAGTAATAAGCTGAATTGGACAGATGAACACGAAAACGACTTTGTGACTTTAAAACAGCATATGGCACAGCCGCCTGTTCTGCTTGCTTCGAACTTGGACAAAGAGTTTGTTCTTCGCACCGACGCGTCCGACAGAACATGGGGATTCTCTTCTCTTGTAAGAAGAGAATTGTAAATTAAATGCGGTATACCTTGCTAGTAAACGATTAACGGCTTGTGAACGCAACTACACCACCATTAAAAAGGATTGTTTGGCTGCGGTTTGGGCAGTGAAGAAATTTCATATTTATTGTTACTGGAGACACTTTCGAATTCAAATTGATCATCAGCCGCTCGAATATCTAACCAAAGGCAAGATGAACAATAGCAAAGTCGTGAGGTGGAGCCTAGCCTTGCAAGAGTACGAAATTCATGCAGAGTATACTAATGGCAGAGACAACTTTGCCGCAGATTTCATGAATAGAGCCGAACAGGCTTAGTTAGATTTGAGGTATGTTTTTTGTGGCTTGGTTCTCGGTTTGTTGATGTGTGTTTTTACAATTAAATGTGTTGTGCACAATAGTGTGTTTATTAAGGATACTCTAGAGACAACGACAGTGCTGTGATAGTGTTCTATAAAGACAATTTTGTCGTGTTGTGTCAGTGGGGTGATAATGTTGTGATAGCGTTCTATAAAGACAATTATGGTGTGTTGTGTCAGTGATGTGCTTCGGGCGAGTTCAAGACAACTGAGGTGTTCGAAGTGCTTGGTCCAGACTGGCCGGAGAAGATACTCGGTTTGCTGGAAGTCGTAATGGCAGTGAAACTGTAAGCAGTTTTCAACGGAAAACTCTTGAGAGAGGGGGGCGCTTGCCACATGTAAGAGGCCAAATACAGCTTTTTGCGAACGCGAAGAAGACGACGAGGGCAAAAGGATTACGCGGAACAACGAAGGATTAAGACTATGAAGAACTAGTCGGTGATATGGCAAGCACTGATTAGTGAACAGAAGGTGATGAAGATGACGATAAGGCTGACATGTATAAACGCGGAGGTTAAAAAAAGGCGCGATATGGAGAGACAAAGGCGTGGAAGCCAGAGAAGGCTCCGGGCTCCGGGAGGTGAGGGACGCCTTGGCTGAGAGTGAGCAACGCCGGCTGCTGTACCGGTGCCCTCATGTTCTACGGCATTGTACCGTATGTACCCTGCTGTTCTACAACCGGTTCCGGGGATTGAGCGACTACTCAGCCACCTGCTTCGTCGTGGGGACACCTACAAAGCTCGTACCACCATCCACCTGCATCGCCCAGGGGGTTCACCTCAACGCCGCTTCAACGGCAGGTCATACGTTGCTGCCAACAAGACCAGCTCATTGCAAGCCTAACGCCACCTCGACGCCGACGCCATTGCCTGGACCCAAGAAACGCGTCTGCCGCTACGAACTGTAAGCTCAAAAATGGAACGCTGTCTGTTAGTGTGAAGAATCGCGTCTATCTGTTGTCTTGTAGGTTGTGTTAGTTTTTTGTTAATTTTGTTGGTGAGTTAGCGTCTGTGTTTGCGTGTGTGTGCGTATTAAATATTTGTCCGTGTGGGTCTGGCTGGCGTCTAGTTCATGCTTTCGGCCTGAGCGTTCTCTGGAGATCAGTGACAGTGACACATGGTAAGGCTTCTGACTGTTCGGGCGAACGCATCTAGTGTCAATCGTATGATGGAGAAGATAAGGTAGAAACCTGCGCCTCTTCTCGGGCGAAATTGAAAACGGATACAAGCTTTCATTTTCTGCCTTTGCGGCGGCGTCTGCGCTTGCGCTGCTGCTAACTCCCTCCACTGTGTCATACAGGAGGAGGGCGCTGAAGTTCGGCCACAACCTTCTCAGCAGCCCGTGGTCGCTGCTTTTGTCACGTAGGCCAATATTTAGGAGGCCAGAACCCTCACATGTTGCTCCTATCTACAGCCATCTCCTGTCCTATACGAACCTCGGCGACTTCCACAACCTGAAACCATCCCTCATGATTTGGTTCTCCGCCGTCGACCACTGCCGCAACCTCTCACCTCCTCGCGCACTGAAGACAACCGACCTGTTTGCTACACCTGTGAATTGGCCGGCCCTGTGGCTCATTTATGCCGTAATCGTGGCCATCTTCTAAAAGACTACACGCGTACGCTGACGTACAATCTTCCGCCGTCTCCCTTACCCGTGTTCTCTCAGCCTCCTCCGCAGTC
Source organism: Amblyomma maculatum (assembly GCF_055883805.1). NCBI lineage: Eukaryota > Metazoa > Arthropoda > Arachnida > Ixodida > Ixodidae > Amblyomma > Amblyomma maculatum. The sequence continues at coordinate 85,968,669 of NC_139348.1, read as the reverse complement.
CTCTTCTAAGTATAAACACTGTTCCCACCGCTCGCTATCCCCTGATCATCGTTTCCGTTCTCCGATGCTTGGCCGCCAGCCGACAACCAACCGTACACACGGAAAACTAACGGCCGCATTTCGGAAGCCAAGAACTCCGCCGACATAGATTAACTAAGATCTGTTTCCATGCCTGCCAACATTATTACCATGTTCATTGAGGGAGGTCCTGTCGAAAAACATGTAAACGCTGGCACAGCTGTTAAAAAATCGTCATAATGCCGTTTCCTGCCGTTCCTGTTCGCCCGCCAGCTCTCAGGACGTTCGACCGTTATCCGCCTGCACCGCCCGCCTTTTCCTCGAAGGCATTCCATACATAATAAAATTCACCCTCCTAGCAAACTCATTACATGATGTCATCCTTGGCACTTCCACTCCAATCATTATGCCGTAATAGACTACACTTCTGCTCACTTTGAGTTAAAATCCCTCAGTGACACTCCTTTGGAAATATCCGGTGCTGCAGGCTCTACAATGTACGTTGCAGAGAGCACCGAGGTTCTGCCTTTCTCCTCAGTGCTTGTGCCTCTTTCTTGTGCTCCTCTTTCCGACGCCGCTCTTATCTATACACCTTCGTTACGATGCGCTGACCAAAATTTGTGTTGCTGCCCTATGGTTTGGTGACAGTTTTCGCAGTTCAAGTATTTTTTTTTTGTTTATAATCCATAACCTTGCCTTACCACATTGCTCCGAGGCCAGTCGCTGGGTAGCATTGTCTTGCTCGATTCCACTGCCACCTATCCCTTCGTCGATACAACCGCCGGCCTTCACATCAGCGCCATACCCCTTCTTGTCGCCACTTCATCTTCCCTTGAAGTTTTTCACGATCCATCGATGCTGGCTTGACGCCATTACAACAAGCCCCACTTATCACCATCCTTCAGCGTTCCGCGGCTTTGTTCGAGTACCAGACATTTTCGTTGAGACACACAACTACGGTTACCAATCTTATTGATAACGGCACCTAGTTTCCTCAGCGCCAGCGCCGGCACCGCTTCTCAGCCGCTGAGCGCCACATTACTTACGAAGATGTGCCCGACATGCTCCAGTGCAACCTGGTCCAACCGTCGATCAGCCATTGAGCATCTCGGTCACCCTGGTCAAGAAAAAAGACGTTTCTATGCGATTCTGTATAGACTACCACCGACTAAACATGATCACACGCAAGGACGTTTACCCTCTCCCTCATATCGAAGACGCCCTTGAATTCTTGCAGGAAGCTGAGTTCTTTTCTTCATTATACCTGCGTTCCGGTTACAGGCAGGTGCCGATACCATCAGCCGATAGCCCAAAAACCGCGTTCGTCAAACCTAACGGACTCTATGCATTTATTGCTATGCCATCCCGACTATCCAATGCTCCCTCCACATTTGAGCGCATGGTGGACAACCCACCTAGACGACTCAAATTGCACACTTGTGTTACCTGGACGACATTGACGCCCTTCTCCGGATTTTTCATCTCACCTCGAGCGCCTTGAGACAGTTCTGCGATGCCTGACCGACGCTGGCCTCGAACTAAATTTAAAGTGCTGCTTCGGAGCACGGCAACTCACCATACTCGAACATGTCGTCTCCAAGGAAGGAGTCCTTACCGATCCGGCAAAATTTCACGCTGTGGTTGAACTTCCCACACCAACTACTGTGAAAGAACTCTGCCGCTTCTTCGGCCTCTGCTCCTACTTCCGCCACGTCGATCGCAAATTTGTCACAATCATCTACTCTCTGACCAAGCTTGTGTCCAGCCACGATTTTTCAGCCTGCTCTCCACACTGTGATGAAGCCTTCGCAATACTCCGCCACCTTCTGACGACTCCGCCAATCCCGTGTCATTTCTACCCTTCTCCCACGGAAATCCCCGTTGAGTCGGCTTCGGCGCAGTACCCGCTCACCGGAAATCTGGCTTTGATGAGCACGCTGTCGGTTATGCCAGCCGGACCCTGATAAAGGCTAAGGCAAACCATTCCGCTTGCTAGACACCTAAATGCTCTCTTTTAAGGCGAAAAATGTTTATTGCTCATACTATCGTTTGCAGCAAGGGTCACACTTTGCGGCGACTCTAGTCACGTGATGCCACCCCAGGTGAGGGCCATCATAGGTCAAAGTGGGCTACCCAGGGCCCACGCCCCATAATGGGGCACGTATCACTATGTTTGCGTTACGTGCGAGGGAGTAGCTGTGAGCTGACATAACCGAGGGCTAACTGGTTGTAGGGATTCCTGACATTATTTTTGGCGGGTCTCTCCTTTCGTATCGGAGTGTGGTATCAGAATCATCTCTCCAAGACCCTTGACTTTAAGTTATCCCTAAAGCACGCAGGCACGTTTATACGGCTCGCTTAAATCGGGGTTTTATATGTTAGCTGGTAGCTTACGCTATCACGTCAAATCAATCCAGGCGTCTGTGCGGTGCCTTTCATTAGGCGCTTCCTCGAACGTCGCACCACACAGCTCACAGAAGCATGTGCAGTAAAACTAAGAATCAGAGAAGTTTTAATGGCCCCAAGTGCCACACAACTTTTTAACACATGAGTTTTGAACTTGTCATTTGTAAGAAAAGGAGGCATCGGCATCACACTACAAATATTGAGCTTGCCATCTAATGATGTAAAATTGATAGTTCCACTCATGGATATTTATTAGCGAGCGGGTTGTGTGACCTCAAAGGAATACATCAGAAGACATGGCACAGCCGAGTTCCACGTGCTGGTATAATGAGAAGATGTAGGCGCAATCAGAATCGCGCGCGGGACATTAAGGTCTGTGGTCAGGTACACTCACTGTATGCCACGCAAGCACGTTTCTGCTGTTTTGGCAAAATCGATTTTTATAACTATCCCAGGAGGCAATTCAAGTATTGCAGCAGCCTATCACGCAAGCTGAGGAATATTTGGAAGATAAAGGGAAGTACAGAAATGAATGGTTAAGGAGACTGCACAGTTCCTTTACGCGAAGAATCCGCCACGGGGGCTGTAGATAGCAGCTATTAATACTGACGTTTCATGACTTCCAAGACTGATATGATGCGGTCCCAAAATATTTCTGGATCTTTCGTGGTTCTATTCGAGAACCCTGAAAGCAAACATTAACCATAACACTTGGCGGGTCTATTGTCATCAGTGTGTACCCTCGAAACAATAGTGAATGCTATTCAATAATAAAGGATAATTTACTAGTTTAGTTTTAAGGCACAGGCGTTGAGCAAACTTTGACAACAGCAATACGTGATTGTAACAAGGGTGAACGCTATATTGAATCTTTTTCTATAAGGAAGCGCTTGCCACAATACATCACTGATTGCGCAATCTGTACGTGCACCTCAGGACGATATATTTATAGTGATATTAGTGGCTGAGACAATCAAGCATAGGTGATATGTCAGGCGTATTAGTTAGGCTTTTGCTATAAACGAAAGACAGTAAAATGAAAAGGTACCAAACGATACTTTCGTCCTTTATTTGCATTAGCCTTCATATTCTGCCTTCGTTTTGTCTTGCGTGTGCCTATCTTTCATTTAGAAGCTTCAATCTAATGCTACTTTATCACATTAGAAGCTGTAAGATTATAGTTTTTTTCATTTGTGAAATTTTTATACAGCTCTAGCACACCATTACTTCTCACACTACTTCGTGCTCCTATGTTTTACTATGTTTAACTTGCTTTATTGGAAGGGAGGGATTCTGCATAGGTAGTCGCGAAATTTTTATGAGTTCCTACATATATGTGCACTCTACCAGAAAATGCCTTATTTTATCTCCCTTCGTGCTGCACGGAACATAGATATCATTCTTGCGTGAAAGCCATTTTACATGACCTGTACCTAAGGAATCTTGATCAAGATATACATCGCGTAAATGCTAAACTGCAGTTTCCACTCTGTATAAATGTCAGAATTTCGCTCTATCGTGGCTGCGACCTACTACTAGGAGCATTTCTGTTTACAATTTCATGTTATCGTTCTTTCTCTGTTGTTACCTTTGCAGCTTGCTGAAAGCTCTGTGCTCTTCTCTCTGTCGGCTCTGTTATACAACAGTGCTTAATTATTATGGCTATACACTTTTGCAACTCTTGCGTCCATATCAAAATGTTTAAATTTCACCAATTTGTAACAAACATGAGACAACAAACCTAATACCTAAACAAAAAAAGCCGTGTGCCCTCGAAGGAGGCTTTCGTACAAGAGGGCATTATCGCTGAGGACAACACATTGTATTTACCTTAGTGCTTAATCGTGACCAGATATAGTGCTGCTGCCACAACGCAGTGTGATACCGTTCAGCGTTGCACGCTCGTACTTTGGAGCCAAGAAGAGAGCCGAAACACTCGCTAATAAATAGGTAATAATGAGCCAGTACACAAGTTTTAGGAACCATTACTCGTTAATGTATTTAGAAATGACCGAAAGTTTCAGTGCCGGTTCCCATACAAATATTTTCCATGGTCGGCAATAGAAAATCCTTTGTATGGTCGGCTATAGAAATTTGGCCCAAATATCTATAGCCGCTTCTATGGCCGTCTTTAGGTTTTTCTATAGTCTGTTCTATAGAGGTCTTTAACCTGTTTTATGGACTTATGGCTCCCTATTTACTGCATTCTTTAGCATTTTTTATGGTCAGCTATAGAAACTTCTTTGTATGGTCGGCTACAGATATTTGGTCCAAAAATCTATAGCCGTTCCTATGGTAGTCTTTAGGTCTTTCTATAATCTATTCTATAAAAGTCTAACCTATACTATAGACTTGTGGCTCCCTGTGTACTGCAGTCTTTAGCATTTTCTATGGTCGCATACAAACGTTTATGGCCAGCTATAGAAAATCCTGTGTATCGTCGGCTATAGATATTTGGCCCAAAAAGACATAGCGTGCTATAGAAGTCTATAACCTATGGACTAATTCTGGCGTCCTAATTTAAGTATTTGCAGTCTTTAGCATTTTCTATGGTCAGCTGTAGAAAATTCACGCGCGCGCGCGCGCGTGTATGTGCTTGCGTGTGTTTGCGTATGCGCAAGTGTGTATGTGCATGTGTGTCATGCCATATATCCTCGGTTTTATTTTCAATTCGGCGAATAAATAACTGAAAATTGGCCAGCAGTCCCCACGACTAAGACCATCATGGGTCGGAGGTACTCACTGCAGGCGTACTTCCTTGTGGCGACAGTGCTCCCACCAGTTATACCAAGATTGTGACGTAATCTTTTTGTCGTACAGCGTTGTAGTTGATGACATATAGTTTCTCGCTGCATACAGCACACAACTCTTAATCAAGTTACAATACAAGTCCCGCGAGGGATTCGAATCGTTGATATATGTACTTTCATATAAGAGTGTACGCCTACTGGTCTATATCTTTTTGTATATACAATATTCTATAGCTAGCTAAAACAGGTTATATGACTTGCAGTCTGTAGCTTTACAAGCACTGACATTTCTATAGACCGCTAAAGATAACTGTATGGCTACTAGTCTATAGCTTTGAGAGCATGCACTTTTCTATAGCCAGTTAAAGCAGCTTATATGACTTGCAGTCTGTAGCTTTAGAGGCATTTAAATTTTTATAGACAGCTAAAGATAACTGTATGACAAATAGTATATAGCTTTAGGAGCATACACTGTTCTAGAGCCAGCTAATCAGCTTATTTGGCTTGTAGTCTGTAGTTTTAGAGACATTCACATTTCGATAGACCGCTAAAGGTAACTGTATGTCTAGTAGTCTATAGCTTAAGGAACATACACTTTTCTATAACTAGCTAAAGCAGCTTATATGACTTGTAGTCTGTAGCTTTAGAGGCATTCAAATTTCTATAGACGTCTAAAGATATCGGTATTACTAATATTCTATAGCTTCAGGAGCATACACTTTTCTATAGCTTGCTAAAACTGATTCTATGGCTGGCAGTCTGTAGCTTTAGAGGAGTTCAAATTTCTATACACAGCTAAAGATAACTGAATGACTAATAATCTATAGCTCCAGGAGTATAAACTTTTCTATAGCTTGCTAAAAATGATTCTATGGCTTGCAGTCTGTAGCTTTAGAGCCATTCAAATTTCTACAGACAGCTAAAGATAACTCTATGACTAAAAGTCCATAGCTTCATGGACATATGGTTTTCTATAGTTAGCTAAAGAGATCTTGTATGGTCCAGAAGCTATAGACGAAGTGGTATAGAATTTTCTATAGCTGCCTATAAATATTTCAATGGCACTTTATAGCCGACTATAAAAGTCCATAGATAGACAGAGCTGACCATAAACTTTTCCATTGAAGTACATAGACCATTTTTGTATGGGTTATGTGCACTTGTAAAGAGGTTCTTCGTATTCGTAGCAATAATAAATATGTATAAGTTTCAGGTTATTCTGAAGGGCTTTATGGCTATAGCATGCCCATAAATTTGGGCCTAACTGTATCTAGGACACCCGGACATAAAAAAGCACACGAGCGTAGCAGAAATGTCACAAGTCACCCAGTCACACGTGCAATAGCCGCATTCATAATTGTAAAAAATACATATAGATTGGCGCATTGCAAAAGACTATTCACAAAATTGGACGTCATGTGAAATAACGGGCTGTTATGGCAGCTTCCAGCTTTCTTACCAATTGCTTTCTATTTGCTGAATCCGTTGTTTTATTTTATATTAGGTTTTCATCACAAACTTTGGGGTGACAATATTTACAGGTAACATTGTCTTATCGGAGAGCAGCTGGACGGGTCTGGACTCCTTTGCTCTCCGGCCAAGTCAGAACTGCTGGTGATTCCCCCGAAAGGATCGGGCAGGAAAAGAAAGAATATGGAAGTCAAGTACGAGCGTCCCAAGATCACGGTCAAGACGGCGGGAGGACAAGTAATACCGGAGGTCGAGAAGATTCGAGTACTCGGGCTGCTCATCCAGCGAAACCGAGCCAACGGTGAAACGGTCAACAAGCTCGCGGGCAAAGCGGCTGCGGCAATGAGACTCATCAAGAGGGTGTCCAACAGAAAAGCGGGGATGAAGGAGGAGAGCCTGACTAGACTCGTTCAATCCTTCGCAGTTAGCCACATAACGTACGTGGCCGCCTTCCACAACTGCAGGCCGAGTGAACGTAACAAGATAGACGCCACCATACGCAAGGCGTATAAGGCGGCACTCGGTCTCCTCGGGGGCACGAGCACCGAAAAATTCATGGCGCTGGGAGTCCACAACACGCTGGACGAAATAGCCGAAGCACAGAGAACGGCGCAACTCGAGCGTCTCTCTGAAACGAGAACCGGAAGACATATACTGCGGGACCTTGGCCTCGAACCGAGGGAAGGCAAGCAGCAGAAAGACGTACCTATACCAGATAGCATCAACAGAAAGCTCAGGGTCTTCCCGATCCCGAAGAACGTGAACCCCGAGCACAACAGGGAGCGGAGGTTGGCGAGGGCCAGGGCTCTCGTAGACCTCCACGCCAGAGAAGAAGGCGCCGCCTACGTGGACGCGGCGGAGTATCGAGGGAACACCAACGCATACGCGGCGGTGGTTGTCGGGGCATCGACGGGTGCAACGAAAACCGCGGTGAGCGTCCGGACTCGAGAAGCGCACCGGGCGGAGGAGGTGGCCATCGCCTTGGCCGTTTCCGACCCCGGATGCACTACAGTGTTGTGTGACTCTAGAACGGCAGTGAAGAACTACGCCAAGGGTAGGGTATGTAGTGAGGCCGCGCGCATACTGCGCAAGGCCGAAGGCATCGGACGCAAAAGTCCTGTGGTGATCAAGTGGTTTCCGGCCCACATGGGCAGTGAAGTGTCGGAACGCGGAAACGTGAACCACAACGAGACGGCCAACTCGGCCGCGCGAGGACTAACCAACCGCGCGGCTGGAGTCTTGGTCGCGGCGCAGTGCCAAGGACAAGATGACCACCTTCAACGAAATAGTGAAATGGTACAGATTGAACAGACAGACTATGCCGCCACCTCACCCGGGGCTTACCCGGAAGGAGGCAGTGTTATACAGCAGACGGGGTCCCTGCTCACCCCGGTGCTAGCTAAGCACATGTGTCCGAGTGTGCACGCGAGCGACATGTGTAGACTGTGCGCGAAGGAAAGAGCCACCGCGGCTCACATCCTTTGGGACTGTAGCGTAAATCCGCGCGAAGCCAGCGAGAAGACGACGATCCCGCCGCAGCTAGAGGCTGCAACGAGGAGCTGTGATCAAGAGACACAACTCAAGGCCGTCCAGCAGGTCTCGGCAGCTCTAGAGAGGCAGCGACCGAGCGAAACCGAGGAGAGGGGGGGCACCACCCCCAAGAAGGGGGCGGCGGCCCTCACTAAAACGCGGAAGTAGCGAGGGACATAACAAGACCTCAAGGAGCACAACGCACGAGACTGACGTAGTGGCCGCTTCAAGGTAAAAGCTTGTCCTCCCTGCTTGGAGGGAGCCTAACCGATTCTGCAGGCATTTTAAATAAAAGTTGTTCTCTCTCTCTTGTCTTATCGGATAAGACAAGCTCTTATATATATCAATAAAGTATTTCTGATGATCTTGAAAATTTGCATTGTATCACAAAAGTTAGCTAGACGCCTAGAGAACTAAATACTTTCATAACAGAGGAAGTCAAATTAATTGACGGTCAGTACTAGAATGCATAATACAATAGCGCGCGAGGACCAAGATGCGTCCTGTTAGCTTCTTCCTTCTCTGTTGTGTTTTTGCGTGGATTAAAGACATAATTTTGTTCGGCCTCTTTGGTGACTGTAATGGTTTCTAAATTGGAATGAAACGCTACATCTTCGAGTGGTCCTCTGCTTGCAGAGTTTGAAGAAGCAGACTCAGCAAATGGATGACGAATACGTATCTACTTGATGGATACTTACACATCCTTGGAGTTTATGCTGCGCCGCTGCCACCCCCCTGACATGCTCTTTTTAAATGCAGACACGAAGCATTGGATGTTTGGTTTCGTCGCTCCACCAACCTTCAATACATGGAGGTTATCCCATGTTTTTATTATCTAGAAAGAAAAAACGTTTTTTTTTCGTCACACAGGATATACTTCTACTCATTATTTTTTAAGGAATAAGAGGGCGTAAATCTCGAGTGTGGAGAGAATTGGTGTAGACGTGGCTAGTAACACAGTGCTGAATTTGACTAAGGTGCTTAAAATATCTCCCTATAGGAGTGCAACATTCAAATATTCCAGTCTCCGCATTACCAAAAATTTTCAAAATTATCTTGCTTTTTATTTTTTATTTCTTTAAGGCTACATGGAGTTGCTAAAGTAAGCTCGAAAAGTCCGCGTGTTGAGGTGACTGTTAGATGGCTGTATTGATTGAGAATTAACGTCAGAGCGGTCACCAGGAGCTCACTATTAGCGATGAGTCATCTCAGGAGCCCTTTGGGATGACCAACTTTCATATCGTTCTCACGTTGTTACGTCCGTCGACATCCCTGAGAACAATGACGGAAAAGTATTGCTTTGAATGTCGCACCTGTTGAAGCACAGTTTTAAGGAAAACGTAGTACCACACCATATAAATTTAAACAGATATGTTTTTCAACACGCGGCAGAAAACTCTTATTGAACAAATAGCTACAATATTTTTACGATGTATCAAGCCGATGAAGAAAGACGACAGAACATGATCGATGGCGATGGTAGATGACGTTTTATGGACTGTTGCCGGGCCTAGCGCGAGCGCTCCTGTCCGTGCTACTGCCCGCTTCTTCTTGATGTCGTCCGTAACATGACCCGGGGCCATCGAGCGATTGTCCTGATCATGAACGAGGAAGTTTAGCGATCGTGATGAATCCATGGCATCATGATGGGTGTGTCTGGATGCTTGAAGATGAAGAAGAAGAAGGAAGAATAGAACGGCTCGCCGGCACGATAATTCCCGATCAACCTTGTCCCAGGACACTCTCGGGCCACACGTTGCCACGACTCGATGGCGAAGGCCAAGGCACGCACCGGATGGCATAGGCAGGGGAGGATGTCTTGAAGTATAGCGGTGGCTTGGGTTGTGGGGTCTTTGGTCGGCACATCTGGTCAGTGGGGTCACATATGGTCGTTCGGGTCTCTTCTTGTGTCTTGTGGCCATGTGGGGCGTCTCGGGCTAGTCTGTCCTCGGTCGTTTCTGGTGGTCAGGGCGGGGGGACAGGGTGGAGGAACGGCAAGGTCTTGCTGGGTCCTGCAGTCTAGGGAACAGCCGTGTGATGCCTAATAACCTTCAGCCGACGGCGCAAGAAGTCGCAGGGCGCCGCCGCTCCGGACCAGGATGAGGGGGGGGGGGTGATGATGAAGTACCTCGCATCTCAAACCAAATTTTTCGGGGCGGCAAGCCGTTGAACATAGGAAAAAGAGAACTGAGAGAAGATGCCCGATGGTGATGACAGATGACATTTAATGAGTCTTTTAGCGGGCATAGCGCGAGCGTTTCTGTCCGCGCCACTGCCCGCTTCTTCTTTCTTGATAGCGTCCGTAACAATGTTTATATATGTAATTCATGGACTCCCGTTTTCACCCAATCCATCAACTCAAACAGCTCACACTCCCCCAAACTCACACCATGCCAGAAAGGTCACTGCGGCAAAAGCAGTAACGCTTGCCGAACGAAGTGCCCTAAATTTAGAATTGATCATATCTTGTCCATACTTGAACCACACCTCGAAGCATATTTTCAGTACCCCATTCAAACACTCATGCTCCAGGATTGAAAAATAATGCAGACTATGTTCCTTGATGCACAAGGCACAGAAATATTTGCAAAGTGGTACGTAGGCGATGCCCTCACAGCATTCCAGCAGAGGGTTGTTACTTTACACAGCAGCAGGTTTAGAGGTAACAAAGATTAAGTATTCTAGCGTTGGTGGCATCCTGAGCGTTGTATTAAAAGGCCCTATTAATACCGCAGAAGTTGGCTCCGGGCTTTTGGTACCTAAATATCGTTCATATTTGGGGTTTCCTGTCCTTCTCATATTCTGAATTTTATTTCAGATTGCACGCCAGGAGCTTTATGTTTCCTATCAGCTCCTTTCGGAAGACGGATAAGAGTTAATATCGGCTTAGGTACAATAAATATAGTGTCGTTTCGCTTCGAGCTCACATAAAGTGGTAGTGTGAAAACATGTTAATTCTCTACCTTTAGATAATTTTGTTTACCAGAACCTAGGATTAAGCAAAAAGGTTGATTATTGCTTAGTTCATCATCCTCAAATATATTTACAAAGGCTATCCTGCACATTTTGTGCCGACACAGGTAAAAATTGGAAGCGCTGTCATTCGCTCTGACGCTTCTCATGTCAGTCAACTACGTATGTGGGTACTCCAACGATATTTTTAACAGCCGACGGAGCCCTGTCAGAGGAATTTAACGATCCAAGTTCCAATTCGCTGTTCCCGTAACTATGTCGATCATGAAGCGCGCAGAATCATCAGCATTTCGCCACAACCGCGGCGCACATTGCGCAATTTACTCGGTACTGGTGTTTCAGTGCAATTATACATAATATCAGTAATCAATCAATCAATCTTTATTTATTAATAATAATAATAATAATAATAATAATATTAATAATAATCTTTATTCAGTATAGTTAAAACAACATACAAGAACGGAAGCGCCGAAGCCACAAGTGGACTTATACGGCGACAACCGGCTCCACTTTTTGCTACACTACGCTATATTTAAACCAAGCACCATAAGCGATAGTGTCATAGGCACACTACGCAGGAAATTCATTGTCAGTGTCGAGGTTGTGCGCGAAAAATCCCTGGCAGGTGGGCAGTGGTTCTCCAGAGGTTTGCAAGACTTAACGATACCACATGGTATTAGAAAGGTGGAAAGCTACTAACTTAAGTTACTCATTTGTTGTTGGAAGGCGGAATAAAAATGAACCTTTTGATTTGATTGGCTGCGTCGTTTTCCCCCTCGTTACAATATCGTGAAATGTTTCGGGCTTTGTCTGCAAGCTTGGAAGCTTTCTGTGTGCTGTCTCAGACAATGCTAGTGTTGTCAGGACGCGAGCAATGTGTTTAAAAAAACATTATTCTGCATTTTCTTGTTTCTGGACACTTCTACGTGTCCAAACGAATATCATGTAATTACGCGTATCTATTGTTATTAGGTAAATGGAAACCCGATTTGTAATAAAAAACCAATAACTACACTTTGAAGTGGACTAGCTGCGACCAAACACGAAACGTGATCAGCGTCACGCTTTAAACAGATAGCTACTGTAATGAAAATTATACTACAGACGTTTAGGTTCTATGCACCACCTCCAGCAGCGAAGCTGCTTTTTCAGGTTTCAAATTTCGCTGAAAGGGTTACCAAAATAAAACAGATTTGTCATCGCGAGTTTTCTACAAATTAACAAGATGTGTCTTTAAAACTGAGTAGCTTGAAAACAGAATTGGCCAGACTGTGAAATAAAACCTAAACGAGAAATGATAAGTAAAGGGAAACATTAGCGATAAAAACATCTGCTTGGGTGTGATTTTAAATAAAAAACACATTTTGTTTTTCAGCAAAGACAACTCTCCACTTCACACTCGACACGCTAGGTTTTAACCATTACAATTATTTATTCCTTAAGGTCATAGCTTTGCGCTTACTGCTAATGAAATTCTCGTTTTACATCAGCGCGTGAAGCATATACCTATTTGTGATTCCACTATAGAAATCAAGCAATGTAGGAAGCGGGCAAACAATGCGAAATTGAAGCGCGGAAACTACATGCACTTGCAAGCCACGCGGCGGGAAAATGGTTTTGCCCGTCCCACCACGCAGCCACTGCTCTGACCATGGATCATAATTCCACTTTCAAAGACAATAAGTGTCGTGCCTATTTGCCCGTAGGTGCACTGTTTCGTAGTGGCGAAATAGTCGCACTGACGTGATTCAAAATACGAGCAGCGAGAAGGCTTCACAACGCTTACGTCATTATTTGGTTTTGTGAAAATAACCATAACACAAAGAGATTATTTTGTCAGTGAATCGTGATGGCCACCTATCTTCCAATGTTGGCTTTTCTCATAACGCAGAAACAACTTCGGCATAATAGCACAGGTGCGGCAACAATACTAGTTTCATGTCAACTACGCGCACTCGTGCAGTTGCAGCTAATTCTAGAATTTCTGGCGGTATGAATTAAGGCTGATTAAAGTCAATACTCAAAGCTGTGTTTTCATTGTTTGGTGATATAAAATAATACTAAACAAGGTATTTCGTCTCTGCACCAAATGCGTCACTGAAAGACGATCTCAAGAATTCCTTCAAGTTAATGTTGCTTTTTACTGTACAGCACATGATAGCTCTTCTCACAGGAGGAAATCAACTTTATTCATACTGTGATCAAATTTCGCCCTGATGACGGTAAAGAAATAACAGTTCTCTCTTGGTTCACAATATCCTCTTGTGAACAGAAGAATCCCTGCTAGCGAAAAAGGCTACTGAGATGCAATGTAAGACCATGTAATATAAGGCTAATCATGAACAGTATTAAAGAGCTTGAAAATCTTTACGGCCACGTTTGTAACTGTTAAAGCACCTTGCTCAAATATAAGCTACTAGATCTGAATGAATAAGCTGCTGAAGTAGCAACTGAGGCATATTTATAATTCACAAAAATAATCTGCTTCACGAAATCAACAGTTGAAAAATACTCAAATCTTTGCTTGATGCAAAAATACGCTTTAGTGAAACTAAAAGGTACTAGACACTCACAAAGAGAGAAAAATGTCTGACGACGTTAATAATTTTTCATAATGCGACATTTAGGCGCAGGGCTGTATCTTCGGTGCTGTAAATGGCAGAGGACTGTCCGCAGTGCGAGCAGCATTCGTGACTACGTTTGTTTAGGCAGTGGAGCAGAAAGGGTCCTCTCAAAAGCGACAATGACCTGCTTCAGTCGCGCGCAGTACAGAATCCCTTAGAAAGCAGTGCCTAGCTGCGGTATCGGCGGTGGTCACATCTTAGCCCCTTCTCAGTCAGCGACAGCAAGCAAGCAAGCAAGCAAGCAAGCAAGCAAGCAAGCAAGCAAGCAAGCAAGCAAACAAAGCAAGCAAAGCAAGCAAAGCAAGCAAGCAAGCAAGGCAAAGCAAAGCAAGGCAAAGCAAAGCAAGGCAAAGCATAGCAAGGCAAAGCAAAGCAAGGCAAAGCAAAGCAAGGCAAAGCAAGTCAAGGCAAAGCAAAGCAAGGCAAAGCAAAGCAAAGCAAGGCAAAGCAAAGCAAGGCAAAGCAAGGCAAGGCAAAGCAAAGCAAGGCAAAGCAAGGCAAAGCAAAGCAAGGCAAAGCAAAGCAAAGCAAAGCAAGGCAAAGCAAAGCAAGGCAAAGCAAAGCAAAGCAAAGCAAGCAAGCAAGCGAGCAAGCGAGCAGCAGAATCGCGGCCAGTCTTCGGGGCCAAACAGTTTTGGTACTCCCGGTGCCTCACAGGTCTGACCGCCGCCGGGGTCAGCTGCTCCGCAGCCGCTGTTGACTAAGGACCGGAATGAGAAGGCGCAGTATCTGCCACAATTATCTTCAGACACCTCAATTGATCTAGAAGGAACAAGATGAAGGTGGAAGTGAACTGAGGAAAAGAGGTGCCGTAGCGGAGGGCTTCGTGCCAAAACGCAATAGCGGCTTTCGCCTCTTCAGAGTTCAGTGGTCCGAAATGCCCCAGCAGGCCCTCGTGGCAGCGAGGAGATATCCCTCAATATTCCCACGTGGGGGACCTAACTGATTCATTTATAGGAAGGGAAAGGGTCGGTAACTGTCTCACTTGTTTTCTGTGGACACCTCAACCACACCGTAAGGGAAGGGAGGGAGGTGGTGGTGAAGGTGGAAAGAGGGAAAGGGGAGCCATAGTGGAGTGCCACGGAATAATTTCGACCACCTGGGGATCTTTAACATGCGCTGACATCGCACAGCACAGGGACGCCTCTTCGTTTCGCCTCCATCGAAACGAGGGACCTAACTCCGGTCGTGTTAAACCCTGCCGGACACAAAAGAAAGTTAATCCTCCTCCTCCTCCTGGGAGTGTCGAATTATCACATCTCACGCCGCACGCTAAGCGGACGATGCTCGCGGAAGACGCAAGTGTTCCATGTCGCTCGGCTGAATACGTCTAATTCCAAACAGCCTGTGCAACTCTCCCTGGGGGCTTCGTCCGCGAGGGGGGAAGTGTCAGGTTGTGGAAAAAAGTGTCACCTGGTAAGGTTCGGAAGCGAAGAGGTGAAGAAAGTGGTGAAAGAAAAAGAAAGGAGCGGAAGCTGATGAGCTTTGACTCTCGGTTTCCCCAACTGAGAATAACCGCTTTCTTACGTATACTCTATACGTAACAATGTGACTTTCGTTGAGCCCCTGGCCATGATTTTGACAACGTGACGCTTCACTCGTTTTACTAATGGCGTGCTCATCAGCTGTATGTACTCAGTGAGAAAATTACGGCAGCAGAGAGACGTTCCTGGTGATTGTAACATTTATTCAGTAAATGGTAGATATTTTTGTTTTTTAGATTTTTGTGCCCCAAGATATTACACATTTATCTTCCTAGTACAACATACTACCTACTTGTTATATTTATGGCAAATGCTCACTTTTTCGAAGTGGTCCTGCATCGTTCTGGACACGTTCGGGGACAAACATGACTTCGTTATGTACTCTCATTTTGTTCCTAGAAATTATACTATTTTCGTTTGCTTTGGTTTGGTTTGTGGTGTTTAACGTCCCAAAGCGACTCGGGCTATGAGAGACGCCATAATGAAGAACTCCGGAATTTTCAACCACCAGAGGTTCTTTAACGTGCCCTGACATCGCACAGAGCACGGCGCCTTGGTTTTCGCTTCCATCGAAAGGCGGCCGCCGAGCCTGGGATTCGATCTCGCATTCTGGGGAGCAGTAGTCGAGCGCCGTAACCACTGCGCCACCCCGGCGGGGCTATTTTATTTTCAAGTGATTGTTCGGAATAGGATAAGCTGCGCCCCATGTTCACGTGCCTTTCGATATGTTCCTACCTTTACCTGCCCCTCCACTAGAAGAGCTATAGGCATATACAAAAATGGTCCCAAAATGTTACGTCTATGCCCCTGACAGTAGGTGTCTACCAATGATATTCATTAGAGACTTAGATGCTGCAATCATTTTATCCCAATCTGGGGCTTGAGCACATGCGTTTTCATACACGGCGTTAATATGCGCAGGCATGCGGAGAAAAACTCAAATGTGCTCATCCTAAGGAAAAGCATTGAATCTCAGTTGAGTTGACACTGCGCTCGTCTTTAGCAATATCTATATCCTATTTGTTCGTTTTTAGCAGTGTTTTGAATTTACTGCTAATTCAAACTTCTATGGTATTTAATACTGTGCTGTAGAGCTTATGGATGGATGCCTAACAACGGCATTAGCTTGTACATTTTCCTAACAGGTTAGATTGCAGCAGCTATCACAGCCACTTCGTTATTATGAATTCCAGCGTCCTCATCGAAGACCGATTTTCACCATTGGTAGTTTATGCTAACTTCAAGTAAAAGTGTATTGCAGCACAATTATTATTTGTTCATGTCAGTCCTGAAGTGTGGCTCGCAGAAAACGAACGTGACAAATGTTACAGGACAAAATGCATGAGGCACGTGAAACAACAGATGCTACTACCATAAATTCGATTGTAGTGCGAAAGCATGCAAATCTTGTTTCAGGATTACATGTGGCATCATCTGGGAACTTCGGCGCAAAATATAGGATGTTTATTCATAGACATCAAGATCGGCTTCGGTGAAACGGCGCGCTCTATCGTTGAGGTCATGGGCTTGCGGTGCCACCCGGGAGCCGCCCCGCTAAATGGCTTATGTTTTACCCTACTCAAGCCTAGGCCCGTTTGCAAGAAACGATCTTAAGACTGTCTTAGCTAAGACTATACTTAACTGGAGTGTAAAGGATAGGCTGATTGAGACTAGAGTCAAGACTGCGCTTCAGTCCTGACTTGAATAATTCGCTCGTACTATTACGACTCTAGTGCCGCCTTAGTTAAGACGCAAGGACACCAGGTACCTAAGTAGAGAAATTAGAAAAATACAGGAATATGCTCAATGCCATTACGTTTTGCGGCTTAAGATTGTGTTACGAGGAACAATGCCCCAAGTGCTGTGCCGAGAGCGTTCAGGGAAGCCACTCTTGTTAACACGTGCCGAACTGAAGCGTTCGGAACACGAGCCGTCTTAAAGAAGTATGGTCCTACTAAAGACACTGCTTAAGTCTGGACTTAGGTCGGACTTTATCGTGCAAGCCGGCCCTGGTTATAAACATCGAATGCACTGGCTGTGGTGTCTAAGTGGGTATAAGAATAATCTACTGAAACCGAGTATTTCAGTTCGAATATGAGTGATTTCAATCCCCGCCAATGAATTTTGTAGCGTGAAACGACTAAGAGAGGCAGGATCAGTCACTGTTCAGTCAAAGGCTTCATCACTCTGTCAGTTGACTGGCGAACTTGAAAGACCCGTCGGATGGCTGACGCGCTGTTGGCGCTTTACAGGACTGAATTTAGTTTACCCGCGCGACAAAACGTGGTTATGACCTAACGAAGGAGCTATGCAAATGAAGTAGATGGTACAAACAAGATCGGACAAGTTTTTTTGTCGGTTGTGGTGAGTGGATGACTGACTTCGCACAAATCTTCTTGCCTACTCGGGCCTACCAGGGCCTATAACACGTTTCGCTCACTCTATTGCTGAAACAAGAACACTTACCTTCGCAACATGGTCACGACTGCTTTTTATGCTAGCCGTCGACATAGGTTCACGCTCAACATATTGAGGTCTAGCCCAATTGTCTGGAATAAAATATTAAATTCAGATTATGCCGTTTGGTTTCTTTTACGTTATGTGCGAAACTAAAATATGCAGCATGAGATACAGAAATCTCATATGAATGAGACAAAAAAGTATCGCTTTAATAAGGCATAACCAGATTACAAAGTATTTTATTATCACCTCGAAATTGGGATATTACAAGAATGATAACAAATTCGTGAATCATTTACCCTGTCAGGTTATGGAAAGAGAAATTATTGCCAAGAATCTTTTTAGCATGGCTGATATTGTCAAAATAAGAACGTCTGAATATTGTACCTATGAGAAAATGTATTTCTCTTACGCATTGAATTACCAAGAAAGCCAAAATAAAATGGACTGTCAAGAAAACAATATGGCGGAAGATAAAGTATGGTTCGATAGCCTTCAAACTGAACAGTTGATGGCGACAGACTATGAAATGTTCGAAATGGCAACGAAATCTACAATTCGTCACCCAGGGCAGATAATCCGGGCTAAGTGTTCGAAGTAATCGGATGAAAAAATATAGGGTCGCATGTATTTAGTAGATCCCTAAGATATCCTATGATGGCTTACCACAAAATCAGACGTCTGAAGTGCATAAGGCTTCTGAGTAAACAATAACCGCCTTCATTTCGTTGGCTGGCGATAACTAATAAATGCCCTTGTTCGCCTGCATGCTTATCGGTTTGGGTGTATTTTACTCTTTGTTATGTGTGAATGACGGTCAGTTTCGTACGCCTGCCAGTTTGGCTGCAAGCAGTTTGACCTACAGCTTAATGGTCTCGCGATCGTTCGCTTGATAGCTTGTAGAACCCAAAGTCTAGTAGGGCTTGTCGCGTTTTTCTTGAGCATGTTATCCAGGTGATACCTGTTTTGCTTTCTTCCCAATCTGAACGTGAAATGTCGCCAAAACATTTTAGCCCGCTAATAAGCAAGACTCTGCTGCCATAAAAAAGTCAAGAAAAGCTTTGTCGTGTATAATTTTCTTTGCACAACGCAGGAGCTAGTGAGCGCATTACATTGAAAAATTGATATGTCATGAGGAGCAAAGTATGCACTGCAAGATCAAGTATTGAGAGGAATGAAGGGTAGCGTTTATAATTAAAAAAACTGAGGAGCTCTGAATATTTTGTGAAACAGTAAAATTTCGAAGAAAACAGCATTGAGTAACCTACAAATATGCCGAGGAACGTGCATACACAAAAAATCAAACCTGCAAAAGGCATAACAAAATATTTTCAGCATTGTGAACTGTGCAGGACAACCGAGAGCACAATAAAATTAAACAATATGGAAGGAAAGAACAAAAATGTGAGTACCATCATCTGAAAAAAAAAGAAGAGCATTCCTCCATGCTAGGCCCTATGACGTACACAGCTTGTTACAAGAATTGCAAGAAACTAATCAGTAAGACATTCTCAACAAAGAATGCAAGGTACTATTAGGTTTATTAGAAAATTCCAGTTCATAGGGTTTTGGAATGATAAAGTGATAATCGAAATGGCGGTCAGAAATGCGCATGCGCTGAACGCTGCCATGGAAGTAGCGCTAGAACTTGCATGCAGTTTTAAAAAGTTATCGCGTCGTTTACGAAATTAGCGTGAAAACATGGCAGCGTCCTCAAATCGGACAGCCGTCCGCTTCAGACGAACAGAGAGTTGTTTCAGTCCTAGTTACAAAATTTAGGGTCAACTACAGGTACTGTGGCCTTTCGCTTTCACTAATCTTGCTTCAACGACAATATGGAGGGTATAAAAAGCTTTGTGGTTGAGATTCTGTCTCGAATATTATGCTTCAAGGCCTAATAGAGTCGCCAACGGCGATGCAACCGCTCAAATATACAGGGAATTGGTTACCAGTCCCGTTCCGGCTTTTGCTAGACTGTAGTACTAATTTTAGCTGCTATTTATTTATAATATACGAATAGCTATTGAGCTGATTGTGAAGTTTGCATTGCATATTTTGCGAACGGGCTTCTGGTAGCATACGTCCATCAGTCCTCTGAGCAGCAAAGATCCGATGAGAAGCGGAATAATCAGAACGATCAGCGCCAGATTCGGAGAACTGTAGAACGGAAACGTGCGTATACGTCTCACTGCTAATGACGACGCCCCAATACTACGAGGAAGTGCAGAACTTGGATCGGAACAGGCGCTGGTTCGGCAAGCAATCTAGGTCCGCGCATGCTGTAATAGCTTTGATTGGAAGCATAAGACAGCAATGAGAAATATTTTTCATGAGTCCTTCGAATATTCACTGCTTCGAATTCCTCCAGTTTTGCTTCCGTCAGCCAGCTGTGTTAGTTGGCATCTCTCAGAAGGCATTAAAAATGACCAACAATGTAGCTGATAGCTTGAGCTGTGACATTTGGCAACACTGATGAATGCAGATCAAAGAAAGGTTCCAATTCGCATTAGCGGGTCCGATACACAAGCCGTTTTAGTGCAAACACAAAGCACCTGTCAGCCAGTGACCTTAATGCTTTGGGCGCTAGTGAAAGTGTCTAGCACTGCAAAGCAGTCAAAAAGTTCATCAAAATCGCCTTTTGTGAACCGGGACTGTAATATGAACAGCTCCGAGTCCACAGAAGATATACCCAGCTGACCATTCTTAGAGCTGTGCCAATACATGGTCGGCTCACTGCTGCTTTCAAGTAGAACTCTTGTTTGGGCTAGTTGGTACAGTCTGAATCAAACATAACACGGCGGGAGGGACGAAAACAAAAAAAGTCACACAAACGACTGCACTAGCGCCTGTTATTCAGGTGACACACAGTACCACAGGATTCTGTCGTTTGTGTGACTTCTTTGTCTTCGTTCGTCGTGCCGTGTTATGTTTTATTCACTGCTGCTGCGCGGGGAGCTTTGCAAATTTTAGGCTTCAAGCAAGTCAGCTCGAGCGAGCTTGACCGCGCGCTCCTAATGCAGTTTTTCGATCCCCACCCATGTCAACATCGACAGATATCGTGAATCATACAAGGCGTTTGACGATATATTTGAAAGATGGAAACAGGATGTGGACTGTTTAAAGGCCGAGCGCCGCACCGCGCCATCTTTTTTGGAAGCAGACATTCATCTGCTTCCACAGACGCCGCACACGTTTGTCTGATTCTCAACGTTTCGCTTTGCTCACTACTTAGAAGTGACTTGTCTCTCCTCATAGCGGCTCATCCTAGGCCTTGTTTCATTTCAGTCAACACTTTGCTTACTAGGCGGCGTTGGCCACCACCTAGAATATGTCCTCAACTGCTGATACCTCCATGCAAAATAGTTTGTGTACCGTTTGCTAATTGCTCTACTAAAACTCGCTCTTAAGGGGACTCGTTTGCAGCATGCGAACTTTATTTCTGTTAGCATAACCGATGGCTACACCTATCCATTTCTAAACTGACATCAAAACAAGTTTAGCCGTGAGTGAAGACGAAAAAAATGGGGGACATGCGTGCTTGATGGAACAAGCTATTCTTCTCAAGATAACTCGGAAGCATGGTACAATCGGCGACGCTGTACAAACCTGCCGAGCGCTTGGCCGCACGTTCGCGTGGTGTAGCACAGACTGAGCGATAGTTCTTTTTCTGGAAAGTTATCACGTTATACAGGCTACGCCGCGAATGCTAGCACTTCCACTAGCAACGCTCCCGCACTTCTACGCTAAATAAACGCTGGTAGTGTTCCCAGACAATTCTCTCTTCAAACTTGCTTTTTTTAATATTCCCATGAGTTCCTCTTAAAAAAAGGTTACACGTTTTCGTTTCTTCCCTTCATGCTTAAGACACTGGTATATATGAATCACCGGGCCTTATTTGCATACGAGTGCTAAATAATCTATAATTGAATTACGTCTCATGTATTTGTGTTGGAGATTCTCACTTAGAGACGTGACCATGATGAAAAATTTGAGTTTAGATCAAGTGAGGCACGAACAAGTTTCAAAACGAACTGAAAGCAAATCAGGATACGAGAGAGGTCTTAATGGAGGGATCTCGCTAAATGTTACCACCTGGAGTTCCTTCCGGTGCAAAGTGAAAGCTGCGCCCCATTGGAAACGGGTCCGCGAGACATGATCTCGAACGACGAGAAACACATCTACAATTTTTATAAAAACCACAGGTTTATTCCGCGCACTTGGAAATCATACTTTGGAAGACTCGGAAGGCTGAAGAAGACATTCCATGCCTGCGGCAGCGCTGTGCTAAGGAATAAAAAGAAAGGGGACTGTGCTTTCCCACGGCGTGGCAGGGCAAAACATAATTAGGCGCAAATAGGGGGATGCGGCACGGTAAAATCGGTCATAGCGGCACCAGAAACATTGATTCGCGCGCGGCTACAACATACGCCAACAGCCTAACCCTTCTCCGGAGGCAAACCTTCAGTCTTCATCCTAGTCGGGCTCCGCTCCGCCGTCCGTGCTCACCCAGGATGCATCGTTCCGCTTGCTGACAGCATGACCGCGCCCTAGCCACGCTGGATATTCAAAGCCGCTCTGGCTTTGCAATTTCGCTTTCCTTATTGAGGCGCACTCTCAATCCGGGCAGATTTTATGCCCCGCGATAAAGTCTGCACATGCGCAGTTGTGTTACTTCCTCACACACCATGACTTAGGGCGTAGTCTTTTTGAGCTACATTTCGAGAGCCTTAGGTGTCGATAAATATTCCGCTCGTAAAATACGTCGCATTGTCAGTTATCGGCTACGCCAGGATGCCGAATCTAGTGGATGCGCCTAGGAGCTTGTCCCAGATTACCTAGACAGCTGTTATAACTCTAACCATTTAGAGAAATGATCAGCGATTACCAGCTAGTAGTTATTCGCTTTCACTGACCTGGGCTAGGGACGCATTACGTCGTAGGTTGCATGGGGCGTATAGTTGCATGAGGCCTGGCTGTTTCCCTCTTCAAGGTTTCGCTGTCTGTGCAAGTATGACAAGCAAGCACGTGTCAAGACATCCTTTCTAATGTGGGGCTATTTCGCGACGCGACACAGTTTCTTGTGTTTTCTTTCCATCGCTGTGGCCTGCGAGGCGTGTGTCTTGAAAGCACTCGAGAAAGGCCTTGCGTAAGCTCTTAGGGGGAGCGACCCGAAAGGGTGACTCACCACCATCCGCGTCGGCACCAGGTATATACCGCAACAGTAGGCTATCAGCTGCTTCCAGGTAGCTGTCGTAGTTGCCTGTCGGTGCAGTAGTGGGCCTGCTCAGTCACTGACGTATCTGGATGCACTGGTCATCAGTGCGCTGGGTGTCCAGGAGCTGATGCTGAGAGACTAATGTGCCCCAGGTGTCTGATGGTGCTGCTACAGCCAGTACTGCGGGACTGAGCTCACCGTTTTCGGGAAGTGGAGCTCTGCACAAGGCGTCTGCTACTTTCTTGCAGGTTCCCTTCTTGTATTCCACCCTGTAATGGTATTTTTGGAGAGCGAGAGCCCAGAGGGTCAAACAGCCAGCTGGGTTTTCCAACTTTGACAGCCTTGATAGCGCTTGATGCTGTGTCTGAATGATGAAATCGGCCCCATCCAATTACACGTCAAATTTCGTTAGTGCAAACGCTATCGTTTGGCACTCCTTCGCTGTAACGCTATAGTTGCGCACCAGTCCCGTGAGAGTATGAATGGCAAATGCCAGAGGACAAAGCTTCCTTCGATGAATCCTGACGCAATACCGCACCTATGCCGTGCTCACTTGCGTCCGTTTGCACAGAAAATGGCAAGTTGAGGTCGGGAAGCCGTAGGCGTTAACAATGCTCGAAATGATACTCCTCAGTGTCTCTCCAGAACCAATAGGCACCTTTCCCAAGGAGCTGAAGGAGGGGTGACGTTAGGTCAGCGCAGTTCGGGATGAAGTGTCGGTAGTATCCCACCATGCCCCATAATGTGCTGGAGGCGCTTGACATCCCTTGGTAGTGGGAACTTCAGGATTGCCTGGAGTTTTTCTTTGTCTTGAAAATATTGATTCGTTTATTCGTCTTATTCTGGTCTGAATACGTCCACTTCCGTTTTTTTTTTCGGCTCATTGATATCGAAACACCTTCACTTCCAGCTTTGCGACATTACATAATGGCAGCGCATCCCGACGTCAACAAAACTACGTCACTATTCCGACGTCTTCATAGGCCTCGTGACCGGAAGTGAGGCATCAGGTGATCACTTTGGATACCACCAATACTCGGCTCTGCAACAGAGCTTGGAAGGTTTGGCTGTAGTTTGGCTGCGGAGCGGAATAATGGCGGCACCCAAAGTGATCACCTGAAAACTCACTTCCGGTCACGAGGTATATGAAAACGTCGGAATAGTGACGTAGTTTTGTCGACGTCGGGATGCGCTGCCATTTTGTAATGTCACAAAATTAGAAGTGAACACGTTTCGATATCAGTGAGCCGAAAAAAAAAAAAGTGGACGTATTTCGACAAGAATACGAAGAATAAACGAGTGAAAATGATCAAAAAGTGTTTAAGGTGTCATTTAATCAAAGAGAAAAAGAAAAAAAAAAGGCCAGAGAGCACTGAAGAATCTGCAGTGGAGAAATGCAAAACCCTGAGCTTTGCTGCTGCACACGGTACACTGCGCGTGCCTTTTCGAACGCATTAAATTTGTCAGGCGTTCTTTAATCGGTTTACAGGAAAAGAAATGTGGTGTATCTGTCACTCCCTGAATCTCGCTGACATCTCGCGGACAAATCTCGTTGACGCAAGAGAGAAAAGATTTAGCCTTAAAAATAAATAAAAGAACATGCGCAGCTTGCTACACATTCTCGTCAACGATGCGGCTGCTGTCATAATTCCCCAGTGTGAAATGTCTTCAAAGGGCGTGGGATATACCTGTGCAGCAGCAACGCTCAGGCTTTTGGATTTCTCCAGGGCAGGTTCTGCAGTGCTCCCGGACATTTGTTTTTATTTCTGCATAACGCTAATGACATGATGCCTTTACAGAGTGGTTACAACGTGTGATGTACAATACAGCAAAGATGCCCTGTCCAAAAATTGGTCGTAGAACTCAAGTGAGCTAGAAATGACACAGCTACGTCGAAATGAATATGAGAAAGTCAGTACGGTGTTCCTAATCTTTCCGCGACCCCACAATAAATTGAAGTCATTGCAACCAAACACGGACGTACATTTTCAATAATAAGCATACAATTGTTAAAATATTAGCTGCATATTTCGAGCATCAGAGAAAAAGATCAATCAGTATGATTTCAGTTTAATTTACAGTGTTTGCTGCGAATATTTCAAGGGCAAAGAGTTTTGGTCCTCCATTATTCTATCAAGAGCGATTACTTGTGTGCATCTATTTGTGCTGACACGCATTTTATGTTTTCTTGGTCGCTGATTGTGAGTGTTCGAGATGCGCGCAGTTTTATGAATGGTTGTGTGCTATGATTGATTCAGTTATGGGCGAACAAGATAGCGATTTCAATATAACTTTCATTCTGTCTTATGAAGGGGGTGTTAGGTTAAGGTTCCTTGAGATTTTTAGCTCCTGAGTCTGTGGAGTAATATGAAGGCGATATGAGCCCCGCTGCTCAGAATTTTTCTAACCTCGCTATCTAGTTCGTTTTGAACTGAATGCACATGACAATCACGTGCATGGGACGGCCGAAAGTTATATATGTGGCTAATTTCCTTTTTTCTGGGGAATAGGGCTGGTTGAACGGGTTCACTGTTTTAAATCTACTCAAGCTGAGAGAGACGCCGTATTGGTGGACTTAAGGGATTTCGACCACCTGGATTTCTTTAGCGCGCAACAACAACACACAGCACACAGGCGTGTGGCTTTTCGCCTCCATTGGAAAGCGGCCGCCGAGGCCGGGGTTTTATTTGTCGTTCTTGGGTTGAGTATCACGGATTAATCACAGCGAACTCACTGCTGATGCGAAATGTCATTGCTTGATCGCAATATATGGTAATGTTTAGTACGTTGCCTCACGTTACACTTAAAAATCCACTCTACGAAGAAAGACCTTAATGAAAGCTGCTTCCAGAGGGTCCAACAAGTTTCCTTGTACGTGCGTCTGAGTGGAGATCTGACGGAATTCTGTTCGTAGAGGCCACATAAAGGCATTAATTGCCGCTTTCAGAATTTCGTATCGGTGTCACATTTGTCTGACAGATAGCCGCAACGCTGAAAATAGGTATTTGTTTTTAAAAACACCTCATAAGGGACACCAACCGATTCAATTTACTTTGCCTTTGGCATTTTTTGCTCCTTTTTAGCGATGGCACTGAAATCAGGAGACTGAATGATTACTTTGGATGCCTTAGAGACCAATACATAATTTAAAAGTGGTCTGCTGTTGTAATCTTGGTTTTCTGCCGGCTATGATCATGTCGACAGAATAAATTACAGGAACTGGAGGAAAAGGAGAAATTAAGATCAAGTTGTGACCCTGTAAAAATATTATCTCACGGTAAAATTTGTCACAAATGTTTATATGCAGGGCAAAAGTTCATCTACTGCTTCGTTAAAGCCCTTCATGTTGTCTGTCTTACCAGCGATCAGGTTCAACAAGCAGGCATTTGGTTTGATGAAAAATGACCCTATTTTTATATACCTTGGGCATTCAATACAACGTTTACTGATAACATAAAATCATGGTGCCCATTGTAATATTCATCTGTAACGCTTCTTTCGTGAATATAGCCAACTGTAACAACCCAAACGCTATAATGAAAAGTATCAACAATGCTCGTATATAATTTGCTTTCAGTCGGTTATAGTAAAAAGATATCTTCTTGGGCACAAAACGTCATCATTTAAGCTTGTCATGCCTATGAATTCTACTAACAACAATATTACAGATGTCAGTTCTGTAATCCAATCATTAAAACAATGCACAAGATCACTCACCTTCCGCTCTGACCAGAGCTACTGAAATAAGAGCCATACCGACAATAATCATTCTGCTGTCGTTTTGAAACCTGTAAAGAAAATACTTTGCTCCTGAATGAGAGTTTTGCTACAAAAAGGTCTTTATGTAATCGTTTTTTTGAGCGCGAAGACTGAACTAAACAAATTCATAGTGAAAGATAGACAAGGACACAAGCTTTTAGGTGAAAATCGAACAATAAGCAAAGTGACTGCAAGGTAGTTTACCTAACTTAACCATTGTGATACAGACTAATTAGTTGCGGTACTTTGTATATACAGGTTCATGCGAATACACAAAAACCCAGGACCTGCTTCAGCCTTATAAAGTTTGGCCTAGCATAAAAACGGCGTACCAATTTTGCACTTGAAATTAAAATTACAAGAAAGCCTTGACTACAATTATACCGTAATCCGAAATGAACACCTGTTAATCTCATGAGAATGTTTTGTATAAGCTGCTATTTCGTTTTCGCTATCCCGCAGAATATGCCGTGGTCTCCTTTGCTTTCTAGGGTTGCATACTGGTTTTAATTAGTATTGTTGAGTTGTTATTTTTGCACATATGCAACTAAGGCTCTCATCACGATGACCAAAATTAAATTGTCATTTTTGTAGTGAAAGCTATTTTTGGCTACCAGTCAAGCCCTTCGCTTTGGAACCGCTCTGGAATGCGTGAATTGCGCTGCGGAGAGAACTGCTCAGTGCCAGTATCGACAGGAGGGGCTCAATTAATCGGATCTAGTAGTTGTCGCCTGGAAATTTGCCATTGAGCAGGGAAAAAATGAATACCGAAATGCGAAGTGAGCAGCAGAGACGCCTGAACATAAAAAAACGTCTCGCCAAGCAGAGACCTTAGGCACCAGAGCGGAAAAGGCGGCGCATTGCAGCTCAGATGGACACTTCGATAATCAAGTGAAACCGACTACAGCAACAGAAGAGGATATAAAGGTCCGTCGTGTAACTGAGCATACCTTTCAACCCTCATAAAGTACATCTGCGACTCGAACATTTCAAGCACACTTACTGAATAATATGTTTGGAAACATGTGAAGTTGGTGTGAAGGGCTGGAACCGCGTGTTACTATATACTGATCACCGTGCCATCTTTATTTCTGTGCATAAAATAAACAAATGATGTATTGCGACCCGTGTTTCTTCATTGAAATGAAAAGGCTCAACAATAGGCTTCCTTTCCTTTTTTCTTTTTCCCCTAAAGTGACGGCGATGGCTGTTCATCGATCGTCGTGGTTACGGTCTGTGAAGAGGAGAAATGTACCGAAGATAACAATTATCGCTTGAAAACAACACAATATTAAGGGTTGCCTCCACGGTGTCGAACAGGAACCGTAATAGAACCTGAATATTCTCCCGGCATCGAACCGAACTCAAATATTTGCCTACATTCAATCCGAACCGGAACAAATCGGAGAAACCGTTCCGAACCGGTTTGTGGTCAGGTTCTGACCAATTTTTTTCTGGCAACTTACCTTCATTAATTTTTTCGTTTATCGCTGCTTGTAAAACACTCTCCTTGCTTGTTCTTAAAGCGCCACTTCACACCGCAAAAATCACAACTATATCGAAAAATCACTCCTTACAAAACGATGTCCAGAAGAAAAGAAAATATATTGCCACATGCATAACACCCAAATCTGGTGTTGCGATGAAACGAGAGCCAAACACCAGATATTGGTGCTGTCGTTTCATCCCGAACACGGGTGGTTTTTGCAATGCACAATAGCGGTGGCCATGGAGAAAGTCACATTCGATAGCCTTGCTAGACGGTGAAGTAATAGACAATTCGTAAGTTGAGCTACATATTTCAATAAATAAATATAAAATCGCGTACAACGCAAACACGAAATGATGGGTCCGTTTAAAAAAAAAATCGCGGGCACGTGCATAGCAACCGTATGCGATGTTACGCCAGCACATGCAATTTGGCTGACCTAAGCTTCAGAAGGATACGCCGGTGAAAACAATTTACCAGTATGTTCTTGAGTTGCATCTGAACTTAATACAAATATTACTCCATTGATCAGTTTACCCTTTGGTTAATCTCTTCTTTTTTGTCGATAGCAATGACTTCTTGTTTGATTTCCCTTGACATGTTAAACGATGATAGGAGTAACGCTTCGATGTTCAAATGTGTATACTGTGTGGAGCAAGAAACTGCTTGGAATTACTGACAGAAGTATTATTTCACAAGCTCTATTTTGTGTGCTATCGCTTCAGCCAGTACAACTATAGTCGAAAAAAAGGAGTTCATTTTATCGCTTCATCCACCATCAGTGATGCGAATACCTAAGACAGTCTAGAAAGGCGTCACTGAAAGCTAGATTTGCACTGTTGAAGGGGGAGTGATGAGGTCAAGCGGACCGAAGGAGCCTGTGACTCGGCCCTAACGGAAAAAATACAGAAGAGGGAATGGCAGCAATTGTACCATCACTGAACAGCAGCGTGAGACCCACGATATCACAAATCGTTGACCAAGCGGGGAAGGCGCCGGTCAAAACAGCACTTGGTCGCCACAAGGAAGCGGCTTGGTAGGATCGCCGGAGGCAATCAGCTACAGCTACAGGCGGCAGTAGAATCTCCTCCTAAGTTTGAGCTTAAAAGCTGAGAATAAGCTTGAAGCGTTTCTTATAGAATCACAAGAATACTGCCTGCAATGACTTGAAGGCATCGGCAGTTTTCTCTAAACTGAAGACGTGCAGAGCCTGCTGTAGACATTTAAAAAGGTGGCCAGAATAAGCAGCCACAACCGCTTTGAATTTTTGGAGCTGGAGAAGTTGCGATGCCAAGAACTGTATTCACTAGCTGGAGTAGCACTTGCTGTACTATATGGACAAATTAGCGTCGATAGAACATTTTCTGGAGTAAAAACTATAATGTCATGCCATCAAACTGGGATGACTTCAACAACCTTCGACAATGTCCTCTTCCTTCGCTCTCTCTATGCTGGCAAAAAAAAAGTTGGCGATATATACACAGCACATAATCAAATATTTTCGCGCATCTCTAATGTCATTGCAAGCTTGTTGTAAACTGTGCGACTAAACATACCAGTCTAGCCTTAAGGAGTTCTAGAAGAAGGTACATACATAGCGCATCTATTCACGGAACCATGACGCGCAAAAAGACAGGGGGCGTTGCATCGCGGCCGCAGGAGCGAGAAAGTTAATCCAGTTCTCCTGCAAATACCATGTCTCAAACCCCAGTACGCGGCAGAGGGGACATTTCTCAGCGCCTATCGGGCCACAGAAAACGGGTTCCTTTGCGTTTCAATGTCCCGCAGTGGGAGCGAGAAGAAACATTGTTGTACGTCTAATAATACAGATTTCGCTCTAAACTAAAATTAATGTGAAATTTGGCGCATCAAAAAAGCGCTTCAGGAAACATTATTTTTTTTATAAATCTCAGAGCATGTGCTGTTATGACAGCTTCATTATTATGTGCCAATGAAACTAATCATTTTCCCTCATCCGGCTCTAATCTCCGACCACTCATTATAAACATTTTGTTGAGGACTGTGCAACCAACCAAAGCACGTCACATCTGACGACAAAAATATCAGACGGATTACTATGCTAATTTTCATCTTTTACTATATACTCGAATAGGAAAGAGAACTCAGTATTAAAAAGGTGGAGTATAAATACATCTGACATCTTTTTTTTTGAACCCGATTGAATCGGTTCCTGCCGAGTGAAACCTGTTCGAACTGGAACGGAATGTGTCTTAGAAGCCGTAACGAAACCTGAACGCGAAAGGCGTGAACTCGAACCCGAACCCTAAACCGAAGGTGACTTTCCACAGCCTCGGGAAGGAACAGCAGTTTACATTATGTAGGAAGCCCTGGAAGGAGTAGGCGAATATGTCTACTTAGGACAGGTAGTAACCGCAATCCGGACCATGAAAAGGAAATAACAAAAAGAATAAGATTGGGATGGAGCGCATTTGGCAAGCACTCACACATTCTGACTAGCAGCTTACCAATATCGCTAAAGAGGAAAGTCCGATGACAGCGACGAAAAGAAACCCTCGGTTATGCCTGCTGGATCCCTGCAGTCGACCGACATCCCAATAGACCCGTTTTCCCGAGTAGGCCTTGATCTCCTCTAGCCTTTCCCTCTGTCTTCTTCAGGGAATAGATTGATTGTAGTGGACACGGACTATACTACGTGCTACGCTGTCACACGAGCAATACCCACCAGCTGTGCAACTAACGTGGCTGCGTTACGTCTCCATGGTGTCATCCTGCCCCATAGTGCTCCACGCCAGCAGCACCATAGCCGTTGCTTCCTTGCTCGAGTAGTCCACGAAGTCCTCCGGTACTGCTCTGTTATGCACTATTTCACCATAGCTTACCTCCACAGACGAACAGCCTCATCGAACGCCTCAACCACACGCTTAAGGACATGCTACGATCTATTTATCGGATGGCCACCGTGATTGGTATATTGCTTTGCCGTTCGTGACGTTCGCATATAATTCGTCCAGTCACAATAAAATGGGCTACTCGCCCTTCTATCTTCTATTAGGCCTCAATCCTTTACTTTCATTTGACAGCGTCTTGCCTCCCACCGCTAATGCAAGCTGCTATGTTCGTGACGCCATCTCCAGCGCTGACGTTGCCCGTGTCATTCTCGCCATCAGCTGGTTTCCTCCCAAAGCACTCAAAAACACAGCCACGATTCTCGTCGCCGGGATGTTCACTACTCTC
Organism: Amblyomma maculatum; assembly: GCF_055883805.1. Taxonomy (NCBI): domain Eukaryota; kingdom Metazoa; phylum Arthropoda; class Arachnida; order Ixodida; family Ixodidae; genus Amblyomma; species Amblyomma maculatum. The sequence continues at coordinate 85,937,272 of NC_139348.1, read as the reverse complement.
CGGGCTCTCTCGTCTTGCTCTGGATTGCCGCTCCTCGAGTTGGGCTGCGTGAGAAGCTCTTGCCGCGCTACACAAACCCCTACAGTGTTTTACGGCCAGTTACACCCATGAAACATGAGATCACCGCTATGCATCCGCCAAACATGTCCGTTTCGCCACGTACCGATGTTTTTCATGTTGCCCGAATGATGCCGTACTACTCTAACTGTAATTCCCCGAAATAAAACGTACCAGGACTGTGCTTTTAACGGCGGGGGTAATGTTACATATATGCCATTGCAGAAGGCAGAAGGCGATGATCGACAACAGAGACTGAATACGAACTGGTAGCTGCGGTTGGTGCTGAGGGGTGCAGGTACATTAAACCAAGTCATCAGCATGTGTGTTTCTTGTAATAACCTTTCCACGTACCATTTTTTGTCTTTGTTTGCTATAGAATTCACACTTCTAGCTAACTTATTCCTACTATATTCTTAAATGGCTGCTCTGCATGTGACAATTATGGTTGATTTTGGTACGGCTGCACAAACACATTCAAAATAAATATTTGCCTTTATTGGACTCCGGAAGAGTTCCGAGACTTGCAATTCCGCATGTTGTATAACTTTTTGTGTATATAAATACTACGCAGAGTCTGTACATTAGTTTCATTTTAACTACCCAGAACTGCGTTAGCTGTCAGCTTCGACTCTCAAAGAGACGGTGTAGTGAGATAGTATAGTAGCGCACACAGACATGGACTGTAGGAGGAAGACAATGTGTTCATCTTCCTACCTCTGGCAATGTCTGTCTGCGTTACTACTGTCTCAATAGATCACCAACTAGTCCAACAATGGACTATTCTAAGACGGGGTAGAAAAAGGAGCTGTACCATTCGTTGTCGGAGTGAAGACTTTTGAATATGATGTATATGATCATACATCTTGTTAATGTGTTTGAAAGCAAAAAATATCATCGTAAAGCCTAACATCTTTAAAAAGAGTATGCGTGAAGAGATGTTCAACCTTAGTATATAGTCCTTTTTTTCATCATGCGCCGTTCCGGCTCGCTACGAGGTATATCGCATTGTCAAATAAAATACAACTGCAAACTACGAATCTCGCTCTTTAGCTTTCTTCAAGTTACTCTCCGATTGCGTTTCTTTTTGTGACCTTCCAATAGAGGGGAGTATTCTGTTTGATTTGGTTGGTAACAACTTTAAAATCCTGCAGAGCTTTCGCCGATGGGGCTTTCGGTTGCCCTCGTGGGGACGTCGAGGTGTTGCCTCGTCATCGCCTCGCGGGCTTGCTGGATGGCCAAGAGTTTGACATCGAGGCTAGATAACCAGCTAAACTTTAGCAAATGCTTTGGCGGAAATCATGCCACTTTATCCCCACTGCTGAGCACTGTTTAGCAGTAGCTACGTTTCTGTAGACGATTTTAGTTTCAATGCCTGGGCGCAGCCATCTTAGTTTGTTGGTGGCGCCCCGTATCAATCAAGCTGCAAAAGTCCGCTCAGGCTCCTCCTGACGCCATCTTGGGCTGTGCTGTGCGTATTGATGCAGCGATACTGCAGTGCAAAAGTGCTGTTTCGCGTTGCACGTAAAAGCTATCTGACACCTCGGTGTTATTTTCTGTTTTGTTTGAGCGCGCCAGAAAAACGGTATACCATCCGTTTAGTATGGCGACAGCTGTTGGAAACAGAGGCTGGGGCGACGGTGAAGGACTGCGCTGCGCTTCCGCAGGCCAAACCCGTCACAGCTAACTGTGAGGATGTATCTGTCGTATCTTTAACGATACATGTATTTTCGATAATATTTATAATTGTAATGGTAGCTGTACACACAAAGCGAAGGAACCGAAAGGGCAGCTACCGAACGCGGAATGCAGATACTATGAGAGATGCTTTCCAGTCATCGCCACATTGATTTGACGTGAACGGCGACCCGTTTCATGTCGTGTATTGCCTCTCGACAGTGCATATTTATATTCGATGTGGCGCTGCTTTCATGTCGCATTAAAGGCACGGGCAGCGTTCACTCCAGTTACGCCGCTAACAGCGGTTATCCCGTACCGAGCTTGGCGAATGCATGCGATCTAGTGCGAAAAGCATGCGATCGAACAATGCTGCTTCAACTATGTATACTTCCAATTTAAAGCACGGTTCAAGAACCGCACATAAAAGAAGTAGTGTCTAAAATACCATCCATCGACGTTTTTATGCAGCCTCATGGTGTACGTCCGGCGGCACAGCAACATCGTATCCCCGTCTCGTTGTAGCAGCATCGTTTGCGCGAAATAATGTTGAGCAAAACGTCGAAAAACGTGCGCTCTCATCTGCACCACAAATGAAGACGACTAATTCGTCCGCTGGTGCGGCGAACGATAGCACTCTCGCCGAGCGCTACTGCGTAGTCGTGGCTAGGCCTAAATTGATTCGCATCGAAGGCACATCCGACGGCGCTTTGTAATTGCTCAGCGCTAGAGTAAATGGTCTCTCGTGGAAATGCCTTACTGCCGATCCTATTGTATAAGTAAAATAAACATTTAAGTTTGGTAATGTCATAGTAGTTGAGCCAGCGTGCAGATGATTAGCCACGTGCTGCACTAGTGGCAGCTGGCAGCGCTGAGAAACGTGTTTGTGTTGCAATTATCAACAACACGGTATAGGTCACAGATTCGCAAGAAAGGTTGTTTTTGCTGTTAGCTTATTGTTTAGGAGAAAAACAAATTTCAGCACGCTCTTTTGGCGCTCGCGGAAAAGAGCCATCGTATCGTTGGCGCGGGGGACTTTCGGGAGGCATGGCCTGCCCGTCCTGCGTGTTCACTACGGTGGAGGTAGTAAAATCGGCATAATATTCGTGAGTCTGTCATTGGTACTAAATCTGTCAGGCTTACACAAAACGTTATTAGGTGAATTAAATCAGGATGGGCTGGAAAGCGGTGAAGCAGAAACATGTCACACCCGCACACGGACTGTCATTGCATGCTTCCCGCATACGCTCTCAGCAATCATCTTGCTATTTCTTTGATAGTTTGTGCAGTCTGCGATCACGCGTTGCTGTCCTAATAAAGGTATTTAAGTACCGAGGTGCAAGGCGCCTCTGTTATGGATGAAGCTTGCGAATACACAGTCCACTCTGTAATGGCGACAATGATCCGGCGGTTAGAGAGTATTTTCTTCCTCTCCTGCTTGCTCTCGTTAAAACAGTCTATAGACAGATTAAGTAAAATGTCACTCCTGATTTGTATCAACGCGCTTTCTGCCTCTAACTGTAAAACCTTGAAGTAGATATGCTTTCAAACGTTTCTCAAGAACTAGATGTTTGCACATATATTTTACATAATACATTCTAAGAAAGCGGTTTTCCCTAAGTGCTAACGTAAAATTTCCGAGATCACTGCAGAAACTGCACTGGAGAATTACGTAAGCCTAAGCGTTGCTGTGTTGTTGGCCAGATGTGTCAACGGGCTTTCGCGAGCGATAGATACTTGCGCTTTCCTTTCAACTAAATCGCCTAATTTTCTCTAAAGGAACGTAATTAAGCAACACCAACCATTTTGTTACTTGCATATCTTTCCTTGACGCTCTATTGGATGGTAGCAATTTTTCGATATACATGCTAGTTGCACTTCCGTGAGTGGCATGTAATAGGCCTTTCCTTTCCTGTAAACCACTTAACTGACTAAGTTTCGATGGAGGAGAACTGAAGAGGCATCCGTGTGTTGATCCTGCCTGTACAGGAAAATTCTCGCACAGTGCGGAGAAGTCTTCGGACGTTTTCCACATAGTGTGGGCATGCCATTCAAGACCGAACCTCTCCCCCAAACCCAACCCCGCCCGGGAGGACTGGGAGGCAGCCCTGCTCGGCTGCTCCGATCTGGCAAGCCAGAAGGCCCTGGTGCACCGAGCCCAAGCCACGGCGGTCGCCAATGGGCTGCTGTAATGAGGAGCCCACCTAGTGATTGCTTGAGGTTGCCCCGGCTACCTCAAGCTTCCTCCAAGTAAAGTTTTGCACATACAAACACGCACAGTGCAGGTTTAAAAATCCTCAGTTGGTCCAAATTACTCCGGACTCCTCCACTACGGCACCCTTCACCCTTTCCGCTTTCACTCCCATTTTCTCTCCTTTCATACGGCGCGCTTCACTTGCCCACGGAACAAATGTGACAGATATTACGTCTTACTTTTTCTGTGAAGCAATTATTATTGTTATTGCCTCGAGTGAATTACCTAAGTAAACCACATCAACCATTTGTTCACTTGCGCACCTGGCCTTGACGCTCTATCCTATGGTAGGATGCTTTTTCCGATATACCAACTCGTTCCTCTTTTACAGCGCCGGTAATGTAATGACCACTCAAAATCCGCCTACACAGCCATACAATGCTTACGCATTATTAACAGCAGACGGTTCTGTGAGACTGAAAATGGTACAGTTATCGCATGTACAGCCTTTTGATAGTTAGAGAAGAACCGGGATCGCGTGCGCGCCTCGGTTTGTGGCGCGCAGATGCCGAAAGCCTAGAGGAATCGGCTCAAAGGCGCATGTGCAATAAGCGTGGTGGTCTGCCATTTTTGCGCGTGATCTCCGGCCACCCTCATATCCACTGGCAGACGGGCATAGTGGTTCTGAAAGCAGATTGCGGTCAGGCGTCTGTCTCAGGTTCCTGTAAGTGTGAAAGAGGCTATAGAACTGTGGAAGTTTACCTGATCACGAGCAAGGGTGTACAAGGAGCTGTCTTTGAGGGTTATTGTAGCGAAAGCCGTCCGTATGTGTGTGTCTAGAAAAGAAAGCTTCAGCTTTTATGTCTAGAGTGGCAGTCATATAGAAAGGGATGAGATGCAGAACAAATACATAGCCATGCTACTGGTTTAAAAAAAAATAGAAATAAAAGATCATAGCGATCGTCAACAATATGCGATTCTTTACAAAACTTCTGCCAATGGTCCCATTTTTAACTTCTGATTTAGTAATAAATAACGGCTTATGCGCCGAACAGACAGCTTGAAATTTTTAACCTTTTCAGACAAAATGTACAAATTGGTCTCTGTCTTGAGATGCGTCTTTAGAGAAACTCTGTGTTTCAGCCTTCAGCAGGACTGGTTTCGTGAAATTTCATTGGCGTCAGATTAGTTTTGTCACTGTTGCGCATCCCCGTCTGTAAAGCCAAATGGAACCTTTAGATATTTTTTTCAGGAGATAAAAAAAAACACGCGGAAAGAGCTAAATGGTTGTTTTAATGGAAACTATTCAGGCGCAATCCAAGTACACAGGGGCGAATTCCAATGTTGTAGCTTCCTACAACTTCTCAAATTTTAGGACCATATGTTATTAGGCAGAGGGTGTTCACACTGGTCGCCTAATGAGCAGCAAAAATTCAATTTAGGCGCAGTTAGATATGGCGGGAGCCTGAGGCGTCTTCAGTTATAAAAAGTACACGAGACGTATATTAATTGTAGTATCTTGGAGGGGTCCGTGGGCCAAGAAATCGTGCCAAGAAATCTTTCAAATCGAGATGGTAATCAATGCAAAGGTAGCAATTTCAGACAGCAACCTTGTATGCCATAATAACCGTCGCGGTGTCCTGTCAAAACTGCATTGTGATCTTGCTGTTTTGATAGCAAATTATTTATTGAGACTGGTTTTCCAAGGAGAAATACCACAAAATATAGAAAAGAAATGCAGCGTTAACTAATTTAGATGACAGAAAGCGTAAATCAGAAACTATGATAAAAAAGTATGAGAAACGATGGCCTATTTTTAAAATCTATGATAGCTGATTTGCTTATCTTCAATAACCTACGCAGCCATTCTACATGAAGATGGACCAGCCTTGAATACAAATTCCCTCTACTGACGTTATTAGTTTGCAGCTGCGGCAGTATCGAAGTAAAAAACCCCGAACTCCCTTTTCCGTCGACATTCGCATTGCATTTATAGAAACTGTAGGCTATCAGACCATTGTTTTAAGGTAGTTTCTTTTTTTGAATTCCGCAAATTTTTGAAACGCCGATTTACCCTTTTCTCAGAAGCTTTTATCTTTTACCCAAATAGAACATTAGATAGAACTGCATATATTCACTCTCCTTTACATCATCGTTTGGTGAGCGATGTGGGTGAAGTCACTCAGCGCTCCAGCCCACAGGGGGCGAAAGTGTCTGATCCTTTTTTTTTCTGGACAGTGCAGCTCTGGTGGTCCGGCTCACATGGAGGGAGGATTTCGATCTGCACTCCTGTCCGGTTTTATTTGCACTCGTCATAGGAGTGCTGACACAGGCTGCACTAGGGGAAGTGCGAAGAATATAACAATCTGTGTATTCGAAATCCTCAACTTCAGCTCAGAGTGAGTTGTTATTGAAGAATTATGTTGTGTATTTTGCGTGTCGAGTTAGGGCGTGACACGCACAACGTTTTACCAGCATCACGAAACGGCGATTTCGGCTTTGAATAGAACCAGGGACGTGAACCATGGGTTCGAGTATCCTTGAAGTAGATATAGGGAGCGCCAAAATACCCCTAATGTTGCCTCCAACTTGCTCTGTAAATAAATAAATATATACATGCATACATACATACATCCCTATATATTGTATCGAACTATGCGAGGATATTACGAAGACGAGGATGAACTAGGTGAGGATATCACGAAGACAAGGGGCAACCCCGCCCCTCTCACACACACACACGCACACACAAACAAAATCGAATAGAAATCACCATGGAGGGCCTGTTGAATGCGAGAAAAGAGGGAAAAGACAAAACATGAAGAAGGGCGGGCGGAGGAAGCAATAAAATTCGGGGAGCTATGAAACAAAGCGGGGGGGGGGGGGCGATGCTCGAAGGTTTCGCCTTCGAGGAGGTTAGCAGACGAAGCAAAAAAATGGGGGAAGAAAACGAAGAAAAGCGGGGAGGGGGAATAATGGGAGAGAAGGATTGGAGACAAGTGTACAAAACACTTTGGGTATGACCTCAGACGACGGCGCCGGCGGTGTCTCTTTGTTAGTGCAGTTAAGTAAACACAGGTGCAAAGGTCTAAGACCATCTTCATAGTTATTGTTGCTAGAAATGATTTGATGGGTTAGTGACCCCGAAGGGCCGAAAGGATTCCCGTATGTCCATTTATGCCGCAGTCCACTGTGTTAAATTTATGAATAAAATAAGACTCACGTTGCTCACGCTCACGATTAGTTCTGAAGTTGCTTTGTAGTAGGGTAATTTTTAGTTTTTCAAATTCATGACTGTTCGATTAGTGTGTTTGGATAGGGGAAGGTTAGGTAGTGATTTGGTGTGTGCGTAATGGTTATTGAATCTGATTCTGAAGGGAGTGTGGGTTTGACCTATGTATTGCATATGGCAGTGACCACATTCCAGTAGGTATACTACGTTGCCAGAGTCGCAGTTAAGGTATTCTTTAATGTCAGGTTTGAAAGCGGAATGTGTGCTGTTAGCCTGTTTTATTTTCTGCATGTGTTTGCGCAACTGGCATCGACTTTTGCCACAAGGTAGGCTACCTGCTGGAGGTGGTTTATATACTTTAATGCAGACTACGTAAGTCTGTATATTTTTTGGCCGTGTGTAGGTTACCCGTGGAGAATTTAGGAAACTTTTGAAGAGTCGGTCACTCTGCTCAAAATTATTAAAATGCTTTTTCAAAATTTTATTGATGTTAGGGGCGTTATTTGTGAAAGTTAGTATGAGGTTTGAGGGGTGAGGATTGAGAGGTGCAATTTGACGTTTCCTGACAATATTCTAGCGACTTAGTTTGGTAACCTTATTAATAGCGTCGTTAATGATGGGAGCCGGATAGCGTTGGTTTTTAAGGACCATCCGCAGGTGGTTGTCGTTTTCTTCAAAGTCCACGTGAGCAGATGCGCTTAAATCTAAGGGCTTGGGAGTAGGGGATTGATGTTTTACAGCGTCGTGGATGGAAGCTCTTAAAATGAAGGTATTGTCTGTCAGTGGGTTTTTTGTAGACACTAGTGAGTAGTGTGCCCCCTTCAACTTGGATCGTGAGGTCCGGAATGTTTATTTTGTGCGCTGAGTAGGTGTGTGTGTGAAAGATATAGTCGGATGGTCGTTGCTGAATGCTGCAATGAACTGGCTTAGGTTGCTTTCTGTGTCTGTCCATATCATGAATATGTCGTCATGGAATCGCTTGTAAAAGGCCGGTTTAAACGAATTGGAGGAAAGAAAATTTGACTCGATATGATTGATAAATATATTGGCGTAATTTGGTGCCATTCCAGTTCCCATGGCCGTTCCGCTTGTTTGGAGGTAATAGCTATTATTAAATTCGAATGGGGTTACTTCTAATACTAACTTGGTCAGTGTCATGATTGCTCTCGGGCTAGGGGAATCTTTACAACTGTGTTTTTCGTAAGCTGTGACTAGGGCCTGGATGCCATCATCGTGTGAAATATTGTGGAGCACGGTGAGGTAGTTAGACATCGTGAAGTAGTCCTTGGGCAATAAATGTAGGAAGGAGTGATTTATAGATCAGGGCTCCTAGTGAGTGCTCAAGGAGCGCAGTGCTGCTGCGTTCTGCATTTGCAGCGGAAGCTTGAAAGGTCAAATACGTACAAGAGAACATTGTTACACCCGTAACAATATAAAAAACAAAAAACAAAATAGGCTCAAGCTGTCAATACAAAATAGCCGCTCAGGATCGGTTTTAAGCCTGCCCCTATCTCACAGCTGAACACGTGCGGGTGGCGGACGCACTGTCCCATATCTGTAGCTTAAGCAGAAGAAGGTGACTTTTTCTTGTAGACACGAATGTCTAACTATAGCAAATAATAAAATGTGCGGCCATTCAATGCAGGGAAAGTGATGTGATCTTTATATCTACATATTAAGTTCATGAGACCTTTTAATGACACACCAAACTCCTTCGCCAAGAATTCAGAAATTAGATGCGATAACAAGAGGTAGCGCCGTAGTCTAAAGCTGAGAAGAATCCAAGGTTAAATTTATTTACAATACAAAAGAAGAAATTCTGTAAATATCGAAGAAGACTCTAAAGCGGTTTAATTCAAATTAGGAGACACAAAACACATACCACTAAAACTTGCAGTTCACAAAATACTCACGCCAAAACATTTAGTTTATCCATGCGTTCATCGTCCAATCTATATAATACGGTTTACTTTCATTGGTACCATATTGGCTGGAAACACTGGGCGAAATTTGCAACAGATGTTGTTTGCTTACCGGTATTGTTACATACGTGGTTTTCTTTAGTATCATTACACAATCATCTTCGGCGAATAGTGAAAGAGAAAATGGTCATCAACAAATCGAGACTTACTAATGCCTGAACAACAACGAGCACCAAACATAACCGGCACTTTAGAGAAGATTTGTAAGAAGCAAAGACAGAGACAACTGGGCAAAAAAAATTGTCTGAAGTACGGACAATTCTCGGAAGAAAAATGCCAGAACTTCATCCAACGAAGAATGGCCTGTAAGGAAAGGAATAAGCAGCACGCTATTGTCTAGAGAAAATGGCCCTACATAGATCAACATAACGCTGGCAAGAAAGAAAAAGCATTCTGCTCTAGGAGAGACGATTTCTGTAACAAACCGAATAGAATGTTTTAACGAGAACTGAAAAACAAATTCATAGTCGCTCAGGATATACTTAGCGTGAGGTACTGGTTTAACTTAGTTGAGCTTTGTCGTTTACCTTGGTTCACCGTTGTTTCTCCTCTCCCATCCAGTTGTTTATCTTGGTTAAGAAATAGGCTAGGCAAAATTAAAAAAAAAAGATTTTTTATGTATCTGCAAATCAAAACCTTTATTCAATCCTTCACAGAGTCCAGTCCTTCATTTACCGGCAGGCGAAATATTTACTCCAAAATCAACATTTTTTGAAACCGAGGCGGCGACCTGCCGCGTCCCCTTTTGACACCTGCTTCAGATCTTTGCATCTCCTAATCTGAAAAAAAAAAACATTTTTTTTAGCGTATATTTTGTTCTTATTTAGCGGGATGGTGTCACTGATCTGACAACAGTGAAAAGTTAGCTAGCACATGGCGGAAGTAGAATGGTGGCGAAGGCTGTGCCCAAAAGCGGTTCAGCGGTACCGCATCATAGCCACAGGTCGGGGGGCCAACCACTCAGATTATGAAATTATACTACTACAAATTAAAAAGTATCAATCAACATAAAAGGAATAGGCATTTTGATAATTTCGCTTGTGAATGCCGTAAAGTACTTTATAAATACATTCTTAATTTTTTTTTAAAATCGTGCAACACTCTTATCGCCCCACCCCCTTGATGTTGCATCGGTCAGGAGGCGCTGCCAGAGGTAACGAAGGCAACGGAGATAATGAAACTGACGAAGCACGAAACTCTTTCTTATCGCTATCTGCTACTCGTCTGCTGTAGTGCGGGCCTTGGTGCGCCCGGGAAAGTGTAATTTAGTTCGCAAGTCTTAATATGTCCCTTTTGCAAAGATTCCGACGTTCTTGCTGGTAGCTGCTCTGTCGCCGTTTCGTGAGATTTAATATCCCCTGTAGCAGTGTTTTTTTTACTTTCGTCCCCTTCGTGGTGCGGGCAGTTCGAAGTCTTTTTGCAGCATTGTATAGCGCTTAGCGTTTTATCGCAAGATGAGCCCGCACAAAGTGAGGAAGCGATGCTCTGTGGCACGTTGCGACAGCGTGGACTCAACCGTCGGTGTGTTACCGCTTCCCGGCTGACTTTCACCGGTGAGCAGATCTGGAGGTTGCACACAGACTCAATGTATGCTCTAATGCGCCTGTGTTAAGCACGTTTGTTGATGCTAAAGCTGTCTGGACTGGTGCAACCTTGAAATTGCCTTGAAAACTGCCGTATACTTTCTGCTGAAGCATTTAAATGTGAAGAGTGATCCCAGTGCTCTATGCTCCACGTATGTTTTGATGCACCTACTAATTCATGGCATTTCTATTTCAACTGCAGCTGTCATAGCTTTGTTTTCTGTGGATGCATGTTTCGTTCTGTGGCAGGCACTTCAAACCTTTTCCATGCCTCGGCTGTGATCATTGAGATGATCAGCCCACTTAAACAGCGCTACTGTTTGGGCTGTCTGCGACATGCATTTTATTGTTGTGATTTGTTGCTGTATTTTATAGATTGATGCAATAAACCATGGATATGAAAACCATAATTGTTCACTTGGTAAACTCTGTTGCGAACTGGGCACGACTGCCCCGTAGCACCAGTGTTTCTGGACCGCTCCTTACTGTGCTGATGAACAAAGTAAATGGCCAAAGTACTTGCATGACTTGCAGCAGTATTTGTATTATGAATTTGCATGCGTCGTCTCTATAGAAATATTGCTGCCATTCAATGTCGCTATCTTTGCCAACCACTTTCATTGTGCTGGAGCAACTGCTTATAAAAAAGGGCGTAAACAACAGAAACTCGAGTTCTTTTAGATGGCAAATGTTGGGCGCGCGCTGAAAGGCAACAACCTTCAAAAGATGCAGGGTCGTCAATGCAACGCGGCGTTGTTCTAAGAAAACTTTATAATTCGCGCCAAAGTGAACGTATGCGCGACGTCATTTGACGTCATGGCCCCCAATTTTCATCGGTTGCTGGAGCCCATGAGCCGCCATGTTTTGTACGTATGGGCTTCTATGGAGCCTTCGCTACCATAGTACATATACCTTGGCTAGCCCATATTTTTTACCAAAACAAATAATCAGACGCAGCCTGATTACGCGCGACTCATGGAATTTTGTTCGCTTTTCGAGGTGTGTCGTGGGCAACTGAAATCTTCTTTATTTTGAAGCTAGATATTTAGCTCTCTTCCAATGACGAAGACAAGCAAATAGTTTAGGAGAGTGCGCTTCCAAAGAAAGAGGCGTGATTCGATCAGCACTGACACCAAATCTCCGCTACACAATCACCACGCGTGTCTGCGTCGAAGCTTTCACGCTCAGTGAGACGCATGGCGAGCATAATGGCAAATTCTTGTGACCGTAGCTGTGGGCTGATTGGTATGAACCTTGTCTCGTTTGCCGTCGCCAAAAACTGTTCGTGTAAAGCATGCGGTGAGGATTTCCATCTGGTTGAAGATGCTGCCCGACAAGGAGTTGCTGGCAATCTATAAAGTGGATCTCAGTGCCCTGGGTCGAGACATCCGACGGCAAACATTGAGCAACATGGTCCGAGTTTTGGTTATTCGAAATTTCTGCTGGGCGATTAACAGTCCACTGGTTTTGTGAAGCTGACTGATAGTAACTGCACTTCGTACTGAGGGCTACACGACAGGTCACTAAGGAGGTCGGGAGAGCAAGGCGACTGGTACAGAAAAAAAGTATTGATTATGATGGTGACTAACATGCTGGTGCCTATTGAAAAACAAATGAACCAGTATGTATTTCTAGAGTTAGTATTGTAATAATGCTCTTTCTTTCACTTCAAAGGCAACTATCTCAAAAAGTGAAATTTTGCGGCATTTCACCACTTTTTTCAGGAAGTACAATTTTCAGGAATTGATAGGACGATAAAACTTTGGCAGTAATGAGTAAAGACTGCAGACTGTTTACTGAACTAGAATTATGAAAGTTAGGGCAGATAGTTTGTATTTATAGGACAGTTACTGTAATTTCGGGTCTCAAACTTTGGTATGCCTAGTTAAAAAAAGCAAACAAAAATACAATTTCCGCAAAACAGCAAACTATTTCGGTATCACTAACTCAAATTGCTGATTACAATGATACCATGATGAATGTTCTAACCCCAGCAGATCATGAGAAAAAGGGTCACAAATATAGACTAAAAGGCATGGGAGAAATAAGGCCTACCCTGTCTATCTTGATTCTTTATGACTACACAACTGGTCACCCCTGGTACATGTATTTACGGCTAAATTAAATACGAGACATTATGTAGTAGTATCTTGTAAATCGTTTATTATTATTGCATACCTTATGCTTCTTCATGATCTCCTTGTTGCTGCAACTCAGTTGCCACAAAGACGGCCCGATGGTCGGTAAAGTATCAGAGAGTTGTCTCTATGGCTCCAACAACGTACTTTTAAAGGAGGGTTTCCATATTTATTATTATTATTTGCCCTACAATAGGCACAACAACCGCTGGCAGGCTAGCCCCGCCCCAAACGGCGAAGTGCTACCCGACCCAGCCCCGTAGGGCCAAGAGCAGCCACCCGTGACCTCAGTGCACGTTGGGAGTGCCCGAAATCTCCAGGGATAGGACACAATATTACAAGTTGAGAAGCCCGGGATACTCTTCTGCGAAGTGCGGACCCTGCGATCCAGCACCGCACCGTCCATCTGGCGGAAGAGGCTGCAACAAACCAAGGGCTACTTGCCAGCCTCTAATCTGCGGGCGCACGAGTCCCCGTCTTCCCTGGCACGGGTGCCGGGGGCGGGGAAGAGGATGCCCATTTCGATGGAAATAAAAGTAGTGCAACCAACCAAAGTGCACATGTGGTCGACATTACTCCGCAGCCCTCCACTACTGCTCCTCTTTGCACATTCTCTCCCACATTCTTCTCTTAACATTACAGCGTGATATAGGTGTCCAGAGAGCAGGTGTGACATACACTGCACTTTTTCGTTCCTGTTAGCAAATAGCGACAGCGAGACTTGCGAGGTGTGCGCAGTGACGTCACTTGCTCCTCACGCATGCGCAGTATTGTTTCTGGAGAGCCACGCGAAGCCAGTGAGAGTGCAGCCATTTAGCTCACGCTACAAAACCGGCAAAGAAAGCTGCAAAACAAAAATTGTACCATAGCCTTTAAGATGATGAAGATTTTGAAGATATGACTACAGGGGTCCTTAAGCGGATCTTCGCCATTTACCAAGGAGACAAGCTAATCGAAGCACTACTGCACCGCACATGTAGAGCAGTAAATTATCCTGCATCCTTTTGGCAAAATGCATCTAAGAATCACTTCATGATTGCCGACATAAAAGTAACAAGACTACATAAAGAAGGTTTCTCTTAGAAAAAGGCACCCATTATTACAATATTTATATTGATGTAGAGACGAATAAAACACTTTTGCTAGCATTTTCTCATCAAACGTATCTATCCCCGAAATATGAGGTATTTGCAAGGACAACATCATGTAGCACCGAATCTAGTTCCACGATGAGCAAGAAATCTTCGTCCTACTCAGCGCCATAAAGCAGTAAAATTGCCTAAGCTCTTCAAAGGAAATAAGAAAAAAAATTGCACTGAAAATCTTAGCGAAAGATTGAAAAAACAAAAACACACTGCAATAAAGGATTTCAGTTGAGCAAATGGAACTGTTCGATGAATCTCAGTCAGATTGGTTCACATACAAGGGAAGGATTAATGCATGCCTGCGAATGAATAAGATTCCAGACGCCAACAAAGTAGACGCTTTCCTGAGTATTGTGAGCCCGAGAACGTACAAGTTGTTGAGTCTACCCGCTCCAAGCACGCAGAACTGCAGAAAGCATTGCGAGAGCCCTTTTCGCTCAGGCCATCGGTCATCTCAGAAAGAGCAAAGTTTCACTAAAAATACCACATAGAAATGGACAGCATTTCGAAATTCGTAGCAGACTTCAAGCAGTCCGCAGAAAGATGCGACTTTGGCACTAAATTAGAAGAAACTCTGAGAGACAGATCTGTGTGTGGTTTGGCGCGGGCTGATATCCAAAAGAGACTTTGTTGAGGATTCGTCTCTGACTTTTAAAGAGGGGCTTTATATTGCGTTATTAAATGAGGCTGCTTCCAAGAATGTAACAGAGTGCCGGCCTAGCAGGGAAGCCCAGGAGGACTTTCAGAACTTTGCTGCAGAGGGAAAAAGAGCACAATATGGTCCAGCAAGCACGCGATGCGGCTTGCGTCATCGCAACCGTGGTTGCCGATTCCGAACAGGTACACGTTTTAGATGTCACCGAGTTAGGCATATTTAGAGGGCGTGTCGCTCCGAGGCGACGTATTGTTGGCACTCTCCGGAAGCCCACGGACAAACCGCGTAGCGAAAAGATGCCTACAGGCAAAGCGTCAACGTGCTCAAGACCGAGTCGGATGTCGGCTCGCTGCAATCGTGAACGCTCAATAAACCGCATCAAGAGTCGATATGCTTCGCAGTGTATTAAGGGAGGACTGCTGAAATGGATATATACACAGGAGCAGCTGTTTCGGTGATGCCATACCGACTTTCCGGTCATGTTTTCCGCTGATGAAGTTACGCCCGGCTTCGGTGTTGCTTCGTACGTAGACAGGGGAGTATGTGCGTCCGTAGGGTGTGGTCGCAATAAACCTGAAGCATCAGAAACAGTTTTTAGAGTTGCCTCTGAACATTCTGCGATAGGACGGCCCTTCTCTCATTGGACGGGACTGGTTATATCAGCTCAGGCTCGACCGGAGTAGAGCTAATTACGTGGATGCTCACGGCCACAGGACTCTAAGAGAAGTCTTGAGCCGACATCCCCAGTTGTTCAAAGACGAACTCGGTGAAATAAAAGGTGAGCAAGCTGAACTATCCATCAAGCCAGAGCTACACTCAAAGCTTTGTAAAGCTAGAAGCACTGAGACAAGCTGTGGAGAAAGAGCTGGATAAGCTCGCTAGTCTTGGGGTGATCGAACAAAAATTGAACATTGGTTTTGGCTCGCCAGTTGTCCAAGTAGTAGATAAAGATGGCAGTGTACGCATCTGGGTAAAATATAATGCATCATTGAACCCGTGTCTAAACATTGACAACTATCATTTACCAAACATTTAAGAAATATTTGCTTCTTTGGCGGGAGGGCAATTGTTCTCCAAGATTGGCCTGATCGAGCGTACCAGTAAGTGGTAATGGACAAGGCTTTTCTCGAATACAAAACCCTAAACACGCACAAAGTACTGCTGACAGTAAATCGTCTAGCATTCAAGGTTTCGTCTGTACCCGCCATTTTTCAAACGTTCATGGACAACATGTTAAAGGGGCTAAACGGAGTACTATTCTACTTAGATGATATTCTTTTCATGGGCCGAAACGAAGAGGAACACATCGAGAACCTAGATCAGCTATTAACCCGGTTGCAAGAAAGGGGAGTGCGTATTAAGGAAAAGTGAATTTTTAAAACCGGAATTGTAGTTTCTGCGTCATGTGGTTAGTAAGCAAGGAATTCGCCACAGAAGCTGAAGGTCGTATTAGAGAGAAAGGGAAGGCACTTCACTTGTACCCGTCAGAGAGCATGTATGATCGGGTGAGACTGTGCTCCCCTTTTCACCATGTATCTCCCCCCGAGACGTCGGCCGGAATCAGTTGGCTTCCAGTGGTGGCCTGGGTTTGACGAGTGACTTGTTTTTGTATTTGTTCTTCCTGGCTGGCTGTGAAGGGAGAACTCTCATGACTCATTTTTTCCATATATTCCGTTTAACGCTCGGCAAGCCCCGAGCATATGAATAGAGTCTTCTGTCTCCGTCGCTAAAAAGCAGCTTAGAACATTTACGGGCATGATAACGTGTTACTAAAATTTTCTGCCAGACTTTACAACTGTAATTTTGCCACTTAATTAGCTGCTCTGTAAGAATGCGCCGGGACTACAGAGTAAAGAGTGAGATATGGAGTTAAAAATATAAAAAGAACACTATAAAAAGCACCTGTGTTGCCACATTATGATCCGGAAGCACCGCTTCAGATAGTGTGTGATACCTCACCATGGGCTGGGCGCCGTTCTATCAAAACGGGAGCAAGATGGCTGTAGATGGCCGATCATGTTTGCGTCAAACACAATGTCACCCAGTGAACGGAACTACAGCTAGTTAGAGCTAGAAGCTCTAGCTTTAGTCTTCGGAGTTAAAAAATTTCAATATTACACTTTTGTAACTCATTTTAAGCCTTTACAGACAATATTTGATCCTAAGACAGGAATACCAAGCATTGTCGCTGCTCGGTTGCAGATGTGGACCATTGCGCTATTGGCCCACTCTTACGACCTGGTCTATCGTTTAGGGACAAGCAACGTGGAAGCAGACTGTCTGTTGCATCTACCACTAGCAGATACTTGCGAAAAGGAGGCCGAAGAAGTAACCGCATGCTACGCACTTAGCTGGGAAACGTTTTCGAAGCAAGCTCTGACATTGCGCGAGAAAATTCAGAAGACCCCATCCTACGACAGGTTCTGCACGCGGTGGCAATAGAATGGCCAGAGCGTGCAATGGGTAGAGGCATGAAACCTTTCGCTTTGAAAAGAAGAGCTGTCTATGAACCGAGGCTGCTTATTCTGGGGAATGCTCATTGTGGTTCCCCATGTTTAACAGAAGGCAATCCTGGACGAGCTACACGGGGGACATCCTGGCGTGGTGAGGATGCAGGAAGTTGTTTCAAGTTATGTCTGGTGGCCAGGAATTGATTTCTACATAGAGACCACCTTGAAAACATGCGCAGCCTGCCAGCAGCAACGGGCGCTGCCTACCCAAGCTCCCCTTCATTGGTGCGCTTGGCCTACAAGGCCGTGGGCCCGGTTTTCTCTAGACTTCGCTGGGCGGTTTCTTCGGCGCAATTGTTTAGTGACTGTAGACGCCCATTGATATTGGCCAGAGGTGTTCTTCATGCAATAGACCTCGGCACAAGCTACAATCAGTAAGCTTCCTGACCTCTTCTGCCGTTTCGCATTGCCAGAGGTGTTATCATTTCTGATAATGGACCACAATGTTGCAGCAAATAATTGCAGTTTTCCCTCAAGATGAGCGGAATATAAAACATGTGCGGTCAGCCCCGTATCATCCGCCCAGTAACGATTGGCTGGAAGGTCCATCAACGAACAATGAAAGAAGCTCTTCGGACAGACACTATAGCCCGGTTCCCTGAAGAGAGACTAGGTCGTTTCCTTCTAGCATACCGTAAGGCACCCCATATTACCACTCAGCACTCGCCGGCAGCCTTTTTGATAGAACGATCTCTTGAAATGCGGCTTGATATACTAAAATACTAAAACCTAGTGTTCGTTCAGTAGACGAGCAAAAGCAGGTTCAACAGACACGTAGGCAAAGAGAACTCCAGAGAATTTTCGCCGTTGGTGAGAGAATATTCGTGAGGAACACTAGACAAGGGCGAAGATGGCTGGAGGGAATGACAACTTCCCCCTCCGGGACAGTGTCTTATGTGTTACAGGTGACTACGCAACATAGAGTAACGGAATGGAAAAGGCACCAATACCACATATGCTCAATGAAGGTGGATCCGAAGATGCGTCCCGACCAAGGTGATGGCGCCGGTGGTGATGACTCTTGGCCACTGCGGCAACCATCTGAATCACCATCATGGTTCAGATAAAACGTCGGGTACAAGCCAAGACCATAACTGAAGTGCAACCTTTCGTTTCGGAAGGTGTCAGTTATGACTCTTGTCATCCTCCGAGTGCCAGAACAACGGCCCTCAAGGCAACACCGTACACGGCAAAGCAAAGGCGCCCCCAGATCGTTACACATCTCAGCCGTGACTGTGCTAATGAAAGTTTCGTCGTTGTTTTGAACTTTTAGTTTTCAGGTCTGCCCGTATGAGTTCAAGTTGTACCGTTGTTATATCAGCTAGCCTTGTGTAACTATGTGAGCCTCACCTAGGGAGGGATTGTAATGTTTGTCGATAAGCAAACGGCTAACTTATGGCATTGTGTCGACGTAGGGGCGCCGCCCCCGTTTTCCCTCATTGTGTCTCGATGTAAATGTCCTGTAATCTGTACTGCGCGGGCATATTTTGGCCAGCAGAATGCGCTGCCGGATTACAATAGATCGGAGTATAGGTAACGGCTTGGCTATTGTGTCTTTCCTGCTCGATGACACAACATGCGCCCTCAAAATACCTGAACAACTCAGCGCTTGCGATATCAAACATGCTTACTGGCCGTCAAATTACCTTTCACGCCTTACCAGTGTCAGGTGTTACATTATTGGGGCCACTTAGACTTATCCTTTAAGAGTATGAAGCGAGAGCGTAAGCTACCAGCCCAGATAAAAATAAAAAAGGATGAAGGCTGCTGAACCGAAAGTGGAGCGAAAGCCTTAGCTGCGGGTGACCGAGCGTTGTTCTTCTTCATCTTCGTCGTCTTATTCGTCTTCCATCTTCTTTTCCTTCGTCTTCACCGGCTTCTTCTTCGTCGTCGTCGTCTTCGTCTTCCTCGTCATCTTCATCTAATTCTTCGTTTTCTTTATCTTCTTCTTCGTCTTCGCCTGCTTCTTCGTCGTCTTATTTGTCTTCGTCTTCTTCGTCCTCTCTTCCTCGCCGTCTTCTTCGTCTTCTTTTTCGTCTTCGTGTTCTTCATCGTCGTCTTCTTCGCGGCTGTTCAAGGTCATTCGTGACTGCGGCCACGGACCACGCGACGGACCGCAACATGGGGTATTATTGCTGTCGCAATACAATTACTGTTTATTACTGTTCTTTGGGATTCATGGCTTAATGATCATCTGTCGGCAGTCGCATTCTAGTGGAGGCTCCTAAATCTGTTTAGTTGCAGCGGCCTAACACCCAGAAGGCTAGCACTTCAGCTTTTTTTTTGCTCTGGGAACATGCCGTTGAACCACAGAGACAGAAAACGTTACGAGATAGCTTCAGGCTAGCGGAAGGTAGCGCTGAAACTCGTATCTCTGTTCACGGCCGCGCGGTCGAGATGCATTGAAAAAACCCCTCCTAAACCGATTCGGTGGTAAGGGCAGTTTGAAAGCATTTGGCAGGACTCCCAACGCAGTGTAGCGATGTGAGCGATGCCATCGCGATTGCAACAATTACATGTTTTTATTGTCGGGCTAGAAATCTTGCACGCGGATTGCAGAGCTGAGTCCGGGCATCGCACATAGACAATTGAGAAAATATTTTTATTTGCGAAGGCGTTCTACCGCCTCGCTGTAAAAATCACGACATATAGCTCTTGCTTCGGAGATATTGATGCTAGCCACTTCACTCGGCGTAGTTCCTTGATTTTATCCACTACTGCATTGGAACTTGAAGGTACAGCTTCGAACAGGAGTTGTTGTAGTTCACACACAATGTTCCTCAAAATCTCCGAATGCTCTTCCTCCTCAATCATCCTAGGCGTGTAGGGAAGAGCGGCTGCTACATGGCCCTGCAACTCGTTCAGCACGCTCAGTTACTTAGTCCCTACGAGGATGTTCCCATGCTCGCTGACTTTATAGCAGTGTCAGTCACAGTTTTCAAAGGATTAGAGACAAGTCCGGGAAACAATGCTGATTCATTCGCCTCATAACGTGGCCCTCATTCTAGGCCTCAGTTATAGCATTGTCGGCGCGAATGAAAAGCCACATCCTATCCTCAGTGAATACTGCGGCACTGTCTTTAGGTTGTTGCTATCTGGAATAGAGAGTGAGATGAGGCTTCTTGTTTCTTTCTTTGGTGCAAAATGACAATAGCAACAGTTGGCGGTAAGGTTACAAAACAGTAACAGACGCTTGTCAACCTTGGTACCAAGGTTGACAAGCGTATTCTACACTAGCCTTAGAAGATAGGGGTCAGCGATAAGCGGTGAGAACTTCATTTTTATACGGCAGCCTGTCCGGAATGTGACGTTATGCAGACGTTTCAGGCATCTGCCACATAATTAAAAATATGTTTACTGGAGCATGATCCGCTCATTAACCTTCATGCCTCTGCTACAGATACATTTATCAAAGGACAGCGACTGTACAATGCAAACGAATCAAAGCCGATACTCATCGTTACTCACATAAACTGCAACAAACAAGAAACGTCATATACATCACAAAACAAAAGATGTATCATTTTCTTTTTTTTTTTTCAAAACACTTCTACCTACGTTAACTATGAAGCTGTAATTCTTGTGACTAAAACACTGGGAATAAGATTGCTAAGAAGCAGATCTCTGCGTACATATGAATCTAATTCTAACTTGAGTGTGCTAGAATATCAGCACCATGTAATATGACGAAAGCACGCGTACGTATTCCTGTGTACAGCAAATTTCTGCGTGTTTTCATTCGTTCGCAAGTCACTATGCAGGGTTTTGTCCTCTACTGTTAGAAGCTTCCATTCGAAGGTTTTTATGTTACTGATATCACAGCTAAACCTTTGGAGCTAAAGGTGAGGCTTATTTTTGATGCATGCGATGCAATGTTTCCAGGCCCGATGTTAGAACTTGCTGGACAGATGCTCCATAACTCTGAGCGTGTTCAGCAACATTTCTCTGAATATGTTTTGAACTCGTAGCTATTTTATTGGACGCACAATCCTTTCTCGAAAGGTTGTTTTTTCTTGCTAGAAAGAGAAGCCAATTGTATACGGTTTGAAAATTTGGCTTCATTCTTTTCGAGGGCGATACATCTCGAACTCTGTTATTTAGAGTTGCAGTTTGCACATGTTGACATTTCTCTCCGCAAAATTCACATGACGACTCTTATACCAGCAATATAAAGGAAAGATTTCTCTTGCAGACACACAAATAAGGTCGCCGGTCTACATGGCAGCCCTGTACGGCGCCTCTTTTACAAAGCTTCTTGGTGTTGAGGTAAATTCACGCAGTTCGTATGCTACGACTGCCTCTATTTTCATTACCTCTAAGATGTCTCATTGATATTGTGTTGTTTTAAAGCAGCAATAATTAACTATTGAGCAAATGTTTTTATTATATAGAAAAGGTATGAAATGATATTTACAGCGTAAGTTTCGAGCCTGCCTGTGTTTGACATGGGCCCATGACTGAAGTTTTACTAATTCCATTTATCTAACCGTACCGAACTGTGGTAGCAATCACAGCCTCTATTGACGACGTATATGCGAATTTAAAAAGCCAAAAGCGGATGAAGAAATCAAGTCAATGCTCCTTGCGCACATAAAAGCCGTGAAATTGCAGAGGTACAACTGGCTAGGATTCAAGGAAGCGCACTGAATGAAATCTTCCGACAGCACTGCAGAATCAACAGTGGAGAAATGCGAAACCTCTAGCGTTTCTGCTGCACACAGTACATCGCGCGCCAATTTTCGAATGCAACCGGCTTTGCGTTTAATGCATCAAAGTTCACCGCGTTCTATAGTTGGGTTACAAGGAAGAAAATACGCAGTATTTGTCCCCCTCCGAATCTCCTCCAGGCATCTCGCATACAATTCCTTGTTCAAGCCTGATAAAGCTGAGCTGACGACGCAAGCGATGAATGTGCTGCAGCAAGGATCAGCCTGTTGCAAGGCCGGGAAGTCAGTGCTGATGTCAAGCGGAGACATAACGAGGGGGAGGGA
Source organism: Amblyomma maculatum (assembly GCF_055883805.1). Classification (NCBI taxonomy): domain Eukaryota; kingdom Metazoa; phylum Arthropoda; class Arachnida; order Ixodida; family Ixodidae; genus Amblyomma; species Amblyomma maculatum. The sequence goes on along the minus strand of NC_139348.1, from coordinate 85,915,108 downwards.
ATAACATTCAGATGGTTGTCAGAAGGCTGACGTGAGAGACAGAGTGTAGAGGAGGAATGAGAGGCGGTTGTAGTAAAAGACAGCAGACAACGAAAGAGGGTGTAAGCATCGAGGCATTTTCTTCCGTATATGTAGGTTATATGGAAAGTATACTATTGTAGAAGTAACACCCAACAGCCCAACCCACCCAATAAGATATTTAACGACGACAGCTAACTGAATGCGTGATGGTCAGAGACAATACTAAAGTTGCAGCCTTACAAATAGGGTCTGGACAGACCAAACAACGGCAAGTCATTCTGCTCCTAATGTGGTAGTTACGCTCAGCTGATGTGACAGAACGGCTAGTGTGTGCGCAACCTGCTCTTCAGACGCAGCTTTGCATTGCAAACGAACCGCACCGATGCCTTGTCCACTAGCGTCAGTATGAAGAATAGTGGGCGCTGTCTAATCGAAGTGCCGAAGAGCAAGAGTTGGAGTGCTTGCTTGAGAGATTGGAAGACCAGTTTACACTCATTAGAACATAATAATTGTGTGCGCTGCCTCGTCGAAGTGCCGAAGAGCAGGAGGTGGAGTGCTTGCTTAAAGGATTGGAAGGCCTATTCACACTCATTGGACCATAATAAAAGCGCTTCAGAGTTCAGGCAATTGTGTATAGGTGCTGCTGTAGAAGCAATGTTTTGGATAAAACGGCAGAATTACGACGACAACCCAAAGATGCTGTGGAGTTCTGTCTGTCATTTTGGGCCGAGCAAAAGCATGAACAGCTGCGATTTTGTCGATGTCGGCCTTTATATGAACCTTGATAAATACATGACTGAAGAGTTGATGGTTTTGCTAGTGAAGTAGCACTTTTTAGTGGTGAGCTGGAGACCGGCTTTTGCCAGACATAAGCGAACTTCTGTTAGACGCTGAAAGTGTTGGGCAAAGCCCGACCAAAATGTGATAATACAATATAAATACCCCAAGCAAGTCTTTCATATCATTTCTCGAAGCACGCTGTCGATCATGCGCTCGAAAATGACAGGAGCATTACACAATACGAAAAGCATTACATTAAATTCATAAAGATCATCGGGAGTAGCAAAGCCGGTCTTGTCGTTACGGATTCAGGCATGTGAATATACCAATATCCTGAACGAGACGCGATAAATGCTCAGCTCCTTGGAGGCTGTCCTATGCGTCGTCGATGCGAGGCAGCGGGTACACATCTTTGCGGGTTATCATGTTAAGGACCGGGTAATCTGCGCAGAGCTGCACAGAACCATCCCTCTTCCTGATGAAAACAGGAGAGGATGCGGAGCTGCTCAATGGCCAGATGATGTTACGTGCGATCATGTTGGCAACTTTGTCTGCAATAATTTTGCATGTTCAGGAGGAAACGCTATTTGGCCGTCTACGAACGGTAGTTGAGCTCTCAGTCTCTATGCGATGGGAGAGGACACAAGTCTGTCCTAAATCGAAGATACACACTCCAAATGAGTCTTTGTGCTTCGAAGGGACTTCGAGCAAGGTCACCGGCTGTTCAGAAGTTAGTTCAGTGCTAAGAAATTAGGTCAGTGCTAAGTGTTGCAGCGGGTGCAGAGGAAGAGCTCGCAGGGGGAGTATCAGATGGTGGTGAAGCAATGAAAAGCTTGGTGAGGGGAACAGGATCTCCTTCAAAAAGAAAGCCAACAGTTCCACTTTGTGCTAACAATAAAGGTTGGGTACGCGTGTTCAGAGCCGTGACAGTCCCGCAACCACGCTGGAAAGAGACGAGGGAGGAGGTAAGCGCTATGCCTTTGGAGGTCCACTGTGGTGCTGGAATCACTAAACCATCGCGGTCAAGTTCCTATTCTAGGATAACAGCGATCAAGTGCTCATGGCCAGGGCTCAAAACGTAGGCAAGGGCAGTAGCACACGTATGAGGAAAGAAGTGAATCGGGTTCGAGCTCAATTACCGTAATGTGAATGAGGCGGTTTGTGGAGGAGATGAGGGCAGACGCCGACAGTAAGAAGTCTCCTCATAGGATCAGTTCATGAACGCATGACGGAATCACCACAAACTCAATATGATGTCTCAGGTAATCGATGAGAACGCGCACAATACATAGCCCTATGGTTATGATGGTTGGCTACATGGAGAAGGGGACCGATGTACGAAGTTCTCACTTTGCGGAGACAACGCAAGTTGACATAAGTGACGAAATCAATGGCACCCGTGCCTATGAGGGCTTCAACGTATACTCCTTCAATCAGTACTTCTAGTATTTTAGACGGGTGTCCGGGAGGAGTTGCACAGTTAGTTTGTGAAGCACCTTTTTTGCAAAAATTTATTCTTTTAGTTTTCCGCACAAGGAACGAAGGATTGGGAGAGCGAGCGAACGGGAGACGGGCGGCGGAAACGAGGTGGGGAGCGGCGTCGGGTAGAACGAGGGGGTCGCGAAACACCTTGGAAATCCTGCGGTGAGGGTGAGCGACGGAGAAACGCGGAGTACGGCATCGTAGAAGCTTCAGGCTGGCGCAAACTGGTACGCTTAAATGAAGCATAACCAAGCCGTTTTTCTTGCTAGCGCTGGCGGCAGACACGGGAAATCTGACCGCAGATTCCGCAGTTATAGGAGACAGTGCGTGAAGGGCGCCAGGATGTCCCATAACGGGCGGTTAAGAGCATGGGTTTAAGGCAGACCCATGACCCCACACAGGTTTAGGACAAGGGAAATGAACTTGGGCAGATGGCCTCGAAGCAATATTAGCTATCTCGGAGAGCGGCAGGCGGCAGAAGACAGTGCTGGATCATTGCGCAGGCGAAAGCGGGCAGTTCATCCTGACGACGCTGTGCAAACCTGGAGTAGCTGGCGGGAGGTTCGACCTCTATGAAGTTAGCTTGCTTGACCGGAGAGCACTTATCGTATATGGCACAAATAATTGAGAGCTGGTTACTGTCAACGAGGACGCCATCATTGATATTGTTAAATTAGGATCATAGTCTGGGCTAGCTTGTTCATAGTTTTCAAAAAATTAACACAGCGTGAAGAAACAGGACACAAGAAGAAAACAGCGTCCATCCGGTCTTGAGCGTTTTCTTCTTGTGTCCATTTTCTTCGCATTGTGTTATTTTTTTAATTGATGTTTTCTTGGTGGAGGCGGCATGACGGAAGTTTTACAGGCGTTGACAGGTAGAGGCAATGTTTCATACAGTGGAGAGCTTTTGAGCCAGTAAGGAGTTCAAAATGACGGTTCCGATGCCCTTAAAAATAATTCGAATTCGGCCAGATTCCGTCATAGCGGCACCAACTCGGCTGCAAAAGGATAAAATGTCCTTGATGCACGAAATCTAGGACTAACCAGTGTGCTGAAGACGGGCGCGAGCTTCTTTTTAGCCAGCTCTGAAAGACCGGATGGCGTGTCGTAAATTTTCAGCAGTTGCTAGGTGGAATGTTGGGCAGTCAGAATATGTTCGTTGTGATTAAGAAGCCACGTTTTTGCGACGTTAGTCAAATAGAATATGACTTTGAGTATCTTGTGAGAGTAATCCCAGCGGTTGAAAAAACTTACTGTGGCGTAATGATCAAACCAGCCTTCGACATCATCGCCGCGAATGCTGGCAATAATCTGGGGGTCGCGCTGGCAGCTGGTGACGGTCTAGGCCGAGGTAACCACGACATTAGATGCAGCTGCCGACAGCGGGTGGCTTTGTTGTCCTCGTCCATACCGGAGGGCTTCGAGGGCACTCGAAGGCCAGAAAGACGGAACGGCAGACGGGTCTAAAGCGAGAGGCTCGGGCTATTAAGGGCACGTCCGCCACTTGTGACTCACTACTCGAACAAATGCCTTTATTCCAGCAATAAAGGGAACTCTGCGCGTGAATCTCTGAAAACGGATGAAAGATGGCGACGATGCTTATGCACAGTTGAAAGAAGTGAATATTTGTGCATCGCGCTTACAATATGCGCTTTGTTTGTTCATTCTTCTTGGCTATACATTTCGCCAGTACCTTCAAGTATTAATCATGCATGTATTTACAAAGCCTTGCGCATCAAATCAACAATGCATGCATTACATTCTTGCAGAAAACACAACCTCCTCTCTTACATTTATTTATGGGTTCCACAAAGACATAACAATGAATCTTACAGTTTTGGCTCTTACGTCCGTGGTACTATTCAACATTGCAGGTGAGTAGCTGCGTTACATTCAATTTGGTATCATAAATAATAAACATGATGATCCACCATAATAAATTTAAAAGCTTCATAATATATAGATGACGGAGATACGTGCTGCAGCTGACATTAATTCTTATGCGATAGGGTTAAACTTCCCGTTCACTGCAATCAACGCCAGCGCAGGTGTTGGCTTTGCGAGCAAAAGATCCCGAGCATGGCACTAACAGACGGTAGGTGGCAGCTATACATGGCGGCGCACTCACTGGATGCGGGTTTGCCTGGCGTTTGTCAGGAGCTGCAAACTCTGATCTCTCCAACCATATAACGAAGGGTGAAATCGGAATAAGCCTGCCAGGACTCTTGCATTCACGTTAACGTAGGCACATTCATGAAGCTTGGTAAAGTAGGGCGTTTTATATCGGCTAGTAAGCTACGCTATTGCGTCATACCTTAAAGGCGGCGCTTAATAGTCTAACAGTCACCCGTAATTTTTCGATAGGTAGCTGAAGGTAACTGGTATGCCTATATATTTTTATTTTAGTTTCTAGCCTTAGTGCTGTATAATTGTGTTCCCATACATGACAGAAGCGCTAAAGAAGCTAACTAAACCTCAATGATTGTTTGATGTCCTTCCCAATTTAATTAGGGAATCTACTAAAGATATGCCAAACGACACTCATTGCGACAAACCTACTGCATGATGCTCTAAAGAAAAGTTTTAGTTGTAGCTCATTGCTATTCATCTCCACTTTTGCAGGTTGTATCTTCTAAGTATATTGATTTTGCCATGCTTTCATCTTTAATTTTATATTAGTGCTGCATCTTGTTAGTTTGACTGTAGAGAAAATTTAGCTGGATAGCATGCATAAACACAAAAATAAACCATCTTGGAATGAAGAATTGATCTCAGTGGAGACGACTAATTCTAAGGACGTTATATGTAATCGTGCTGCCCACTTCAGCGCGCTTCCGCCTACATAATTAACGTCTTGTGAACTGGCCTGTCGCAATGGCCGGTACTGTATTACTCTTTCGTGATATCTACCCAACAAACGCGTACAGTTAAAACCCAGTTCCGGGTAGGGTAGTGCAGAGCGGCATTCACACTCTTTTTTTTTTCAAGTGCCCCACTGACTGACGGCTGGTAAAAGTAGCTCCAGAACGCTTCTTATGATGACATGCGCGTATTACTAAGCCAGTCCTTAACTGTGTGATATTAGGATGTTTCTTACGAATATTTCCGCACAATATGAGCCTAGAAACACTTCCTTCTTAAAACATGGTGGTATAAGCATGTCTTGAGCCTAATGGTACAAACGAAGGCTGTGTTACGCTGGTAGTCCATATTTAGCATTGTTGCACATGGTTTCATGGTGTGAGTTAGGGGACAGTGACGATTTTCAGTAAGAGTTGAGGGGGTAATCCCTGTAGCACCGCTCGCCTTTTCATTATTGTTTTTAGTGCCCGAGCCTAATGGAGCCAGGTGCCGGAGCCTAACGTGGCAGACACTGCGCAAGAACTGCCGGATACGTCGCCAGTAAACAAAGATAACCACCTAGTGTAAAAAGAGGAGGCCGAGCCCCAAACCCCCATCTGTAACCAGTCGGAGATTCGCTTTGCTTTCAGCGTTCTCAGTTTGAAGCCCAAGCGAAGATGACAAACACCCCGTGGAGCTTCTGTGTGTTTAAACACCTGCAGCACTTTCACTACGTACCATAGCTTGCTGACAAGAACGAGATTACTTACGGTAGCCCTGGTGAGAATAGATTCGTTGGCGCTTTTCCACTTCGCTGTTCTTTCCTTTAGTTCTTTCGTCTGCCATTCTAATATTGCCCACTTTGATGGTAACCGTCAATTTCGACACCTAAGTAAAGTACTTTGTCGGTGTCGTGGTACCCGTCCCATTGGCAATGCGGTCATGCTTTGATAGCCACCACCCATGCAAGAGCCCAAGGCACTAATGCCAATTCACTCCGCTACCGGTAACTTCACAGAAGTCATGGATTCAATTCAGTGGCTGAATAAAGCTGTCCCTGTATATCTTAAAAAACAGCTGCACCATCTGCATACAATAGTAGCTTCACCTTTGCTGCCTGCAGCTTCAACACAATAATATTGTGGTTTTTTAATATCTTCGGGCAAAAAAGTGTTCATGTCAATACAAAACAAAAGAGGGCTAGGGGAAAGCCCTGCCATACTGATAGCTGCACGCTAATAGATGCCCCAGGCTCTTGTTCACAATCAATTTTGTTGTAGAGTTTTGATACGCAAGGACCATGAATTTTTGATAACGTACCCCACACTCACATGGCCTAAATGGGAAACCAAAATTTTGTCAGCTACACGATCATAATATTTTTCGAAGTCAATGTAGAGAATGGCTCCTCGACATCGTTATCACAAATCTCACGAATTCTTTGCACCTTATAAATGCTTTGCACCTTATAAAACTATCCAATCATCTGGTGGTCATAATGTCGTCAATCACGGTCTGCAAGCTTATAGCCAAAAGCTTCATAAAATGTATCTGTCCAACTTCTGTAAGCACTATGGGTCAGTATGCCGTACCCAGTGGTAATTTGTCTGTGCATTTACCTTGTAAGGTAATTTAAACTGAACTTCAAGATAGGAACAACTTCATGCTTGAAGTGCCTATAAAAACCTGCGCTGAAATCAGCTGCTTTCAGTTAAACTGTCAACTGCGTGCTCGACTTCTGGCTCACTTATACAGTTCTAACTGCCCTTTTCTTTCGTGGTCTATGCGCGGTATCACCTTCATAATTTGTATTTACATTTAATGGTGCTTACTGCATGGGCCACAAGCAGGGCTTTGTAATGTTCGTTGCATGCTTCTTTGATATGGTCGATGTCTGCTTACAAGATCCCTCCCCGTTTAACTTTTTTGATATGGCTTCTCCCATTGTTTTTTTCTTCAAATTTTAGCGCTCGCATGGATGGCATCTCTCATACTGTTGTGTCTCCTGCTGTTGTCTTCACTAACACTCCCAGATATTGCTCTCCTGCCATCAATTCAGGTCTTGTTTGTTTTCCTCATACAGACGTTTATCTTAGAGACAAGGTTTTCCCAATGCTGACTCAAGCATGCAGCCACCACACCTCGTTTTATTCCCTTCGATTGTTGCAAAGGGAACGACAAAAGTGACTTTCTGGCCTCGGCATGTATCCCCAGGTCATAAAGCGAGATTTGGTGGCTTCTTGCTTGCAGTCAGCTTTATCAAAGTCTTGTGAACATATGGTAGCTTTTTCATTTCGCACACATGTCGAGAAACGGAGTAAATTGAGCTACACGAATGCTCTGGGGAGGCGGTAGCAGAATCGGTTTTAAAGAAGACCAAGTGATTTATTCTGATCCTGGACCGCCGGAACTGCCGGAGAAGAACAAAGGGGATAAGGTTATGCCTTACCAGCACAAAGTATCGCAATATTCTGATGTGAATTGCCTCAAAGTATGGCGTGCAGTTGGTCTTTCCGCACCGTGCAAGCTCTCGCAGCTATACAGGCTTATAGAAGGGCCAAGTCGCCGAAACGATTGCGAAAAGAGGCCCCAGTATGTGTTTGCTCCAAGAAGCACAGGTGTGGTCGACCAGATACCGCTTAGCGCCCTGGCAGTGTACATCGACCAGATCGGCCCATGTAATAATGAACGCCTCAGGGAGCATGAACGTTCTTTGGGAGCAGGCAGTGGTTCGAAGTTGTCACTCCACTGTTAAAGTGCTCAGGCTACTCTCCTGCACTGCACAAAACTACTATCGTGGGACACGGCAGAAAACAGCTTGAAAGAGAAGTATTGGAAGCCTCTCTTATTCACGGCTTGGGTGAAAAGAGCGTCAGCGATACGTCAATGACATTGTGGCAGAAAGAGTTGCTGTCTATGTGTAAAGGAATTAATCGGTTACAACACGCTTCTCATTGTCTATTTAGCGGCACGCACACGTGAAATCTGCCCCTTGATTAGATAATGGTTATTTTATCTGTTGATAAGGTTGCGCTTGGCGATACCGCTGCGTCTGCGCAGGAAGACTGGTCTCCGGACAAGAAGGTTCAAATAAACGCAGTTGCAAGTAGCGCTTGTCCCGTCCACTTCTCTCGTGTATGTCTGCCTCTGCGCTTCAAAACGTTATGATGCTATACCAGCTAACGCAACAAACAACCATTTTAAAAACTCCCACAGTAGCTTAATCATTATTGAATTTCTACATTTCCCACGAAAAAAGCATTTCCTGGCTTTAACATCCCATAGAAGGATTTTACTAACATTGGCCTGAACAGGACGTCGGCCCTACATTATAGTTAATACATTCACGTGAGGTCTCAACGGATGCGTAAATGTGGTCTAGCCGAGCTTACATACAGGCCTCTTATCTCGTATACATCACAGCACGCGCTCCATCGAGACACTGCGTCATCCAGGTTTCTGTTTTCAATTATTTCAGAAATAGCGTAGTGCAAAGAAATGCACTTGCGGCGCAAAACTGTACACGGGCAGATTTGGATGACGAATTCTTCACTTATGGTCAAAATAGAGGAGAAAAAACGCGGAACAGCAGAAAGATATTAAATTTCTTTGGCGCCTAGGCTTTTAACGCTGGTACAAGGAGGCGCAGTGCCTTTTAAGTTATCGGGAAAAGCAGAAACCTCTTCTTCAGCGCAGCACAAGTGATTATTGTGGCGTGACGCATTAGGCAATTCCAGCATAATTTAACGTTGTTGCCAAATGGGCGAGTTGGTGATATATACTGAAGGGCAAACAGCAAAAAAACTAAACCTAGTGCAAAAGAAGAAACTACGTTCATTTACCCAGAACTAAAGATTTATTCGATAAAAGCAATAAATTTATGGAACATTTAGCCAATATATCAACAAGTGGGCAAACAAAAGCACGTGTTGTACGCTGAATAAATGCATGTCACTTATATATATAGCAAGTCATCATTTAAAAAAGATGACTTGCTATATCACAACCTTGCTTCGATTCTCTTGTAGTAGGCGTCCCACTGCCGCGTCACTGTTAATAAACGCAACTCGTAACCTTCTGGGCATTTAACGGCGACAATATTTTCACTGGTTAAACGTCTCGGGTGTTTGCACAGGATATTAAGATAGGGCGTGAAAAGACAGCAAGTTTTGTAGTCATGATTTTGGCCAACGAGACAAGTAGGTTTGTTAGCGTCCAAGTTATTTGCATGCTCTATCAGACAATCGAGTAATAATACAATATCTAAGAGTTTTGATGAATTGAACTCAAGGATTTCGATCTTGCCTTATTGGACTGCAATAGAGTAGCCAAAAAGCTTATGGCTTTCGATTAGGTACCCAGTCCAGACGAAAGGAAGAAAAGAAACAAGGTTTTTTTTCCCTTAAGTACACCACCTCTCATAGGTTCTTAGATATGTGGGAGAAAGGTTTGACATAGGGATGAGATGTTTCTCCATCCAAGAAATATAATATGGCTTGGGCTTTTTCGAAAAAAAATTTTGAGCAAGTAAATACTTTTGAAATAATCTGTCCAGTTAACCAAATACATAGTATGCACTGAGGAGGCAGTTTTGACGTTTTTTCTTTTAAAGGGAATATAGGTAGCGTGCAGACGCTAGCTTATTTCTACTTAGCTTTATTTGGTCGTCGGCGGTATCATTAGTGAGGATGCTTAAAAAAGTCAATCTATCCCATTTTTTATGCCTTATCATTTCATGCTGTCTGGATTTTCTCTCCTGGCCAGACAACCTAAAAAAGTTATCCTTGATAATTCCAACTCTTCGTAACCTATTTAATACAATTTATTAGATAAGGAACTGTTGAACTATATCTTGTCTTCCCTCAAATTGTTCCCTTGGCACACCGTTTTGTTTTTCCTCTCCAGATACGCAATTCATTTTTCAAAATGCATTGCATACCTTTATTCTATCGATATCATTTACTTATTGTAGTTTTCACAGAAGTCGAGAAGTTCATATTTTGAGAGCGTCAGCTATGCTAGGAAGGCTATTAAGAGCCCAAGTTCTTCTGCTGCGTAATTCCGCAAGTGATTCTGACATATTCAATTGCATCATCACTTTATTGGTTAACGGTTAAAAATTTGTTGAATAAAACAATTTCTTAAGAGCTCTCGATCCAACAGTAAATATTCTGTTAAAAAATTGCTCTGACGCCAGCAATAACTACAAACCGTTGTCATATGGTTCACATTTCATATTGCTACATATGGGGGAAAGCAAGAGTTCTAACACAACATTATATTTCAGCGTCACTGTGTTTATTCTCACTATTTCCAGGTATTCTGGCTCTAGATCAAAGTGCTAAAGATGCGGCTTGGGCTCAGTACGAATTAAGCACATATCACAGCCGAGTTATAAATGTAAGTATATTACTTTGCTGCGTTAGAATCAAACAGTTAAATCGCTTCCACCATTTCGTAAGTGGATGCAAAATGCCTGCTCTAGGTAGTTTTCGTTGGAAGATTCATATGTGAAATCAAGCGCTTTGGTTTTATGTACGTCATGCATTAGAATTCAGACGCGCAACCATTAACGTAGTTGAAATCTACTTAGTCTTCAGCTTTCCACATAATACGTATGGTGAAAATGGGTGCTCTTTAACTACATGTGAAACTAATATTAACATCATAGCTCTTATTAATCCAGAATATATGCTTGTAGGAACTTATAGCTGTGGTGTTGCATTCATCACCATAGATTTAAATACGCATCACTGCTGAAATAAATAATTATAGACTGCAGGAAGTTTGGCATGAAAAAAAATAGAAAGTAGACATCAGGAAAATTGAGTGCAGTCGCGAGTAGGGCCAAAATCGAAACCACTGTTTTTGATAATCCTCCCGGCGGCCTTCAATATGCGTCAAGTTGGTCAAAACCACTGTTTGTTTAAAATGCTTACAAAGTAGATTGGCTTGCACTGATTGGAAATTCAGAGCTAGCAATTTATATCAACGTTTAAAATCACCTGACATGACCATAATCGCACTTTTGTATCAATGTATCACACAAGTTTTCTCACAATGAGCCTAAAAATTCGTCCAGGCTATTAAAATATGAGGGCATCGAAATAACGACAACAAAATTTAGTTCTATAAGCTCACTCAAAGCGCTACAGTCAATAGGTGCATTAAATAAATACAGAAAATTTTATATATTAAACTGAAATACTGAGAATTGACGGACATAGCAAACAACACAAACAACTGCGTGGTGTCGTGAGACAAAGCTGCATAGGTGGTAATGAAATAGCTTGCCCATTTCCTAATGAAAAATAACAATGATTGTTAGAAATAGAAGAAGTTGTGTACTGAGATACAAACACGTTCCATTAAAAGCCAACACAACAAATTTCATTTTCTGAAGTGCTCCTAAGGAAAAGGAAACTTCAGGAAAGAGCAGGATTGTCGTATTGCAGTAATCTAAATCCACCTCCATACTAAGCGCAGGCACAGAATACGCAAAATATCATACCTGAACCTAAATTTAATTGAAACGGTTGGCTAAAACAAAATACGCTAATCAATTGGCAAAGTAGTTACACACCCTATTTATCTACATCTAGATTCACACTGACAGAACTTTTGGATACTTTATAATGCCCTCTGCAATGACAGATACCAGGTCCGATATTAATTTGGCATAAAAAAATTTAAGTTGGTTAAGAGCACTGTTTCGATGTCCATGATCATAAGAAATGTTTGAAAGCGATCATTAGAACTGGTGCGAAGTTTGTCATCGGAAGACCATTTCTGAATATAGACCCTAAGAAAAAAAAATTATGGACAATTTGCAGAGTTAATAAAATGTGAAGTAGGTGCGTAGCACTGATTATCCCTGCTATACCTTTCTATCGCTTGCAGTCGCGTGGCCCGTTTTCCTGGAGTTTCTACCGCATGTTTCTTCCTCTTCCCTTCGGCATCCACTTCACGAGGACGCTCAGTGTCTGGAGCAGTTTCCTGAACACGCTCTCGACACGTTACATCATTCTTTGTGCTTCCAGATTCTTGCATCGTTTAGCTGCAATATCAGAATCAGTAGACGCACAATCCCGCCACCTTCGTAACCGTTGTACTTCAGCACGGTGAACCTGCGTCGCAGTGTTATCCATTGCGACACGAAGCAAACACGCGGCACTGCCGCGTCCTTAGCTTTCCTTACACCATCTTCAGAAATGACTAAAAACAGGCACAATGTACCCCTTTAAAATTTACTGCTCTGATGCCGAAGGTGTCGCGTTGGACCATAGGGCGAGAGAAAGAGAAAAGAGAGAGGGATACACGCTTGAAGGCGAGCGCCGGGTAAGGCGCAGAGGGGAGCAGTAGCTGCTTCAAGACGCGGCGAGTAGCTTGGAGCCGAGTTCCAGGGAGAACCACGCGTGAATGCTCCGTGAAGGCTGTGGATGTTTTCTCCGTATTTCAGGACAGTTTTAAGAAACTCCTCCTTGATCTGCAGGCGGCCGTCCTGTGCTGAGAGGTGTTTTCGGAATCCGAACATTCTGTGGGGCAGGAGGTCTTTGTCCTCCAAGTGGGTTTGCAACCTCTGAAGAACAATTCGTTCGTATACCTTTCCCAAACATGAAGTTAATGAAATGGGTCGTAGATTTTCCAGGCTGGGAGTTTTTCCGGATTTAGGATTTATTACTACTTCCGTCAGAGATTAGTCTTTCGAGATGGTCCCCTGCTACCAGTGTGTGTTGAAGAATTCAGTAAATCTGTTGATTGATTCTCGTACAAGTTCCTTATCATGGCGTTGGTAATGCCATCCTTGCCTGGGGTGGTGTTTTTCGTGGAAGACAGCAGAGCGTGTCTGACTTCTTCTATGGTACTCTGTTCGTCGAGAGCGGCATTGTCTTCGTCCGTGTTTGGCGAGCTGCAGTCGGCGTCCGTTTCGACGCCGATGTATCGCTGCTTGATGTTCTCACTGTCTTCCTCTCTCACTGGGTGCATCTATGCGGCTGCTCCGCCCCTTCAGTGTTAAGTCACGTAACACGGGCGTTTCCACTTTCTCTACCTCCTCTTCAATTTCACATAGATACGGATTATCGAGAGAGAGAGAGAGAGAGGCTTCTGCTGCAGCTATGCGTGTGCTCCGCCTCCTCATTTCTGAGCCGCGCGACGCGCTTCGCCAATTTCTCTTTCTACAGTTTAATTTTTTACGAAAAGAGCGAACGTGAGCGGCTTCGGACCGACATCGGCGAAATCCGTGCTTTCGGCTAGTAGTGCTATGTACTACAAAATGAGTGTGTTATACTCTTATGTCAAGGATGTGAACCTTATCAGACTTTGCAGCCATTAAAGGTGCCTCACTTTATTTCCTTGGTAGTCAACTGCAGCTACAGAAGGATTTATACCTTGCCAGCTCAGTAAAGTTTGGGCCTTTAAACTAGGACCACTCGGCTAGGTAGCAGTGTCTTTCTTCAGTTTCGCAGCCACCTGTGAGGACTGAGACCTCGCGAATAATCTGATATCCTTGGAGGGCTTCATAAATTTTGATAATCTGCGTTATGCATCCTGAATGCCGTCTTCATACTTTTGCATTGGAACTGCTGAATGGAGCGCGCAGCGGATGACCCTGGCTTTGCTTTTGCTGTGATATTTGAAGGTAATTAATTAAGACAGGGAAGACAACATAGGAAAAAGAACAGGGAGAGAGACTAGTATTCATTATGAATATGCAACAGTTCCACGGTAAAATAATAACCATCTTCAACTTGCGAGTGTCGCATAGAGGTCCAGCACCGGCGAGCCCACTTGACGAAGGGCTGCTTCACAGAAGCATTAGTTGGGGGAGTCCACAGCAAGCGGCAGACATTGCACATCCCGCAAAGTGCCAAAGTGCGGGTACTAGTCATATGCTGGCGCACATATCCCACACCACCGACAATGCACAGAAGAGCTCGGCGCTTCTCCTGCTCGAATATAGCGCAGGGATACATCCTGCTGCCGATAAGTGGAATGAGTATAAACATGGGGGAATCAAACCCCACGCTGACAGAAGCAGAGCTTGCCTATAACGCGATAGCGTTAAAGGCCTCGTTACCCTCAAGTTCGACGTTGGCGCTATTGGCGTAGGCGCAGTGAGCGTAAAATCGTGTTCAAGACTCTCGGCAATTGCATGGTCGAGTACTGGCTCTACGATGATCTGTGCGAATTATGCGAGTTCATAAAGAAGAAAGTTTAGTGGAGCTGCGAAGTTTCCTTATTTGAAGTGGGAATGTGGGATAAGAATCAAGCAGAGTTTTCGGTGATGCTAGGTTAGGCCGATTCCTCCAGGTGTATATGTAATTTATTAGTAGGCCAAAGCGGCACATTCGCAAAGCTTGGTTAAAGCTCAAATGTATATGTCGGTTTGTTGCTTAAAATCGGAAATGAGATAATATCGTAGCTTGGTATTGAATGCTATAAAGGATGCGTGTCATATCAGAGACAAATTAAATGATTGCTTAAAATTATATTACGTTATAGTCTTCATTGATTACAGGATAAAGGAAATGAACGCAGATCGAGGCAGACAGCCCGCCGTTACGAATGCAGTATCGCCTTTACTTTTGCTGCATAAAAAGACAAATTGTAGCTAGTCGTGGGCTCAATTCTCTATACGTTTCACACTAGTACTGTATCTGCCCTATCGTTCCCGAAAGAAGATGCATTTTCGACCACCGGCGGCTGCGTTCGCCTCCATGGAAACATAGCCGCCGGTGGTCCGGATCGATCCCGGGCACTCCGGCACATCCAGATTCCGCTCATCCGAACGCAAGTTTCTTCTGCTAATAATCTTTTCACAAGCCCCGGTTTTCTCCGCAAAGCAGCGGCGCAAAGCCAAGAAGCATCGGCGGTCAAATTCCAGTCAGTGCAGGGCTGGTCGGCGAGTCGCCTTCGCGTCGCGGCACATTTGAAGCGAGCGATCATTACACTCGCTGATTGGGCCTATCGGGCCGCCGTCACGTGCTGCCTGCTGATTGGACAGTTTGAGTGGCTATATAAGCGATCGCATGGCCTCTGGAAAATGAGACCTTCACGAGCTTTCGTCGAGGGCTTTGCCGCTCGCAAGAAAGGGAAGCGTCGTAGGCACCCCGGTCGTTGCTGCCCTATGGCACAACATCAGTTGGCAGCTTTGGGATGTCCCAGGCAGGCGTGACCGTGGCGCTACACCAGTAGGAAGTGGTCCTTAATCCCTGGCGTGACTGTGCTACTCGCTTGCACCGGTGACCTCGCAACATTGGATGAAAGCTGCGAATAGAAGGCGTCAGACACATCGGCCATCAAATACCTGATGTTGCCATCAAATGCCAAACTTTCTCCCACTCAAGCTAAGATAGCTTAGAGAAAGGTTTAGGTGAAGCATTGTTTTACATTTGAGTTTTTCAAGCCAAGGGAAAAGTGGGAAAACCAAGGGATTCTAATAGAGCGAAGAAGGTGCTGTGTGAAATACTTGCGCGTTTTGCTAGAGTTAGTAAGCGACCGCCAAGTATATTGACCACACGGCAAACAGCAAGAGGCTGGTGTGAAAGATGGAGAGTTACAATGTCAAAGAACTTGAAATTTGTGTAGAGTGGACATGGAGTTGAGCTCAACACAAAATAGCCGACAATTACATTACCTCCTAAAGCGCAATTTAAGCTCAGCTCATCAGCTGGTTTAGCTTTTCCATAGACTGAGTTGTGCGTTTGGGCTCGGTCGGGGCCCATCTCGAGAACCTCCGTCACCGATCCGGCGCTCTGATATCCGCCGCACAGGGGTAGCATTAAAGGGGAAGTGAATAGAGCAATTAGTTATTGGGAGGTCGCGGGAGGCAGCGCGCGGGCCCGTACGAACGTTGCGCGACGAAGAGATAGCAGCGACCGACTGATGCTGCTGACACCGCCAGCCCGGTAATTCGACGTGGCTCTGCGTTTTGACTTGGGATGTACGCCCCGCGATCCGCTGATTCCAAGCCGGCGCTTCGGCAACCAGAGAACACCGTCGCCGCCACACAGGAAGAGAGGGGTACAGTCTAGAGGGTTTGTTCATCATTCGTCTCTTGCTGAAGCACTCAAAGCAGAGCACGCCACATATAGGAATCAAGTGCAAGTTTATGGCTGATGTAAATTAGAACACACAATGTGCTGCAGCTAGCCCGTCTTCTGTGCTAACAGTCGCTGCTGGCGCCTCGTTGAGGAGTCAGCTAGCGCACATGACGAAACGGTGCAGCATTTGCTTTAACTAGCACAATCTCTTCGACCTCTGTTTTCAGATTTTGATCTTTACTTTCACCGCGCAAATGAAATGACGCAAAAATAAAGCATTTATTTGTCTATTTCCATTTATGGACAAAGGTTTTCAGGATGCCGGTGTAAAACCTCGTCGCAACAAATTAAGCACTGCTTACATCCTAGAGTATATATATGTTTGAAGGTGCTACGTCCTACTTGCCTACTGCAGATTACAGAAGTGTATTGCTTGTATACTGCGCCGTATTGTGTTTCTGTACATAGGCAGCGACTGCTGTCAGCTTAAACATTATGCGTCTGTTTTGTTGCGATTTTATCGAGGAGGGCGATGAAGTATTCTTAAAATTTTGACGTATGAGTGGCCGCACGCATCACGCTGAAGACGTACAAAAGAAATGGTAGGGCCTGTAACTGCTCCGCATTCCACCTTCGTACTAAACTTCTTCACAGTTAAGAACAAACTTAACAGTCGGGCATTTCTAAGCGCTTTGTAGACGGCATAAGCCACGCGTCCGACTCGACGGCAACGTCGCACAAAGCATGCCCTGCTTGCATGCGTAGTGCACCAAAATCATTCATTTCGGGACTTTCTAAATGTTTTGGCTAAAAAATCTCTGCCTTTATCTCATTGCATGGATTTGTCAAGGAAATGAAGCCTTGCGCTGGCGGGCGTTAAGCCACGGGAGCAATGAAGGAGGACCCTATACCAACAGTGCCCTTACCACCTAAGCCATTTTTCGTGAATATTCTCTACTACTGATATTACATCGTTGACAATGTATAAAACATACTTGAAAGCCACCGCGGAGGACATGACAGTTTTTCTCGGGACATTAAAAATATATTATGATATACAGGTTGAGAACTGATAGTTAATATCTTCAAGCCAATTCCGGCCAACATATGTCATGTTATGTGCAATGTTTTTTGAGCCGTCAAAACTCAGTGGGCAATATCGACCACTATAACCCAGTCATATTCATTGTTGTAAAGTGCCTGAAACTGGCGGGGCCACATTGACTACTGTATGCCAAAATGTATTCAATGTAGATAAGCCAGCTATACTAACAGGATCATGGCAATCAATGCATATAATGATGCGTGCGATGTTGGCAAGCCATCGAAGCTGCCCATAATTTATCAATCACTATAACCCACGATGGATACAATATTGGGAAACCATCTCAACTAGTAGTGAAATATTTACCATCATAAGGCAGTAAATATTTCGAGTTGACAGGCCATCAATGATGGCAAGAGATTATTGATTAACCTGTGTAAAGATGTATGGTATTCTGGCAAGAAATTACACTTCGTCAGGCAACATCGACCACTGTAATTGTAGATATACAATGCTGGAAAGCCAAGCGACTGGCGGGAGTATATTCGCCGATGTATGCCAAGATACCTTCGGTGCTGACATACTGGCATTGCAATATTATGACAGGTGCAATGCTGGCCAGTTGCCCCAGCTCATTGGGCAATTTTGCCCACTAAACCCAACAAGTATACATTGTTCGGAAGCCACTAAGACCGGTGCGATAACATTATCCAATATATGCTAAGATATATTAAATGTCCACAAGCCAGCTATACTGCCAGGACAATATTTACCATTGTGTGCCATCGTCGATAATTTTATCTGCAGATATATACAATGTTGGGATGCCCTCACGATTGGCAGGGGGATATTGACCAATGTATGCCAAAGTATATTGGATGTTAACAAGGTGTCAATACGAGCCGGATAATATTTACCAAAGCATGCCATGATATATTCTATGTAGGCCAGTGGCCACCACTCGTTGGCCAATATCAACCACCGGAACTGAAGATGCATACAATGTTGGCAAGCCACTAAGACTGGCGCGATGATATTGATCAATGAATGCCCAGCTATATTCAATGTCGACAATCCATATATACAGGCAGGAAAATATTTACCAATGTACGCCATGATTCGCAAATTGTGGGCAAGATATTGCCGATGGCTGGGTAATATTGGCCATCATACATCATTGCGTATACAATGTTGGCAAGTAATTCTATACGAAAGGTCATTATTGCCCGCTGATAGCCCATGCATACCAATCATGGGGGAACATGTAAATTACTGCTCCAAGAGTGGCCAATGTTATCGCATGGCTGTGCCATTATTGGTAGTGCATTTGCAACTCCGGGCCACTGGTGGACCAGACGTCGTCAATTATTTTCCAATATCGGGCCGGTTGCATATGCTACCTTTGATGGTGGACACTTTATGTTGGCCCCACATGATGGACACAATGTTACGAAGACCCGGCGAATGCTCGGGCCAGAAGAATGGACTAGGGCACCGATGCACCCACACATACGCACATTTGATACATGCTACGCGACACGAACACTACCGCACAAAACAAACAAACCATACAAACACAAAACACCAATTACCAATACGCGACCCGGGAATGCCCAGTACACTAGGGTTCGGCATGCCTACTCCCGGTTCAGTTGCTGTTGTGTTGTGGCTGTAGGAAGAAGGAAAAGAAAATGCACAGGCCTGCTACTGGCTCTGTAGCTGAGCCACCTCCGCTGCCTCTTGCGTACAGAAGAAAGTAGTCAAGAAAGAAAAAGAAGAGGGAGAGAAAGACGCGCGTCGCAACAGCCGTCGTCCACCACCTAAGCGGTGGCGGGTGCAGTGACAGCCTACAAAACATAAAAATTAGTGGCAGGCTAGCCCCCGCCGTAAGCGGCTTCGACCTACCATCCAGCCCGTTTGGGCCAGGAACAGCCACCCGTTTCTACCTCAGCCCGCAACCCACGGTTCAGTCCGAATGAAGCGTTGCGTGGGTCCTGTCAGTGGCATTCAGTTAGCAGACGCCGAGGTGGCATTCGAAGTGCGCGGAAGGCATCGAGGGGGCGTTCGAAGTGCACAGGGTGGCGTCGCTGGTGGCATCGTTGGCGTTCGTCGCACGAGCTCCAGGTCCAAGTGCCCGTGGAGGCGGTGCTCGCCATGTTGGCATTGGTGGCATTGGAGGAAGCACCCGGATGGGTGTCCACACTATTGGACGAACCCCTGGCCATACTGCGGATGAAGCGTTGCGTGGGGCCAGTCAGTGGCATCCAGGTAGCAGGTGTCGAGGTGGCGTCCGTAGTGCGCAGGCATTCACCGAGGGGGCGTTTGAAGTGCTCCGGCTGGCGTCGCTGGTTGCGTCGTTCGCGTTCGTCGTACGAGCTTCAGGTCCAAGTGCCCGTGGAGGCGGTGCTCGTCATGTTGGCATTGTTGGCATTGGGGGCACTACCCGGATGGGTGGATACACCACTGGAGGCAACCCTGGCCGTAGCAGCTGGTTGCGTCGGTCGTTCACGGCTCGGAAGGTGCTAAGGAACGGCAGCAAGTCTGCGGCGCGACGCCGTAGAACTAGAGATCACAGGAGATTTACCCGGCGTTCCTCTCCTCTAGCCGATATGTCCCTGACCCGCCAGAATCTCCGCTTTTCTGTTCTCCCCTGTGCCCCGCTATCCCTCAGTTTTGTACACCCTTGCCTTTGGTACACGTCATCCTTGCCGTCGTCTTCTGTTCTCCACAAATTATATCGTATCACTTCACCTAATACTTTATCTTCTTTATCCTTGGATTATAGGTCATGATTATCGTAATGCTTGTCGTATTCTCCAACCTGCATTAGTTCTTATACTCCATACTTTCTATTATATGTGACAAACAAAATCTAATCGTGCCACTCAGGAGCCAATCGAGAGCTTTTGCTTGAAAAATTGCACTTTTGAGCTAATTTACTTTGCTGCAGCTTGTCCCATTACGCAGGTAGCCTCGCTCTAGCGACCACATTTATTGATGATTAAGAAGGGCCTGACAGCGGTATTATGACAACTGTGCAGTTCGCAGCAGAAACGCTGCACTGGGTATTAGAAGCCCTTATGTCAAGTGATGCCCTGGAGGTTGAGGCATGATTCATAGCCATCTTGTTTTCGTGAACGAACATCCTACGGTTGATGGGTAGTGTGGGCATATTCAGTGTCAGTGTGGTGAGACTAGTCTCCTCTGACTTTATATAGCACAGCGCATATACGAGGATTCGCAACAGGAGCCGCGAAACTGTGTAATTGTTTTGTTAGGCAATCCACTTATTCATATCGAGGAGAAAATAAAGTTTTTGTGGTGTTTTTCAAAGCACGCCATACACATATGCTTGAAAACACTAATATAACTGCCAGTATCTAAAACATAAGATTTGAAATTTTATTTCTCCCAAAGTTGTCTAAGATTAAAAGGGAAGTTTGAAGAAGTGGCCACAACGAAGCCATATAAGTAACTGAAACTATAAAAAAACGGAGTTGCCAAAGCCTTGCAGAAATAGTTTTTACGTATAAAACCATGTTTGAGCGCAAACGATGCGCAGGAGGCTTGTTGTAGATATGGCGTCAGATGAAGGCGTGGTGCAATGACTACCGAACCAAATTTAAACTGCCTGCTTTACTGGGATGTGTACTACACTTTACATCACGTCTTAGCCTTAAAAATAACCCACAAGCATTTGGCCGTCACTGGCGTGTTATTGGAACAATCTTCAAGGCAAGCGAATGTACTTATTGTGGCGCAATTGAGTTCGCTTGCTGTTTGAACTCCGATGCTTTTATTCATTTCGAATCAAAACTAAGACTATGAATCGGGCGGCAACATCAGTACAGACTCAACGTCCGGTGCTGACATGTTCAGTGCCATCGGCGTTCATTCATAACTGGAAGCTTCATTGCACCACGTTGTGTGAATGAATTCATTTGCCACGCGCTCGGTGCAAGAGAAAGGCTAGTCATTGTCAGCTGTGCAGTTGGTATTTCCAGTAAAAAAAAAAAAAAGTAAAATAAAAGTGTATACCACGTCATATGACCGCAATGAGTTCAAATGAGAGCCGTTGCCACTGATCATCTCATCACTGCATGTAGCTTCTGTACCGAGGTACCTGCGCACTCATCTGCTGGGTTTCTCTTTCCTACATAAAAAAGCATCGAAATTCCTTGCGCGTCTGGACTTTCGAAAATGACTTTTTGGGTTTGAAAATCTAATGCCGCATTACCTTGTACACGGCATCGCATTCCCATTAGAGACTAAGAGGAAAGTAGAGTTAAGAAGTGCTTGAGACTGGGCTAGTTGGAACATCTTCTCATAAATGCTGCGCTGCTTAGTTTTACATAGACAAAGGAACTTATGAAGTTCCTTTGTCCGTGTGCGACTAAGCAGCGCAGCATTTATGAGTAAAAATAGAGATTTATTTTTGGGGATTTGGTAAATTATCTACACAACTATGGTTTTGCCGCACATTGTGTCCATGAGGTAGAGGATTCTTGCCTAGAAATATTTTTCTATTTTTGAACCCTCTATTTTATTAAGACAGTTTAGAAATCTTAGACTGGTAGAGACGCATTGTATGCATAGATATTTGAATCAACACTATTGCTATATTGTCAATTATCTTTTTAGTTAACGGAGATTTTATTTTGGACGGTGTTTGCACAGCGTGATATATAAGAAGTCTGGAATATTTTCAAAGAATGTGGTCAGGTGAAGAAGGGAAGGGCGCTCGCGTAAGATTAAATGTCATACAAGCGAGTTTCGAGAAAGGGAAGACAAATTGATCTAATCTCATATGTCATATAGCGATGTCCCGGAGGATTCACATCTGCAATTTTTTTTTAATCAGAGCGTTCCTGGTAAACATTTAGTTCCTTTCTCTCGTGCAGATAACCGAATGATTCTCTGATGTTTCTTTCGGCATCTTTGGCCGGGGGTATTCATTTCCTGGTTCACTGCTTGTCACTTTTCAACCTCGTTCTGAAGTAAGCTTTCGGCTCTTCAGTGCGATTAGAGTGCGCAAATAACATAGTGAAACCTTAGGAGAGCACCAATCAGCGAACAACCAGTCTGCAGTTTTACCGCGAGGGAATCTCCAGGGTACACAACCCACTTTGGGGAATATCATGTGTGTTTCTTGTCAGTGTTCTCTAGTTATAAGAACTCTAATATACACATAAATTCGTAGTAAAAATTACTGCGGCTGCACACTAATCAACTAAAGAGCAGAAAAAGCAACTCTTAAAGCTGGGAAACAATTTTCAGTATTCGGAAACTAACACTAAGTTTCGGTTTAGAAAAACGACGAAGGGATTACATATTTGCCTATATCATTGAAAAGAAACTAGCTAAATGGGTCATTTTCGCACTTAAAATATGATTGCGTGAGGTGATGAAATACTTGATTTCGTTTTGACTGATAAGTCTGTAGGTTCCTTACTTCGCGCGGGGCACTCCGATGCACACAGACCAAGTGGTCGAGCTGTCATGCGTACATCTTTTTTTTTTGTTTGGTGAATACAAACAAAAATATGGATACAATCTTTGAAACAGTTATTATAATTGTGAAAGGAACATTAGGAAGCAAGACAAATGAAGACCGTAAAGGTACAGAAATATATTCAAATGTTGAAAACAATACTGTCAGTTTTATATTTGTAAAATGTAAAGAGGATACAGTTTTAGTAACAATTATAATCTTTGTCAGTCTCTGACAAATTACTGCGTTAGTCGATAAAATATATTTCCAAAGCTTGTTTCTGTTTTAAATATAACAAGCTTTCTAAGATGTCTGATATATTAGATGAGACAAGAAAGGCCGAAAGCGCTTGTAAAATTGTGTTTATTGCTCGCGGCCTTCTGATAGAAATAAAATTAACTCAACCAGCACAATAAAGTTAAAGTAATTTAAAAAAAAAGACGATTTCATGCCATCTTTCGGCGCAGGTACCAGAAGCCATAAAATAAAACAGTATATTTTGAAGAGATTTATCGACTGAGTAGTAGATCCAGGAAGACTGGCGAGGGCTGTAACCGGAACCCTCTTCCGGTGATATAAAATTACAGCTGAAAAAATGCCTCCTGAAGTAAAACTATGGCAGTTGAGGGCAGTAAATGATTTAAAGGCCACGCTGCCGCTGCTTTGCTAATTTGAATGTAGTAGTGCTTCGCGCTTTCATTCGAGTGTCCACAAAGTAGCTCGAAGCAGAACAGTTTGGAAAAAAAAGCCTGTTCAGAAATTAGGATGGCAGCACCAGAAGAAAATAGATGAGTATAAATTTTACACAAATAGGAGCCGTGCCCGCCACCTAAATTCTATTAAGGAAGAATAGAATAGAGAATTCTTTTTTGCAAATTACCTTCGTGTTATGGGCTTGAAAGAAAAGTTTGCCATATTTGCTCCAATTTACGCCTACCTCCACTGTCATCCCATTCGCGGAAATTGAATTCCAGGGGAAAAAACGCTGTCCATTAAAGTCACCCAATCAAAGTTAAAGGTTAGTCAGAATTCTAAAAGCTACAAATGCGAACGTCGTTTGTTTGTCAAAGGTTCCAGCTTTATGTTAGATGGATTTCAAGTGCCATTCGTATAAAGCAGGATGCCATGTTAGCTGGGAGGACGAGCACATGTAAGTCCGCGATTTCCTTAGTAACAATTATAATCTTTCTCAATCACTGACAAATGACTGCGTTAGTCGATAAAATATATTTCCAAAGCTTGTTTCTGTTTCAAGTATAACAAGTTTTCTAAGATGTCTGATATGTTAGATGCGACAAGAAAGGAAGGAAGCGCACGTAAAATTGTGTTTTTATTGCTCGTGGCTTTCTGATAGAAATAAAACCAACTCAACCCAGTCGGAAAAAACTACAGAGAATGTTCTGTTGCTACGACAGCATTTCTGTGCGATTTTTGACCGGAAACCTGTTGTGACAACATAACGTTCTGTAGTAACATCAGAAATTTCTGTAGTTTAAATAGAAAAGTGCTACAGAACTACAGACAACAGAAATATACTACAGAAAACTACATTAGAAAAATCTGACGTTTACGACCGAACTGCAGAATATTTTGTCGTATTTTTGTCATGGTTCTGTAGTTTGTTCCAACTAGGTTAAGCGTGTGTTCACAGCCATCCCAGGTATTCCCGTCTTCTATGGCTACAATTTGCTATTGCTAGAATGCTATATTCTGAAAAAGTGCTGTGTTTTCATCACATGCCCACCATTTTTCGAATTTGAGGTACCGCTGTGTAGTATGAATTATAGTTTTAATATTTCAAATCTAATACCTCGTAGACTTATTGTATTACCCGTTTGTGAAGGAACTGGCTTCCAAAATTCGTCTAAATATGCTACTGCCTTTGCTTGAAATACACTGTTTGGAAGAGACAGCTGTCAAAGCATTACTTCCTGGCTCCGTTTTCAGCGGTGTCGACAGTAGATGCCGCGTGAAGTCGTGAATATTAACATGTTCAATAAAACGTTTCTGTTTAAAAGTAGCGCTACCTTTGAGAATTTTGGCGACTTCCAAATGAGCTAATTTACCAGAAGTTGCTCACAAATGCGAATTACAATTAGATCTTGTTATAGCGATTGCACATACCAAAACAGAAATGAAACCTTTATTTCTATGACTATATTAGAGTACAATTGGTGCTGTGGAGTCAGCACTGTATAACGACAGCTTGACTACGCACGATCCTCGAGAAATTCAAAATTGTGGTGCTTTTGTTATTACATCAACAATTTTGACATTAGTAGATTTGTTTTGATTCTTCTAGATAATGGAAAAGAGAGAAACACTGAACGTACTATGGGCTGACATCGGAAGATCAAGCAAGACCTTGAAATGTCAAAAGTCTAGAAGTTCAGAAAATGTCGCAAAAGGATGGTATCGGCGTAAACAACAAAATCTGCCTGGCACGCATAATAGGTATTTTCTACGTGCTTTTAACTAAATAATTTGCTTTTACCTCTCTGCGTTCTGAAGATTACACTTGAAGTCAAGTTTCATTCGAAATCATGAAGCGTGGAGAATATTCATATAGTCATTATGAATGCCCTTGCCTAGTCTTCTAGCTTTTTTCTAAATGTGCTGCTTATAATATCGAATGTTGACTATTCTGCGCTGTGATATCTTTTTATTTGCTAATATCTCGCGAGGAAATGCAATGTGCGTTCTTAGGCGAATGTGAAAAAGAGAGCAGCATGAGTGTCAGCGACAAAGACAACACCGTGCTTTCTTTTGTGCATTTCCTACCCCTCTATCTGATCTCTTTTAAGTGAGGTGCGCATTTGGCCTGCTTTATGTCCATCACACACAAAAAAAAAAACAACTCTCCAGACATTTTCAGTTTAGGGTGCCCTCAAATCTCGCATAACTAAATTTTGAGAAATGTAACAATTATTCAACGAGCAAATACCAATTTCGTAGAAAGCTCGATGGGTTAAGTTGGCATAACTTTGAAAAACTCTTTAGCAACTGTGCATGAGCAAAATATAAATCTGTAAGAGTCACGCAACATTTTATGTCCAGTATTTCATGAACTGTATTAGTTTATTAGTTTAGGAAGGTTGTTGGGTACTTTCTCTATTCCTGGAAGCAAAGTTAATGTATGTGGCACTAATATGATATGCTGCTTGGTGCCCACACCCACCATAGTCATGCTCAGCTTCGAATAATTTTGCCACGGGCGATGCTTTTTTTGTTTTCACAAGTCATCAGCTCCAAAGTCTGTTTCAAGCATACTCTGCTTCAGTGGTTAGATTTACGACTACTGTACCGGAGTTGCCGGGTTCGACCCCGACCGCCTGCGGATGCGTTTCGGTAGAGGCAAAACTGAGGGGCGTCTGTGTGCTGTTTATTTGTTTATTAGATACCTGCATCGCCCGTACGGCATTGCAGCAGATGGGCTGCATATGTTAACTGTGACGTTACACATTACTTCAATGTACTGTAAAAAGCATCGTTCAATGGAATATACGCAGTGCTTGATGGCAAACTGTTGCAGTCTCGCATTTTATTATACCGTGCGTTTTGAATTGCTGTATTGCTATCGGCAATGTTTCACCAAAAATATTACTGCAGTGAAAGCGCGGCCTTGAAATGCGATTGTCTCAATAAGCCTCTTTCTTTAACGCAATGGGAGTTCACGCAGCTAACACAGTTCAAGAGCAAGGAATGATGAAAAGTTCTCGCTTTTAGGGTTTTCGAATCAATCGAAAATTTGCAACAGTATTCTCATGAGCTCAATAGTTTCAGTTTTAAGGGCATGCGTGATAGCGTTATTGGCTCTCAGCTGCGGCTTCCTGGTGCATCCACTAACACTAAATAAAAAGCTACCTGAGAGAGATATGTTGTTGGTGTTGTTGTAGTGGATATTTCATTATATATACAAAAGGAAAGAAAAGATGTTTGACACCTCCGTTATCTGCTATCTGATATCTGAAGCACCTGAACTGGGCGGTTGAAATGAAGGGATAGCGAGGAAGGGGTAGAGGAAATCAAAGAGGTGAGCGATAGCGGGAAAGGAAGGATAGGGAAAACTAAATATATTGTTACGCCCTTAGCGTCGCCACCGAGACGTTCTAGCCGGTTCAGTACGCCAGGTACACAAGACCAGCGGGGAGCAACACAGAGGCCACAAGATAAAGGCCGAACGGGCGCGCACACTTTCTCTTCCGTCTTCCCTCCTTGTGTTCTGCTGG
Source organism: Amblyomma maculatum (assembly GCF_055883805.1). Lineage (NCBI taxonomy): Eukaryota > Metazoa > Arthropoda > Arachnida > Ixodida > Ixodidae > Amblyomma > Amblyomma maculatum. The sequence goes on along the minus strand of NC_139348.1, from coordinate 85,888,174 downwards.
TGAACACCGAGGAGGATAATCACTTGCAGGTGCGCGTCTCTGCACGGCGCCGCCACCCACCTGTCTGCTTTTGGTTTTGTAGAAGCGGTCCCCCTTCTACAAGCGTGCCGCGGGTGGGGAGAGCCGACCGGACCGTCGGCGCAAGACTTGCGGGACACTTTTATCCCGAAGGTCATACATGGGAACATGCGTAGCGGAACGTGCTGCCGGGTGTTGCAGTGTTGCAGTTAAGTGAACAGTGATACAGGGAGTGCTGTTTGATGTCTACTTAGTGAATTATATGCGCCAATTCATTGCGCTGGGGATCGCTGCACTGTTTTTATAATGCATTTGCGAAATTGAGAAACTAACAATGGCAATTTGCTTGCTTTTTTCTAGCTTCCCAGATAGCATAAAGTGGGCTATGAAGGGGGCGCCCTGGTGGATCCGATGTAGTCAATGCAGGACCACCGCGGTGGGCTCAATGTGGGTGCTGCAAGAGGGGCCGACGTAGGCCTGAAGGGGTCTGTCGACGAAGCCCCGATGGGCCCCACTAGGGACCGATGCAGGCAGCCCTTGCGGTGCTGCCCACATTTTTTCCGCATTGCCAAAAGGGCACATTCCGCCAACTTCCCCCGATAGTCCCACTTTGGACAGATTCGGGCAGCCGCTCTGAAGTAACAATTATTTTTTATTTCGGTTAGTCCCTCAGATAATGACATAGGAGCGATGCGTGTTCTATAGCGTAAGCCCCACTTGGGCATGCCCACATTATTCTAATGTGGGTCCGAAGCAGGAATTTGATGGCAAGACCTATTCCAAGTATTACCAATCAATATTTATGCACATAATTAAGTACTTAATTTATACATGTCTGCCCTTTCTAAATACCACAATATTAAATTTTACAATGAAACAATAATCTAGCCTAAATGACTTCATGCACACCTTGTTCAGGCTATGAAGATATGTGTTCTGAACTGTAATATTCTGCTGAGAGTTGCAGGCTGTCCACAGAAACAACATAAAGAGCAACAGTTAGTAATCAGTATGTTTTAGTATTTTAGGGCAATATACGAACGCAAAAACTAAAGCCATGTAATTTTTCTAACCAACTGATTATGCCAACAACTGTTATAAAAAATCATCTATTATAGTTACATAGGGCACCATCTAATACGAATAAAGGTTGGAAATAATGATTACACATTTGCACGCACGCCTTCTAGCCCCATTACGGCAGATGTGAGACCTACAGCGGTTTTGTGTGGGCAGCCCCAATTGGGCTGAGTGTTATTTTTTAACTTCAAGCCCACTTGCTGTTTCACTTGCCTTCCAATTCCTCAGAAGGGATTTATTTTGGTATCATGTGGGCCCGCCCCCTTCCAGCCCCATTTCGGCCCAGGTGGGATATAAAGCAGTTTTGTGTGGGCAGCCGCAACTTGACTGGGTGTTGTTTTTAAACCTAGAGCCCACCTGCTGTTGCAAGTGTCTTTAAATTCCCTTCAGGGGACCGGTTGTTGTACCATGCGGGCACGCCCGCCTTCCAGCCCCATTCAATCCTTTGTGGGACCTAAAGCGTTTTTAGCTAGGGCTGCCTCATTTGGGCTTTACGTGGGCTTGCACAAATTGAGCTCTTATTAATATTTTACCTGCCGTCATGTAACCTACAAGGCGCCGATTGGGGCAACATGGGGGCATGTCAGTTTTTTTTTGCCCCACTACGGCCGATGTAGGTCCCACAAAGATTTAATGGGGGTGGCCTCATTTCGAATCTATGAGGGCTTTCCCATAAACAGCCCACATTTAGGTTCAATTGCCCTCAAATATCCGACAAGAGACCATTGTAGTCTGGATACAGGAATGTGCTCTACATTAGCCTGAGCAACGCCACTATGGGACCCATGCAGGAGGAATAGGGGCAAGCCTATTTGGGCTTGCGCACTTTTGCCCCATCGGGGATCGGTGCAGGTTTTGTGATGGTTGCCCCAGCCCCACTCGGACATCGGACCTACTGGGGCCCCACATTCTGTGCTACCTGGGTTGGCCGCGTTGAAGAGTACAAGACCTGACACATATTTATTACATGCCGTGTGTAGAAATAAAGACGTTTGTTATTTCACCATGTTATTCCCAATTAGCATCGACTTGAATGTACGATGTGACACGTTTATCAGACAAAAGTGTATAAATTACAAGGTAATCTTAGAAACAGCACACATTTATGGGATGTGTGCATGCCGTTAGTAGATTTTGTGGGGAGAGGTGTTTCTGTTTATTTACTGGAGGTTATATAATTCACATATGTATTACATCTGTGAGGTCTTTTCATATACCTTCTCAATAAAATCTCCTACATCATCATCATGTCCTGTATTCGCGGCTACCCAGTATAAATAAATTATGTGACTCGCTGGTGACAAATTGTATAGAGAACATGTTAAAATTTCGTTCATTCATGCTTGAGCTGAAATGACTTTCACGGGGGTAATACGCATTCAAATTATGTAATTTTCAGTAAAAAAAAAACCGAACACCTGCCTCTACAAATACTTATCGTGTCCTTCGCATGGTATACGAAGCCCTTCAGTACCAAGCATATAGAAATCGTCATAAAGGGCCTACGCTTTTCATATTTGGTCCACAAGCACACTACGTAGCTTTTAAGGAACAACAAAACTGAAGCACCTGTCTTTGCACAAACAATTTCATTCAGTGAATACTATACAAAAGCTCTCATTATTATGCACACTGAAATTGTGCCTTCTGCACATATGGTTCGTATTTAAAGCACGGAAAACCTTTTGGCAACGCATTGCAGCGGAGATCTACATAATGTACATGGCTTTTACAGTCTATATTGCCGCAAACCTTTCAAATCTGTATTTGTTCTTTTTGTGACAGCCACTGGCATGCGGCTTTATCACTGTGATTCTCACACGCCTATCAATTCTGTGTTCTTTAATTGATCATGCTCGTTGTCGCGGAACGCAGCTTTATCAGCTTCTTTGTGACGCAAGATGCTCCGAGATGTTTCTCGAATATTCCGGCCACTCGAATTATTTTTGCAACGTTCTAAGTTGTGCTAGTCACCGTTTTCGGTTTTATCTCGATATTTCTTTGCAGCATTTAAATCGAGCGCTGACGCGTAAAATCGGCATTCGTAGTTTTAAGAAAAATGAGCACGTATGTTGTTATCGCCTCCGCCGATTAACATAGGATTTTGCGGGTGCAAGTCAGCCCAATGAAGAGTTTTTTCAGTGAACTCCCAGTCTCTTCACTTGTTGTCGTCGGCCTTGTCACCACCACGTGACATCTAATAGAGGCGCTGCCTTTTGAGATACGACCATTCTCTTCAAAATAAGACCTTAGTATCATTCCTGTTGCATTGGGGGACCAGCCTGTAGGTCATCAAACCAGCCGCCGAGTTCAAGGGCTCCAACAAGAACACGGTCTGCTGCCGGACCTCGTTTTAACACGCAAGACGGCCACACAATGCCAATAGCCCAGTCTACAGCACCAGTTGTCTTCGCGCAGCCTCGGGATCCCCCCATCTTCCAAGGACTTCTTACAGAAGATACGAAGAACTGGTAGGATCATTGTGACCGCGTGGCAGCATTCAATGCTTGGAACGACGATTCGAAACTCAGGCAAGTCTATTTTGCTCTTCAAGGACCTGCCCGAGTCTGGTTTGAAAATAATGAAACTTCTTTGAATGACTGGGACACATTCAAAGCGCAGTTTATGATGGCCTTCGTAAGTTCCGTCCGAAAAGAAAGAGCCCAGGCACTAATCCAATCAAGAAATCAGCTTCCAAATGAGCCTGTGCTCGTTTACGTCGAGGAAATGAAGCGCCTCTTTCGCCGCGCTAAACTGAACATGACGGAGGAGGAGAAAGTGAAACTGTTAATGAGAAGTGTGAAGGAATCGCTTTTTGCAGGCCTTGCTAGGAATCCGCTGACAACAGTGGCGGAACTCGAAAAGGAAGCATCTACCATCGAGAGTACTACTGAGCTCCGCATGTGCCAATACAGTTGAGCACTTGAAGCGGTCTATGGAAGCGCCTGCGACAAATAATCTATGCGCGCCGACAGCCGGGGAGGCCTTATCAGCGAATTCATTGAAGAAGAGCTGCGCCGGCTGCTTCCATCATTCCAGCAAACTCAAGTAGCTTCACTTGCTGACGTCGTCCGTTAAGAAGGGCAGCACGTGCTTGGGAATCCTACCTTGACTGAAAGGTGGTTACAGGTTACACATAGACATATACCCACTAATTTCTCTTACCGGATGCTGTTGCAAATTAATAGAACATATTATTAACAAATTATTATTTACCTGTTTAGAACACAGCAAACTTATAAACTCTAAACAACAAGTCTTCAAAAAAGGCCTTTCCACGACAACACAATATCTGCAGAAAAAATTAATTTACGACTTCAAACAGACGCAATATTTGTAGACTTCTCCAAAGCTTTCGACAGGACCCTTCACTGTCATTTGATTGAAAAGTTTAAACTTGTTAGCATAGACCGTAACCCTGTGGCGGGGAGTTCATCTTATCTTTACCTGCGATCACAATACGTATCAGTTAGCAATGCTGAGTCAGACAGCCTTGAGGTGTTTTCCAGTGTTCCGCAGGGGTCTGTTTTAGGTCCATTGCTTTTTCTGGTGTATGTTAATGACATCACAACATGTGTGGAGTTTGTCATAAGAGTACATCTCTTCACAGGCGATTGTGTTTTGTACACAACTGTTCTGTCCCTGCACGATTAAAGCAGACTAAACCGCTCACTGAACAACATCGCTAATTGGTGTGAAAAATGTTGTATGAAGTTCAATGTCAATAAACCAACTTGCATCAGCTTTACTCATATAGGGATACCGAAGCAATACACTTATACTACGGTAGGCACAGCTATAACAAGGTCGATACCGGCATACTTGAGTATGCCGGCATCGTATGGTCCCCGCACTAATCCCATCTCGTTGATAAACTAGACGTGAATACAGCACACGGCTCTCCCTTTTATTTACTCCAGATACTCGCCCTACGACAATGTCACTGCACTACGTCATCAAGCAAACATTCCGACTTTATTATTAGCCGACGTGTCTCTGCCATAAAGTTCCTTTTTCTTCTCTGTCACGGGCTTATAGACATAAATAAAATGGAGTACATCCATACCACCCTTTCAGCATTCACACACAATTATTCATCACAGATTCATCAGACCCTTTCCGTCGCGCTATGACACATTTAAATGCTCATTATTTCCCTGTGCCGTTGAAGCATGGAACCGACTTCCAGAAGAAATTGTGAATTTTGATTGTGTTCATTTATGTGAAACTAAAATCAGGGCACGTCTGTGGGAATAGGACTGAATGTGAATATCCTGCTGCTAATCACGATTTGGTTTGCGTGTTTTTCTTTTTCGTATTTTTTTTCAATTGCACTTCGGGTTGCTTCCTGCGCTCTTCCACTTCCATTTTCTTCTTTGCTCTGTAATTTTCTGTGTTTTCATTGTGGATTGTTTGACTTGGGATCCACTCCTGTATCAGCCTGTAAAGGCTTAGAATATCTAAAGAAAAATATATAAAAAAATAAAAATTGACCACGATTACGTCACTTCCCAATGCGAAATTTGAGCGCAGCTCATAAGCTGTTTCACCTTTTCGATAGAGTGAGGCAAAGATTTCGACAATACACGTATTTACAATTACAGACAACTTTGTTTTTAATTTTTCACACGCATTCCTTCAAGAAACACTCCACTAACATTTCTTGGCTGTCATGAAAGAAGCTTTGTGGTCGGAGAATTGAAGAGAGCAATTGAGTTATCGGGAGGTTGCGGGAAGCAGCGAGTGAGCCCATAGGAACATTGTGCGACGAACTGATAGCAGCGACTGACTGATGTCGCTGACGCCGCTAGCGAGTGAAGCGAGTGAGAGCGGGATTCACGCAGCGTGATCCGCTGATAGCGAGCCGGCGTTTCGGCAACTAGAGAGCACCTTCGCCGCCCCGCAGAGAGAGGGGGGGACCCACTCCTCCTCTTTCTGCATGGCGGCGACGGTGTTCCATCAGGTCATGCAGTGCAGTCACGTTGTCTTGACTAGCTAGCGACGCCAGCGGATCAGTCAGTCGCTTCTAGCGCTGCCTCCGGCGATCTCTCCGCCCCCTCCCCCCCACTTCCTTTCCTCGTGTTCTGCGATCACTGCGCGCTCCTGCCCCCATCCTTCGTCTCTGGGTGTACCCGCCCCCCTCTCTTCCGGCGCGGCTGCGGTTGCCGAAGCGCCGGCTCGAACTGGTGGGATGAAAGGGGGGCGGAGCTGGTTAACAGGTCGACGCGGCCGACTCCGACGCGAAACCCAGGAACGGGTGCCAAAGAGCTGCGGTTTAAAACAATGCAGCAACTGCATGCTATGAGCTACACTGCTCATAGCAACCCGTCCTGCAACCCGACGCGACCCACCAAATACCCATCGGCGCGAACAAACTCCGCCCGAACGCCGACCCTTGTTCCCAGCCCGCCAAGTCTACAAACAGTGCAGCCAAAGGAAATGCGACACCTGGAGGACGTCCAACAAGCGACCACTGTGCTTCTTTTGTGGTGACGCTAGACACGTCTTCCGTTACCATTCTTAAAGGCATATCTGCCTGCTTCAGTTCGCCGTCGATACCCTACGACCTCGTCCTGTTGAGCGACCGCAGGAAATCGACGACTACTTGAGCAGGGCAGTCACCAAGCCGTCGCTGTCGCTCTCCATCCCCATACAACGCCCGACTAGCGTCGCCGGGCCGCCGTTACGTGCAAGGCCACCTAGCACCCGTTGGGGAAACTAAAGCAGCAACCTTTATTGGCAAGATTGGTCAATGGCCGCTGACGGGGAACGACGACGCCGTTATTATGCCGACGCTCCTTATAAAGGCACCCTCGATGAATACGCGCCCAGTCTTCAAGGTGACTCCGCCCTTACTCACGACAGCAACATCGAATACAACACGAAGAGACTTCAAGTTGACGCCGCTTCCCAGTGAAGTGACCACGGTGTGCCTTGACCGCGACCTTAGAAAACGACGAAATAGAGATGAAGCACCAAAGTCAACATACAATACAAGGACACGAAAAAGTGACTTCGCTGTTGCTGTCGATGGTCGCATGGTTACCGCCCTAGTGGACACTGGAGCCGACATTTCTGCCATCACTGGAGCATTCGCGGCCCAGCTCGGGAAAGTATAAGAACTGCTTGGGATGGTCCACTTATTCGCACCGCTGGTGGTAACCTAATGACGCCGTCAGGGCGATGCCCTGCAAGAGTAGCCGTAAATGTGTATACATATCCGACGAGCTCCGTGATTATACAGCAGTGTTCCCACGACATGATTCTGGGCATAGATTTTCTGAACAAACATCTGTCAATCTTCGACCTCCTCTCAAAACTCATCAAGCTCTCGACGGACAGCGGCATACTTTCCAAGACGACATCCACGCATCACACAGCTCTAAACGTTCTCGACAGCGACTTGACCATGGCGCCCCGATCAAGCGTTGTTGCCTGCGTGGGAAACAAAGACATTGAAACCGACGAAGGCGTTGTCGAAGGAAGCACCCATTTGCTCTTGGAAAGAGGCTCGGTATAGCAAGGGATATTGCCCATATCCGAGCAGAGTAGGCTAAACCGATATTCACAAACTTCCCCAAAGAATACCGGTATCTTAACAAGGGCACGACGATCGCTTTCCTGGACGAGCTATCCGATAGTCGAGATGTGTTCGCCGTTTCCGACTAACCCAAAAATGATACGCTCTACCTATCTAAACAGCCCACGTTCGACATCAACACAGCACTGACCCGAAACAGGCAAGACCGAATTCGCCATCTTCTTCAAAGCTACAGCGAGTGCTTTTCTTTGGCGTCAAATGTGCGACAGGCTCCATTGGCAAAGCACCAGATTATCACAGACTAACACGCCCCTCTTCGTCGAAGTCCCTACCGTGTATCGCTACGCGAACTCCAAGCCTTCCGCAAATAAGTTAAGGAAATGCTTCGCGGAGGCGTGATTAAGCCATCGAACAGCGCCTGGACGGCACTAGTCATCTTAGTAAAAAAAGAAAGACCGGACACTTCACTTCTGTGTTGATTATCGCCGCTTAAACAACGTTATGTCTTTGTAGACTCTCTCTGCAACGCTAGGTATTTCTCGTGTATGGACATGAAGAGCGGATACTAGCAAAATAAGGTCGACGAAAGAGACCCCGAGAAGACGGCATTCATAACACTTTAAAGCCTGTTTGAATTCAAGGTAATGTCATTTGACCTGGTCTCCTCACCAGCAACGTTCCAATGTGTAATGGACACTGTCCTGTCTAGCTTGAAGAGGTATATTTGTTTGGTATATTTGGATACTGTCGCGTCTTGTCAAACTTTGAAGACCACCTAAAAAGGCTGCGGAGTGTTGGATGCAATCATGTCATCAGGACTGACATTAAAATCAGAAAATGCCATTTTGCCTACGAGGAGCCGTTATTCCTGGGGCAAATTATGAGCAAGGATGGCTTTTGCCCAGGCCCACAGAACTGTAGAAAACTGCTGCGGTCGTGCAATTTCCGCACCCGTCAGACAAGAAAGCCTTGCGCAGATTCCTTGGGTTGTACGCCTACTACCCCCGAATCGTCAGAAACGTTTCGCGCATTGCCGAACAGCTGACGCAAACTACAAAGGCTGATGAGCTACCCATCGTGTCCCCATGCGTTGGTACGTGACAATATACAGAAATGTTGTAGTGTATATCTTCTATGTTTTTATTCTTATTTAGCAAGCTAGCATGCTTTCACATGGTCATTCTGATTGGGCTTCATCGCCCGGTCCATTTTGATTTGAGAAGCGGAAACACTCTCTCCTGTATCAGTTCCATAGATGACTTGTTTGTCTGGCTTGATTTAAATCAGACATAATTCTATCCGATTAATGTGCTCTGTCCGGTCTGTCCGGTTAAGTAAAATCGGCCTCTCCAGTTAACGACCTTTAAGGTCTATTCACACTTGCGACTAGACGAGGTCGCGCGTCTACCAGTCGCGCGACCAGAGGAGAGGAGCTCGCCACTACCGATGTTCACACTTGCGACTGTCGCCTTCTCGTTCGTCAGGCACAGTTGGGGCGAACGTCGGTAGCGGCCGCTTGCCAGACACTTCAGCTTTTTCAAGCGAGCCCGTGCGCATGCCGCGCTCTCGTGTTTCCAGGAGAACGCCAACGACGAATAGACTGTGTCAATCACCGTGGTGTCAATATAAAATGTTGCGCCTGCGTGAAAAACCCATTTCTGAAAAGTTTATGGTACCTACCGTATAGTCCGAATATCTTTCCAATCTCCTCCAAGGCCATATCCTTCTCCCTGCCTTTGTACTCCGGGTGCAGTTTGTTGAAAAGGAAGGGTATTCTTTAATTGCATTGAAAAGGTGCCCGATGGAGTACTCCGGACCTCGCTGATTGGTGAAATGGTTTGCGACTAGTAGTCGCGCGACTGAAAATTCGAGCAGTGCCCGATCGGCCCGCGGCAGTCGCTTTTCGACCGATGCGACCATTTGCGACTGTCGCTTTTCGACCAAAACGGTCGCGCGACCGCTGCTAGTCGCAAGTGTGAACGGGCCTTTATTCCGGACCAGTCCTATCGGTTTCAGATCTATAACAGTCCAGGGTGTCCGTTTTAAGATGCTTACAGGAAATGGCCGGTGGTACTAGCTCTATACCGGACCAGTCCATCCTGATTCATATCCATACCGGACAAGATCTGTCCCGTTCTACCTGGATACCAGACATGGCCTGTCAATATAAGATCCATACCGGACTGGTCTGTTATACCGGTCCGGAATAAATTTGTTGCAATTTTATATGGAGTTGTCACAATGATAGGAAATTTGTACCTGGTGACACAGGACCTGGAAAGGCTGGTTTGGCAAAATACGCCTTTTTTCACAAGACAACGTGCATATTCCCATACATCTACCATCTTACCTCACTTACTGCTTGCTAGTCGGTTACCTATTTACTTATCTAGGAAACTAGCTACCTACTTGGTACGTAGGTACGTAGGAAGTAAGATAAGATAATAGCGATGAGGTACCTACTTACCTATCTGAAAAGTAGGTAGGTACCTCATCCCCATTCATGATCTGGAAAACTAAATCGTTCGCTGGAATAACAGCGACACACGGTATGCGCCAAACACACCACTACCTGCTACAGTGCGTAATTTATGATGGTCTATCTCAAGTTTCGATAGGACTGCTTATTGATTATAAAAGAAGTTTTCCTAGCAACCTCTCAGAAGCTCTATATCCTTAAAGAGACATCGAGAGGAGTACCGGCTTTTACGAGATGGCACTGACATTGGAGCTTCAACAGCCTGGCACTTCACGCTGAACGCTGCCTTCACAGGATGAGTGTCAGCAACCGGTGCTCGAGGCATCGCATCCGCTACAATTTATAAACGCTCCCTTTTCCAAAGGTATCGGCCTGCTTGTGAACGAACCTGCTGTATGGAAGTGACTGCCTAACTTATTTATATGACACCGCTCTAGTCACTTTGGCTCTCAGCCATATTCCCACCCGGGGTTTCGGATGAATATTTACATCCCGCTACAACTTTCATTAACCCCCTAAATTCGGTGAGGGAGTTATTTTAACGGTTCCGTGGGTTTCGGCTAAGTTCTCACTAGAGCTGTCCGCCTCACAGATTGCGCGTTTATCAGCCAACAGAAAAAAAGAGTTAACGCCTGGAGCGTTGGGGCGAAGATGAACAACAGTACCATAATTGTTGAAATAATCCAGCTGGCAGGTTTGTCCGAGCCCAGTGGAAGGTGTGGCGCTGGCGGCAAATTGAATAGGTTTGCGAGTCTTCGGACTTATTCAAGGATGCGCTTTTCGTACAAGCACGTATGCGGTCGCCTTCTAGACGTATGAGTACCGAGGTAGAGCGGACGGATAAACGCCGACTGATCGAGCGTCCCCACCGAATAGCTGTGGTCAACGTACCTATGGACTAAGTGTTAACAGTTTAAGAGACCGCTGTGACCAGAAACAACCCGAAAGACCATGAACAGCCCCTCTGGTGGGCTTGCAGCATTGTCACAACATACAGAGCCCTGGTCTGAGGGTTCAACTCGGGAATGCGATGAGGAAAAATATGCCAATAAGATGCGTTTCACATTCGGACCACCTTATTTGGGCTGGGAATTTCGATGCGAGGAGTGGATTTCTGAAATTCTTGGTAGATTTACATGGACCTCGAAATTGACCATTAGATCTAAGATATTGTGTCTTTCTTCGTCAGCCTCTGCAGCTAACCGCCCCGTGGGCCCCGCGTTACTGGATCATTTTGCGGGAGTTCTGCGGAAGCTGAAGCCTTTCTCACCGAACGAGACATAACTCGCCTAGGCAGCATCCCTGGCCACAAAAAATAACATAGCAGGTAGTAGCCAGCATGCCAAGCTGGTCACTGGGATCTCGCAATGCGATAGCTTCCCCGTTTGGAAGAACCGTTGGCACCACTATCAGCTTGCCGACACTCTTCTATATGGTCATTCCCCTACTAACGCGCCCAGTGTAACTAGAAGTGGGGGAAAAGGAAAGGGCTGCCTGCTTGGCTACCTAATGCCTCTCCCTCCCGACCAGCCCCCCATTTTCCCCATTTGTGTCTACGGAAGCAGTCTAGGAGTGGTAGGAGCAATCTGGCCACGACAGAGAGCGGCAGTATCTTCGTTACGTCGGCGGAAAGAATTCACGACAAATCGTCGGAAGGCCCAGACATTTTACGCTGCAATAGAGGAGCAGGGTGTGGTTCCATGCGATACACTCTTCGTCATATTTTTAACTTTAGATGGAAAGGAAAGCCCCTGAAATGCCGCCATCCGAGTCTTTTGGTACATGAATACAATCAGCATCTTCCCTGCGGTGAGAAGCAAACTAATACCGACACCGACAACCTGAAATTTGGAAAATATTTTCTGAAGAAAAGGGGCAATGAACGATCCCGCGGTTGCGTTGATTTTGCATCCATAATGCCGGAAACATGAGTGCTGGCTATAAAGAATACTGAGACGTACCCGATTCAGGTAAGCTATTTTAGTTTAATGCCTCTTGAGGATTTGTCGAGCTCTTTTACTAGTTATGCAATTGTGAGAACGAGAGGGCGGTTGCTACCTTCCTTCCTTGCGAACAGGGACGTCAGAAGACGTGCTTCATGCAATCTGCGCTCCCCTACTTTTGGGGTGTTTCAAGTATAAAAGAGTTTGTCATGTATGACATGGTTCATACTTCGCAGCATCTAGATATTAAACCATAGTGCATATCGATACTTTCACAAGTCGCGGGAACATTCTCATCGAACATGCGTCTTGAACATAGAGAACGTGCTTCAGCTCGCTTAGGCGCGTTTTCTGAATCAGCGGCCACCATTTATCCTAGCGAATAAGCCTTAGACGAACTCTCTCCTTAGAACCAGCGAAAAGGTGTACCAAAAACACCTTCCTTATAAGGTGTAAATTGCACATTTTGTGTTTTTGTCAAGCTGTCAGGGAACTGGCATCCGCTTTGCTTGGCTTATTCTTTATTTCTAATTATGTTTTCATCTTCCCTAACAAGCATCCACCCAACTTCTGCCGGGGTGTATTCATTCTATGCGCAGTTAACGCCGTTACCTCAATGCCTCTAGAAAGCTTCTTATTTTCGCTCAGTGCTTTTTGTTTTGAATATGCCAGTGATGGGGGGGGGGGGGGGCAATTTTCGGCATCAGCCGTGAAGCATTCACAATCGCATTCCGCACTGATAGAGCATTCTAAAGCTACAGATTCTTACATATACTTGCGAATTTCGCGTCACAGATTAAACTATGACCTGCGTTGGAACTAAGGGTATATTTTTCCGAATAAGCCCTGACCAGGATATATATCCCAAAAACTTTAAATGCTAGCCCACTTCGTTTTGCTATTAATGCAACTTCCAGAGATTTGTTCTGCACAAAATCCTTCATTTGGGCTGATGTTATTGCACTGCTTTTTGAAATAATAGATATTACTCTTAGCTGGTGGTTACAAAATGACATACCCTGACGCTGGTAGACCTGATGGAGGTTTGAATTTATGAGGCTGCATGACATGTGTGATGCAGCCAGAGCTTCCAGATCAAGCAGCCTTTTCGGACCCTCAGTAAGACCCGCTGACTGAATCTACCGCAGGCATGTTTGTATCGCGAGCTTAAACTTGAATACTATAATAATGCCGAGTGCGATTTGATATTATGTGGGTACTCATTATGGTATCCTAATGCGTTTGTATTCAATATTTAAGCCGCAAATAAAGGGTTATACACATTGCACAGCAGCAACGTTTTTCAACCAAAATAGGCAATGCCGTTCCTGCATAACTCCATAGCTGCAAAACTAAAATCGTTTTCATTATTGCATATTCACAAATAGAGATCAAGCTTACAAGTAATACAATTCAATGCCTAACAGACGCAGTAGCCGCTGGGAGCATTGTTAGTTTAAATGAAATAGCAACAGTCTAAATCTGACTGAATGGGAGGCAGTATATGTAGATGACGGCATAAAATAGAATAAAACAATGAACGAACACAAACAAGTGACACGGACAAGCGCTTACTGGCGACTGATTCTTTATTGAATATTTATGCGCGGCGTAGCATTCCTAGCAAGAGGTACTAAAACGTCAAATGGTGTAGATGGGCATAAAAGCGATAAATGACACGTAATAACAGCAATACAGTCGATAAAGAACGTATGGTAGGTGAAAACTCTAAACAGGATAGCAGATAAAATTGAACCATGACAAGGTGTGGGTGCCGCGAGAAACAAAGAAAAAAATACATTCCATCCGCTTTATTCACCCTAATTTCTTTGCAGTAGCTTCCTAAAAAAGTAAGTTCATTGTCATACAACACTTAAGATGGATCAATACCGCGTTCAAAACCCCTTCTTGTGATGAAGTACGCTTCTCTCAATTTTCGGGCCGCGCTATCTTGCCTTCTGCCTAAAATAAGTTTCTTATAGGCGAGGCATACATTTACAAGTTTTACAATGAATCGAGAGGTTAGGTCTCGTGCCAGTGCCAAGTGATCCCTCATACGATGGTTCACACACCTCCCCGTTTGGCCGATACAGGCGTATACATTTCTGCACGTGAGTTGAATTTGGTACACTACCCCCATGTACTGTCCGTATCATTTCCCTGTATTATTTTATCTTGGGGCGTTTTGCTTATAACGTGTATCGAATAGTCAAACAAAATGTTCTACTGTAGTTGACTGCAGTACGAAATAATGACCATTGTGACTACTCCTGACGTTTCGACGGCATCTTATATTTGCAGTACTCTCAACGATGTTCCAACTATTCAACAACCTCAAAATGTTCAGTAGAGCTTCTAGTGTGGCAGGTTTTAAAAAACATACCCATTTTCTGTTTGAAAATAGCGGGAATTAAAAATCGCAACCACTAAAATTATTCAAAGGCATTCGCATGATGATTCTATTGCTCAGTAATCATTCTTTACCTTTCAGAAAATTTTCTGTAGACTTGATTGTTGGTTATGGGCTACCGCATACATGGATAATGATTAAAGAAAACACAGGTGAATGCTCTTCAATGTATTCATATTTGCAACCACTCAACCATGTAACCAAACCTCTGTGAACGAAGATAAAATGAGGCTTCCTGCATTGAAAAGGAAGGTTCATAATAATGTTGCATGGCACTCCTTTTTCTACAATGGGCCATATTTATATATTTCAGCAGCTTAAAAATATCTCACGGCAGCATTGAGTGTGTGGTACTTGCATAAATTATTTTAAAATATTTTCGTGAAAGAAAAGCTTAATTGACCCCGCCGGGGTGGCGCAGTGGTTACGGCGCTCGACTACTGTTCCCAGGGACACGGGATCGAATCCCGGCCTCGGCGGCCGCATTTCGATGGAGGCGAAAAGCAAGGCGCCCGTGTACTGTGCGATGTCAGTGCACGTTAAAGAACCCCAGGTGGTCAAAATTTCCGGAGTCCTCCACTACGGCGTCTCTCATAGCCTGAGTTGCTTTGGGACGTTAAACCCCACAAACCAAACCAAACCAAACCAAAAGCTTAATTGAAAGCGTTTTGAGATTTCATACCATAATTAAGATGAACTTGCATAAAAGGAGAATAAAATGTTGCAGCTTTCAAATGGGCTGCATAAATCGACCCTAAAATTTAAAACTATCTCAAGAGCGTCATTGCATTCTGCACAGACGCCAGAAAATTTGCAAAAGATTAACCAAGGTAATATTTATTATATGCATTTTATTATTGATCAGTACATTTGCAGTAAAAAGCCATTCTCACAAACGTTATGCGCGCATCGTGACACATGAAAACGACCAGCTTTATAAAAAGAATTTAAAAACACTAGCATGATCCAAAAACTAAATGGTATAAGGCTATAGGGGTGCTTCAGTACACACAGCACATCATTAGAAAATAAGGAAATTTTGACTGTTCAAAATTATAAAAAAAAATAATAGCGACACGTCTTTATTAGATGGAGATTCAGCTTAGGGGATCATATTTTGCAAAATGGTTCGTACAATTTTGGCGTTTATTCTAAAACACAACTCACGTCTGTGTTAGGAATCAATATATTCATCACAAATTAATGCACTAAATAAGTTCTGAGTGAAATAAGCTAGCCACCTTTAATCCACAAGTGTCTGGAAATCTATCCCGGCAATATTATATATAGAAAGAGTTAACATATCAACCCATTGAGCTGTATTTGTAGGAGAAATCAATAATAGATTTTTAATAATAACGCTAGTTATATAAGACACCATGGGATGCAACAGTTGGAGGATACAACTAATAACGAGGTTTACATGTTAATGATAGATACACGCAGGGTTATTATTAGAGCGAGGCAGCTTTGAACAGCTAATCTGTAGCAAGGGCTCATTCAACACAACAGTTTTGTGACAACTATACATGTACATTTCGTGCATGCGTCTTTGAAGAAGAGTACATACAGTGCAAGCCAATAACCGCTCTATTTGGGTACTGGTGCTCTGAAAAAAAAAAAAAACTCACAGCTAACGTGCAAGGTTAAGTGGGGCCTACGGATTTTCAGAGGCATGAAGGCTAGTAGACCGAAATCGTAAATTGAACGAAAGCGCCATCAAAGAAAGCTAGTCTTGCATGAAACACGGGAAATTTCCTATCCATGCATATAAGGAAGTAGTTGTTCTTCTCTTTAAACATATCAGATTAGGCGGCATTATTATTTTGCCAAGGTGTTCGTCTTTTTTGAATAGGTGGACATTTTAAAATGCCATTTAAGTGTTTAAAACCATTTTTTATAAATATCATGCGTTTATAACCATTTGTTGTAATGATAATTTCCAGACACCATGATTTTAATTTGACACTTTGTTACTTTTTCAGATAGGCGCAAGAAAAAAAAGCACCCAGGTAAGCAGCAGAAAAGAAAGAACAGAAGCAGAGTAAATCACCTGCTACAATTGCAGTGCGATCGAATAAACGCGTGAAATTTGATCGACAACATCCAGCGCATAAAATGCAATCTAGAGCCGCAGGGAGATCTAGAGCTCACATTGGGCCTCCGAATATTCGCAGGGTGAATGAAGTAAATGAGCATCTGGCATTATCTTAAGTGCAAAGAATATTGCTAGTGACCTGCTAATTGCTGTGAATGCGGTTCCACTTAGTTGCAGGAATTCTATTTTTTCTAAACATTTTCTGAGTAGAGCCCTTACATCTAGTACCGCACCACTTTTCTAAACAATGTTGAAGCGTTTGAGAGAAATGCATGACTCAGCGGGTTCAGAGAACCAATGAAAGAGAACCCCTGTTTTTTTCCTTTTGTTTTTAATGTCATTGTAAACTAGAAAAAGTTGCCACTCTACAATGACAATATCTGTCAGCATTCTAGCTTAAATGTGGTGCTTTTCGATGGCAGAGGAAGCACAGAAAAACAATTATCTACTTCGCTGTTGTCGACCTCTTTAGAGATAGCTCGTACCCACACAACGCGATCGGCCGAAAATTGGAGCACACTGGGATTTTCATATGCATAAATACATTGCCGAATTGAACAGATCTGCAAAGTAGAGATAGAAAAAATTACTGGCCACTTAGGATATTTCATAAGAAGTGAACGGCGAAAGCCTATAGAACTAATAGTCAATAGGTGTCATTTTAGTCATCACTCCTTGTTATTAAGCATTTGTATTCATTTCTAGTACATTTCCTCAAATAAAAAGTAGAAATCATAAAGCACGCAGAGGTGAAGACTGTGGCGCATTTCAGAAATTAGCATCGTGATTTAAAGTTCTCGGACTTCTTGTACTTGTACTTGTAGTGTTCGCAGAGCATATTTACAAATCGAGCCCATGCCAAGTTGTACCCAAGTAGCATGGTATGTTTTCGATGATGAATCGATGAATAGTGCATTTAGGCAGGCTCGAAGTCGCTAAACTCTATTGAAAGTCACGAGACACTAGTATCAACCTCCTGCAGATTATACAGAATGCCTCAAATATTTATCCTACAAAATGAATTAGCTGTGAATTTTTGTGGACGACGTTAAATATGGCAATAAGGCGATAAATGCGTCGAAATGAGGCCATATGACGTGACCTGTGAACAGGACATCAAAAGCCAGTTTTTTTTTGTATTACACTTTGGCACAAGCCTACACCACGAGGGTAGCATTTCTACTGGATTGAGAGTCTGAGACAATTTGTGGGTGCCCTGTTTCTATAAATGTTTGTATTCAATTGTTACAAAAGTTGCGTGTCAGTAGTTTTTTCACTAGAATCCAATTTATCAGCAGTTAAGTTAAAAGACGGCAAATAACTTTTAGGAAAAAAACTGTACGTATTGACGTGGAGATATCCTACCGACGCAAACGTCATGGCACTCTTTGGAGATGAGCTCGGAACTTTTCAAGGTACTTTGTGCGTATTTAGATATGATTTGTTTGGTGAGAATTTGGTAGTCACCTATTTACTTGCAGCAGGAATGGCGCTAGAATACTAAGGCATGACGTCTAAACATGAAATAAAAAATTATTGACAAAAATTTTGCAATGAGGGTGCATTACGAAAGCGAGATAGCGACATGAAATCATTAAGGCAGTCTTTAAAAAACGCTTTTTATCAAAACGAAAACAGAACAACTGATAGAAACCCAAATTTTCTGTAGATGAATTCTAAGTCACAGTATATTTGTTTCTCATTTTATTTCAACATCTTTGCAAAATCTGCTAAATATTACTCTTTTTGCTTTTATCAAAAGTGCAGTTTGTGACATTTCAGCAGCTTCCCTTATAAAACTATCACATGGATACAAATCTAAATAGTTTGTCCTGAAGACTTAAAAATTAATTGGTGTAAGCCGGCGTTCCAATCAGAAATAAAGCTCAGCCCAGTATGAAGTTCAGTTCCGTCGTTCAGTCGTGTCCGACTCTTCGTGACCCTATTGACCATGTCGCGCCACGCTTTCCGGTCTCTCACTATCTTCCTAACATCACATAACTTCATCTGCAGTGCCTCGAGGATGCCATCTAACCATCGCGTTCGCTGCCTACCCCTTCTCCGGCAACCCTCAACCTTTCCCAACATCAAATCTTTCTCCAGCGACTCCCCTCTTCTCATCAGATGACCAAAGTAGCTGAGCTTTAACTTTAGAATTTTAACTTTAGAATTTGACCCTCCAATGAGCAGTCAGGGTTTATGGTCGACAATATTGACTGATTTGATCTTCTGGCAGTCCAAGGAACTCTCAAGAGTCTTCGCCAGCACCACAATTCAAACGCGTCAATTCTTCGGCGGTCAGCCTTTTTCACAGTCCAACTCGCATCCATACATCACGGCAGAGAGTTCTGACAAAATGTGATTCACTGGAGAAGGTAATGGCAACCCACTCCAGTATTTCCTGCCAAGAAAACCCTATGGCCAGTCACAATACCAGAATGAAGTTACTGTCCGTCTAATGCTGGTGGCAAAGGGTGTTCAATGTGTGATGATGGACCCTGGTCTCAGGCTATGCAACATATAGGCTGCTGACTGTAAGTTGACTTAGATTACCAAGATTCTTTTTAGACTTCGGTTGCGTGCTGGTGTTGAGGAAATGTTGTAGATTGACACTGGCCTTAGACTGTCCAATAGATAGGCCATTGGCTTTAGAAGGGCCTAATGGCCACCTTTCCAGTCGCATATTAGCTATATGAGAAGATTTTTGCCCTGCGTTTGTTTGCAAACTGCTGAAAACTAGTCATTATACAGTTCATGTGTCAGATGATCCTGACAGTCTTCAATATCTTTTGATGGGTTCAGACAAGACACATGCACGAAGAAATTGTTCCTAGAAAATGTGCGTTGCTTACAGTTCCTAATAATAGAAAGGACTGGCTACTGAACACTACAGCCGTTTTACAGCATTTTGAAATGATAGCACCTTCACGTATACAGGTATATTTCGAATCAAAAGATAGCAAAACAACCCGTGAGGCTGGTAGTATTTAGCGAATTTACCGTGCCAAGTAGCCCTCGGTTTACATGATACCAGCATGTTGCATTGAAATACATATGATGCAGCGAATAAATGCAGTGTAGAGAAATGTGTGTATGTTACTTGTATCACAGACAGTATTTCCGTTAATATTGACACGTTGCAAGAAGGTTAGCTCGAGAACGCAATGGCTGATAACTTAAGCGAATGTTTACGGGTAGGCGCCAACCTTCTCGTAGTAACAGCTGCCGTTGCTCTAGCTTCGTCTTCCTTTCGCGTCACTACTGTTGATCATCCTCTTCTTCAACATCCAGCGACGCAGGGCATATATGCGTAGCAGGGGGCGGCAGAAAGTTAGGTGGGCGGATGAGATTAAGTTCGCAGTGTCAAGTGGATGCAGCTAGCACAGAACCGAGTTAAGTGGAGAAATATGGGAGAGGCCTTCGCTCTGCAGTGGGTATAATCAGGCTGATGATGATGATGATGATGACGACGACCCCCCCCCCCCCCCCCCCGAAAAGCACAGTCTCGGTGCGCATTATGTCGAACTAGTGCAGGTGTAGCACCGCTTCATTCGGGCGACATGAACGATCTCGGTACGTGGCATAGCGGACTGTTGCGGCGTATGCACAGGGGTGATCTCGTATGTCACAGGAGTGACTGGCCGTAAAACACGATAGGGTCCTGCGTAGCGTGGCAAGAGCTTCTCACACAGCCCAACTCTGCGAGCGGGAGTCCAGAGCAAGACGAGAGAGCCCGGAGAGTAGTGGACCCGGTGACGAGAATCATGGCGGCGTTTCTCGGAATTTTGGGAGATAGGAGCTGGCATTAACGGGGGAAGGCAGTACGCTATCAAACGGAAGGGGATGGTCGCAGCCGTATAGAAAATAAAAGGGTGAGTAGCCCATCGTGTCGTGACGGGAGGAATTATATGCGAACGTTACAAACGGCAGAGTAACATCCCAGTCACGGTGATCATCCGGTACATACATTGACATGTCCGTTAGCGTGCGGTTGAGGCGTTCGGTGAGGCCGTTCGTTTGTGGATGGTAAGCGGTGGTGAAGCAGTGCTTAATGGAGCAGAACAGGAGAATTTTGTCGGCTACTCGAGCAAGAAAGCAACGGCCATGGTCAGTGAGCAGCTGGCGTGGAGTACCATGGAGCAGGATGACGTCGTGGAGAAGAAACGCAGCCACGTCAGTTGCACAGCTGGTGGGTATCGCTCGGGTGACAGCGTAGCGCATAGTATAATCCGTGGTCGCCGCAATTCATTTATTCCCCGACGAAGAGAGTGGGAAAGGCCCAAGGAGATCAAGGCAAACTCGGGAAAACGGGTCTACTGGAATGTCTATCGGCTGCAGGTATCCAGCAGGCACCATCGATGGCTTGTTCCGTCGCTGACACCGGTCGGTCACAAGAATCCACGTAACGACGAACAGAGCGATAGAGGCCCGGCCAAACGAAATCGCGGCGGACGCTGTCGTACGTGCGAGATAGACCAAGATGATCCGCAGTGGGGGCGTCGTGCAGTTTCTGTAGAATGGTGGCGCGCACGTGTTCGGAGGCTACGAGCAGAAGCTTGGCGCTATCTGGTCGCATATTCCGCTGGTATAAGGTGCCGTTATGCCGCTGCAAAAAGAGGAGGGCAGTAGCGGCATCGCAGCGGACGCGCGCGCAGGTGCGGAAAAGAGGAAAATATGTTTCGCACTGCGCATGAACGCTGCCGCCGCGAAGAGCTTACCGAGTAGAGCAGGAAGGCGTCTGCCGTCATCGCATGCCAAAATTGAATGTGAATTCTACCTAGAACGCCGGTGAACTTTGATGCGTGAAACGAAATGGTGGTTGTGCTCGATGCAACGCTCGGTCGCCCGGAGACATATTTTGCTCCACTTTCGGTTCAGCAGCATTCAACCTTCCTAATATTGTCTTGGTTTTGGCGCCCGCTCCGTAGCTAGATCCAGGACATAGTTATCCAGGACCTGTCGTCTGTGTTCGGGAAGAGCGAATGGAGGCTACACCCCCGCTTTGGTCTCAGGGTAGTACTACTATCAGAAGCACAAAGAATATATTTCCAGTTGCGGCTTCACTTTCTCTTCGCTCCCTCAGCCTTATCTGCGCGCAGTCCGCGGGATCAAAACAGGTTTTGACATTGCAGCGCTCTGTGCTGCGCTCGTGCAGGAATGCGCTGGGTCCACTTTGATTTCGGAATTTTTACACACGCTACCTCACCGGGCCCCGCCGGGGTGGTGCAGTGGTAAGACGCCCGACTACTGTGCCGGAGTTCCCGGGTTCGAACCCGACCTCGGCGGCTGCGTTTCGATGGAGGCGAAACGAAGAGGCGTCGTGTGCTGTGCGATGTCAGCGCACGTTAAAGATCCCCAGGTGGTCGAAATTACTCCGTAGCCCTCCACTACGGCTCCTCTTTCTCTCTTTCCACTTTCATTCCCACCTTCCTCCCTTCCCTTACGGCGCGGTTCGGGTGTCCACAGAGCAAGTGTGACAGTTACTGCGCCTTTCCCTTCCTGTGAACCAATTTATTATTATTATTTATTTATTACCTCACCGGAAATGAAATAAGTAGCACGCTGGTAAGCGATCCATTTATGTTCAGTTGTGCATATGCATACTCTGTTGATGCATGCATGAGAACTCCTGCTCTTGCGCGGAACGATGTGCGCAATTACTTGCATTACTCTGAAATTTATTGGTGCATAATAAAATCGCGAGCGCTTCTCACGCGTGATGATTTCACGTCGCTTTGTCCGGGTCCTTCACGTTAGCGCCAAGAACTTGAGTTAGAATTTCTCTAAATTCAAAGAAGTGCTCAGCCCGGTGGTTTGCCACCTTAGCCATCCAAGATGGCATCCGCTCTAAGGTCCACTCTAGGTTGCGTGGTGCCAGACAAATGGCGGTCTCCCTAAGGTCCTGTCAATGTCATGTGATGTCACTGAAGATGGCGCCTACCCTAACAATCCTGGGTCACATGATGTTGCCAAGATGACAGCCTAGTTGGTGATCACGTGACGCTTGCATAATAATCCAAGATTGTGGCATAGTTTAAATTCTTGATTCAAGATGGCAGCCGACCGCCTGATGCCACAATCCAAGGTGGCGGCAACCTTAAATTACGTGATGACGCCAAGATTGCGGCATTGTTAGTAATCACGGTGCTCTTACGCCTTAAGAGAAGATGGCGGCCGGTTTTGCAAAAACATACTAATGACGTCATAATCCAAGATGGCAGTAGAGTTTTAAATTCAGAATCCAAGTTGGCGACCTAACACGTGACGTCGCAATCTAAGATGGCGGCCCCAAATTTGGGTACAAATACACTGTGCCATGTCCCCCTCCCGAAAGGGGAGTGTTATTATGGACAATTACTACATGAATACATACATATACTTAGTACCGGTTCCGCTCTGTATTCTTCCTTGCAATAAACGCGACCTCCTGTACAATTCGCAACCTATCTCGGCTAAAAATGTTCCCCAAGGAAGGCTGCTAGAGAAACTGAAGTAGTGTCCGATGATTAGTTCGGCTCGCACGCGTTAAAGAGCTAGCCTAAATCTGCTCTCACCATGATGTGGTAGCCACACATTCAACCTTTGGGGATGCAAATGGTCACCATTCGAGTTGCCAGGGGGGTACGTATCTTGAGAACCACTGCTCGTACACTCGGGTGCGGTCCCAAACGCTTTCTCTCGACGCAGAAAAACCCTTGACTTAACGCTGTTGCACTTCATTGTCTATAAGACCGTGGCGAATATCTCGTAATAGCTATTTACTTCAAGTTGAATGCTCTTGCGTCCCCATGTAAACTGGTACAGAAGAGTGTATATTGTTATAAATTGAGAATACCTGGCTTATAGATGTGTTGTACTGATAACTGGCAACATCTGGTCCCCAAGTAGCACACATTACGTGGCCCACCTGGGGCCCGTATTGCCAAGTTGGGCTTGGACCCAACCTGACAATAACTTAACGGCGCTAAACTTAAGCAATAAATAATACCAGCGGAACAACTTAAGAATCATGAATACCTTCTTCAGCGAGCGGAAGAACCGGAAATGGGCATGGAAAAGTCCTAACAGGGAGACCAAAAATGAAATTGACTTCATACTGTGTTCAACCCCCGCCATTATGCAAGATCTAGAGGTAATCGGGAAAGTGCGATGCAGTGACCACAGGATGGTGAGGTCCCAAATTAGACTAAATCTGAAGAAGGAACGCAACGGATTAGTAAGAAGGAAACCTATCAACGAATTAGCGGTGAGGGAGAGGGCAGAAGAGTTCAAGATGTCGCTACAGAATAGATATTCAGCTCTAACCGAGGATGGTGACATTACCCTAGAAGCAATCAACAATAATTTCAGAGGTATCATTCCTAAGTGCGCTGTAGAAGTAAGCAGTACGATAGTTAGAGAGTATACCGGTAAGTTGTCTAAGGAGACGAAAGATTTGATTAAGAAATGCCAGAGTATGAAAGCTTCAAATCCAACAGACCGGACAGATTTGACCGAGATATCAAAGCTGATCAATAAGCGCAAGGTGGCCGATATGAGGAAGTATAACATGGAGAAACTTGAGCATGCTGTAAGGAACGGGGGAAGCCTTAAAGCGGTAAAAAAGAAATTGTGCATAGGCAAAAACCAGATGTATGCGATAAGGGACAAGGCGGGCAACCTCATCACAAATGTGGACAAGATAGTCAAAGTAGCCGAGGAGCTCTATACAGATCTCTACAGTAGCCAAAGTAGTCAGAACCGTAATGAGATTGGCGATAGGGAACAACAGTCAGACACTCCACCAGTCACGAAAGACGAGGTCAAGAAGGCATTACAAACTATGAAAAAGGGGAAGTCAGCTGGAGAGGATCAGATAAGTACAGATTTGTTAAAAGACGGGGGGGGGGGGGATATCGTGCTAGAAAAGCTGGCCACTCCGTATACACAGTGCCTTGTGTCATCTACGGTACCGGAGCCACGGAAGAATGCAAACATTACTCTCATTCATAAGAAAGGGGACTCTAAGGAACTTAAAAATTACAGACCAATCAGCTTACTGTCTGTTACGTATAAGGTATTTACTAAGGTAATCGCTAATAGAATCAGGACAACCTTAGACTGCAATTAAGGAAAGGATCAAGCAGGGTTTCGGAAACGGTACTCTATTATCGATCATATCCATACCATCAATCAGGTGATAGAAAAATGCTCGGAATATAACCAGCCCTTATACATAGCATTCATTGATTACGAAAAAGCGTTTGACTCAGTTGAAACCTCGGCGGTGATGCAGGCATTGCGAAATCAGGGGGTACACGAGCCGTACGTGAAAGTGCTGGAAGATATATATATATATAGTGGCTGCACAGCAACCATAGCTCTGCATAAAGAAAGTAACACATATTCCCATAAAGAAAGGTGTCAGGCAAGGAGACACAATCTCCCCAGTACTATTCACAGCTTGTTTAGAGGAAGTATTCACAGACTTGGAATGGAAGCAGTTAGGGATAAGTGTAGATGGAGAATACCTCAGTAATCTGCGATATGCTGATGACATTGCCTTGCTAAGCAACTCGGGGGATGAACTGCAAATAATGATTGATGACCTAGACAGGAAAAGTAGAAAGGTAGGCTTAAAAATCAATATGCAGAAGGCTAAGGTAATATTCAACAGCCTCGGGAAGGAATAGCATCTTACATTAGGTAGCGAAATACTGGTAGTAGGCGAGTATGTCTACTTAGGACAGGTGGTAACCGCAGGTCTGAACCATGAAAAGGAAATAACAAGAAGAATATGATTGGGATGGAGCGCATTTGGCAAGCACTCGCCAATTATGACATAGCAACGTACCTGTATCGTTCAAGAGAAAAGTATACAAGAGAGTCATCTTACCTGTACTCACCTATGGGGCTGAAATGTGGAGGCTAACCATGAGGGCTTTATTTAAGTTGAGGACAACTCGGAGGGCTATGGAACGGACAACTGTAGGGGTAACATTTAGAGATAGGAAGCGTGCAAAGCGGGACAGAGAAATAACTCACGTTACTCACATTCTAGTGGAAATTAAGAAGAAATGGGCATGGGAAGGACATGTAGTGCGAAGAGAGGATAACCGATGGTCGCTTAGGGTAACAAACTGGATTCCAAGCCAAGGGAAGAAAATCGTAGTAGGGGGCGGCCGAAAGTTAGGTGGGCGGATGAGGTTAAGAAGTTCCATACGGCGTTCTTAGCGCAAAAAAAAAACACACACGCACACGAGAGAAAAGGAAGGACACGGGACAAGCGCTACTACATCTGGTTTATTGCACTCCGTTCCGTTAAGGAGTTCGCAGCGGTCAAGTGAATGCAGCTAGCACAGAACCGGGTTAATTGGAGAAATATGGGAGAGGCCTTAGCCCTGCAGTGGGTGTAGTCAGGCTGATAATGATGATAATGATGAACCACAATAACATATATGACAGCCCCGTTTAGGGATCAAGTGGGCAAGCCCAAATTGGGCTTGCCCCTGCTTTTTTCATCTGCGCATCATATAGGCGTGAAAAGGGCGAACTGAGTATATATTCCCACATTTGGCCCTCAGGTGTCCTGCTTGGGGAAATTAGGGCCGATGCAAAGTAAATTTGGGCTTTGTGTAGGAAAAGCCTGGGCTAATCTAATTGGGGCTGCCCGCTAAAAAGCCGAATAGTTTTCGCATGCGCCGCGGTGGGGCTAAATACAGGTAGGCCCACACATTGCCTACACGGGACCCTTGAGGGGTACTTGAGGGAAGGTGAAACGAAAATGTGGGATTCACGCCGAAAATTCCTGGGCTGCCCCAAATAGGGCTGCCCACTATAAACCTAGATAATTTCCGCATGACCATTAGTGGGAAAGGCAAGTGCTCCTTCCCGCTTCTGCCCTCAACGTCTCTTGCGAGGCAATTTAGGGCAGATCCGATGCAAATGGGGGCCTAAAGCAAGTATAAGACGGGCTAGTCCGATTGGTTCTGATAACGCAAAAGCCGAATGAGTCCGACATGGTTTGCGGCCGGGCAGAAAGGCCAGCACACCCCCACGCTGTCCACAAGGGTTTTTCTTGGTGTGCTTGCAGGAAATTGCAACATATATTCGAAGTCCACGCGGTAAAAATAAGATCAGCCGAATTGGGGCGGCCCATGAAAGGCCGCAGTGGGTTCCAAATTGGGCCCGTAGGCGGGTTTACCGCTCTGAAATATCTCCACCCCATATTTAAGGCACAATTTCAATTATGTAAATCATAATATACCGGCCACTAATTACTTATTCTCTGAGTTTCACATAACTGTCCTAAGCATATCTATGCTATGAATAAAGACTATCTATATTTACTCTAAAAACTACGTTAGTTATGCAGTACTGACAGAAAATTTGCAACAGTAACTCTACCGCTTTGCAAATATGTACTGAACGACCTCCAAATGTTTCCTGCGGCATTACTATTCTACACACCACCGAAATAAATATGCAGAGCAACATATTGGGGGTGATGTTGACCAGCCCACATTATTGTAGTGTTGTGAATAAATTTCTCTTATACTACTGAGCGTCACATACCAGGCGAAAAAAATATAGTGCCTAATGTTTCACACTTGATGATTATTGGAACTTGGGCAGCCCCGAAAATGCCAGGTTCAACCCACGAGGGCAGCACGTGGCTCAGCCCGAAACGGACTGGCCTCTGCAAATGCAGCGCCTGTACAATTCAGGTCTTGGAGGAATTTTTCGACTTAACAATTAAAACCTTGATCAATGGGATGGCACTGCGTGCACAAACGTGGGACCGATTAATAATTCTGGTGTGCTGCCCACATTGGGCTATCTGGGCTGAATGCGGTCAGCCCTATTTGGGCTGCCCACACGGATACAGATTGTGACCAATCACGGCAAAATTGGGCAGCCCACTCGGGGCCCCTCTGGGTACGTGTTGATAGTTCCGCATGGGGCATGTATGGGCTGCCCCCACGGGCCCAACGCGGGCCCCCACGTCATAGCCCACTTTCTGCTACTTGGGGTCAATATGTGTCAACTAGACATAAATCAGCGGAATGTACTATTTCAATGTCCTACTGATTTTTGACTACAGATAAACAGCAAACATCGAGGTCTGACATCGGAATAGATTAAAAAGTCATTATTAACAAGAAATAAAGAAAACGATAATAAGAGAATTTACCGAAAAACTTCGAACGAAGGGGGTGCGCTGTTTTTGACGCAAAGCCACAGAGGTTGCCATGCAGATCACCGCCCCTGACATGATGGCGCATCCTAGCAACAACGTGATATCATGAGAGATGCCACCGTGGAGAGCCTTGGTGAGATAATAACTTCCCGCCGCCAGCGACGCCATGGCGTGGCCTAGCACAAGAGATGCTATTAAAAAGATGCGGTGTGCGCCTCGTCTTTGCTGCTGTGCTGATTACGCCATTGATTACTTTGCATTTCACAAATGAGGAGGAGGCGTCAGTACTTTTGCATTTCTACAATATGGGTGGCTGCAGTGATTTTTAACGCTTTTACGCTTCACATAACGATGGCTTATCAGCAGTATGACGCTCACACAAACAAAGGCTCTTCAATAAGCCAACCCACTGGACGGTCTCGGTGCCGCGACAGTAGTATATATGATACGGATAATTTAAAAGACTTTACTAGAATGTACGTCGGCTTTTCCCCTTCATGGATCACTGACTTGTCGTGGCGAAGGGGCTTGCGAAACTCGATGAAGTCGTGAGCTCTGCTGTGTAGGGCCACCCAAGATAGACAGGTCACGGCTGAGAGTTCTGACAAAATGTGATTCACTGGAGAAGGTAATGGCAACCCACTCCAGTATTTCCTGCCAAGAAAACCCTATGGCCAGTCACAATACCATTAATGATATGGCGCTGGAAGATGAGCCCCCCAGGTTGGAAGGCGTCCCACGTGTTACTGGGGATGAACAAAGGGCGATTCCTAGTAGCTCCAGGACGAATGAAGCGGCTGGGCTAAAGCCAAAAGGACGCTCAGTTGTGGATGTGTCGGGAAGCGACCGGAAAGTCCGATGTTGCAAGAAGATGTATCACATAGCAACATGGAATGTAAGATCTATGACGCAAGGTAAACTGGATATCGTCAAGCAAGAAATGGACAGATTGAACATTGATATCTTGGGTATCAGCGAGCTCAAGTGGACCGGAATGGGAGAATTTAACTCCGGTGACCATTATGTCTTTTATTGTGGGCACGAATCCAAGAGAAGGAATGGGGTCGCTCTCATAGTAAACAGAAGAATGGGCGAAGCAGTGCTAGGGTACAACCCCAAAAACGACCGAATGATTTCACTTCGGATCAAAGGTCACCCTTTCAACAAAACAGTTATCCAAGTCTATGCACCGACCACTATTGCTGAAGAAGCTGACGTTGAGAGATTTTATGCGGACCTACAATGCCTTTTAGACCGCACCCCATCATCAGACGTTCGTTTTTCTCATAGGAGACTGGAATGCTAAGGTAGGGAGTGAAGAAATATCCGGAATTACAGGCAAGTTTGGTCTTGGTGAGCCGAATGAAGATGGGCAGAGGCTAGTACAGTTTTGTCAAGAAAACAACCTGACCATAGCGAATACTCATTTTCAACAGCGCACGAGGCGCCTGTACACATGGACTTCACCGGACGGTCTGAACAGGAATCAGATCGATTATATTATTTGCCGACAGAGATGGAGAAGCGCATACAAGCAGTAAAAACAAGGCCTGGGGCCGATTGTGGCACCGATCATCAGCTTCTTGTTGCCAAGATTAAGCTTCGATTGAGGAAAACGCAGAAAACTAGAAGGCCTTTCAGGTATGATCTGGATCAAGTTCCATTAGAATATGCTGTGGAAGGGAGGAATCGATTTCAAGAATTAGATCTAAAAGACAAAGAGCCCGAAGAGATGTGGGCTGATGTTCGTGATATAATACAAGAAGTTGCTACTAAGGTAGTTCCAAAGCAAAAGAAATTCAAGAAAGCAAACTGGTTATCTGAAGAGGCTTTGCAAATAGCTGAGGAAAGGAGGATGGCAAAATTTATGGGGGAAACAGAAAGATACAAGGTTCTCAATGCGGATTTTCAGAAAATAGCAAGGAGAGATAAGAATGCCTTCCTGAACATACAGTGCCAAGCAGTTGAGGACAACAGCCAATTAAGGAACACAAGAGCTCTGTATAAAACAATCAAAAATATCAAACGAAGCTTCTGTGCTAAGATGGGCGTGATAAAGGACAAACGAGGCAAGGACCTCACTGAAGCCGCAGAGATAAAGAAGAAGTGGCAGGAATACATAGAAGAACTGTACAAGAAAGACCCGAATGTGAAAACCCAACATAAGACGGTTGTGATCACTGATCTCGAGCCGGGCATCCTGAAGAGTGAAGTTGAATGGGCCTTAGCCAGCCTTGCTAAGAAAAAAGCTAGCGGAATTGATAGCATTCCAGCTGAGTTGCTTCAAAACATCAACAATGACGCTGTTAACATTCTGCATACATTATGTCAGAAGATTTAGACAACCCTGCAGTGGCCACAGGATTGGAGGAGGTCAGTTTACATCCCCATTCCAAAGAAAGGCAGTGCCAAATATTGTTCCTAGTACCGCACGATCGCGCTTATTTCGCATGCTAGCAAGTTGATGTTGAAAATCCTCCAAGGTAGGCTGCAGCAGTATGTGGATCGGGAGCTTCCGGACGTGGAAGCTGGGTTTCGCAAGGGCAGAGGAACTAGAGACCAAGTTGCCATCCTTCGCTGGATCAAGGAAAAAGCAAGAGAGTTCCAGAAACCCATCTGCTTCTGCTTTATTGATTATGCGAAAGCGTTTGACTGCGTAGATCACAGCAGATTGTGGCCAGCTCTCCAAGAGATGGGAGTTCCAATTCACCTCATCTGTCTCCTCAGAGACCTGTATGAAGGGCAAGAGGCCACAGTCAGAACTGGGCATGATCTTACTGATTGGTTTCCGATTGAGAAAGGAGTGAGGCAAGGCTGCATACTGTCGCCCTGCCTATTTAACCTATATGCAGAGTGCATCATGAGGAAGGCTGGTCTGGACGAGTCTTCAGCTGGAGTGAAGATTGCTGGAAAACGTATCAACAACCTTAGATATGCGGATGATACCACTTTAATGGCAGAAAGTGAAGCGGAACTCAAGAGACTTCTGATGCGCGTACAAGAAGAGAGTGAGAAGTTTGGGCTTAAACTGAACACTAAAAAGACAAAGATCATGGCGTCTTGCCCTATCAAGTCCTGGAGCATCAAGGGACAAGAAGTGGAAGCTGTGACAGATTTTCTCTTCTTGGGCTCCAAGATTACCTCGGAAGGAGACTGCAGCCATGAAATTAGGAGACGCCTGCTTCTGGGAAAGAGAGCAATGGTTAGCCTTGACCGCCTAGTAAAGAGCAGAGACATTAGTCTGCCAACCAAGATCCGTATAACTCGTGCTATGGTCTTTCCAGTTGTGATGTATGGATGCGAGAGTTGGACTGTGAAAAAGGCTGACCACCGAAGAATTGACGCGTTTGAATTGTGGTGCTGGCGAAGACTCTTGAGAGCTCCTTGGACTGCCAGAAGATCAAATCAGTCAATATTTTCGACCATAAACCCTGACTGCTCATTGGAGGGTCAAATTCTAAAGTTAAAGCTCAGCTACTTTGGTCATCTGATGAGAAGAGAGGAGTAGCTGGAGAAAGATTTGATGTTGGGAAAGGTTGAGGGTCGCCGGAGAAGGGGTAGGCAGCGAACGCGATGGTTAGATAGCATCCTCGAGGCACTGCAGATGAAGTTATGTGATGTTAGGAAGATAGTGAGAGACCGGAAAGCGTGGCTTGTCATGGTCAATAGGGTCACGAAGAGTCGGACACGACTGAACGACTGAACTGAACTGAACTGACGTTGTCTTTTATGCTGTCTCGGTGAACCTGCTGAATAACGTTTTGTCACTTATACCAGGCAAGTTATTTCAGAGTGAATTAAGGCATCAATCTCCGCTTTCCACCCATTGAGTCAGGCGCAGCGGCATTGACGTATGGCATACTTCATCACTTCAGATATGCACACGTACTGTGATATTCGGAGACATGCTCTTTTAAGGTGAGGAGGCTTGTTCTTATCCCCTCATCCCGCGGTTGATATCGCACATCTTTGCTCTCAGCCGCGGGATGAGGGGAAGAGAGCAAGCCTTCAAACTCTTTATAGCTGCGTCAACAGGCAGGATGGATGGAATGGATGGATGGAATATAGGAGCGTCCCCTTTGAAACGGCACCGGCGGGCGCAGCGCCGCCTCTGGGGAGCGATACTGCTCCTCCGACCGGCGCGTTGGGCTGCAAATTTCTGCAACAGACGGTACATGGTCAGCATGTCACACGGAGTGTGGTTGAAACGTTCTGTCAGGCCATTCCTCCCAGGGTGGTAGGAAGTAGCAGTGCGGTGAATGATGTGGCATTCTCTCGTCAGGGCCTTACGAGCGTCGGACAAGAAAACACGTCCGCGGTTGCTGAGTAGTTCGCTGTGGGTCCCGTGGCGAAGAATTAAGTTCTTGAGGAAGAAAGCGCTGTCTTGTGCAGAGGCAGATGGCAATGGTTATGTTATAATGTTGCGAGTAAGAGGATCTACTGCCACGATAATCCAGCGGTTGCCAGCGGCAGTAGTAGGAAAGCGGCCAGAAAGATCTATGGCAAGCGATCAAATGAACGGGCTGGACTGGGTATCGGCTGCAACGAGGCAGGGGACATGTCAGGAGTTTTTAGTGTTGACAAGATTGGCAAATGCGCATGAAATACTGTACAAAGCGGTACATTCCACGCCACTGAAACCGCAGACGGAGGCTTGTGTAGGTTTTCAATACACCACTATAGGCACGCTCTAGGTCAGAGTGGAAAGCAGCGCACATGTCGAAGGGGTGATTACGTGGGACAACTCTGAACCATTTCCTTCTGTCAAGCAAATAATTGCGGAGATAGAGATTGCCGTCACGAATGGAGGAGTGGTGGGTTTGGTGGATGAGGGCTCTGGATGAATGACCGGGAGTGGGACTTGAAATTCCAGAAGTGCAGTGATTCAAGAGCAATTCCGATGTTCGATGGCCAAATCGAGAACGGCAACCGATGTAAAAAGTAAGCACAGACCTGGTAAGATGAGGAAGCGCTGGGTATCGGCGAGCGGGAAAGAGCGTCCGCGCCCGTATGCTTTAGGCCTGATGATTAAAGACATGAATGCCATATTTCTGGTAACTAAGAGCCCAGCGAGCAAGGCGGCTGGATGGGTCCTACATATTCCAGCAAGCACAACGCGTGGTGATAGATCACGACAATAATTGGTAGGCCGTACACGGAGAGACGACATCTTTTGATAACGAAAATATTGCTCAAACATCCTTTTTTTGTTAAAGAATAATTATACTCCGCTTTCTTGTAGGTTCGGCCCGCGTAGGGCACCGCATAGTTGTTGAATGAAACGAGGTTTACGTAGGGTGATGACGCCACCTAGCCCAACAATTCTAGGGGCAATTTGGACCACTAAACTACGATGAGGCGAAAGCATCTGTTGCGCGGTTGTCTGAAGCCCTCCACTACTGGCACCTCTTTCTCTATTTTTTTCACTCCCACTTCATGATTTTCCTTGCGGCTTGGTAGAAGTGTCCACGCACAATTTGGACTGATACTGCATCGTTTCTTTCCTGTAAACCAATTTGAAACGTCGCTGATTCCTGCTGTACTCCATCTGCTTCTATATGCTATGGGGTGCGGCGCTCGGCGAAGCGCCAAATAAAGGCGTCACACGGACGCCTGGATAAGCGAGACTCGCCTGCGGACCTCTTATACTAGTTGCGACGTCCTAACCATATATGACGTCATAATGTCTTCAGTTCCGGTCATTAAAGATGACCTGATGTGACTCCATGATGACGTCATTGCCGATGACATCACCATGTGATAACCTCAGCCACAGTCATTTCAAGGCACGACATACTACACCACTGATGGCGTCGACATTAACTTCAAGGTATAACATAGTACACCACTGATGACGTCATCATTTATTGCAAGGTACGACATACTACTTCTCTGATGACATCATCAATTTCAAGGTACGGAATACTACACTAATTACGTGATCATTAATTTCAAATCATGACAAACTACACCACGTATGACGCCACCATTTATTTCAAGGTGCGTCATACTACACCGCTTATGACGTAATCAAACTAAAGCGTTACGGATGAACGGACACGATCGAGGACACGAGCATAAGTCGGCTACTAGTGCTGGTGTCAGTCTGAATCTCCGTAGGCGCAGTCGGATCAAAATGCCGGAAAATGGGAGGCAAAACCAAAAGGCGACGCAAAGTGTGGAGCATTATCACCGGCTGATGTCCAGGCGGAAACGTCGGAGCTGCCGGCAAGCAGCTGGGTCAGGGCAGCGATGACGGAGGCGCAATTCAATTTGAAACATCGAAATTAGGAGCAGAGGCCAATAAAACTGCGGAGCTGCTTTAGAGAAATTGACTACGGTAACTCGGCGACTGCACAAAGTTTGGTGAGGTTGGGAAGATTGCCGTGCTCAGAAACTACATTGCCTACAACAGTGAGTTTTCGGGTGGCAATGGGCACTGTTTCAATCCAACCGTAGCCCGTAGTTGGCGAGACGCGTCAGGACGTACTTCAGCCGGGAGAATTATGAAGGAAAGTCGGTAGAAAAAATTACGCTATCATTCAGGTAACAAAGGAATGTCTGCCATCTAGTCCGCGGGGAACAGTTCGTCAGGCGCTCGAAAATAACCGGGGTGATGCAAAGGCCGAGGGGCATAACGTTCAACTAGTAAAAACCGTTCGGTGTTATAAAAGCAGTTTAGGTCTGGGGGAGTGCAGAGAATTGATCGCGTTGCGCGGGCGGAGGATCTCCGTCAATTGTCTTTTGGAAAACATCGTGTAGTGTCGAAGCGGTCGCTATATCGCAAGAACTCAGGACATTAATGTCGAAGGAAATATACGCGTCATGAAGAGTATTCCAAGAGCGGGATCAAGATTTTCATAATGGCCGTGGCACTCGCCGCGCAGCAGAACGGACGTGGAATAAATTGGGCTCAAGACATACATTGCACCAAGGCCATATTCGATCGTGAGAACAGAAAATGAAAGCAGAATGCAGCAATGGCGTATTAAGTAATAACGCTTTCACAGTAGAGTGGACCGAGGGCAGAAGAAATTGACAGAATGTCTTTGCAGACCGTATATTTTTGCAGAAGTTTTGCAGACCGAATATAAACGTCACACAAGGTGGTATAAGAAAAGGAAAAAGAGCTACTTCCCTCAGGGTGCCATCAATAACGGCACGATGAGTGGAAAGGAAATCGTAGCCCAGTATGAAAGTCGTGTGAGCAGTGAGACAGCACAATAAATCTGATGTTGTAAAAATCGTCTTCAAGATTTGTTACTTGTCAAGCACACTGCATTTCACTTTCAATCAATTCTTAGTTTTCTAGCTCCATGTGGGACGTTCAGCTGTTTTTTACCAATGCCTATTTTTTAACAAACCAAGGCCCGCATTTGCAAGGATCTCACCTTGTGGGCGCTAGTTGAGACAGGTAGACCAAGCCACCGTTTTACGACCGGTAACGCATGCGGACAGGGATAACAATGCTATCGGCAGCATGAACTATGTATGAAGTTGCAAAGGCCAGTGCTTATTTTAGAGGAGGCGAAGTGACAAATACAGAACACAATGGTCAACCTTGGGTCGGTAGTTAGAAGAAGATATTTGAAAACTTCGAATTATAGCACTTTAACTAAACTTCTTTAGCTAAGTCAGTTATTTGATTGTCCATTGAGTTCTTTGCTTCGGTTGTTAAAGCAGGTTTTCATTATATGCACATAACTTCTACAAAAATCAAAGATTCAAGGAAGAATGAATGCCTATAGAAAATAAGAATCAGTTACAGGGTAACAAGCATGTACCATGATAATATACATTTTCGGGGCATGTCTAACGTTCGTTATGATTTGCATCTCGTTAAAAGTTTTCGTTTTTTCTGCACACAATGCCAAGTATATCGATATCAATACTGTTTGTTTGCTCTTTATAAACAGATATATTTTCTACCCACGGTCATTGGTATTCGGTACAATATGCTTACGATTCCTGCTTTGTTTTGAGCAGCATCTTGTGTGAGGGAGGTAAGTAACCACGAATTGCACTCTTAGCCTAAGAATGCCTAATTAAAACCGCAGTAACCAAATTTTATTCGGTTAAAATGCCACCCACGATTACTAGAAAATAGACGGGCAGAAATGTTTGGATCATATTGTGGCTCAGCAGGAAGGAGTCAGTTGCAATGGGTCGACTGCGTGTCAATTGGTCAGCGGACAGTGCGTCAGCTGCAGTCCACGAAATAACCAGCCTTTATCGTGACGACTATCCGACCAGATCACCTATTATCATAAAGTCGAATAAGCAGAAAAAGCGTTCTGAGCGCGGTGCGTTTTTTTTTTTTTCAAATCTGCAACCTTTTATTTTCGATGCCTTGTTAATAAAGCAAAGCTGATGGTATTTAAGTGCGATAGCCCTAATTAACATTGTCATGGCAAATGGCAAATGCTAGATATAACACCTGGGGATCTGATGCAAAAACAAGAGTCAAAGGGAAGCGTATGTAAACCTAAGAATTAATCGAGTAAAGTAAGTACGCAATGCCCAATAGGTATAGCCAATTACCGCTTGTGTTACCATATAGCGCACACTAGCAGTCCGCACGTCATGTTTTCATCCTTAAAGCCCCCCAAAAAACCAAGATCAAGGCTATTTTGTAACTATTTCTGCCTGCCTCCTCCCCTGCGCCGTCCAGCGGCGTTCGACCTTGAATTTGGCCGAGTGCCGCCGCCGAATGCGGTTGGCCAAATACTTTTTAGGCTGCTAGCTCCTTTCTCGCAGTGCCAAACAGCGCGCGCCGCGCAAGAACGGCTAGTTTCACTATGTTACTCACATACTTCATACTTATTCAAGGATAAGCCTCGTTTGTGATGCATTGTTGCCGCGCTTTCCAGTGCAGGACACGTAAAAGTATTTGCTAGCGGCTCTTTAGGAACCACTTGCAAATCACGACACTGTGAGGTAGATGCTCCAGCAGCATAGAATCGACCGGACTGACTTCAACGCAGTAAAGGTATCGCTGGTCTATGATGCAGGCCAGCCAACCAACTATATCTACAAATCTTGTATTCCCCACCACACACCTTGCCCATTAACCAGTTTTTCATATCCTATAGGCACTTTATTCACCCTCTGATTAATTAAAAGTTTGGCATCCCACCTGTATATAGTAATTTAATGTTAATATTAGTATTGTTAAGAGGAAGAAGTGCACGGGTGACGTTCCAGTCAGTGGCATCGTGATCGCTGCGCATGTTGGACCTGACTGTGTTCGCTGTCGCTGATCTGGCCAGTCTGAGTACCTCAATAACCCCTATTTTACAATATTATTATTCATTTTAATATTGCGTACTTGTATTGACTCGGTAATGCCTTCCAGCGTGTTATTTTTGGCTTCCACACAGACTCGTCGTGTAAATTGGATGTAACGCCTTATTTAACGAAGGAGAAATTTTTTTTGGCACCCCAACGTCACAATTGCTACTTGCAGAGTCTACAAATAGTTACTTCACGCAGTAATAACAACTCAGTGGTCTGAGAATATTGCCGCATACCATTCAAATCTGTATTAGTTCTTTTTTCGACAGCCGCCTGCATACGGCTTTATCACTGCTTCTAGCACGTCTATCAATTCTATTTTCTTTCTTTTGTAATGCTCGTTGGCGCGAGACGCAGCTCTATCAGTTTATTTGTCGTGCAAGATGATCTGAGATAGTTCTCGGAGATTTAAGCCACTCGCGTATATTTCTGAAATGTTCTAGGTTGTGCTAGTCACCGTTTTTGGTTTTATGATCTATCTTTGCAGCCTTTTAATCGAGCGTCGACACGTGAAACCGGCATTTTCGTTCGACGACCAGAAAGCACTTTAGTTTCTATCGCCACCACCTAGTTCAGCTCTTACGTGGGCCCAAATCAGCCCAATAGAGAGGTAATTACAGTACTATCATGCCTGTGACCTGTTTTGGTGCCTACGGCCTTGTCACTACTATGTCACATCTGGTGGATGTGCTGAACCCCGTCACTGTGACGATAGCACCCGTCGAGCAGAAAGCACCCTTGGTTTTTGTCCAACCTCCTGAGCCCCACTGCTTCTAAGGACGATCGGATGAGGATGCAGAAGACCGGCTCGACCTGTTCGAACGCTTGCAACTTTCCAAAATAATTTCTGCGGCTGTTACCAGTCCAATCGAACTTTGGTGGTGCACAGCTGGTGGTGAATCGTGGTGCACAGCTGGCAGTACAAGTCTGATCAGACGTCATAAACGCTTTAATAATGCGGGAAATGGGCGTGTTGATATACGTTTTGAAAAAATATCAGCGCAAAAAGTCATACGTTAGTCCACATGAAAAGGACGGCTGTGATGCCCAGCACATTTTTACTGCGAAAAATTTATATATATATATATATATATATATATATATATATATATATATATATATATATATATATATATATATATATATATATATATTTTTACGGACTTGTTCTCAAACAAATCACGGAGGAAGAAAGAAGGAAGAGGAAGAAGAAGTGTTCGCGCCCGTTCGACCTTGGTCCTGTGGCGTTCCCGCTGGCCGTGTGTACCTAGCGTACTGAACTGGCTAGAACGTCGCGGTCGCGAAGCTAATGGCATAGCATTGTGGTGGAGGTGCGGAGTAGACCTCATGGGACTCTTTCCGAAGTCTTATTCTTGTAACCGCTGGATCGTCATCTGCACAGATTACAACACTCGTTACTGTGAGACGGCAGCCCTTCCATCGGCTACTTTTCACCAAGTCTCCCTCTTCCTACTGCACTTTGTTATACTGCGCCATGGGCCTCCCCGATTGTTGATCAGCGACCGAGGGCGTCAATTAACCGCCGATGTTTTCGAAGAACTCGTTCGTTTATGCCAAACCCATTTCCGACATTCTACCCCTTATCATCCGCAAACAAATGGGTTTACCAAGCGAACCAACCGGACACTCACCAACATGCTTTCAATGTACGTCGCCGCCGACCACAAGGCCTGGGACTCTGTGCTACCATTTATAACATACGAATACGACACCTCCCAACAGGAAACAACAAGTTAAAGTCCATTCTTTCTCCTCTATGCCCAGTCTCCTCGACATGCCCTCGACACCATCATCCTGTTCTCCACAGACGACGAACCTGGGATTGCTGAGATCCTCTGCCGGGCTGAAGAAGCCCGCCGGATAGCCCGCCTGCGAACCCTCGCCTCACAAAGGTGCTCGAAATCCCGCTACTACGACCACCATCGCCACGTCACCTACCTCCCTGGCGAGATGGTCTGGCTTTGGCGTCCACTAAGGAAGCGTGGCTTAAGTCAGAAGCTGCTTGAGCACTATATCGGTCCCTATGTTATCCTCGAGGCAATTAGTGACCTCACCTAAAGTGGCAGACGTTCTTCACGAACTAAGCTTGGTCACGTCGCGCGTCTGAAACCCTGGCATCCTTGTGCTGACGATTGACTCGCCCGGAGGGCTTCGCCTTCGACGGGGGAAGTGTTACGGACTTGTTCTGAAACAGATGACGGAGGAAGAAAGAAGGAAGAGAAAGAAGTGTTCGCGCCCGTTCGACCTTGGTCTTGTGGCACGTGTCGTTCCCGCTGGCCGTGTGTACCTAGCGTACTGAACCAGCTAGAACGTCTCGGTCGCTACGCTATGGGCATAATAATATACAAAGATATATATATATATATATATATATATATATATATATATATATATATATATATATATATATATATATTGTAGTGAACTACACGATGTGTAGTGAACTACACGAGTGTCCACGATGGACACTATTTTACCATATCGTGCCGACTCCTCCGAGTGTACTCTCCTTTCAGACGTTGCCAAACATGCGGAGGAATGTCGCCAGTTGGCCCGGTGTTTTACATCGGAATCTCAAGGCCGCCAAAAGCATCACCACGACAAAGATCAGACGCCACACGTTTTTCCTGCAGGATCCCTTGTTTGGCTTTGGGTTCCCGGCACCCCACCGTGATTGTCATCAAAATTTCGAACCGAGTATCACGGCCCCTACCGCATTGTCCGTCAAACCTCCCCTGTGAATTACATCGTGGAGCCACTCACTACCTCTTCGGACATGCGTCATCGCGGCCGCGAAACTGTGCACGTGAGCCGCCTCAAAACCTACTACGATCCGCTCCTCTTGCCCTCACCATAGGTCGCCAGGATGGCTCCTCCTCGCTCCGGGGGAAATTGTAGTGAACTACACGAGGATATACGAAGACGAGGATTAAGTAGGTGAGAATATCACGAAGACGAGGATAAGGACGACGAAGTGCCGCTTCGCTGCTCGTGCTCGCTTGTGGAGACTGAGACTGGCTGTGTTCTTGTGTGGTTCGCCGTGAAACTTCGACAGGGCTATTATCCCTGTTAAACCACAGTAAAAACCCCCTTTCAATATATATATATATATATATATATATATATATATATATATATATATATATATATATATATAATGTGCGTCTTTGGAAAAGGGTACCAAAACAGGTCAACTTTTTTTCGAATATAATAGCAGTTGCGGAACTGACACTTACTTCAACCAACATACAAGTCTTGTGTCCTTGTTTTGGCAAGACACATGCTTTTGGTTCTTTTTTCTAAGTTGTTTTAGGGGAACACTAAATACAGGTAAACCAGTGGGCGACCAGAAAACCTTCACAATGTTTTCCTTGATGAACATTTTTTATGGTCTTGTCGCGTTTTCTGAACCTGTCATCCACGAACCTCCTATATTCGCCAACATATTTTTACACAGGTCCAAAGCAAACTGAAAGCAAACTGGTTATCTGAAGAGGCTTTGCAACTAGCTGAAGAAAGGAGGATGGCGAACGTTATGGGGGAAAGAGAAAGATACAAGGTTCTCAATGCGGATTTTCAGAAAATAGCAAGGAGAGATAAGAATGCCTTCGTGAACATGCAGTGCCAAGCAGTTGAGGACAACAGCCAATTAAGGAACACAAGAGCTCTGTATAAGACAATCAAAGATATCAAAGGAAGCTTCTGTGCTAAGCTGGGCGTGATAAAGGACAAACGACGCAAGGACCTTACTGAAGCCTCAGAGATAAAGAAGAGGTGGCAAGAATACACAGAACTGTACAAGAAGGACCCGAATGTGCAAACCCAACATAAGACGGTTGCGATTACTGATCTCGAGCGGGCATCTTGAAGAGTGAAGTTGAAGGGGCATCAGCCAGCCTTGCTAAGAACAAAGCTAGCGGAATTGATGGTATCCCAGTTGAGTTGCTTCAAAACCTCAACCATGAAGCTGTTAACATTCTGCATACATTATGTCAGATTTGGACAACCCTGCAGTGGCCACAGGATTGGAGGAGGTCGGTTTACATCCTCAT
Source organism: Amblyomma maculatum (assembly GCF_055883805.1). Classification (NCBI taxonomy): domain Eukaryota; kingdom Metazoa; phylum Arthropoda; class Arachnida; order Ixodida; family Ixodidae; genus Amblyomma; species Amblyomma maculatum. The sequence continues at coordinate 85,847,059 of NC_139348.1, read as the reverse complement.
TCCAAAGAAGGGCAATGCCAACGATTGTTCCAACTACCGCACGATCGCGCTTATTTCGCATGCTAGCAAGGTGATGTTGAAAATCCTCCAAGGTAGGCTGTAGCAGTGTGTAGATCGGGAGCTTCCAGACGTGCAAGCTGGGTTTCGCCAGGGCAGGGGAACTAGAGACCAAATTGCCAACCTTTGCTGGATCATGGAAAAAGTAAGAGAGTTTCAGAAACCCATCTACTTCTCCTTTATTGATTATGCGAAAGCGTTTGACTCGACAGATTGTGGCAAGCTCTCCAAGAGATGGGAGTTCCAATTCACCTCATCTGTCTCCTCAGGAACCTGTATGAAGGGCAAGAGGCCACAGTCAGAACTGGGCATGGTTTTACTGATTGGTTTCCGATTGAGAAAGGAGTGAGGCAAAGCTGCATACTGTCGCCCTGCCTATTTAACCTATATGCAGAGTGCATCATGAGGAAGGCCGGTCTGGACGAGTCTTCAGCTGGAGTGAAGATTGCTGGAAAACGTATCAACGACCTTAGGCGTGCGGAGGATACCACTTTAATGGCAGAAAGTGAAGTGGAACTCAATAAACCTCTGATGCGCGTACAAGAAGAGAGTGAGAAGTTTGGCCTTAAACTGAACATTACAACGACAAAGGTCATGGCGTCTTGCCCTATCAAGTCCTGGAGCATCAAGGGATAAGAAGTGGAAGCTCCGACAGATTTTCTCTTCTTGGGCTCCAAGATTACCCCGGAAGGAGACTGCAGCCATGAATTAGGAGACGCCTGCTTCTGGGAAAGAGAGCCATGGCTAGCCTTGGCCGCCTGGTAAAGAGCAGAGACAGTAGTCTGTCAACCAATATCCGTATAACTCGTGCTATGGTCCTTCCAGTTGTGATGTATGGATGCGAGAGCTGGACTGTGCAGAAGGCGTTTGAATTGTGGTACTGGCGGAGACTCTTGAGGGTTCCTTCGACTGCCAGAAGCTCAAATCAGTTGATATTGTCGACTATAATCCCTGACTGCTCATTGGAGGGTCAAATTCTAAAGTTAAAGCTCAGATGCTTTGGTCATCTGATGAGAAGAGAGGAGTTGCTGGAGAAAGATTTGATGTTGGGAAAGGTTGAGGGTCGCTGGAGAAGGGGTAGGCAGCGAACGCGATGGTTAGATGGCATCCTCGAGGCGTCGCAGATGAAGGTATGTGATGTTAGGAAGAAAGTGAGAGACCGTAAAGCGTGGCGTGACATGGTCTATAGGGTCAAGAAGAGTCGGACATGACTGAACGACTGAACTGAAGTGAAAGTATTCGGCAGACTACACCTTCTACGAATTTAAAAACAAACAGATGCTGTGATTTTTTCTGCTGTTCAGTTGCCATGTTGTCTCTTCATTAATTATTCTGAACAGCTTTGACATCTTGTGAGAAGCAGAGTAGACGACGGGCTAAGTTATGCACGTTGTACGACAGTGTGTGAATGGAAAACCTCACAGTTAACTTCGCCTAGTGTGTGCGGAGGCTTCGCACTTTTTTTTACCTGTGTAAGCATTTATTAAGGAGGCTTTCAGCGAGAAAAGTGAGAAAGTGCTAAAGGATATTTCGCACTGCCCAGCCTTTTGCCTTGTTGGTCGAGGGCGTCTGTGATGAGATGCGGACAAGTTTTGCCGAGCGCATTCTTAAACCACGACGTGACAACTGCTCATTTAAGGTGCTTTCATTGGGCTGAGTGGTTTTTGGCGCGTAGTTCATAGTCCGAGCTTGTTTTCAGGTTCATATTTATCTCCTATTTTCTTCTGGCGCCGCCTTATTACGGCAATAGGATCTATACATTCACGCATGCAATTACGTTATGTTATGTGAACTCAAGCCATCATCATGGTCCGACGATCTGTTTGTGGTTTGCTCACCACCTATCTCCCCCAAAGCCATGTCCGTAACTGTGAATTTTCCGCTAAATGGGGCTTTTAGAGCGAAAGCACTATTTCGCGAGATTTAACTGGGCATTCATATTGTGCATGACAGGTATTGCGCCTTTCCTTTCCTGTGAACGAATTACTAATTAAAGCCTCAATAGGGTATGTAAAAATGATAAATCGAGATGATGGCAATGAATAACAAGTACTAATAACATAATACTCCATATTAATTAGTGGGATTAGAGAATAAATAAAAATTTTCAAGAAAAAGAAACTGAAAGTAATTTACGTAACTGAAAAATAAAAATAAAACACTAAAACGATTAACATTAAAAATTACAAAACGTCGCGGTATCTCGCATTCTCCTGTTACAGTTTCTGCAGTCAACGCTATATTTTAGAGAAATGCACTATTTTAGAGGTTTAACAGGGCCCTCAGGATGTGCGTGGCAGCCAAGCAGCAACAGCGCACCGTAGCCAAGTGTCAACTGAGGGGTATATCGCGGGCCAGTGAGGTTGTAGAAAGGCAGGTGAGAAGCGGCCGCGCACCAGGAGTCTTAAACAGCTGTTTCGACAGATGCTGATAAAATCTCATCCGTCACGCCTCGAAAAATGGATCATTGGATTAGCCGGACAAACAGGATTGTCTCGCTTGTGTGGCACCGACAGTTATGCCACTCCAATGGGATGCGACTGGCATCTGCTACGCGCCATAGGTGCCTACATAAGCGCACCGCGCAATTGCTCCGGCGCGTCAGACCACGCCAGGATGGCAGTGAGCCGGGTCCTTCTACTGCCGTGGCGAAAAAAGTGTGCCATGTTCTATGGCGTGAGTTGAAACCGGAGAGAAGACGCGCTAATTGTGAATACGCTAATCTGTGTAGATCCAAAAGCGTCACCCCCCCCCCTCTCAAAAAAAAAAAAAAACACCGACCAACATCTAAACCGAATGAAAGAATTCTTTCGCACGTCTAACTCTGTTAAACTTAGTTCAAACCCTGCTAATTGTAGGCTCTTGCCTAAAACAAAATATGAATTTCAAGCTGCTCGGTTATCTGCAAAATATTTGATTTTCACATTTGGTTTCGATCTTCGCTTACTGAAACGTACAAAGCGCAAGTGGCTTGAAAACAGAAATATGGGATGGGAGCGTCCCACCAACATTCTCTCCATCGGCGTTGCCGCAGAAAACAATCCACAAAATCAGAGTAGTCCGAAGGCGCAGGAGCTGCCGTTTGGTTTAGAGAATAGAGGAGGAGGAGGAGGAGGAGGAAGAACTTTATTTAGCCCTATGTTTCTTGGCGGTTTTTGGGACGTCTTCAGAGATGTCTGCTAGTTGAATCCACAAGTCTTCTCCGTCGACTTCGCCCACTTTTGCACAACGGTCGGTTGCCTTCAGTCCAGGGCTCCGCTGGCTACTGCGCTTGTTGGGCTCGCTGTACCAGAGCTTGTTGGTCTTCGCAGCGGTCGCTGGACACAACAGTCTCGCATTGCTCCGCACTCGGGTTTCGAATTTCGGGGACCACATCTATATTTTGACATGCCCATTTGATGTGATATAGTGTTGGTTTTTCATCGCACCACGGACATCTGTCGGCGTATATGGTAGGGTGCATTTTGTTTAGTATGTGTAGGTTTGAGTGTGAACCCGTGTGTAATTGTCTCCATATGACAGCTTCCTCTCTGGTGAGAGAACTGTGCGGTGGGGGATATCGCATTCTTCTTCCTCTATAGTTTTCTAGTATGGCCGAGTATGCCTTGGGTGCTGGCAAAAGTTCCGCGGACTCGTCGGATGCTCGGAAAGTAGTGTATGCTCGAGCTATCCTGTCAGCCTCTTGGTTCCCTGCCACCCCCATGTATCCCGGTACCCACATAATTTTGTGTCTGGTCTTGTTTTCTTCGTGGTTTTTAATTCTGTCACTCGCTTCAAGGAGTATACGGAGCGCGTGACGACCAATCCTACAATTCATGAAATTTCGACAGGCTGTTTGAGAGTCCGTGAGTATCGTTAGCGGCCGCCCAGCTCTGTAGCTATCCGCCACCGCTAGAGCAACGGCTACTTCCTCGGCCTCTGCTACTGTGCAGTGTCGGATAGAGGCGCTGGTCACTTCGCGTAGAGACGAATCGACCACCGTGGCCACTGCAATTTTGGTGTGTACTCCTCTCGAGGACGCGTCTGCATACACGGTCGTGTCTTGAGGAGAAAATGGTTTTTGAATAAAATCGGCCCTTGCTCCTCTTCTACCTTGGTGGAGGTTAGGGTCCATGTCTCTCGGGATTGTAGCTACCTTGAGGGACTTGCGAAGTTCGTCGGGGATCGTTACCGTCCTCCCTATATTTCGCATCTGCTCACGGTATCCTCTGTAACAGCTCTGTAACAGCGCTCTTTCAGCCGTTGTCTGCAGCAGCCGGAGTTTTTGCGACTCAAGCTGCGCCTCGCGTAGTTCTTAGAATGTGTTTTGCAATCCAAGCGCCATGAACTTTTCTGTAGACGTGTTGCGTGGTAATCGGAGCGCCGTCTTATACGATTTGCGTAGCAGGGCATCCGCTTGTTGTATTTCACTCTTGTTGAGGCACTGGTAGGGCAGGCTGTACATAATTCGGCTCACTACAAGGTTTCTAACTAGTTTTGGTGTGTCCTCTTCGCGAATGCCATGCCGCCTATTGGTGATGCGGGTGATCATGCGTGTCACTTGTATCGTTGTTGTTTTAAGCATGGTAAAATAGTGACTACTGCGTTGGTTCGATTCAACCCACATACCTAATATTCCTATTGTGATCTTTTCAGGGATGGGCATTCCTTCCAGGTAGATGTTGAGTTTCAGGTTCTCACTGGTTTGGACGGTTCGGTTTTGTTTGCCTCTCCACACTCGAAACAGTTCCGATTTCTCGGTCAAGCATGCGAGTCCTCTTTCTCCTAGATATTTCTGTACACAGCAGGCCGCTTCCTGTAGTTTTTCTTCCTTCACCCCGAGGGAACCGGTGTTCGTCTAGACTGTTATGTCGTCTGCATACATGGCGTGCCTGATGCCTTCGATCTTCTCTAGTTTTCGTGCTAGACCTATCATAGCTATATTGATGAGGATAGGAGAGACGACTGATCCTTGGGGTGTTCCTTTGTTTGGCACGTGAAGTTTGTTCGATCGAAGGTCTCCCATGCCGATTATGGCAGTTCTATCTGACAGGAAGGCTTTGACGGAGCCGTGAATTCTGCGTCCGCAGTCCAGGTCGTCTAGGCCTCTAAGGATAGCTTCGTGACTGACGTTATCAAATGCTCCCTTGATGTCAAGGGCCATTATGACATTTTCACCCGTTCGGGGTACATTGCGGAGGATAGAGAAAATGCTGTTTGTGCCATCACATGCAAATATTAGCGTTACGAGCAACCTATTTGTATGCAATGCCTGTTAAGCTTTTCTATTGAAAGATATTGTTGCAAGCGAACCTCCTCTTCAGCAAGAGCGTAAGTACAGCCAGAGCGAATTTGTCGCCGACCCAACTGCAGGCTTGAACCAATTCCCTAAATATTTATTATAATCCTACTCTCGCCATAACATGTATTTGAACTTCACTTTACAGTTATTTTATGCAAAACGTCTCTCTCTCTCTTTGCTTTTCAGGAACACCTGAATGTCGTCTTTGGATGAAGCCTACTATCCAAAACAACGAAAAACATATCTGCCTTAAGAAATTTAAACAAATCTGTGGATTCACTGGCGAGGTGCATCTTCCCAATGAGTGTAAGACGACCTTCGGAACTGACAAAATCTAAATAGGTTTCTTCATGACCCTAATCGGCTTCATTTCCGATAACAGTGCTCAATAAAATAAGCATATTTTCGCGTCGGCAAAATAGCAGTAGCTTCACTGATGAACCTCCTGTACGCGGCTTCACCTTTGATCCACCGCCACTGCGTGCGTTTAGAGCATAGCTCTGCTCTTTGAACTGCAATTGCAAAGGTGACTTACTTGCTAGTTTGCCAGTGGGCCGCTGAAGCGGGCCGAGCGCAAACGCTGTTACACACTTCACTGCTCGCATTTTGTTTTCTTCGTTTATTGGTTTAGCTCGCGTAACCGAAATATCTTTCTAGTCGCGGACCGGCACAATTTCGGCCATGATACCAAACTGTCATTCGCGTACACTCGACGCCTAAATACTGCTTTTGTCTTTGTACTTGCCGGCCCCATTGCCGCAGCTTCAGCGCAGGCGCCAGGTTGAGTCGGACCATCCTCTCCTAGCCACGGTTCATGGAGTCCAACTCGGCTCCCTCTCGTATCTGTGTCCTTACATCGCAGCAGCGGCCGCTTTCAAAGTCGAGACCTGACGTCTGGTCTGCTGGTCCAAGCTGCACTCATCGACTGCGTCGTTGAGAATATTTCCAGAGTGCACACAGGCTCATATATTGTGACATGCATTCAGCCCATCCCATATAATCAAGGTTCTGATCAGTATTCACGTTGTTCCTTGTGAACATAATGACGATAGGCCCGATAACCCGGCGGCAGCCGCCGCTCTTTGATGGAGACAAAAATCCAGGCGCCCCTGTGCAGCGCGATGTCGGTGCACGTTAAAAACCCCTGGTGTCAAAATTTCCGAGCCAGTCTCCTACGGCATGTTTCATATCCTTCCGAAGTATTAACATGCAGCTCAAATGCCTGCGTGGATGTGGCCGAGTCAGGTCGGTTTCACGCATGACTCTGGCTGTCGCTAACAATCAGCTACGATTACTCACATCAGGCTTCATCACCACAGACTCCTCGAAAATTGCCGAGGAAGCTGCCATTGCACTCGCTCTCCTCTCCACCCCTGCTACCATTATTCTGTCCGAGTCAAAATCGCCAGAGCAACGTGAGCACCCGACACTTTTAAACTCATCGATTCCCTAGACTGCATACCTGGAGGTGTCCTGTGCATTTGCGAGTGCGCAATCAGCGTTATATATACTAAACGGCACATTAAGCAATGTCACATAGGCTCCAACGGCAAGACATTACCTCCTAGTAGTGCATGTAGTGAAATAGGTTCCATAGAAAGTATTCTCTAGGCATGTCATGACGACACTAACATCTGTCATTTAAGGTAAGCTCGTCTGGCTCTAACTAAAAAGATGTATTATTAGAGATTTACAGCGGCAGTATAGCACTACGTCAGTACGGGTCATAGTTGACAGCGATGTCAAAAAACAGCGTAAATGAAATAGACCGAAGGGGAAGGGCGATTTCATCCGCGCTGAAGGTGTTTTAGATAATTATGGACCCACAAGCTGAACAAAACGTTTTACTATAGTTGACAGGGATGGAAATTACCGCTTGTAACGCCAGCCGCTTTGCTGCATCCTTCAGAGGGGTCGAGACTGCAATTTGGGCAAGCTGGCACACATGCTTTGGCACTTTTTCCAGCATTCGCTCCCGTCAACACTTTTATAATCTTCACTGCTGAATAGATCACACGCTGTGATAAAAAGGCCCTCCAGAGGGGCAAGGCAACTGAGGCAGCGAAATGTTTCGTAGAGGACATCGCCCGATGCACAGCACCCCTTCACTCATAATAGCGGGCAGAGGCGCAGCTTTCCTTGCCAAGGTGCTGAAAGCAATTATACAGCTTACTCTAAACTCCGTTATTCCACTGTCTGTCATATTGCTGATGCCAATTTTCTGCCTTTTTGCTCTCTTTCTTGTAGTGTCATAGAAAACTCTATGTACTAAATCTCCCACTATTATGAGAGGTGCCGATTTTGCAGCCTGTAGTGCTTTCTGGTAGATTTCGTCAAATACAGCTGCTGTTTTTTTGGGGCCGGTTATAGCATGTACACCGATTTAATTGAACGAGTGTTAGGTAGAGTATGAATAAACACATGTTCTATTTCAGAATATAGTGCAACGTCTACTGTTGACGTAGTACTAACCTTGTGTGCAAGTATGCTGGTCGAATTGTTAATTTGGTGCGCAGTGTGCGACCTAAGCTTAGCTTCCACATTAACGTCCTGCAATGAGATTATATCCAGCCTCTTATCTAGAGAGTCTACATACTGCTGCAAGGATTCCAGCTTACGTTAAACCCCTGCACTTCCACTGTAATATTTTCAGCTTAGCCTGAGGGGCCTTGTTGCAAACTGGAAGAGGTTAGGAAGAGGTCTGAGTCGTCGAATATCTGTGCGCTCTGGCGGCGCGCGGGCTTACACGACCCGCCTGCTTGTTCGCTCTCTCCTCCAGGCGCGGATAATCTACCAGGCACAATTTCAATTCCTCATCCGCCCTTGAGGCTATCATTCGTGAGAATATTAGTGCCATATCATGTCTCCCCCGTCAACACTCATACCCGTCTTCAGGAAAAGGCCCAAGTAAATACGTTCAGTGCACTCATTGATCAGCAGATGGCAAACAGAGCTCGCAAACAGTCTTTATAACTTGATAGTTTAAAGACACTACCTCCGCGGTCGTACTGCCAGCTCACGGAAAACCGTCCCAAGTCTTCCCCGTCGGTATCATCCGCAAATCTGCCTGAATATTGAAAATTGTATACTGATGCATCAGTAACTGTGGAGCGAGGAGTTACTTCGGTGTACAAACCCTCTTGAGCGCATTTGAACTCTCACATAACATATACCGCGGATACGTGCACGCCTCTGGCACTGAAAAATCAAGCCATTTACAATGCCATTTATTCCCTTCCACTTGTGTCTACATTCACTGCATTTTATCAAACCACCCACCACTTTCTTCTCTTCCGCCAGATCCGCTCCTGTCCCAGTTTTCCGATTCACAAGTTCTGCGCCATCGAACACGCGCCCTCATTCCACAGTGTTCGCGCACTATTTTCCGTAGTCTTACTCGGCAGTAGGAGGTATCTGTGCACCGGATTAAGGCACGGGTGGCTCTGACCCATCTTAATGTCATTGGTGGCATGAAAAAGATCTGCCACTGAATGACAGGTACCCTCACTGTGACGCTGAATCTGAGATTTGTGATGTGCGTCACTTCTACATGCGCAGAAAAGGCTATGGTTAGAAAACGGCTGCTCATAAAGATGGGAATGCGGTGGAACCGCGACTGCGGTTATGGGAAGTGGACAATGGACAACCAGCACGCCGCCAGCCTCTACGACTACCTCAGTGAAACCGGAGTTCATTAATTATTTTATTTTCTATTTCCTTCATTAAATTTCGCCTTTCTAAACCTCAGCCCTATGGCAAATGTCTTCAATAAAAAAGGAATCGGATTACTTGTAGAACATTTGCTCTTAGCCTCAATCGCTTTCGGTCGCCAAACGCCGAAAACTATTGGCTACAAAAACAATTCTGTACAATCTTTAATTGCAGTACTATGTGATATCAGGCCGCAGTGAAAGTATCTGGTCTTCATGCAGGACCCAGGTGGTGGATGTTGCTCGGCTAAAAATGTTCTATCCTCGGCAACTCGCCTATACTGTTTGCCTTGGCGGATGGAGACAAAATGTCTTGCATACTCGCAGTGCATAGACAATAAAGAAACACCCCCTTTGTGTGCTGAGTAGGTAATATGTATATATATATATATATATATATCTTTATATATATATATATATATATATATATATATATATATATATATATATATATATATATATATTGTAATGAAGCGGTTCAGATGGTTTGCGCAGCAATACCTCTGCATTACTTAGAGCAATAAAACTCTGGAATGATCTTCCTGACAACATAATCTCTTTCATTGATCCTGGTGAGTTTAAAAAACATCTATGTATACATCTATTGCCATAGTGATGTTCGAAATGTACAACAGTTTCATTTGTTCTTAACGTTGTTTTTCGTGTCTCGTGTCTGATGTTATTTTAACTCGGTTTTGTATAAATTTCGTGTTCCTTTCTTGTATTTGACTCGTACCGCGATCTTGTACGATATTCTTGTACCGATTTGCCCCCCTCACCCAATGCTCTTCGGGGCCTGTGAGGTACTAATAAATAAATAAATATATTTATCTTTTCCAAGCTGCTACGAAGGCCAGCGTTCACGACAGCTCGAGCTTGGTCTGCTTTGTTTTCTTCACTACTTCATAATCTTCGGCGACGTCTTTGTTTTCCTCTTTCTTCTTTCCGCAGGTCAGGCAACTCTCCTACAATATATATATATATATATATATATATATATATATATATATATATAAGGGAAGGAAAGAAGCCAACAGTCGGCGAGGCCAAGGAAAGCGTTGGGGATGTTACTTTATGTCTTTTTTTTCTTTTGTTTTTAATCTTTACTTGGATAATCACAGAAATTAGTAATGTAATCTGTTTAGGGGAAAGATAATTAAACACAAAGTTTAAAAACAAACAACGTGCCGATGGTGGATGGATATATATATATATATATATATATATATATATATATATATATATATATATATATATATATATATATATATATCCCCTTCATGGATCACTGCCTTGTCGTGGCGGAGGGGCTTGCGAAACTCGACGATGTCGTGAGCTCTGCTGAGTAGGGCCACCCAAGATAGACAGGTCACGGCAGAGAGTTCTGACAAAATGTGATTCACTGGAGAAGGTAATGGCAACCCACTCCAGTATTTCCTGCCAAGAAAACCCTATGGCCAGTCACAATACCATTAATGATATGGCGCCGGAAGATGAGCCCCCCAGGTTGGAAGGCGTCCCACATGTTACTGGGGATGAACAAAGGGCGATTGCTAGTAGCTCCAGGACGAATGAAGCGGCTGGGCTAAAGCCAATTGGACGCTCAGTTGTGGATGTGTCGGGCAGCGACCGGAAAGTCCGATGTTGCAAGGAGATGTATCACATAGCAACATGGGATGTAAGATCTATGACGCAAGGTAAACTGGATATCGTCAAGCGAGAAATGGACAGATTGAACATTGATAACTTGGGTATCAGCGAGCTCAAGTGGACCGGAATGGGAAATTTAACTCCGGCGACCATTATGTCTTTTATTGTGTGCACGAATCCAAGAGAAGGAATGGGGTCGCTCTCATAGTAAACAGAAGAATTGGCAAAGCAGTGCTAGGGTACAACTCCAAAAACGACCGAATGATTTCACTTCGGATCCAAGGTCACCCTTTCAACATAACAGTTATCCAAGTCTATGCACCGACCACTACTTCTGAAGAAGCTGACGTTGAGAGATTTTTTGCGGACCTACAATGCTTTTTTAGACCACACCCCATCATCAGACGTCGTTTTTCTCATAGGAGACTGGAATGCTAAGGTAGGGAGTGAAGAAATATCCGGAATTACAGGCAAGTTCGGTCTTGGTGAGCCAAATGAAGCAGGGCAGAGGCTAGTAGAGTTTTGTCAAGAAAACAACCTGACCATAGCGAATACTCATTTTCAACAGCACAAGAGGCGCCTGTACACATGGACTTCACCGGACGGTCTGTACAGGAATCAGATCGATTATATTATTTGCCGGCAGAGATGGAGACGTTCTATACAAGCAGTAAAAACAAGGGCTGGGGCCGATTGTGGCACCGATCATCAGCTTCTTGTTGCCAAGGTTAAGCTTCGATTGAGGAAAACGCAGAAAACTAGAAGGCCTTTCAGGTATAATCTGGATCAAGTTCCATTAGAATATGCTGTGGAAGTGAGGAATCGATTTCAAGAATTAGATCTAGAAGATAAAGAGCCCGAAGAGATGTGGACTGATGTTCGTGATATAATACAAGAAGTTGCTGCTAAGGTAGTTCCAAAGCAAAAGAAATGCAAGAAAGCAAACTGGTTATCCGAAGAGGCTTTGAAAATAGCTGAGGAAAGGAGGATGGCAAACGTTATGGGGGAAAGAGAAAGATACAAGTTCTCAATGCGGATTTTCAGAAAATAGCAAGGAGAGATAAGAATGCGTTCCTGAACATACAGTGTCAAGCAGATGAGGACAACAGCCAATTAAGGAACACAAGAGCTCTGTATAAGACAATCAAAGATATCAAAAGAAGCTTCTGTGCTAAGCTGGGCGTGATAAAGGACAAACCAGGCAAGCACCTCACTGAAGCCGCAGAGATAAAGAAGAGGTGGCAGGTATACACAGAAGAACTGTACAAGAAGGACCCGAATGTGCAAACGCAGCATAAGAGGGTTGTGATCACTGATCTCGAGCCGGGCATCCTGAAGAGTGAAGTTGAATGGGCCTTAGCCAGCCTTGATAAGAACAAAGCTAGCGGAATTGATGGCATTCCAGCTTAGTTACTTCAAGACCTCAACCATGATGCTGTTACCATTCTGCATACATTATGTCAGAAGATTTGGACCTGCAGCATACTGCTGCAGCCTTCAAGGTAGGCTGCAGCAGTATGTGGATCGGGAGCTTCCGGACATGCAAGCTGGGTTTCGCAAGGGCAGAGGAACTAGAGACCAAGTTGCCAACCTTCGCTGGATCATGGAAAAAGCAAGAGAGTTCCAGAAACCCATCTACTTCTGCTTTATTGATTATGCGAAAGCGTTTGACTGCGTAGATCATAGCAGATTGTGGCAAGCTCTCCAAGAGATGGGAGTTCCAATTCACCTCATCTGTCTCCTCAGGAACCTGTATGAAGGGCAAGAGGCCACAGTCAGAACTGGGCATGGTCTTACTGATTGGTTTCCGATTGAGAAAGGAGTGAGGCAAGGCTGCATACTGTCGCCGTGCCTATTTAACCTATATGCAGAGTGCATCATGAGGAAGGCCGGTCTGGACGAGTCTTCAGCTGGAGTGAAGATAGCTGGAAAACGTATCAACAACCTTAGATATGCGGATGATACCAATTTAATGGCAGAAAGTGAAGCCGAACTCAAGAGACTTCTGATGCGCGTACAAGAAGAGAGTGAAAAGTTTGGGCTTAAACTGAACATTAAAAAGACAAAGATCATGGCGTCTTGCCCTATCAAGTCCTGGAGTATCAAAGGACAAGAAGTGGAAGCTGTGACAGATTTTCTCTTCTTGGGCTCCAAGATTACCTCGGAAGGAGACTGCAGCCATGAAATTAGGTGACGCCTGCTTCTGGGAAAGAGAGCAATGGTTAGCCTTGACCGCCTAGTAAAGCGCAGAGACATTAGTCTGCCAACCAAGATCCGTATAACTCGTGCTATGGCCTTTCCAGTTGTGATGTATGGATGCGAGAGTTGGACTGTCGCATCCATACCTTGTCAGACCCTCTATATCCAACAAGGGAAGGCAACAGCGTCTCCCGTGACTCCTGCCCGGACCTCACCCTGATCAAGAACGTTGCCGAGGCTACATGGACGAACCTAGAGGAAACCCTGGGAAGTGACCACTGCATTCTAAGCGTATCCATATCATCTACCACCAATTTCCGCAACGCATACGTCCCATCAGGTCCAATTCAGTCCATACAGGACTGGAGCGAAGACATCAGACAAGCACACAAGCAAGCCACCGAAATAATACAACGCACACTGGAAGCCCCAGAGGTAGACCGCCATCTTCTCAAGCTATGGCAGAAGCGCAGCCGCCTTGTGAGGCGATGGAAAAGACAGCGCCTAAATAGACTTCTCCGTCTGCGGGTTTCGCAGCTCACGGAGGAAGCCCGGACATACGCCACCAACCTAGCACAACAAAATTGGCAACAATTTTGCTAGTCATTGAGAGGAACGCTGGGAACGTCCCGTACTTGGACAATCCTGCGGAACCTGATTGACCCCTCTAAATCAAAATCCGCATCTACACGGACCCTGAAGCGTATTGATCACCTTTTTCCAGGGGACGACGCCACGCTGCTTCAAGCTCTTAAGGACAAATATATCGGCACCAGCCCAGCTCCTCCTTGCTCTTTGGCCTACCAGAGTGAGGAAAATCCGGCACTCGATGCTCCCATTTCTGAAGCCGAGGTGTATGCTGCAGTTCGATCATGCACCCGCAACACGGCGGCGGGAACGGACAAGATCAGCAACGCCATGATCCGCAACTTCAGCAAGGCACAAATCAGCGACCTCACCAAGTATTTGAACGACTCGCTGTGGGAGAAGAATGAAATTCCCTCTGAGTGGAAGCGCTCGGAGATAATCGTAATTCCAAAACCGGGCAAGAAGCCTGCGGTCGAAACGCTACGACCCATATCACTCACCTCGTGCCTGGGCAAGCTGTACGAGCGAGTCATCCAGACGCGACTTCAACACTACATAGAAGATAACGGCCTCTTCCATCCCTCCATGATCGGCTGCAGATCTGGCCTGTCCACTCAAGACGCTTTTCTTCTCCTCAAGGAGGAGGTACTTTCTAACATTGAGAGAGGAGGGGAGCACCGCATTATGGCGCTAGATCTAAAAGGCGCGTTTGATAACGTGTCTCACGAGGCAATCCTATCCGAGCTCAATAACCTAAACTGCGGAGAACGCACCTTCCGATACGTCAAGAATTTTTTGTCCAACCGAACGGCAAAGATAGGAATGGGTTACATCAGATTGGATCTTCACGACATGCCAAACAAGGGCACGCCACAGGGATCGGTCATCTCCCCGCTCCTCTTCAACATCGCCATGATTAGAATCGCAAGGACTCTGCAACAGGTTCCGAACATTGGATACACCCTGTATGCTGATGACATTACGATCTGGACAACCACCGGCTCTCTAGGCCAGAAAGAAGAAATGCTTCAAGCAGCCGCAACCTGCGTGGAAACAGAGGCCTTTCGATGCGGGCTCCAATGCTCCCGAGATAAATCTGAAGTCATCCGTATACGTGGGTACCAATATACATCACCAGGCAATCTTAGCATCCTCCTGCATGGGGTCCCAATCCGGGAAGTGCCACTCATACGAATCTTGGGTCTCTGGCTCCAAAGCGGCAGAAAAGTAGACCACGTGCTCCACCTCTTCAAGAGCACAACACAGCAGATCTCTAAAATGATCCGCCGGTTGGCAAGAAACAGAAAAGGCATGCGGGAAGAAGACACGATCCGTCTGGTGCAGGCGCTGGTCATCAGTCGCCTCTCCTATGGACTACCTTACCTCACCCTGCTCCGAAGAGATCTCAACAAAGTAAACGCAATGATACGTGCAGCTTACAGGAACGCGTTAGGGCTCCCACCATACACCTCCAACGTCAAATTGGAAGCTCTTGGACTGCACAACATATTTGAAGAAATTCAAGAGGCTGTCCTGTCCCAAAGGGAACGCCTTCTGTCAACTGAGACTGGCCGGCTCATTCTCGAGCGCGTTGGCTATCCTTCGGACGTACAAGCTATAACAGTCAACGACTAACATTCCTGTTCCGTACCGGGCAAGAGTATACGTGTCCCCGCTCCCAAAGAACATGTCTCCAGTCCACAACGAAGGCAGAAGACACGCCCGAGTGAATTATTTTAAACGTGTAGTGGAATGCAGTCCGAAAACTGTTTATGTGGATGCCGCTCTATACGAGCATACACCGAACGCAGCAGCAGCCATGGTGGTGGGCTCTTCATACACAGAAGTCTCCAGCATACCCATCCAGCACTCTACTATCACAGAAGCAGAAGTGGCGGCGATCGTACTGGCCATTACCTACGGAGACGCCACCAATCGAGAGCTGCACGTAATCACCGACTCACAAGCGGCGTGTCGGCTCCTTCTTGCAGGCAGAGTACCTAAAAAATTATCTCGCTTCACAACTAACCCATTGGCTACAACCTCACAGCTCAAACATCAGATCACTTGGGTTCCGGGGCACTCTGCATTGGAAGGTAATGAGGTCGCGGTTAGGCTAGCTCGAGGTCACACAAACCGAGCGGCCACTAATCCCGATCTCACAACCAGCATTTCTGTCCCAGCGGCTTACAGCGCGCGACTTAAGTACCTACGGGAACAACGTAGGATTTATCCCCCTCCACACAAGGGTCTAAATGCACAAGAAATGCGGGAATGGAGACAGCTTCAAACCAACACTTACCCCAACCTGCATCAATACAACATAATGTTCCCAGAACACTACACAGACATATGCCCTTGGTGCAATGACCAGACCACCGCCTACCATGTCACATGGGGGTGCACAGGCCCCAAACCTCCAAACATAAACACGCACCATTCGGAGGCGCAGTGGGAGGCCACTCTGCAATGCTCTGATCTAGAGACCCAGCGTAGGCTGGTAACTCAGGCAAGAGCGGCAGCCCAGGCCACTGGGGTCTTGAAATGAAGACTCCACTCACTGCCCCCCCCCTTTTTTCTGTTTCTTTTCTTTTTCTTTTTGAAATAAAGTTTTCTCTCTCTCTCTCTGGACTGTGAAAAAGGCTGACCGCCGAAGAATTGACGCGTTTGAATTGTGGTGCTGGCGAAGATTCTTGAGAGTTCCTTGGACTGCCAGAAGATCAAATCAGTCAATATTGTCGACCATAAACCCTGACTGCTAATTGGAGGGTCAACTTCTAAAGTTAAAGCTTAGCTACTTTGGTCATCTGATGAGAAGAGAGGAGTCGCTGGAGAAAGATTTGATGTTGGGAAAGGTTGAGGGTCGTCGGAGAAGGGGTAGGCAGCGAACGCGATGGTTAGATGGCATCCTCGAGGCACTGCAGATGAAGTTATGCGATGTTAGGAAGATAGTGAGACCGGAAAGCGTGGCGTGACATGGTCAATAGGGTCACGAAGAGTCGGACACGACTGAACTGAACTGAACTGATATATATATATATATATATATATATATATATATATATATATATATATATATATATATATATATATATCAGTTCAGTCAGTCAGTTCAGTATATATATATATATATATATATATATATATATATATATATATTTATATTTACAATACTGCCGGTCTTCTTCCAAGACCATAGCAGGGGGCTTTTAGTACACTTTGAGTAGAACATATGTACAGCCGCCCTGATTTTTAACAATATAGCGCGAGCATCGACCAAACTGCTGGTCAGCGCCTTACAACAGCGATGAGCGTGCAAGACGGCGAGAGTTCGTGCATGCGCAAGAATGTGGAACGTCGCAAACAGATATTGGGGCAGGGCGTGTGTTTTTGTGATCCGAACACCGTAGCAGAAGACGCTCTCTCTTCGTGCGCGTGCGCGAACTCTCACCGTGTTGCACGCTTATCGCCGTTATAAGGCGCTGACCAGCAGTTTGGTCGACGCTCGCGCTATATTGTTAAAAATCAGGGCGGCTGTACATATCTTTCACGGGCAGCACAACAGGACATAAAAGTACACGTACGCGAAAAGAGGGAAAACTACATGGGCTAAAATCACATACAAAGCAAAAGGATCAGCAATAAAGAAAAAAGACTTCACAATGCAGTGCACATCCCGTAGATCACAAAATTGTACACGTTACCGTATTCCTATCAACAGGCAGCAGGCACGGCTCTTGCAGCGCTATCATGAATTTGTTAAAGGATCTACTTCTGATATGAATGAATATAGAGATTGCACGCTAGTAATGCGATGATCTAAGCGATTCCATTCACTGATAGCGAGAGGAAAGAAGGAATGCTTGAATGTATCATTGTGACAGCTGTACTCTGTTAGTGTGTACGAGTGTTTGTGCCGAGATGGTCGCGATTCTGAAAAGGTTATGTATTTTTCCCAGTCTATTTTGTAGTAGTTATGTAATAGCTGAAGCAGAAACTTCAGGCGCGCTTTTTTTGCCCTCAATGATATAGTAGGAAGGCCGCATGAATCTGCAAGCAAAGACGGAGAATCGGTGCGCTTGTATTTGTTATATATAACTCGTAATGCCTTGCGCTGAACGGCTTCTAGTTTTTTTATGTTTGTTACCGAATGAGGGAACCAGACAGTATTCGTGTATTCTGGAATTGGCCTTACGAAAGTTGTGTATGCTAGGAGTTTAGAGGCTACTGGCGTAAATCTTAGGCGTCTACATATAAAGAAAAGTTTTCGCAATGCAGCTGATGTGATGTTAGTGATGTGAGAGTCCCACCTCAGGTCAGATGACAGTGTGATACCTAAATATTTATGGTGCCTAACTTCTGTTATTGGCGCTCCGTTTATTGTGTACGAAAAGCGCGACGGGTGCTTTTTTCGTGCTACGGTCATGTAAACTGATTTTCGAGTGTTAATTGTCATTTGCCATGTTCTACACTATTCGGTTATTTGTGTGAGGGAACTGTTTAGTAACAGGTGATCTTCGTGGGTACTGATTGTTTTTTAAATCATACAGTCATCTGCAAAAAGTTTAATGCTGCAGTTAATGTTGTTAGTTATGTCAATGATAAAAATTAGGAATAACAGTGACCAAAGAACTGATCCCTGAGGCACACCCGACGTAACTGGTACTGTTTTGGATGGGACATGCTCATAAACTACGCACTGGAAGCGATGTGACAGAAAGTCTGTTAGCCATGACAGTAATTCTCCGTCTCCGATAAAGGTTTTTAGTTTTCCTATTAACTTAATGTGAGATACACAATCGAAAGCTTTCGAAAAATCGAGCATCACAATGTCTGTCTGGCTACAATTATTAATGCTAAGTGCTAGGTCATGTACAACCTCAGTTAGTTGGGTAACAGTTGAGAGCCCGCGACGGAATCCATGCTGATGAGGTGTTAACATGTTATTGCTCTCGAGAAAATTGTTATATGCTTCGAAATGATATGCTCAAGAAGTTTACATGATGTACTTGTAAGGGATATTGGTCTATAGTTTGCGGGCGAAGCTATGTCCCCTGATTTGTGGATAGGTATTATTTTCGCTATTTTCCACTCTTTTGGCAATCTTGGCGACGAAACAGATTTGCGAAAAATAACTCCAAGGTATTTGCTACACCACTCCGCGTACCTTTTTAAAAACTCGTTGGGAATATTATCAGGGTCTGTCGCTTTTTTAGGATCTAGTCTGAGAAGAAGGTTAAAAATACCGTCATCTGTAATACTGAGAGGTTCAATACAGTTACAGGGCAGTGCGCAAGTTTCTGGGCAGATTCCGTTATCTTTAGTGAATACTGAGAAGAAAAAGTCGTTGTACATGTTCGCAGTTTTAGTCTTTTCTTCTGGTGACAGTCCGGATGGTGTCTTTTCATGGTCACGAAAATGGTTCCAAAACCTTTGAGGGTTATTTTTCAAAAAGTTCGGGAAGGTCACGTTGAAATAATGGTCCTTCGCTTGTTTTGTAGCTTTCCTGAGCTTTTCAACAGCCTTTCCTAACTTAAGCTTTTTCAGTTCACTTACACCTTGAATCTTAATTGATTTGCGCATTCGCTTTACTTGACGTTGCACGTGAATAACGTCCCTTGTGATCCAAGGATTGTTTTTTGAGACACGTTTAACCTTTAGCGGAACGAAGTTTGTCATACAGTTATTAATTATGTTTTTGAAGGCGAGCCAAACTCTATCTATTTCTGTAGATGTGTCTAATGCACTTTCGGAAAAGCTGTCGAACTCATGTGCGAGATGAGTTAGAATCCTGGCGTCATCTGCCCTAGCAGAGTTGTTTATGGTAGTGGTTAAGGAGTGGTACTTTACGCTACATTCGAGGGGTAGCCGACAGACTGGTATACTGTGGTCTGAGATACCTTCGATGATGTGAATTGCAACACAATGTATAGGGAAGTGATCACTGATAAAAATCAAGTCAAGAATGTTTTCTGCTGATCCCTGTACACGTGTAGGAGCGAGAACCATTTGATGAAGATTAAAGGTCATCATCAAATTAATTACCACGTCTGAAATAAGGGAAGAGTGCTGCATGGTAGTCCAATCAATATCTGGTAGGTTAAAATCACCCATGAGTATGATTCGAGAATTGCAACCATACTGCTGGAGGAAATCGTGTACTGCAAACACACATTCTTGACCACTAGAAGGGCTTCTGTAGAAGCTGCCGACAACAATGTTAGTATTGCTGCAAATAACCTTACAAAAAACTGCTTCCGCGTCAGTTACTTCAAGTAAGGTGACAAATGGAATGCATTTTTTTATAAGAAGAGCCACACCACCCCCACGGGAAGCACAATCTTTACGGATTACTTCGTAGTTTGGTGGAGCTATTTCCCCATTGTTAATGTCTGGTGAAGGCCATGTTTCTGTAATCGCAATTACACCCGGTTCGTTTTCAAGAATAATGTTTTCGAGCGATTCGACTTTATTTATAATGCTTCTCGCATTTATGGTGATAATAGTCAATTCCTTGACCGTGCTCCCCGTCGAGTCACTGGTGGGCTTAAATCTGTGTTGTCTTTTCCCTGAAGCATTTCGTCGTTCTTCCCATCGTTTTTTGCAGAGGTACTCGGTCGTTCTTATCATAATCCTAGGTGTATGCATGGCCATTGATAAACAACTTATCGAAGACTAAGGACACTTTTTCCTTTCTTTCGCGTTCTTTCGCACTTGCCCAAAGATTCTTTCTGATGTCGCGAATTATGCGGGAAAAATCTTCACCAATGAAAAATCCTGTGTTTTTTAGCTTGCGGCCGTTTTTCAGTATAGCTGTTTTTTGTCTCAAATCGCTAAGTTTAACTATGACCGGTCGGTTCTTGTTATTCTCAGGTCTGCCTAATCTGTGGATTCATTCAATGGAGACTTGGTCTAGCCCAAGGACATCTTCAATGATTGTTTTATTGACAGTCTGCTCAAGGGTTTCATTGGTCTCTCCGTCCACTTCGTCTAAGCCATACACTATCAGATTTGATCTTCGGCTGCGATTTTCTAAATCTTCAGTTCGTTTTTCTAAGGTATCAATAACTTTATTCATGCGGAAAATTTTCTCGTGACAGGAAATTATCTTTTTTTCCAATACTGAAAGGGTGTCTAGCTTTTTGTCTATATCTGTAAGCCGCTTTTCCTTTATGTCCTTTATGTCATATGCAATATCCTTAAGTTGTTTCGCAATCTGTGCGAGTATATATATGACGACGGAGAACAAGCAGAGACACGGCCCTTCTTTCGAACGCTCTGCTTTATTGTCTTTACCGTCGTTTGTTTCGCTCCTGCACTGTTCACTTCATTTTCGCCTAGTACATCACACTCGGCCACGACTGAGGTCGTCCTTAATGGAGCACCAACATATCGCTGACATCGCACCTGCTGCACAGCGTTTTTTTTTTCAGGCTGTCCTCCTGCGTAGCCATGATGATATTCTCACCAATAACCTTTGCTTCGTGTCTCGTTCAGCGATTTGCCAGTTGCTCTCTGTGCGGGACTCTATAGGTAGTTGACACTTGGGCGTTGCGCCAAAGCCTTGATTATAGTCGTGCAACTGAACGTTTCTCCAATGCCAGTTCCTTGCTCTTTACTTGCTCTTCTTGCGCGTTATCCGATGGTTTTTCCTGACCTGAAACTGCCGTCGTAAGGCATCCGTAGTGGAGACAAAAATTGAATAAGCGTCACAACAATACTTGTTGCTGCTGCCCTTTCCGGATGCGCCGAAATCTACGCGAGTGTTGTAACGCGGTGCGGTGGACAAAAACGACCTCGCCGGTGTCGATGCGGTTGATGAAGCCGTAGCCACGGATCACGTTAAACCACTTCACTATTCCACTCATTCGCTCTCGAGAAACAGCGTTTCTTCGCGTGATGCAGCGATTCCTGTTGGTGTTGTAAGCGCTTAGCTTCCCCTATAGGGTGCTCGTCCACGGGTGGCTAGGGGCTGTACGACATGAGCGGAGCTGCACTTCGCCGTTTTTGATGGATAGAGCCACGTTCCCGAACATGAGGTAGTTCGCCCCCAAGATGAGGTCAGCAGGCCAGGCAAGTCCGCAAATACCGGGACGCCCACCATGACCTTGCTGCCAGCCTCAGTGCGGATGCAGATATCGACTGCCCCAACGGGAATGCTGTTTCCAACAAGCCTTGCAGTGCAGACGAGGTCCATTGAGTCAGCGGGAACGGTGCATGGCATTGGAGCAATGCCGTTTGCTAAGCTCCGGTGTCAACCAATGCGGTTATTTCCGCGATGTCATCGACATGCACCGGCATGAAAGGAAGAGGATAGTTCTGGAAGTTTATGCATGGGTGGGCAGCAGCAATTTGACGTCTTACTCACTGGTCAAGGATGTAAGGGTGGCAAAAAGGGCAGCGGTCTCGGCTGACCAAGTGGCGTAGCGGCAACCATCGTACCAGGCGCGGGCGACACCTAGGAGACGGTCTTCCGCAACGGTGAGCGTGGTCGCGGGACACCAGGCGAAACGCAAGGCAGCAGCGTCGCCAAGCTGAAACCACCCTTCGGCGTAATCAGAAGAACCACGGAATCACATAAATTAATAATGTAATCTGTTCAGGGGGAAGATAAAGACGAAGTAGAAGAAAAAACAATGTGGCCATGGTGGGAACCGAACCCACGACCTCCGAATATCCCGTCCGGTGCTCTTCCAACTGAGCTACATCGGCCGCTGTCCTCCCTGCTACTTTATGTGATGATCAAAGTAAAAATAAAAAAAAAGCAAAGTACAATTCCCAATGCTTTCCTTGGCCTCGCCGACTGTTGGCTTATTTTCTTTATCTATTATAACGAGCACCCCATTTCCCTTTCATTTATCTGCTTATAGCTTACGGGGGTCTCGGTTCTGGCAGTCGTGCGGCCATAGGTACCGTAAGAGGGTTCCAGCACAGCTTTCGCCCTCGCTCTTGATCACGTTCTACGTGATGCTGGCGGTAACACAGGACGTTCCACGTCCGCCCTGTGGTTGAGGGTGGCGCTGGTGAACACTCTCAAGGTTCGTATACAGACAACATTAATACCCAAGAAAGTAGCAGGGGTAACAGCAGCCGATTCAGCTCAGTTCAAAGAGCATTGAACGCGATATTCGGAGGTCGTTTGTTCGGTTCCCACCATCGGCACATCGTTTTTTGTTCTACTTTGAGTTTAATTATATTCCCTCTGAACAAATTACATTACTAATTTATGTGATTATCAAAGTAAAAATAAAAAAGACAAAGTACAATCCCCCTTAGGCACATGATATGCCAGATGGTATTTGGAATACACTGCATTTGAAAACCACTATGATCAGACTGACAATATATTCAAAGCAAATGGCAGCAGCGAGTAAATGGCAAGTAGGGAATAAATTTGCATGGATAGAGGTGGCAGTGCCGATGAATACTCGTTCCATGGCAATAAATACCAATATGGAATAATAGCGGCCGGCTGGTGTATTGCCTATGTTGGCTGTGCAAAGACAGGTGCAATGTTGGCATATACGCCGGACCAATATATAAAATGTAGTAATTCTCAAAAAGCCTATGTTACGTCAATGTTGGTACCAATTTTTCCCGCCATTGGGCCGAGGTTGGTGCGATGTTGGTTTACTGCCTGGGAAGGTAGCCAAAGCAACAAGCGCGTGGAAACGTCCTAACTTTCAGATGTTGAGGCAAGTAACTTCTAAAATATAAAAACAATGGATGCTTATTTGGCAAGCAGTTTTGACAAAGCGCCTGGGCTTCACTGCATTCTGCGAGCTACTCTCGGATCTGCGGGAAGAAAGGTAGAAACAAGCGCTCACAAGCTTCACCTAATGGCAGGCTAAGGCACTGTCCACTAAAATCGTTGTTAACTGATCGCTATCAGTTCTGAAAATTTTTAAAATATTCACTTTTAAAACCTCAGCTGCTCAACGCAATCGCATGCATGCAGCTCAGGACTCACCACCAGTAATTCCTCAGCTCGTAAGCTTCGCGCAACTCCGACGAAATGGCTTGACCACTTTTCTAAGCATGCAGGATGCTAACGAGTGCAAGAGGTGATACAAACGACCTCTTGCACTTCTCACCTATATATATATATATATATATATATATATATATATATATATATATATATATATATATATATATATATATATATATATATATATATATATATATATAAACAGGATGTCGCACAACTTTCACGATTACCTATTGTATACCAACAGTTTCGAACGGGGCATGGACCGTCCTTCAAGGTAGAATTCTTCTCAATTCTACCTTGAAGAAGGACGGTCCACCGTCCGAAACTGGCGGAATAAAATAGATAATAGGGAAAGGTGTGTGACATGCTGTTTGAATTTAACTCTCTCTCTCTCTCTCTCTCTCTATATATATATATTTATATATATATATATATATATATATATATATATATATATATATATATATATATATATGTGTATATATATACAATAGGCCGAATTCTACCAGCCTCCATTACTGTAAGACCTCATGTACTTTGTTTCACTCCGTCTCTCTTAAAGATAAAGAACACGCAGTTGGCAGTAAATGGCGGTGCGCATGCACCAAGTGGAGTGATGAAGGAATATGTGTTCCCTGGCGCAGTGCTCTTTTCCCTTCTTTGAGCTTCAGCAACTGCCAACATAATCAGCCAATGTCGCTTTTTATCCTCGCGTCCAGCGCATATGTCGCACACATCTGCGATTGCATGCAGAAAAAAGCATCAAATTTCCGTACTTTTTCATGTATAAAAAAATTTTATTTGTTTCAATAACTTATGGAGCATTGTCTTGTCCACTGATGCAGGCTCCTACCCGATCCCACATGCTCATATATTATTTTTAGGCTCATATACCCGTGTTGTGTGTTCAGGATAAGTGCATCTGGGCCCCACGGTCCGCGGACGTGACAAACTACGTAAAGTTTCTGTGACTGCTTGCGCCTGAAAATGCAGCCCATGAGAGTTTATAAATTTTTATAACTAGGAGCCCCCAAAGACCCATTATAACAGCACTGCATCCACTGCTTCAGAGCGAAACATGTTATCATGGATCCCATTTGGGACTTACCGCGCCTTCGACTAAATAAGCAATATCTTCAGTTAGTTTGTATACGTCACTCTTCCTTAAGTACTCTGGTAAACATGTTCTCTTCCCACGAACTCTAGCGCCGGGTTCATAATAGGCTGCAGGACTGTTATAAACATGGAAGGAATAATTGAAGGGGCTAGCATGACGTTGCTTGTAATCGCTGGACTTGGCAGCCTACCAAGCATCGGTCGCTGCTTTTTTTGGCAAACATTTAGTACTGCTAATACACTAGCGATCAAAACAGCACTTCGACCAGAAATCACCCACTCGTAAAGGTAGCGGACTCTCCAGGGTGCTAATGATTGGCTTAGTTGGGAAATGCTTTTTCGGCCTGCTTACGGTTGCGATTTAACTACCCATTTTGGATTGGCGCTAATAGGCAACCTGCTCGCTGGCCATCACACAACACAATGGCCGGTGCTGTAGGCAGAGCATAAATCGAGAGCTTAAAAATATCTCTATCATGACGCCCATCATATAAACGTTGTAATGGGTAGACTAACTTGCATTCTGGGGACGGTAATCAAGATGGAATCGAAAAAACCGGTCTTCATTGCTTTAACACAGCTAATAAATCTAAATGGCTGATGGTTTGCCTAATTAAATCTCAGATTATTCATCAATAACACAAAAACCTGGAACTGAGGCACCACAGTGTGTTATCGCCTGCCATGTGTCAGCTAACGTAGAGGTAATCATCAATATCTCAGGTTCGACGCACAAAGAACAGAAGATCATGCTATGTGTGCGTCAAGTCGAAGAGCTAGATATTTTCATTAGAAGTTTTTTCCGAAAAAAACAACAACACGATCCTTAGGGTTCTCGTTTAGACTGGGAGATCGCAATAAGGCTAGAACAATTTGAAAGGAGAGACGGAAGTTTTATGTATGTGAAGATACTGTTAGTACCTTTTTGGGGACCGTTACATGAGTGGATTTATTGACAACAAAGATGCAAGTTAACAACACGATAATAAAAAAGCCAGCAATCAGGTTTCAAATACGAGAAATAAGCATTCATATGCGATAACATCGAATGAGAAACAGAAGATGGAAGATAGCCAACTCTGGCTTTCAAAGCAATGCGTTAACACACATCTCAATAAATTCCTCACACACGTCTCAATGTATTCCTTAATACACTCCTACACTGCGTACATGATCGAGTGAGGAAATTTTTATTTGAAATGGCCTGTTGAACGCACACACCAAAGTCCGATGAGAGTGGGCTGAGTCATCTCCCTTAAGTGGTTCGGTGCCCATGCTTTTTAAATAAAATAATGATTTGACCAGTAAATCCTCTTCATGCGACAAAACTAAAAGATGCTGTGAGGAGGTCTGTGACTCTGGAAGAGAGGCGGGATATCGGTAGCTTGCGCAACGTAACCCTTTCTCTACACAGGCGTTTAACCGTTCTTCAGAAAATCGACTTCCGCTCGGGTAGCATATATTATGGCTTAATGAGGAGTTAAGAAGTGCCACCCAAACATACTCGCATGAGAGCAAAACCTGCGTGCAGGAAAGGATGTCCAAAACATTTGAAGCGGAAATATTTCTTAAATGTACGGGACTAGGCCGGACTTTCAGGTGTAGGAGAAAACGCATTAATATCTCTTGAACTGTCCCTAGTTTTTTATGTTGCAGGAGAGGCAAAAAGGCGACTTTGAGTGACGACGCGAATAGGATGAGCGGCGCGAAGGCGATACCTCGAGGTGAAAAAAATGCGAGTGAAACGGCGTAAAGATAACGTACGGTGGATAAGTGCTACCAACTGGGCCTTGTCTGCAACCTGATGCACAGATGGCGGCACAGCGATGCAACCTGAGTTGAGAATCCTCCAGCAAAGCGATTGGAGTCGTCTGAAGTGCGCTAAATAGGTAAACATAGACAGGTTAAATGTTGAAAGGTAAATGCACACAGAGGCGAGTCGCAGAAAGGAGAGATACAGGTAGCGATCCGTGAGGCTCATTCTGCTTGACAAAGGGAGCAGAACGAAAAGCACCTGGTATGCGACTGCGCCGGCATAAGCTATAATATGTCCCCTCCACTTTACGTAAAAACTCGACGGTAATATATTGCTGAAACGTTCTCGGTGCCCTCATTACGCACCCTATGTTGGCTTGTGGGGTTTAACGTCCCAACGCACCCTATGTGAAGCATATATTAACACTTTTGGGTGTTTTGCAATGAAAGGATTCCTGAGGCAGTAAAAAAACAAAAATTGTTTTTTAGGAAACAGGCAATTCAGTTTTGTGTTACTGAGAACTCGATGATTTGTTTGTGGAATACATTTGATAAGTGTAGACCTCGTATGTCGATTACTGTACATAGTACTGAAAGTCTTCCTATAACATGCACGGAACGTAATATCATTTTGTTATTACTGAGGTAGCACAATATGGATTCGTACTTCCTCTGTAAAAATATATACCTCTATAAAATGACCTGTATTTTATCGTGTTCACTACAGACTTGGTCATGTGAATCACATCAAGTATCACGCAAGGCGGCTACAAATACTGTTGAATATAAACAAGATCCTGAATATTATTGTGAGGTATACGAAAAATAATTACAATACATCTGCCTAATTTGCCACTGTTAGATCAACTTTGCAATAATTGGCTTTTTTTGATAATGCAACCTCGGGTAACCCGCTAGCTGTCAAACCTCACATCGTACAGTTCGTGGCTCTGTGGTCACATGGGATGACCTCAGCCTAAACCAGCCAGACTTTCTAGACTACTTTGACGGCGGAAGGCAATATATTTCATGACGGCAGGCTGCAATGAGGGGAGCCACATTGAACTGCTCTCACTCAATATTACACTGGTTACCTTGACAACCGATGCATTGCATGTGACAGAGTGGCTGCAACGAGCGCGGACGCCGGTAATAGGCTCATTTGATGTGAAAGAAACGACACGAAGCTATCATGGGCAGCCTAAGATGGCAGATAACATAGCTGATCTTTCTTCGGGATGACACAAGCGTATAGACGTCGCTGGGTTGTGAAGCGTGCACGCGAGCTTCGAGAGGACTTCAAAACTACGTCTGTGCTATAAAGGTTTATTTATGACCATATATAAGGAATGTCTCTCGTATTGGTGATAAAACGACATCCTGTGCTGTCAGGTAGTCCTGTCTGTCGAATATACGCAGCATGATCGCAGAACTGCTTCTCAGCTGTGAACCCTCGCAGGAGTGATCTGTTTACACGGTGCGACCGCACGAATCCTGAGCGTCTAGGTTGTTGCCTTGCTCGCAGCGCAGAGTCTGAGAAAAGAAGATTCTGTGATGTTGAGCCGGCGCCGAAGTTTAGTACGTTGGTCGCCCGCCAATAATGCATGCATAACGTCAATACATGAATACGACAGCTGGTTGAATGTTTTTCTCTTGTAAGCGTGTATACCGTTGATAAAAGTTTACTTGCGTCTCACTGTTTTGAATTCATTACAGACTGGAGCTAGCAAATAGGCAGCATGTTTTAAGCGTACGTTTAACAATCGCTGAGGAAAATTAGCGCTCATCATCATCATCATCATCTGAGGATGGTGGTGGTGATGACGATGACGATGATGATGATAATGATGAAAGATGATTCCGCGTGCACATACGATATGGCTCTAACTGGGAAGACTTTCTCTTTAATTAATCAAGTGAGGTATGACAGTCCATGCATGCGGTACTCGTCAAGCATTTCTTAGCGTTTTCCAAACAACGTCGGCCTTTCCACTCCGCAGGAAAATGCCACCACACACGCGCTCTCGCTCCACACAGCTACAACGTGCCTTCATAATGCGGTCCACGTATTTTGGGCTTGAATCAGTGACCTCGCTCGAGAAGGTCCTGGAACAGCATCGTATAATAAACGGACTGCTGACTTCATTAGGTACATTACGCTATTGGGAATTCACTGATTGCGAAAACTGCGCCTGTTAATGGTCACAATAAATATGTTGCCGTAGGCACAAAAATATGTAAAAAGCGACAGTTGAACAAGATGTCCGAGATGTTATGCACTGCCGAATAGCATCTGCATCTGCGCTACCCTCGAGATTGAAAAAAACATCGCATGAAGAACTGCGGCCCCTGTACTGCATGTAAGCTGGTGACACAAGGTTCCCACTTCCAATACACATCTTCAGTATCTGCTACCTGGTTAGCTGCTTAGGGCAGCGAAGCGCTGCCAGCACAAAATGGTCCTAACGAGTCTCGCAGCCAGAAGGCAGCCCAAAACCGCCCAGCCAAAAAAAAAACGAACATGTTCGGCAGGAACCGGAAGTGGCCGGAGCGACTGGAGAAAACGTGAACAGCTGGCTCCGCGCTCGGGCTATTCGCTGGCAGCCCGCAGGAGCCAGGTGTGGATAATCTGACATGAACGCATGAGGTCATCATTATGTTCCCAAATTAATGGGAAGTGATAATGGCTAGCATCTGAGGAAGCAAAGTAAGTGGTACGGCAATATCAAGCTACTTCGTTCTATGAATACGCGAAAATCTGGTATACATTTAAAAACATGTTGGAAAGATGGAAATTCGGAACTAATGGATTGTTAAAAAGACTTCAAACACGTGAATGCAAGGCATTAGTAGATCGAATAATTTTAGAGGTTACAGCAATGGTGGTGGCATCTCTTGATTAAAAAGTTTTATTTCACGGCACTACAGTCATTAGGTTGGTTTGTGGGGTTTTCCGTCCCAAAGCGACTCAGGGTATGAGCGACGCCGTAATGGAGGACTCCGGAATTTTCGACCACCTAGGGTTCTTAACGTTCACTGACATCACGCAGCACATGGACGCCACTGCGTTTTGCCTCCGCTTCCTTGGGTACAGCAGTCGAGCGCTGTAATCTCTGCGCCATCCCAGCGGGGCGACGTTACAGTCATTAGCTTCGTCCTGTAAGCACGTGACATAACCTTATCATCATGAAAAGCATAATTTGAACTACCTTGAAAAGTTGCCTTGTTTATAACAACTTTCTGAGAAATAATCAAAGCCTCGCTGCGCATTTATAATTGTAGCATAACTACACCTAAATGTCGCATTTTGTTACTTTCTTTGCGTTCATTTCAAAGGACGTATAGGGTAGGAAAGAATTAATAGTATTCTAAATTGGCTGCGGAAGGCTTAGCCTTCAACCTTGTCTAGATTATGTCTGGCTGCAAGGCAAGAACTAGACTGACAGCGTTCGCATCCCAACTTATCATTCAACCTTTTCAGCAGTATTCGAAACCAAGGTAAAATCATATAGCACAGCAACGTCAGCAAGGTCACACGTGCCCACCCTAGAAGGCTAATTTTGTTATGAGACAAACCGGAATGAATACAAGCATAGATCCATGTGGTCGAAATTTTGTCCTCCATTACGGCGTCTCTAATAGCCTAAGTCGCTTTGGGACGTTAAACCCCGCAAACCAAACCAATCACTTGTCTTCGACATTTAGATTTGGCACCAGGCAGAACTGTAGGCAATCTACGCTCAGTTTTGATTTTACTCAGTAATGTTCCGTCTTTATTGCTCAGCAATGTTTATACAGTGCATGGGCACGTTCGCAATTGTGCCTTGTAACTGAAACCGTATTCAGAGAAAGAGTGTGCACAACCGTAGATGTAAATGAGATATACTATTTTTTTTCTTCTCCCAGTTTATTGGATGAGATGATACAATTTCTAAACTCCTAAATACAGAGGAGCAGCTTGTCATCATATCCATTGCCCATCTTCCTATTGAGGGAATTTCATTGATACAGGGATTTTTTTCACGCAATTTCTGGATCTTGTCGTTTCCTTTCAACTTTTGCAGAAGTCATGATGCGATACTGCAGATGACATAAGAAGGAACTTTGCATTCTCGAGAAAGTTTCTATGACATTGAAGGCTTTTATTCATCTTATTTGCGCAAACAGCCATCCGTGTGACAGCTTCCATTCAAAGCTGATAACATTCGGAACAGTTCATGCCCTTCGCGCAGCGCTCACGAAATTATTTCTATATTTTTAAATGAGAGCTTCAAAGACCGGAATAAACCTCTCCAGAAAATATTTTTATCCTGGGCTTTGCAGTACGACCATCTACAATGTCAGTGCGTCTACAGCAGAAGGCGCATTAATCTAACAATGAGGACATAAACGTTTTATATTTCAGACATTGCATGAAATTAGTTCCTTCTCTGCATCAAATTTGCAGTAACAGAAATATCTGCAACAGATGGTTACTTTTCTCAGCACATGATCAGCCGTTTTGAATCTGTACTCCCCTGCACAGCAAACTAGAGATGTGAAAATAAACATAAAGTATAGTGAATGCACCACCAATATTGTGTACAGCATTCATGTTATACCGAGTGCGTATACATTGGACAACTGGGAATGTGCATTCGACCGCAAACTGCGTGAAAATGAAACGAAAATAAAAAACAACGAAACACGGCAACCTCAGTGAAGATACTTTTTATGCAGCTTCGTTTGCAAATATCATATTTTCGCACATGCCAAATAAAGCTTAAGAAGGAGATAATTGCGGTCATATAACTAAATCAGGTGAAAATGTTTCGCGGTAGTTTAGATTTTCTTGTGAACTAAACATTACCCTTTTAAGATGGGCATACTTGACCCCCCTGTTCAGAATAGGAGAGCTAGCAAAAGCAGAAATATGTAGAATGAGGCAATGTCGCGGGCAAATAGTGCTCTTGGTACGAACACCGCGTACCTTTCGAGATCTGGGTGACCCAAGAAGGAATTGCACATGCGCATACCGTTTATGAATGATTGACAACGTAAATAGACAAGGAGAAAAGTAGGCCTAAATTATTATGCAGAAGACTAAGGTAACGTTCAAAAACCTCGACAAGGAACAGAAGTTCACTATAGGTATCTCAACACTGAAGGGGTAGGTGAATGTATACACTTAGGACAGGAAGTAACCGCAGATAATGACCATGGAAAGGCAATCAATGGGCGAATACGATTGAGCGAATTTGGCAAGTATTCGCAGATTATTACTAGCAGTTCGCCGCTATTGCTCATAAGGTAGGGATATAACAATTGCATCCTACTCGTACTCACCTAAGAGGTGGAAACGTGGAAGCTAACTAAATTGGGTTCACTTAAGTTCAGAACAACACAGAGAGCTATGGAGCGAAAAATTGTATGTGTAAAATTGAAAAATAGGAAACTTGCTGTGTGGAGCAGTGAAATAGCACGAAGTAATAAAATTCCAGTGGAAATCAAAAAGAGAAATATGCGTGCAAGTCGATATAGTTGGAAGGAAGGGTAAGGGATGGTCGTTACTGGTAACACATTGGATTCCAATGAAAGAAATGCTTGCTCGGGAGTGGCAGAAAGTTAGTTGGACACGGGAAGTTCAGAAGACCGCAGAGTTCAAGTGGATGCATTTAGTACAGCATCTAGTACAGCCTTTGGGGTTAGTGCACTTTCAAAGATCCCCAGACGGTTGAAATTGCTCCGTAGCCCTCCCCCACAGCTTCCTTTTCTCTTTCCACTTTATATATCACCTTCCTTCCCTTACGGTTTAGTTCAGTCATCCACAGAAACAAGTGTGGCAGATAACGCGCCTTTCCCATCTTGTGAACCAATTATTATTATTATTAATGTTATTATTATTATTATTATGTGCGCTGTGCTCCCGCCCGTTTTTTGGCAAGCAGCAGTTTTTACGATGTGCCGACTGTGCGAAACGTGTTTACACGAAGTGCGTCACCTGGGCGGATGACGAGCTGCAACTTCTGAAGTCCGGCTCTCGGCCATTCTTGTGTAATTTGTGTGCGTCGTCGTCGTCTGACGGCGTTAGTCTTAGCGACGGTGGTGCTAGAGTCCCTGGTGCCCCGCTCCTGCCCAGCCACCCGACCGGTTTTCCCCCTTCAGCCGCGACCGGCGAACATGGCGGTGAGTTTGCCTCGCTACGGGCTCTCCTCCTCGACGCGCTTGAGGGAATCTCTTTTCTGAGCGATGAGGTTGCCCAGCTACGGGAAGAGAACGAGCGCCTTCGTGTAGAGAACTCGCGGGCTTTCGTACAACAAGCCGAGGTTATCGCCTCTTTACGTGCCGATGTTCGCGGCCTACGCCAGGAGCTTGTGCGGTGCGCTGCTTCGCAGTGTGAGCGTCCTCTCGTCGAGCGTCCTCTCGTTGTCTCCGTGGGCAATCCTACCCGTGAGGAGCAGCCATCTGTGGACTACTCCGCCGCTCTTCATCGAGGGATGACTCCCGGAGATATTCCCTGTTCATCTTCTGCCTCTGCTCCTCGCCGTGCGGTTGACTTACCCAGTGAGATGAAGAAGCACCGAAGTCGAACCATTACTGGCGCATCGAGCTCATCTGTCCTGAACGTTGCCATTTACCAAAAGAAGCGTCCGAAGACTATTTTCGTCTCTAAACTCAGTCCCGATACTACATCGGTAGACCTTACCAACCATCTAAAATCAGTGAATATTACTCCCATTTCCTGCCGGCAGCTGAAAACAAGGTACGACTCCTACTCGTCCTTCCATATTGAAGTTGATGAAGAATCCTACAGTAAGCTTGTTGAGCCTTCGATGTGGCCGATGGGTTGCATATACAAGGACTTTCGTGGGAAGCTTTACGACGATATGCTTCATCCCTCTGAACTGACGCAAAATTGCAGTGGCCCCTAATTTGGATATCTATTATCAAAACGCCCGAGGTCTTCGGACTAAGGGATCAGAATTTTTTTCTAGCGTCTTGTCCTCTTGTTATACCGCTGTTGTGGTTACCGAAACCTGGCTGTCAAGTGATATTCCTTCCAATGATTTCTTTCCAAATAATTACTCTGTTTTTCGTAGCGACCGCCCTGAAACAGGTCCCAAATCAAGAGGAGGTGGAGTGCTCATTGCTATTGACAGTTTTGTGAAGTGTGTTCGACTTTCCGATCTGGAAACTGTTGAAGAATGTGTGTGGCTCGAGCTCACTTTAAATCGACATGAAAAACTTTTACTTGCAGCTTTCTAGATTCCTCCGAATCTACCTCCTTCAGCCTATGATGATGTTCTGCTCTCAATCGAACATGTTATAACCCGTCATAGCAAACACAAACTTCTTATTTTAGGTGATTTTAATACTCCTGGTATCAACTGGAACTCACTTATTTCTTCTCACAACAATCATTACATATTAAGTAAGTGTAACGCTCTACTTGATTTCATAGCCTTTAACTCTTTGCAGCAACACAATTTCATTGAAAACTGTTGCGGTAATATTCTTGACATCTGTCTATCGAATTTTGAAAGTGTTCGAGTCTCGAGTTCGGACATACCGCTGACTCGCTGTGACAAATTTCACCCTCCGCTTCTAGTTACTACTGCTGTCTCTGCCTCACCTTCTACTAACTCAGATCGGGTGGGGAATTCGCCCCGTTTCGCGTATGCACGTGGTGACTATGTCGGTCTTTTCAATTTCTTCTCTTCCGTCGACTGGTCCCTTTTAAATGACATTAATGATTCAGATGGACAAGTCAGTCGCTTTACTGAAATAGTTCTTGATGGTATGCGTCGGTACATACCTTTGCATACTCCTACGCGTAGGAAGTTCCCTTCCTGGTTTTCAAGGGAACTAATAACGGCGTTAAAGCTCAAGGAACGGGCCCATCGTAAAGCGAAACGCCCTGGGTTTCACAATTGGGCAGATGAGTTTCGCCGTGTGCGTTCTCTTTGCAAACGCTTATACAAGCGGGACTACGACTCCTATCTTGAGTCTTTAGAGAGGTATGCCTCAAATCGTCCTAGTCAGTTCTGGCGTTACGTTCGCAAGCGTTCCATTAAATCAGATTTAAGTATCAGCTTAGTTGACTCTCAGGGTTCGGAAATTCGGGATGTTGCCGACAGTTTTGCACAACATTTTTCCTCCGTTTACAAACATCCACATTGTGATTCCGTTTGCCTCCCATCTGGTGCACTATCTAATTCCATTCTCTTTGACGAGGAGTTGATAACTGAGAGTCTTAAGCGTCTGAGACCATCTTTGTCTCCTGGACCTGATGGCATTCCAGCTGCCATAATAAAAGCCTTCAGTTATATCTTCGTACCAGTACTGACTGCCATATTTAATAACTGTTTAAAAAATGCTGCCTTTCCTCGCGTGTGAAAAATGGCACGCGTGTTTCCTGTCTTCAAGTCTGGAAACAAAACTGATGTTTCCAATTATCGTCCGATTTCTCTTCTATGTGCAACCTCTAAGCTTTTCGAATTAGCTTTGCACAGCGTACTTTCCTTCCATCTCAAACATATCATAGTACCGAATCAACATGGCTTCATGTCGGGTCGCTCTACTTCTACCAACCTAGTCACGTTTATGACGTATGCCTCTGCAGCAGTCCTTCAGAGGGGTCAGGTTGACACTGTGTACTGTGATATGAGCAAAGCTTTCGACGTTGTTACTCACTCACTACTTCTTGAAAAACTTCTACTCTCTGGCGTTGAAGTCTATCTCGTAGCGGTCCTACGCAACTATCTCCTTGATCGCTTCTGCTTTGTCAGTGTCAATGGACAGACTTCTTTCGTTTACCCTGCAACGAGTGGAGTTCCTCAAGGTTCAGTACTAGGCCCGCTTCTCTTCTCCGTTTTTATTAATGATGTTTCCTCGGCGATAAAGAACTCCTCGTTTCTTCTTTATGCTGATGATATAAAAATATTCAAGGTAATACATTCTTTTCAAGATTGCGTGTTGTTGCAATCGGACATATCTGCTTTTTCTGATTGGTGTGCGATGAATCGACTTACCCTCAATTCTTCCAAAACTAGGGTTGTGTCCTTTACTCGTAAAACACATAGCTTTCTCTACCATTATTCTGTCAATTCTGTGCTGTTGGATAGGGTTGATGAAATTAATGACCTTGGTGTACTTTTTGACCGCACCCTCAGCTTCTCCTCTCACACTAAACGCATTGCTCAGCGGGCTATGCGCACACTCGGATTCGTTTGCAGACTTTCGAGAGAGTTCCATACTCCACTTCCGTTCCTAAAACTGTACCTGTCCATATGCCTCCCGGTCTTGGAGTATGCGTCGGTTGTTTGGAATGGCACTTGCAAATCGAACTTGGACAAGGTTGACAGAGTACAAAAAAAATTTTTACGGATATTTCATTATCGCTTTCCTTTCGCAACTTCCCCCTCTCGCTCCACCAGGAGCGCCCAACTGAATCTTCCTTCCCTTCACTGCCGTCGTATCAGACTTGATATCATATTTCTGTACAAACTCCTTCATGGCCACATTATGTGCCCTCAGCTCTTAGAGTACATCCTACTGCGCGTTCCGCGAAAGAGCATGAGGGAATTCAGACCATTTCAGGTTTCTCCTCTTCATTCCCACTCCCCTCTGGACAGGATGCAGTGGTTATTTAACTCTTTTTGTCCTCACCTTGACATCTTCCAAAACTCGCTCTGTTCATTTACATTGGATGTTCGTAGCGTTGTATTCTAAATAGTACTTTATCACATATAACTCCCACTTTCTAGCCTTAAATTGTATTTACTTCACTTTTTGCTTTTTCTCCTGTTCAATGCTGTCTGTATCTTGAACTACTTTTTATCCGTTTCTTGCTTATATTTCAACTTTAAACTTTATATTCGAATCTTACTGTCCCTTGTTCAATTTTACTTCTTTATTGTATTATTCTGTATTTCTAGCCTGTGTTTTAAGTACCATGCACTTGTTGCGCCTGGAATGGTTGTTTATTTTATGTATATTTCTATATTACTATAATCAATGTCAGTTATCTGTTTTTTTTTTTCTCTTCTACCTACCGTTCTTTTTTTTTTTCTTTATTTCCTGGTGTGCTAAAAAATTCTCTCACTGTGTATATAAGTGATGATACTCATTGTTTGCTTAATTTCCGTGATACGTTTCGTCTCAGTTTCATTTCATGTATTATTTATTTCTTTTTTTTGTGTTCTCTCTGTGTGTGTAAACATGTTTGTGCTTTTTCATTTTTTTTTTTTGTGCTGCAGCACAAAGACCACATGGTTGTTCCTGCGCACATTAAATAAAGATTGATTGATTGATTGATTGATTATTATTATTATTATTATTATTATTATTATTATTATTATTATTATTATTATTATTATTATTATTATTATTATTATTATTATTATTATTATTATTATTATTATTATTCTGTGAGCAAAAAAGAATGCGTAGCCATCATTTCGACGATTGAAAAACGTCGGCCGTACGTACATGGTCGCCCGTTTTACTTTGTGACTGACCTTCAAGCCCTAGGAAGGCAGGTGAAAACTGTATTGATGAGTCTAAAATGGGAATTACAACCTACGGTTGGCTTGGCTTTGATCCTGTGTGGTGGCCAACAGTTCATGACATGCAGCGACCTTTGCAGCCCACTCTACCAGCCGCCTCTGTGAGGCCGGTCGGAGCTGGAGACCGTGATGCCCCAACCCTCTACGTCCGTGAGGTTCATCGGGATGACGGTTGGAATTCTTGCCATGGATATTAAACGTGGTCGAAATTGGTTCATGGAGCAGTACAAGGAGAACATTTGTGGTTTAAATGGCCGGGATGGATAAGGGCTAAAAAAGCTGAAAAAGGCAACGCGCAATCCTGGAGCTGTCTCCACGTAGGTTGTTGTTCCTTCGAGTGGTGGGAGTGCGAGTCTTTGCTCAATGTAGTCGAGCGCAATGTCATGACAAGCTCTATATTGGCTATCATCTTTGAAGGACCCGCCTGGCTGCCTGTTTTTTTTGGGGGGGCACTCAACCTGCCGGAGTACGGGATTCATATCATTTGCCGCTCTGGTTGATACAAATTCCAAAGCTCTCACCCTTTCTCGTTTGGCTTTTGAGAGTGTGACGCTTGGACCACCTGCCGCCTCCTTCGATACGTCTGCTCTTGACATATCCGACGTGCTTTGGGAACAGCGAAAGGACCTTTGGATACCATCTCTGATCGCCTTGCAATATAGCTCTCCCCATGCTGCGTATCAAAATCTGCAACGGCATACTCACCACTTTACAATTTGGAATTACCTTTGTATCGTCGCAACTGTCTGTCGGAGGGGCAAAAATTGCTCTCAGTTATTTCTCCTCACCTACGTTGAAATGTATGCAACAATTGTTATGGCAACCACAAGTGCGCAGCTCATGCTGGACTACTGAGAAATGCCGAGCGCTCAGAAGAATCTGCAGTGGAGAGATGAGAAAGCCTGAGTGCTGCTATTGCACTAGATATATCGCGCGCCCCTCGTCGAACACTACCAGCGTTCCATTGAAGGCACCAAATTTCACCTTCGTTCTATAATTAGTTTACACGAAAGGAAAGGCTGTTTATCTGTCATTGGCGCAATTCCTCTACTATCACCCTCAAACACGGTGTAATTTACTCTTACAACGTGCCCTCAAAGTAGAGACGGGCAATTATGATGTGCGTTTCACAATCCCGAGCGTTCCAAGCGCTCTGCTGGGGATCCGAGGGATGGAAGGTCGGTTCCCAATTTAGACAAGTTGTTGTTGTTGGTTGGTTCACAGGAAGGGAAAGGCGCAGTATCTGTCACACTTGCTCTGTGGACACCTGAACCGCGCCGTAAGGGAAGGGTTGGTTGGTTTGTGGGGTTTAACGTCCCAAACCAACTCAGGCTATGAGAGACGCCGTAGTGGAGGACTCCGGAAATTTCGACCACCTGGGGTTCTTTAACGTGCACTGACATCGCACAGCACGCGGGCGCCTTGCTTTTCGCCGCCATCGAAAAGCTGCCGCCGAGGCCGGGATTCGATCCCGCGTCCTTGGGAACAGTAGTCGAGCGCCGTAACCACTGCGCCACTCCGGCGGGGAGGAAGGTGGGAATGAAAGTGGAAAGAGAGAAAGGGGAGGCGTAGTGGAGGGCTACGGAGTGATTTCGACCACCTGGGGATCTTTAACGTGCGCTGACAACGCACAGCACACGGACGCCACTTTGTTTCGCCTCCATCGAAACGCAGCCGCCGAGGTCGGGTTCGAACCCGGAAACTCCGGCACAGTAGTCGGGCGTCTTACCACTGCGCCACCCCGGCGGGGCGTTCCCAATTTAGACAAGGTTTTCGGGATTTTATGTTTCTGATGACGTCGTGAGGGTAGTTGACAAAGGAAATCTCGTGGTATTTCACTCATCACAAAATAAAGGGTTTCATCGTGAACATAACTGCGATTGAGCTTGCGGTATTTGGCGACACATGTCCCAGATTTTGTGCCTCTATATAGTCTTGACCAGTACGGCAGTGGCGAGAGGCACTACATCACCCTACTACTCCTCACCTGCAACCTCTCTCGAACCCTGTTCGCCCTTTTGATCGCGTTGGGGTTAATATTTATGCTCCTCTTTCAATGAATGCTGGGGGCATCATTATATAATAGTCGTCATCGACTAGCTCACTTTGCAATTCGAAAACGTCTGCGTTAACACCCGCCTCCGAAAGGAATGCTGCGCTGTTCATCCTCGACACATCATTCCTTGACAAGGGACTCTCAAACAACTTCTGAGTGACCGCAGGTGAATTTTTCTTTCTAACGTAATCAAGCCAGTGCTTATATATTTCGGCGTTATTCATCGTACAGCCTCGGTTTGCCAGCCTAAGAACAACGGCTTATTGAGCGTTTTAATCCTGCCCTGTCTTATATACTCGCTGTGTAAATATGCCGTCATCGATTGAAATAAAAGTATTCGTTTCGTCCCCTACGCCTATAATACCGCTACTCATGCTGTCGCGGGGTTCTCCCGCTTCTTCCTTCTCTATTGACGGGAACCTCTCTGCACCATGGACGCGATTCTACCCTGCCACCTGGACGTTTCCGAATCAACGCCACTTTCCCAAGCTGTTAACTACGTCGAAGAATGCCGCCATTTGCCACAAAAACTGACCACATGAGACACAATGCCGACAGCAAATCAACAGTGAAGGCTTCATTAGAGCTGCCTCTTGAAAACAAGCCTCCCTTGTTTGGTTTATGTCCCATCTTCCACTCCTGCCTGTCAAAAAAAAAAAATTCCCACGGTATAACTGTCCTACCGCATCATGCAGCAGACCTCGCGTGTGAATTGCCTTGACGATTGACTCGGCTCCTCGTCGCACCTGCGTCATCGCAGTCGTGAGACAGTCCAGGTCGACTGTTCGAAGGCTTATTAGAACCCAAATATTATGCGTTTCTCTTGAGTCTCCAGGATGGCTCTTTCTCCGCCGCAGGGTTATTGTAGTAGAGCAGACTAGCGCTGACCACGTGCACGAATCCGAAGAAACGATGATGCCTATTTCTAGTGCGCGAGATTGGGCTGCTGGACCGCTGCTCTATCTCTCTCGACGTCCACCGGTTGCTGTATCTAAACTCGCCTCGCTGGTACATTATCTTGTCAAGCAGTAAATGTCCACGTCCTTTTTAATATAGGTTTATAAGTATATGTGCGCTTTACTCGCCGAAGATTACAGAAAATTATTAACGCTAATGAGCAATGGAATGGGTAAAATGTGTTCCACAATAAACTACACCTCTCTCGAGGTTTTGTGGAAATTCATTCCGCAAGGTTGAACTTGAAATTAGATACTACGGCTGAGTTGGCATTCTTAGCTGACCTCAGACTACTGGAAAATTCATTCTTTCAGTCAGAAGTGAAATTAAATCATTTACGGCAGAAGAAAACATGACATAGCTTGTTCTTTTTATGTTCCGGCTTTTTTACCTCCCGAAGGTTTTGATAGTGTTACTAATGTTACAATGTATATTGATGATAGTTGTTCCTGATGCTGGAGTTTTGTTATTAATGTGATTTGATTGGAACTTGGTGGTCACGGTAGGCATCCTATAAGATGTTTCAACGCAAAAAATAAAAGTTCTGAAGGTAGAAACTATGAGCAGATATTTCTATCAATCGGCAATAGTATGCTAATATGCCCTAGAATAGAAAGCGATGCTTTATTCTTAAGGCAGCTAAGACTATGAAGTGGGCCTTAGTGAACAGATTCGGATTAATCTTGACAACGTGGCAGGTCATTGTACCATCGCTAAGACCATCACTTCAGTTGTTTTTGCATTGGACGTCCATAAAAATGTGGCAAGAAAGAAGAAACAGATCCCCTTGGTTTACGCCATCTTTGTTGTATCAGGATGTTATATATACAGCTATTTACACTTGTCGAAATATTCTCGGTTGGGTGTTTTTCTCCACTCATGAGAATATGTTCTGCAGTACGTTATAAATGCTATACTATACTATTGACTATGCTGACTACACAAACTTGTGATTGTGCTCACCAATTACTTTTGCTCTGTACTTGGTGTCGAATTATAAATGCAAAGTAGCGAATAAAATGGAGATTCCTTATATAGCAATAGGATTGCCCCATTTCACTTTAGTAGCAAACTACCTATTTCAGAATCTGTAATCTCTGTAGTTAGGCAGTAATACAATTTACGCATTGAATCGAAGATCATTTATGCATAATAATTATTCGTTTTCCTATTCATTTTGTAAAGCCTGCTTTAGGTAACGTATAAAATATTACATAGTTGCTAATGAAAGATAAAGCGGATGTGTTCGTGTTTGAAAGAAATCGCGTGAGCGTAAAAGCCATAATTGCTCTGGGCACCAAAAGTGCTCAATAGTGCCTTTAACGAGGTCATTCATCTGTTTTTATATGCATATAGCGTAATGGCACAATTATTTAGAACTATTTCTGCGAGGCAATTGGTAATAAAACTGAAATTTCAGTAACTACTTAGTTTATTTGTAAATGTAGTGAGAGGGCTTTCGTATTGTACAACCAAGAATATAATAGAACGATAATGGCACAAAACAAAATTACTGGGCATTTTATAATTTTTGCACCTCCACTCTAGGAACTCGTTCATGATAACTGGTATTAAGAATTGCGCCTGAGCAAGGAACCTTTCTTGAAGAAAAAAAATTAACGCTTTGGGATATATTTGTCGTGCATTGCTTTTACCAAAGTATTACTGCATTTTGACACAAAGAACAGTAATATATATATATATATATATATATATATATATATATATATATATATATATATTGGTACTACTGAAGACTGTGTAGCACATAACTTTTGCACGTGTCTGCAGTTCTAATTATTTCTACCTTAAGTATATGGCGTATGTGTTTTATATTGATACGTGGCAAGGTTAGTCCACAAAGGTTAGTACAGGACGACACAGCACACAAAACACAGAAGCACAGCAGCGTCAACCTTCTAGCATCAACGTTGCGATCCCTTGTCTTCTTCTGTATCACTGTTGCTGATTGTTGTCTTCTTCAACGTTCAGCGGTGCATGGCATATGTGTCACAATATTTTTAATTTTTTTTAGAATTATGCAACTGTATATACTTCTTCAGGAAGAGCGTTGCTGATAAGCTTTCTACCGATTGCGAAGCAGTATTCAGTAATTATTGCGAAGAACCGTTTCATACTTATGACGTTAAGAAGGAAACGGCGTGCAAATAGAGTGCAGTGCGTCCAATGTTTGTATTGTCGGAGTGTAAACTTTTGGGTTTGCTCCCCTGCCAACCAGAGTAAACCTCCCCGCCTATTTACTGCTGGTATATACAATAAACATATCATTAAATCAAAATAGTGTTAATTTTTTTACTTTGTGTTTCTAAACCTGTGATAGTCCCCTGTCCCAAACACACCCAGCAGACCCTAGATATATGCACCGTACGTCTCAAGTCAGGGTTTTGCGCAGCAGAAGAGGTAAGCCAACTGATCAGTCAGAAAACCAGAGCCGAAAATGGGGTCGTGGTAGCCCTCGTTGATGATGATCAGGAAAACTTGGTAGCATCGGACCACAAAAACAAGAGCTCGTCGGTCAGTCTGCTATTAAGGTGTTGGTTACCTGTTTAGCCAATGCTCTTTTAGGAACTGGTCCATTTTACGTTCTCAGCCACTGCCATAGCACTGACAGATTGCCTGTGCGGACTATATTTTACTTGTTTCCAAGCCGCCTAAACTAGGCCTATATTACTGAAAAGCATAGAAAGCAAGTTGCCAGGAACACTATGTTCGGGAGAAAAGTCACGTTATTTCAAAACTAATAATTATTTCTGTATCAAGGATATTGACCGATAAACGAATGAAAGAAAAGCACTAAACGAGGGTAAAGACACGTAACAGCTTAGTGTTACAAATTTCAGCTTGCAGGAACGAGAAAAGTTGGTTTGTTGGTGTATTGGGGTTTTTGGCGCATAAGCGACTAGGGCTATCACGCATCAAGAACGACGTATTTTGTCTTTATGTTTAGGATGTGACTAACTCATTTTTAAATTGTTACATCTTGTTAACGTCAGTTGCTTCTTTTAGGAACCCAAAAATGTCAGAAAGTTCAACAATTCTGTCTTCTCCCAAATGCAGTCTCGAATGAAAAAAGATCTCTTCATTGTAAAATGGTGCAAAATATTTGTCTAATTTCTATAGTTTTGGTGCATGAGAGTAGAACGCGATTTATTGTTAATTCACTTCCGCACTCTTCAAATAAAGGTTTGTCTTCCTTTTTAAGAATGAAGCCATGAGTTAGGTGCGTGTGCCCGATGCAAAGCCGACATAAAATGACTTCAACAAAATGTTTTTGGGGCATGCATGTTGCCCATTCTTCAACGATGGTTTAACAAAGTGTAATATATTGTTTAATATATTGTTCTATGACATCTTTCATTTTGATCTCAGTTTTATCTTTATGAGCTTCATAGCATCTATATGTCGCATGTTGAGTTGTATTTCATCTTTAGAGGCTGCTGCGGCTCACGTGCCAGCTCTCTCGTAGCCGCGGATTCCAACATGGCATGGTGACCAGAAAAACGTAATTAATTACCCTTGTGTTTCTGCAGCTACATTATGTATTATGCCTCCGATTAACAGTTTTGTAGCATTTCTGCGATGAAGTGCTGTAATTACGCTCAGAGAATTCGTATAAATTATGCTGTTACCAATACTTTTCTGGTGTATTTCTTCTACAGCTACAAAAATGCATGACACTCAGCTGTGAAAACCGACGAACACTCAGGCAACCCTATAGTGCTTTCTCCCATTTACCTTGTACTGCAGCGCTTCCAGTGTAATGTGCTGTCTTAGAACTATCTGTATAGAATTCTGTATAATCTTTGTATTTTTCTTTTGTGTCAAGAACTCTTGTTCTATGTGTTCATGCAGTGTTTGTTTCTTATGAAAGTGGGTTAATGTGAAGTCGCACACAGAGGGAAAAGGCTACCAGGGTGATAGTGAGCTTATTTCGGGGCAGTATTAGGAAGTGAATCCATTATGTTTATTTCCTGGCATGCCTGTTTAAAACGGAGGATTAGTGGTTTGATTGCTGAGGGCTTGTTGTCAGAGAGGGTTCTAGATGGGAAGCTTGTGACTAACAGATGACATAGGTGTTTCGGTAAGGATCTTATTTTCTGTACATATACACGTGTAAGCATTGTTCTGTTTTTAAGGGGCTGTTCATTTGTTTCAATATAAAGGCTTTCTATTGGAGATGCCCTATACGCGCCAATTGAGCGGCGCAATCCAATGTTGTGCACAGGATCCAAGCGTTTAAGATACTATTGTCTCATTGAACCATACACAATGCTTTCCTAATCTAGGGTAGAGCGTATTAGAGATCGACAAATATGCAGAAGGCATGTTCTGTTTGATCCCTAGTGTTATTTGACAATACTTTCAGTATGTTTAATGACTGAGATGCATTCTTTTTATGGGCGGTAATG
Organism: Amblyomma maculatum; assembly: GCF_055883805.1. Taxonomy (NCBI): domain Eukaryota; kingdom Metazoa; phylum Arthropoda; class Arachnida; order Ixodida; family Ixodidae; genus Amblyomma; species Amblyomma maculatum. The sequence goes on along the minus strand of NC_139348.1, from coordinate 85,802,719 downwards.
TGAGGTAGAAATGTCAACTTTTTATACTACGTAATGCCCAGAAATTTATGTTCATATCTTAATGGTAGTATGGTTGTCTTTAAGAGTAAAGTTGGGGCAGTATGCAAGTCTCGCCTGAGGGTGAACAGAACAGCCACTGATTTCTGTGGAGAGAATTAGAACCCAATTTTATCTGCCCATGTGGTTAGTCTTTTTACGATTAGCTGTACTTGCTGCTCAAACGTGGTTATGTTAGAGGACGTACATCCAACCTGCAGATTATCAACTTAAAGCGAGTACAAAATGGATGTCGGGATTTCTCTGGTTATTGAATTAAGTTTTACAACAAACAACCTATAGTACTTAAAATACACTGTTGGGAAACTCCGTTCTCCTGAATAAAGCTCCTCGAAAGGGTTGAGCCCGAGCATACTTTAAATGAACGGTTTGATAGGAAATCATTTAAAAAGGTTAACATCCGGCCTCGAATGCCTAGATCTGCAAGGCCACGTAGAATGCCACATCTCCAGGTTGTCATATGCCTTTAGCATCTCGAACAAGGCAGCAAGGCAGTGTTGTATGCGTAAATGCTTCTCGGACAGGATTTTCGAGTCTAAGAAGATGGTCTGTCGTTGAGTCTGCTTTTTCAAAAGCACATTGATGAATGTGTGAATGTTTACGTGATTCTAAAATAAAAGTTAGCCTAATGTTCAAAACATTTTCGAAAGATTTAGCAAGGCCACTCGTGAGGGCAATAGACCGGTAGCTAGTATAGTTTGGCGGCTTTGGTGAGCATGTTAGTTATTCTCTCATAAAATCGAAAAATCGCCTTTAAATACTGCATTTCGCAGGCTCGAAAATGAAACGTCAGTGAAGCTTCTACTTAACATGAAATATATCTAAGGCATTTAGTGTTACTACACAATGTATTGAAGCGCTGCTTTATCCAGTACGAAAACCTTTGCAGCTGGTGCTGGAATAGGTTCAAAACCTTTTCGTGAGTCCTTTGGGCTTCGCACTTCACTTTTCCATTGGCGCTTCATTAGAGCGTCAATTTATTTCGTGAACATGTACATAATTGTCACTGCAGCTTCGTTCTTGTAGTTACCGTTAGTATCAGTTTGAGGGTGGCATCTTGCTTCTGTGATAAAAACCCGCAGTTTTTATGGTATGACCGCGGCCAACTGTGAGCAAATCAATGAATCACAGGTAACGTAGACGTTTACTGCTGTATTTAATTTTGTAATAAACAGTGCACAGCAGCGGTAGAAGACATAAGCGCTTCTGTGTTGTCCCGTTGATACGTGCTGCCTTTTTGCAAACAGATATCCAACTTGCCCAAGCTGCTTTCCTGGCTGTAGTTATTGTTTGTCAAATCACGGTTGCTAATTTTTTTTAATTATTAAGCTACTAGGAACACGGAAGAACATGTAAAGAGTCGTTTTACGCTGCCTGCACTCTCTGGTTTTGCCATCATTTATTAATTGAGCAAACGGGAGCCATTATCTCCTTCACGCCGTGTACTGAAATGAGGATATTAAGTGTTTTATAGAATTGTATTGTAGTAAGGTTGATCAATCAAGTAATCTATGCAGTGAATGAGCGGAGCATCGGGCTAAATAGATTACAAACTTCTGATTTTAAACCGCCTTCTTTCATCTTCCGCTCTTATCATCCTCTGTATTGGTGGCCTCGGCCTTTCCTCTCTCTTAACTAATCTAGGCTCACGATGAGGCAAGGAAGGAAGATAAGATCTAAAATATTTCATTATGATTATTTTGTGGCTCCACAGCCCATGTGTATATTGTGGTCTTAAAAAGCCTTAGAAAGCCCCGAACAAAAACGCACTTAAATTTGCTGGTCGCGCGTGCTTCACTGGCTGCTTAAGATCAACATTGCCATATTGCATTTCAAGAAACAAAAGCATGGAACCGGCCTGTGCAGGTGTAAATATGTCGCTGTAGTCATTTTTCTTGCTTTCCGAAAAAAAAGGATGAGAATGTCATTCCTGGTGGCCGGTGACGCTTTTAGCTCATTATCGTTCTGATTATAACTACATGCACGGCCTTATGATCTTTTTTGAACACAAGCGTACCGATTTATCATATTTTATTCCAGAACTATGTGATTTGTCACAGCGGTAAATGAGAAAGGAATGTTTGATACATTTAGAAACTGCGGCGAAGACTAGTTGTTCGCAGATAGTCGCGAAGGTTGCCCGTGTAGCGGTAGCCTGTTGTGATTGTTTTTATCGGCGTTCGTGGTTCTATTGCACGCCCGCCTCTGACTAAGCACGAAAGTTGTGGCTGGCAGGTTTACGAGTGTCGCAAATTCCACAGGTCCAGTGAAGCGCCAAAATGAGAGGTGTGATCACTGGCTGCCAAAAGGTAGTCGCGCTACCGATAAAGAGCATGAAAGTAAATAGTCCGTTATTTGAATCTTGCTTAAGTTTCACTACCGAGTAAGACTGTGGTGTAGACGGAGTGACCACTAAGGAAGTAGAGCGCGTGTTAGGTGGCGCACAGTCTGTGATTTGGTGATGCTATCCAGGAACAGATCAGCTAGAAAAGGAGATATTATCTAAATGCCCGGTTGGTGATGTGACAGTTCCAGAGGTTATGCCTTTTTGTAAGCTTAGCGTGCGCTCAATGCCAAAGGAGCTTTCTATTAGTAGAACAAAAAGTAAACACTTTTCGAGCCCTACTGGCATCACATTGGTCGATGAGTTCTCTGATGTGTTACGTTGAGCGTACTTTTCGAGCATCGTTGTGGGTATAAGACGAAGGGCAAGGTTGCCATACTCATAGCCTCATTATTGACAGCCTCAAGGGAAGGCTGCAGCCTGCACGAGATACATTCTGGCTTCGCTGTGCGTCTGCTACTTCGGCGCACGGCCGAGCACACTGTGCTCCGTTCTCGCTGAAAATGCAATCGCGGAATTTTTTTAGTGCGTGCACGCTGAATAGTTATAACCATCTATATGTATAGCATGTACAAGGGTGTAAGTGTTTTTATTACTGTTTATGGTCCAGCAGTAATTACGTAGGCTGACAGGCCGAGCACGATAGCAGCCAAGTTGTAAGAATATCCATAGGCTTTATGTTTATAAGTAATGCATAACAAAAAACACTCTGTTTTCACCTTCCATATTCATTGAATTCCTTACTTTGAGGAGGTTATCCGTTTTCTTTTTCATAAAGCTAGGGTCTTCAAAACATTTTTTTCGGCTCCCACAACTGAAACTGTATATTTAATATGGTGTAACAAAACATAGATACTTGCATGCATACTATATACATACATATATGCACAATCTATCATTCTTGTTACGGATGCATCAGAGCACAAATTGTAGAACGGAAGGCAAGAATGACCGGGGTATTTTAACACACATAATAGGGAGCCAATGGCAATTAACTTCAAGAGCTTAATTTAAGCACTTCCTGCGTTTCGCGGTCTTTCGTCGGTTGAAGCAACATTGTCTGCAGGCTTGAAAACTAGAGATGTGTGTTGATTCTGCGGTCCAGAACGCGCCATGTTACCTCCAGATTCTGCGGTATGACCAGGACATGTGGAATCCACCTGGTGTTCATCTGGCGTAGTCTTCGACCGCGCTTGATCGAGTCGGCGTGTTCTTGCTTGGCATGTTCTTGCGTATTTTTGTTGGTACTCCATTCTTCCTCTTGCTCACATCTGGCGCTCCAGTGGCAAAACAAGAAAACGAACGCCGAAGAAAATAGAAGCAAACTATCGCGAACCGGAAACTCGCAGCTCTCTCTGATAACGACAGGCAGGCGGCCTCAGTTGGCCTATCGCCACGCGTTCCTCGTTTCGCGTTTCATTTGACGCCGGTAGTACGTACATACATACATACATACATACATACATACATACATACATACATACATACATACATACATACATACATACATACATACATACATACATACATACATACATACATACATACATACATACATACATACATACATACATACATACATACATACATACATACATACATACATACATACATACATACATACATACATACATACATACATACATACATACATACATACATACATACATACATACATACATACATACTGTAAGGTAACGCGAAGGTCGGACTTGGGAAATCAGGCTTTATTGCAGACCTGAAGCCTTGGTCGCACACTGCAGCCAAACACACTCCGCGATGACGATGGGTATCTACAAGAAGGAGCAGGATGAAGATGAAGCAGCACGTTCAGCCGTGTGTAAGATGAAGAGACACACAGTGCTCACACTATTTCGCCCGCGCAGTTGGCACGGCCAGCGTGGCCGCAATTAGTCCGCAGGATTGCGCCGAATAAAAGGTTTCATACGTGAAACGTGGACAACTTCAGTGCCATGGTAACAACAGTCCGGAGGAGGGTAAACAGGGGAGACCCGATAGCTGACCCGGGGAGGTTTTTGCAAGAACTCTGTAAGGACCAATGTAACGGGGCTGTAACTTGTCACAAAGGCCAAAAGTGCGTAATGGAGTCGAAAATAACACCTTGTCGCCGGGACGGAACGAAACTTGGCGATGGGTTGCATCATAGCGGTACCTGCGGTCTTCCTGGCTAGCTTCCGTGTTGACGCGAGCAAGCGGGCGAGATTTGGCCACTCGGGAAAGGAACTTGGTCAGGAAGAGAGGATGAGGAACTGGCATGTGTAGAAAGGAAAGAGGCGTCAAGAAAAGTAGCGGGAGAACGGCGGTAGACGAGGAAAAACGGGGTGTAACCTGTGGTCCGATGTACAGCCGTATTGTAGGCGAACGTAACAAAATGAAGTATTACGTCCTAGTTTCGGTGGTCCTGGCCGACGTACATAGACAACATGTCAGAAAGGGTGCGGTGGAACCGCTCAGTCAACCCATTGGTCTGCGGGTAATAGCTGGAGGTCAATTTGTGATGTGTGGTTGAGGCCTCAATAACTTCGGCTACAATCGTCGACAGAAATGTCGACCACAATTGCTGAGAAGCACTGGAGGGGTCCCATGGCGCAGTACGAGCGATTCCAAAAAGAAGGTCGCGACCTCATGTGCTGAGCCATTAGGCAGGGCAGTGGTCTCAGCGTAGCGTGTTAGGTGGTCGACGGCGGTGACGATCCAGCAAAACCTAGTGCGGACAATGGAAGTGGCCCGTATACGTCTATGCCAACAACGGCAAAAGGCGTAGCAGGGCAAGGTAGCGGCTGTGGTAGGCCAGCAGGAGGAGAAGTGGGCCGTTTGCGGCGCTGACATGGCAGACAAGAGGCGACGTATATTGCCACACTTGAGGCGAGGCCTGGCCAGAAGAAACGGGTTTTCACGCGGTGGTAAGTTTTATGAAAGCCTATGTGACCGGCTGTAGCATCATCGTGGAAAGCCACCAGGATACAGGTGCGAAGCGCTCTAGCAATAACGGGGACCCAATGGGTGCCTTCAGAGCAATAAATATAACGGGAGAGCACGTCGTTGTCAAGTTTGAACTTTTGGAGCTGCCTACTCATTCTAGCGGTAGGAGGGTGAGAAGCACCGGTGAGAAGGTTCATTAGAGAAAGACAGTAGGGATCTGCTCGCTGGTGTGAAATAATGGCGTGGCGATCTGGAGCAGGGGCAGGAGTAGCACAGGGGATGTTTGGATCTTTGGACGACATTGGGACGTCGAGGGTGCACGCAGGAAGGCGCGAAGAAGCACTAGGTGGTGTTCTGGGAGCTGGCAGCGGGAAAGAGCATCGACATCTCGATGTTTGCGACCCGATTTGAATATGACATCGAAGTGGTATTCTTGAAAACGCAGAATCCAACGGCCCAGGCGTCCAGTCAAATTTTTGAGGGTTGATAACCAGCACAAAGCGTGGTGATCGGTAACGATCATGAAATGGCGGCCGTAGAGGTAGGGGCGAAAATTCTGAACTGCCCAAACGACGGTGAGGCACTCTTTCTCAGGGATGGTGTAGTCGCGTTCCGCTGATGTTAGAGTTGGACTGGCAAACGCAATTACTTTTTCCGAGAAGCGGTATCACCTTGCAGAAGTACGGCACCAATACCGAGGCTGCTGGCATCGGTGGGGAGAATGGTAGCAGCTGTGTCGTCGAAGTAAGCGAGAACAGGGTCCGAAGTGAGAGCATTTTTTAGGGTTTGGAAAGCTTTTTCGCATTCTTCAGACCAATTGAAAGTAGTACGGTCGGTAGGAGGCGGTGGAGCGGTGCAGCAATGGTAGCGAAATTGGAATGAAACGGCGAAAGTATGAAGACAGGCGAAATAAACTGCGCAGTTCCTTAGTCCGCTGAGGGCGTGCAAAGTTCAAAACTGCAGCAAGCTTGTCAGGGTAGGGTTCGAATGCCATCGCGGCTGACGAGGTGGCCAGGATCTTGATTTCTTTCTTGGCGAAATACACTTTTTTGTGTTCAGCTGGAGACCGGCGGATGCCAGGCACGTTAATACTTGATCGAGGCGGCATAAATGATCAGAAAAAAGTCACAGAGAAAATAACTATGTAGTCCAGGTAGCACAAGCATTTTCTCCACTTAAACCCTCTAAGAACTGTGTCAATCATGCGCTCAAACGTATCGGGGGCATTACAAAGTCCAAAAGGCATGACATTGAATTTGTAAAGCCCATCGGGAGTAGCGAATGCGGTTTTTCTTTGTCGGCTTCGTGCATCGGTATCTGCCAGTAAGCGGAACGCAAATCCAATGTGGAGAAATATTGGGCGCCCTGAAGACAGTCGAGGGAGTCGTCAATTCGTAGCATAGGTTAAACATCTTTGCGAGTGACTTTGTTAGGTGCGCCGTAATCCACGCAAAAACGCACGGACCCATCCTTTTTTTTTAACCAAGACGACCGGAGATGACCAGGGGCTAGCTGAGGGCCGAATAATGTCTCGTCGGAGCATATCATTCACATTATCTTCTATGATTTTATGTTCTGATAAGAACACGCGGTAAGGGCGGCGGCTAACAGTAGAAGTACCTTCTGTAATAATGCGGTGATGTGCAGAAGACGTTCGGCCCAAAATCGGAGAAGTGACATCAAAGGAGGCTTGGTGTTTTCGATGTAATTCCTGCAAAGCTTGGCGGTGGGTCGCAGGAAGGTCAGAATTGATGGTGCCAAAGAGAACACAGAGAGAAGCATCGGAAGAAGCTGCTGGTGAGGAAGAGGGGGCGGTAAGGGTGGTGAGGGACACCGGGTGAATGTCCAGGGCACAAGGAAAACTTGTCCCTTTAGTCAGCACAATGGGCTCTGGGGAAGTGTTCGAAGCAGCGACAAGCGCTGTGCCATGCTCAAACCGAACAAGACTTGGTGGCAGCGCGATTCTGCGGGTCAGATGGCGATCAGAAGGCACGATTAGCACATCTCCGTTATCAATGTCAGTAAAAGTAAGCGCGACAAGTTTTTCGCATCCAGGGGGCAACACTGAGTTAGTAGCGGCAAGCAGGCGATAACGGGGCTCGGGAGGTTCAGAAGACGGATCGCTCTCTTTCATGTAAACGACCCTGTCGTGACACGAAATGCTGGCTGATGCAGCAGACAGAAAATCCCAGCCTAAAATAATTGGGTGAGCGCACGGTGACATCACGGCAAATTGTACGAGGTGGCGGACACCATCAACAAAAACTCGCACAGTACACATAGCAAAAGGCCGAATTATTGCACCATTAGCTCCACGGCATTCAGGTCCATCATAAGGCGTTTTCACTTTTCACAAGCAGGAGCACAAGTTAGTGTGTATCACAGAAACAGCGGTGCCCGTGTCAACCAAAGCCTCAACAGATAAACCTTCAATCCACACTAAAATGATTTTCCAGGGACGTTCCGGAGGATTTTTGGGATGGCCGAAGAGTGCAGTTTTCCCTCCTAAAACTGCAGTGGTCAGTTTTCCGATAGGCGGGGGGTCGTCAGAGAAGCTTGACGGAGAGGAGAGGTTGAGCGGCGAAAAGGCGAAGGAGAACGGCGTCTTGAGGGCCTGTAACCAGCAGGCTGAACGGGGCTTTGTGGCGGGGGTGATGAACGTCGGGGATTATCAGGGAATTAACGGTGGTTAGAGCCGGAAAAGCGAGGAGGGTAGTCTGCTTCAAATGAGTCGTAGCCGCGGCGTTCATTCTGGAGCCTGCGACGACAGAAGCGGGAAATATGGCCGCGGTACCCGCAGTAATAACAAACAGGGCGGGCTGGGTGCCAGTTCGGGTAGTATGTCGGCGCCGCGGTAGTTGGTGCCAATGCAGCGACATGAGCAGTGGTAGGCGCCGGTGGCGTAGGCGCTCCAACTACAGGGGGCAAGGATGTGACCTGGGCGTACGTTGACACCTGACAGATGGTAGGAGCGACCGATGTTGGGGGGGAATAGGTCATTGAGGCCAGCTCTTCTTTGACAATGCTACGCTTGCCGGCACTTGAAGGATGTGGTTCAGATGCAGGGCGGCACAAATTGCCTTGAGCCGAGAGCTCTTCACGAATTAATTCGCGTATAGGCGCACGGAGGTCAGCGTCGGCAGTGAAACCAAATGAAGTGGGATCAGGCTGCAGGCGTATTGACTGCAGTTCGTCAAGGCGTTGACAAGTCGATATGATGGCGTCGATTGTGGTAGGGTTCTGCACGGCCAGGGCGTTATAGGCGAGTGGCCCAATACCTTTAATGACGTGCCGAACCCGCTCGGCCTCTGGCATGGTCTCATTTATGCGCCAACAAAGTGCAAGAACTTCTTCTATATAAGAGGTATAGGTCTTATTAGACCGCTGAAGTCGGGCTTCTAGCTTCTTGGCGGACTCCGTGCGAACGGTAGGAGCGCAGAAAGTCTGGCGTAACCTTTGTTTAAAGGTAGCCCAGTCCGGAATCGTCGATTCATGATTTAGGAACCACGCTTCGGCCACATCCGTCAAATAAAAGGACACATTAATTAGTTTAAGAGAATCGTCCCCCCGGTTGAAAGCACTGACCCGGTCGCAGCTGTCGAGCCAGTCATCAGCGTCGTCGCCGCGGAGACCGGCGAACATCTGCGGGTCGCGCTGACGGCTACTGACAGTCCAAGTGGCAAGGGGAGCTGGAGTCGAGTTGGTAGAGGCCGGAATAGCGGAGAGGCCCTCTTGAGTCATGACGATGGTGGTCGGGGTCACACGGCGGCCAGAATGAAGCTTCAGGTGGATGCAGGTGACGAAGCAGCGGGGGAATCAAGGCGCACCTCCACCACGTGTAAGGTAACGCGAAGGTCGTACTTGGGGGATCGGGTTTTATTGCAGACCTGAAGCCTTGGTCGCACACTGCAGCCAAACACACTCAGCGATGACGATGGGTATCTACAAGAGGGAGCAGAATGAAGATGAAGCAGCACGTTCAGCCGTGTGGAAGATGAAGAGCCACACAGTGCTCATAATACATACACACACACACACACACATACATACATACATACATACATACATACATACATACATACATACATACATACATACATACATACATACATACATACATACATACATACATACATACATACATACATACATACATACATACATACATACATACATACATACATACATACATACATACATACATACATACATACATACATACATACATACATACATACATACATACATACATACATACATACCTTTTATACTGCAGGTTGCGTTACAGATACAAAAAGAAAATCGCAGACATAAGTAGATGTTACGGCCGTCGACATACTACCGTTTTATACTTATGTGAATAATATACAGGTATGGGATTTTACTCGCAAAGTTTCCGTGCCTAGAGCGCGGCATATATTACAAAAAAATCGCGATCGAAATCGGAATCGAGAAGCTCCTCCCACCGAGAGCGACAGCCAATTTGAAATGCTCGTGTCGCTCGTTTGACGTCAGAAGAGAAGACGCGGTGGAACTTCGTCTAGAATGCAAGGTCCAAAATCAAAGGACACCTCTTTCCTTTTTGTTTATGATAGACAAGTCGTCATCGCTGATGCAGAAGTGCTTGATGAAGATGTTACCGCACGAAAGCGACATAGGATAAATCATGTTTTCTTCAGCATAATGTGTACGGTCACAGTCACTGGGCTGGATGACCGGTTAGGTTCCTTGGCTGTTGTGTGAGGTTTTCGGTCTTTCGACGCCGGCGAAACTGATCAACGGATGGTCGCCCGGTCTGTTTTGATCGGAGGCCGAGCGAGATCTTGACGCTCGATGAGTTACACAGATGCGCTTGTCTGTAGCTTAACTATGTTAGAAAAAGGAAAACAAGCAGCTACACTTTGCATGTTTCCCATTCTCATCAGCAATGGCCTTGGCGAGGAATCTTGGTCGGCCCCGAACTGCCGGCCCGATCCGCGATCAGTAGGCCTAGCGCGAGTACGTGGGGTTCGGATCCTGAGTTTTGGCGATTACGGAGCACGCATTCAAAAGGTTTAGTGGTTGCATGTGGCAATCGAGTGTAGTTATGGCAGTACCCTATTGCAAAAACCAGCGTCTCCAGTGCGAAACCAGTAAGATTTTCGCGCTGGTTTTGCACTGGATCTGCTGGGCACGCTGGAGGTCTGCGATATTCACAGGAGCAGTAACGGGAAGACACTGGCTGCACTGGTGCGATGGGAGAAAAACGCTGGGATTAGCCTTCTGACGCTGGGTGTGTCGCTGGCATCCGCGATGCACTGGGAGAAGCGCTGTATGTGCGCTGGGGCCGCACTGGTCCCAGTGCCCCAGTATAGCCGGTGCGCCCTGCGGCGTCAGCCGGAGTAGCATCCCTCAGGGGCCAACAGGGCAGCAGCGTACTTTCAATCGACCATCGGGGGGCATATGAAAAATGTGGTTCAAGCAACGCTTTTTGCTGCGAAGTCGTTGCGCATTTGTAAGAAAACAAAGGCAGTATTTTTTTCTAGAGTTTCCATGTTTCGATGGGTCGTTTCGAGCGTTTCGAGAGCGACAACGATCGCCGCGCCTCGATCTCATGACAGACTGACGATTAATGCACTACTAAAGCTGGAATTGAATAATGTGGGCTACCATGCATAACCAACTTCACAGCTGATCTTAAGGGCACTCTAACACAATGATTACTGTCAAAATGTTCAATGCGGGCTCAATCGCAGGCGAGCGTAGCCTGTACCACGGCCCAGTATAAACAGCAGAAAGAAAAACTAAAACCAGGGAGAGAGTAGTTTACCGAGCGATGGGCCCATGAGAGAAAAAGCAACAACATACAGTGCTTGTAATACATAATATTTGGCGTGTTTCTCAAGCTTTTGCGCTCCTTCTTACTCTGCGTATCAAGCACCCGAGCCCTCGGTCATCGCAACGCTTCCCGCAATGTTTACATACAAATAAGGTTTAGTTACACGCAATTAGAGTCATCGCGGCGGCGCTTGCCGGTATTGAAGCTCGGTCGCACTTTTTTCCTTGAAGGCTTCTAATAAAGCTCCGTGTTCAGCGAAAATTTCGCCCACGGTAGCAGAGCACCACCCAAGAGCCAGCGTCGGTAAATTTGCCAGCGATGTCAAACTCCACATGTTAAAATGATTCCAGTGCACAAAATAGCGCGCGTAGGCATCCAGAACATTAGTTGCAAGTCATGAGAGCAGACAGCAAGCTAAAATGATCTAGAGGTTGCAATTGTTAGAGCGGTAGCAATGGCCTGTAGACTGCGAAACATGAAGTCCCGGCCTTATAAATGCGGGTCATGACATATGCACAAATGTTGCGTGGCCGAGTGGTTAGCGGGCTGATCTAGTGATTGATAAGTGCCTAGGGACGTAGTTCGAGGCGCGCTTGGTGCACTGATTTTTTTTTACTATTTCTAGGGGTTTTTTAGGTACCTAACTTGTTTCGTTACTTTTTACTTTTTAATTTTTATCCCACGCTTTTTTTTCTCCGGACGAACAGTGCGGAGCGTCCCAGTATGCCGCGTCCCAGTGCGCCCAGTTTCCAGCGTCATACTGGGACCATAATCAGGTATGGCGCTGGGACGCTGGCACCCAGTGGCACTGGTTTTTGCAATAGGGTAGTGACCCCAAATCGACGACTATTGACATCACAAAGCATGTGCACGTTCAGCGGGAAGTATCGATGTGTGTCGTGTGAGCGCGCCGGCAGCTGTCGGCGCCGCTTGTGGATACCCAGAGTAGGCAGGGGACGTAGCATCCACAGCACCTATTGCAGCGCAGGTATATTTTTTTTTGAACAAATAAAGGGGCAAATGGTGCGAAAAGTGGATAGTTTTTGTATTGGTAGCTAAGCACGCATTTTTTGCCACGTGAGCGAGGAGCATACATCCAGTCATTACAAAGCTATGTAAACAAACACATAGCTGGGCCATGAGCCCGTGCAGTCGTAATCCGCGAATCGGCGCATTCATGCGGGAGGTTAGAGCTCACATACACAACACTAAATGGTGTATGTTGACGCTCTGTAGAACCACTAGAATAACGCAAGGTGAGGCTCGGTAGTCGGTCGTATCGCACGCGCCGCTGCAGGTATGGAGAGTCGCAGATGCCGGTGGATGAGAGGCTCTTGTTCGGCACGGCAGGAAAGCGCATTCGAGTCGTGTTCGGTTTCGCGATGACAGTACGGAAGCAGCGGTGGTGGCTCATGCTTTCGTGCGCTGGCCAAGCTCAGACTAAACATAGGTTTGCGAAAATGCTTTACCAGCTGAAACTATGTAAGTTTGACTAACACGTGCATAGTAGAGCAAGTCACGAGGTATCGCTTCGTCCAATATTTCTGTCTACTTCTCTCATGTCGCAAGGTATGATATCGCATCAGCGTATGCTTGTTCGGGGTTTCCTCTCAGTTTTTGAACCAAAAGATTGACCGGCAATATCTTAGCAATCAGCAACACAACGCTAACCCATCACTCCTTTCGCCGCGCACACGGCGGCAGGAAACGTTGGACACGTCCCTTTTTATATGCCGGAACGCTTTTGTTGCTTAAGAAGCTGTAATGAAGCAAGAATAACATGCAACTCATGGTATGCTCAAATAATACAGCATGAGCCCATAAATTTCAACCTCCGCGACCATCTATAGACAAAGCTCACAATAAGTACTAGGATAACTAAGCTCGCATAATAGTGTGAAGGCTTTTCAAAAAAGGAGCATGATAATAAAATAGTTACTGAAAAAAAAAAAAAAAACTATCGATGACCACGGTCGACGGCTTGCATGCAAGACTTCAGCCGACACAGCGAGTAGCACACGACATGGGGATAATATCTCGTTGCGACGTAAGCGATCAGTGGTTGCCAAACAAGAAAGCCGCGTTCGATATTAGTAATAAAAATTCATTTTTAAATATCTACTGCACCGAATGAGCTCAAATTTGGCGGATTTTATAATTTAACGTGCGTTGAGTGAAATTAATTAATTATTTTAAGCTCAAAGGTTAGCTCTCAATAACGCTGTAAACGAAAATCTCAGTTGAAGTATGCAGCATCACTATTTTCTGTGTGTAAATCGTTGTAGCTGTGAGTTCCACTCAGCCTATGCTACGCCGGAAGACAGTCATATTCACTGTAATTTAGGCTTCATTGTACGCAACGCTAAATTAAGAATTAGTGCTGTGCGGAAATAAAATTCAGGGTGTGTGCGTGCAAGTTTAACGATTAGGGCAACGACCTCTTTGCGTGTGTTGAGCCACTTTGTGAGATTGAGCGCCTAACTAGGGAACAAAGGGCGGAGTTAAAAGGAGGATGATGTGCGCACAATCCATAGAAGCGGGGAAAGAAGTGATTTTGTGGCAAGAACCGTGCCTCCTATTTCCAGTGATGAAGGTGGATAAATGTTACCTTCCGAGGACTTATTAGTGATTTCTCAGCCATTCTAATGTACCATAGGAGATTATGTTCGAATCATGGCAGCGTTGCAAAATTCAGAAAAGAGTTTGCTTAGTTCATGAGAACCACTGTGTTATGTAGTGTCGTGGTCACGTTTAATATAAGGCTGGCGCAGAATGTTAGCTAATTTCTTACTAGGTGCACATCGTGTGTATAGTTGGTTTTGTGCTGTTTAACGTCCCAAAGCGACTCAGGCTATGAGAGACGCCGGAGTGGAGGACTCCGGAAATTTAGACCACCTGGGGTTCTTTAACGTGCACTGACATCGCACAGCACACGGGCGCCTTGCTTTTCGCCTCCATCGAAAAGCGGCCGCCGAGGCCAGAATTCGGTCCCGCGTCCTTGGGAACAGTAGTTGAGCGCCTTAACCACTGCGCCACCCCGGCGGGGCACATCATGTGTATAGACAATCTATCGAGAAGTGTAAATGATGACGCTGCTCTCCATGCTCCAAATGTTTTACTAAAGGGTGATGAGCTTTTTGTGCATGCTCTGCTGAAAAAACCTCTGACGTGCTAGGGATTCAGGAAACAGTTTCGTCTCAACAGCGAAAGCAAAGGTGATATACCCACGTTTCAAGATTTATTCCTCAATTTCTTTTTCCCCTTCTTCTTTGGACAAGCTGGAAAACGAATGTCGCAATCCGGCTACTGACGTTTGACAGAAAGCGCTCTTGTGTCCTCTATGCCGGACATAGCTGCAGTACGAAGGAAGGCATTTTGCATGGCCCTATTCAGAGCAATGATAACAGAATCTATGACACGTATTCGAACGTGTATTGGTACGTTGGCTGCCTTTTCGAACAGGCAGCGAAGTAAAGTATAAAACATGATTGACTATTTTTCTTGCTTTTCTTGAAGGAAATGCTGGTGTTTATTAATCAAGAAGCTTTACTTTCACGTTCTCTTGTTTTAGAATCCATTATTTACATTCTGCTTTATTTTAATTTACACATGGAAATTCCTTTTCAGCTACCATTGTCACCGTCTTCTTCTTGAGCAGACAATAGAGCCACAGCAGTCCGGGTAAGGCCGGCTACTGTCAGCTTGCGAGACAGCGCAGAATGGGTCGTTTGAAGTACGGCACCTGTGAGGAAAATGTCTTTTTTTGCACACTGCTGTGCTTTGTTGTACACATACGTTCATTAGTTAAGCCTGATATTCAAGCCACATTTCCGTTTCAGACAAATAAAATTGCTACATCAGATGTGATGACGATACTTAAGTTACCCAGGCTGTCCTCAACTTCTGCTTACTCTATGCGCTTATTATTACCAAGTGATTAGGTGGAGTCCGATTCAAAGAAACATTGACAGGGAGCGAAACGTTTTCTCACTTCATGCAAGAAGCAGGGAAAAGCACTAAAATAATTCTGCATAATGTGTAGAGAATAAATGTTAGGCCAGCGAAGCAGTTGGAGGTTTTTAAAAAGGTCAATTCCTCTCGGCAACGCTTTATTATAAATCTGTTTTTATGCAAGTTGTTCATGGTGTACTGTGATAGTCAGCACTTCAGCCATCGACATGCACCAGTGCGTTGTGCGACGAAGACAAAGAAAAAGTACGCTGGGCTCGCCGTTGCAAGGTCCTCTCCTCACAGCTCTCCATCTGAGCGTCAATAAACGCCCTATTACAATTGGCGGAGGTGCCGGAAACAATCCCAGCAAAACTGGAACTGCGAAGCCGCACACGGCCCTCTACGACCGCCATGCAAGACGAGTCCACTTCGACGCTGCCGGCCGTTCCACCCACGATCATGCGTTGTGGCGTCGTGCGCCAGCGTGACCCTTGCCTCTTCAGTGGCACGGCCGATCAAAATGTCGACGACTGGCTGTCATCGTATGAAAGAGTAAGCAGCTACAACAAGTGGGATTACTTACAAGCTCAGTAACGTCATATTCTATCTGACGGACGTGGCGAACCTCTGGTTTCGCAACCATGAGGCTGACCTGTCTTCTTGGTTGGAATTTAAAAAGAATTTCGCGGAAGTGTTAGGCCGCCCGGCAGTGCGTAAGCTTCTTGCCGAACAACGTTTACACGATCGTGTTCAGCGCGCTGATGAGACCTTTACCAGCTACATAGAAGACATCGTTGATCTCTGCAAACGAGTCGACCCGGCCATGCCTGAAGCGAACAAAATCCACTACATCCCCGAGGGCATTACTGAGGACGCCTTCCACATGCTTGTAGCGAAAGATCCCACCAGCGTTAGTGAAATCGTGAAGCTTTGCCAGAGCCACGACGAGCTCCGCAAGCGGCGCGCTTCTAGGCGCCGCTCCAGTGCGTGCGACGAAGGCGTATCCGCATTAGCCCTGGGTGGTTCGCCAACTTCTGAAGGGAGCCTGCTGAATCAAGAGACCAAAGATTTTATTCGTGAAGAAGTCGCACGTCAACTCTCACTCCTTCCCCATTTTCAAGACTCGGGCCGCCTAGTTCCTGAACTGGCTCCATCTTTGGCCCCTACTATACGTCGTGTCGTGCAAGAACA
Organism: Amblyomma maculatum; assembly: GCF_055883805.1. NCBI lineage: Eukaryota > Metazoa > Arthropoda > Arachnida > Ixodida > Ixodidae > Amblyomma > Amblyomma maculatum. Next base: position 85,786,415 of record NC_139348.1, on the reverse strand, counting down.
CGTCGCTGATGTCTTGCCGTTCAACCCCGTGCTGCCGCCTGTGACGGCACCTCTCACGTATGCCCAAGTAACGGCTAGGCCACCAACTTCGCCCACGTCTGGCTCCTATGTGCAGGTCCCTGCCTACCGTTCACCGCCGCATGCTGGGCCTTCGTTCCAAGCCCCACCTTCAAGGTTCCGCCCACATCCTATGAAACCTTGGCGTACTATGGACAACCTTCCGATTTGCTATGCCTGCGGTCGGCCGGGCCATGTTGCACGCCTTTGTCGCCAGCGCCTCCAACCTTCACAGCCTGACATTCGACTTTACCCGTACGATACCGACTCACGCTCGCAAATGATTCCGCCCGGTTCTCAATTTGTCTCACAAGATCGCCAAACCTATGCCACTCGTCGATCACATTCTCCTCGGCGCCGATCGCTTTCTCCAATGCTGCGACGTCCTACCAGCACCGTTGAGGGAAACTAACAGTCGCAGTTCCGGGGGCAAGAACTGCGCTTGTTTCCAATTCCTCAAGTCCTCCGTGTCGTCCCGCTAATGTTATCAAAGTTTCTGTAGAAGGCGCCACAGTTCTCGCTCTCATCGATACCGGTAAGCCGTCTCCGTCATCAGTGAAGCGCTCTGCCGTCGAATTCGCAAAGTGACCACTCCGATTTCCGACTTTTCGCTCCGCACCGCCTCATCACAACACATTCACCCCTCCGCATCTTGCACAGCCCGTGTGCTCATTCAAGACGTCTTGTACCCCATCGAGTTTATTGTTCTGCCGAACTGCTCGCATGATATCCCCCTCGGATACGATTTTCTATCGACTCATCAGGCCGTTATTGACTGTGCTCGTGCGCAAATTGCCTTCGCCCCCCTATGTGATGCCCCCTTCTGTGATACTCCTCCCCGCACTGCAAAACTTCTCGTCGCCCATGACACCGACATTCCTCCATTTTCTGCTGCCCTCGTACCACTGTCTTGTGAGTGTGTAACTCCTTTGGGTGTGATTTTTACACCTTCCGAAGCCGCCTCCCGTCATCCCTGCCTCCTTTTTCCGTTCGCAGTTCTCGAAATTCAAGACGGCGAGAGTGCACTTTACGTCTCGAACCCATTTTCTTGCCCAGCAGTCCTGCTCCGTGGCGAATGCATTGGACGTCTTGAAGAGCTTGATCCCGGTCATATCACAACTCTTGCTGACTCAACCCCCTCCTTCGACGTTAGTCTGTGCTCTTGCGATGTTGCGACCGCTTCGACGCCCTCCGGCGTTTTCCAACATGGTATTGATGCTGATGTTCCACTTGCGCAACGTGATCAACTTGTCGCCCTCTTGCAGAACTTCGCTTCTTCATTCGACCTTCCTCAAACTGACTTTGGCCGCACGTCTGTCGTAGAGCACACCATCGACACCGGTAAAACCGCACCTTTGCGCCAGCGCCCCTATCGCGTGTCGGCTTCGGAGCGCCAAGTAATTGCTGATCATGTGGACGACATGCTCCGTCGTGGTGTCATTCGGCCATCCCACAGTCCCTGGGCTTCTCCAGTTGTGTTGGTATCTAAGAAAGATGGCTCCTTCCGGTTTTGTGTCGACTACCAGCGGCTCAACAAGATCCCGCGCAAGGACGTCTATCCTCTGCCACGCATCGATGACGCACTGGACTGCTTGCAGGGCGCCGAGTTTTTCTCCTCGTTGGATTTACGATCTGGCTACTGGCAGGTGCCTATGGATGACGCTGACCGCTCTAAAACTGCCTTCATCACACCAGATGGACTATATGAATTCAACGTCATGCCCTTTGGGCTTTGCAACGCCCCGGCCACATTTGAACGCCTCATGGACACTGTGCTTCGTAGATTCAAGCGGCGAACCTGTCTTTGCTATCTCGATGATATCGTAGTCTTTTCTACCGATTTTCAATCCCACCTGCTCCGACTGAAGGACGTTCTCACTTGTCTCGCTACCGCCTGCCTCCAATTGAATCTGAAGAAGTGCCGCTTTGCTGCTCGCCGACTATCTATTCTAGGTCATGTCGTTTCTAAGGATGGCATTCTTCCCGATCCCACGAAACTTCGTGCAGTTGCCGAATTCCCACGCCCAAAATCACTGAAGCAGCTCCGAAGTTTCATCGGCCTGTGCTCCTACTTTCGCCGCTTCATCTTAAATTTCGCCTCTATTATTGCTCCTCTCATCCAGCTCTTCTCCGACAACTCCGACCTGTCCACATGGACACCTGCTTGTGGTGACGCCTTCAACACTTTACGCCGTCTTTTGGTTTCGCCTCCCATCCTCCGCCACTTCGACCCGAATGCGCCAACTGAGATTCACACTGACGCTAGCGGTATTGGGATAGGCGCCGTTCTCACCCAACGCAAACCTGGTATCCGAGCCTATGTGGTGGCGTACGCAAGCCGCACCTTGACCAAGGCAGAGTCCAATTATTCTGTTACGGAAAGAGAATGCTTGGCCATTATTTGGGCCATCGGCAAATTCCGTCCGTATGTCTATGGCCGACCATTTTATGTGGTCACTGATCATCACGCTCTGTGCTGGCTGGCGTCCCTCAAGGACCCGTCCGGCCGCCTTGCTCGCTGGGCTCTTCGCCTCCAAGAGTATGACATTCGTGTCATATATCGCTCAGGCCTCAAGCATACTGACGCGGACGCTCTTTCGCGCTCACCGCTGCCTCCCTCTTCGTTGTCTGACGAGATCTGCGCCTACGATTTGTCTTCGCTTGCCACTATCGACATGGCCACGGAACAGCGGCGCGACCCGTGGATATCTACACTTCTGGACTTTCTTTCAAGTCACTCTCCAGGTTGTTTGTCTAGGGCGCTTGCACGCCAAGCTCACCATTTTTCAATTCGTGACAGGCTGCTCTATCGCCGCAATTATCTTCACGACGGAAGAAAGTGGCTTTTAGTCATCCCCCGTCATCTCCGGGTCGAAATTTGTGCTGCTTTCCATACTGATCCCCAGTGCGCCCACGGCGGAGTGTTGAAATCTACACGCGCTTGCGTCTACGCTTCTTCTGGCGTGGAATGTACCGCTTTGTCCGCCATTTTGTCCGCTCTTGCCAGTCTTGCCAACGTCGAAAAACTCCTCTCAAGTCTCCTGCTTCGTTGCAGCCGTTGCCCTGTCCTGCCCGTCCGTTTGATCGCGTAGGCATAGATCTATACGGTCCCCTTCCTACAACTTCAGCTGGCAACCGCTGGATTATCGTGGCAGTGGATCATCTGACCCGCTACACTGAGACATCATCATTGCCCTCTGCTTCCGCACGCGACGTGGCTGCCTTTATTCTGAAAAACCTGCTTCTTCGCCATGGTGCCCCTCGCGAACTGCTCAGTGACCGCGGACGCGTTTTTTTATCAGACGCTCTTGAGGCTCTCCTGAAAGAATGCCGCATCATACACCGCACCGCTACCTCGTACCGCCCTCAGACGAATGGACTGACAGAATGTTTCAACCGCACTCTCGGTGACATGCTGGCTATGTACGTGAACACCGACCATTCCAATTGGAACCAAGTTCTACCGTTTGTTACTTACGCATATAACACGGCGACACAGACCACTACTGGATTCTCTCCATTCTTTCTCCTTTACGGGCGCGAGCCACCCTGTACTACGGACACACTTTTTCCCTACCGCCCCGACGTTTCCGAATCTTCCCCGCTATCCGATGCCGTCACGTACGCAGAAGAATGCCGTCAGCTCACCCGCTCTCTCACAACAAAAAATCAGTGGCAACAAAAATACCTCCGTGATACCGGCGAAGCTTCGTCATATCTCCCGAACTCTCTGGTGTGGCTTTGGGTTCCCTCCACAACCCCTGGCCTTTCAAAGAAGTTTCTTGCTCGCTACCACGGGCCATATAGGGTCCTCCAGCAAACATCTGCAGTCAACTACGTAGTTGAGCCCGTCACGCCCTCTGCGGACTTGCGTCGCCGTGGTCATTAAACAGTTCACGTGAACCGATTGAAGCCATTCTATGACCCCGCTGTGCTTTCCGCGCCATAAGTCGCCAGGATGGCTCCTTTTTTTTTTTACCCGGGGGGAAAATGTACTGTGATAGCACTTCAGCCATCGACATGCACCAGTGCGTTGTGCGACGAAGACAAAGAAGAAGTACGCTGGGCTCGCCGTTGCAAGGTCCTCTCCTCACAGCTCTCCATCTGAGCGTCAATAAACGCCCTATTACAATGGTAACAAATAAATTAACTGTATGAAGCGCGACTAGACCTGCCGGGTACATGAATTTCCGCAGTACACTCTGTAACATGTTGAAATTAAGAAGCTCTAATCTAGACTTCTCGCTTGACTGGTCAATAAAGAGAGCAAAAGAGAGACTTTGGTTGCTGAGGTAGAAGACCTGGCTCTCCGCAATATAGAGCAAGTAACGATAATTACAATTTGCCGGCTTAACATAATGAGGGATAAAATTGGCTATGCTAGCGAATAATAAAGAATAATATGGACTCGCTCCACAAATTACAGTATATATAATGATTTTTACTGTATGTCTCTTGACTACTAATTTTAGCTTAAAAAGTAATACTCGCCTGAGGCAAATATAGCTTAGGGTTTTCTAATCATCCGCACGCATCTCGTACGTCACCTTGCGAGTTGTGTGGATGACACGAGCACTTATTAAACTGCCATTTAAATAATACTAAAGTAATTACTTTACATTTTGCCACTGGTAGGGTAACAAATAAAACAGCAGATTCAGATGTTCTGCTCAGTCAAGTTATCGCTCAAGTATGTAGTGCTATGCCCTCGTAACCGTTGAGTGACCACACAGTTATGACTGATTCTTTGGAAGATAATTGAAATTGCACTTGCTCTGTTTAGCTCGAGCTTTATGCTCGACTTAAAATAACAGTAATATTAACGCTATGATTACCAATATAAAGGTAGTCATACCAAGGTTAAATCGAGTGTTATGCGAGGACAGTTTTTATTATACTTTACGAGTGGAGTATTGACAAATAGTTTAACAAATATATCTACAGAGATCGTCTACGGTTCTTATGGGTATGAAAGTTTTCTTTCGGAGGTTTGTCCTGCGTTTACGTCAATTATTTTCGTCTTCCATAAGAAACCAATGCGATGTGTTTTTGTATCAATGTATCATATTTGCCTTTGGAAAGGGGTAAATGTATGGGATGTTATGGTGAAGTTCTACTCTGAAACGTTTTGGTGCTCGCATTTATATTGCTCTTTACCCTACCGGGTACCTTAAATTACTGCAGATCCCACCCATTCCGGGACATTTTCAAATTTTCTCCTGTATGAAATGCTTAAAATTCCAAGTACCTAAAATTACGCAGTGGGCGAGATTGGCAGGTACGTGCTTCTACCATTTGGATTATGTGCACCAGAAGAAAATTTGATTACGTTCACTGACAAAAGCAGACGCGGGTTCTACATAACTCATTACTGTTCCTGGAATGCTGTTTTCGTACAATAAATCAACCACTGAGTACCTTTATAACCTAGCGGCTGATATCTGCTTCTGGCTTTAAAAAGTAAAGATGACTTTAAATTCAGAGCTATTTCATTGTTTGATGCAATCGATATCTTACCTCTCAGTTTCAAGTGTTCCTTTTCTGCAGGTGTACTTTACACATGGTGACGTGCAGCTGAAGCTTTGTCCGTCTTCTAACAATACTCCATCTGGTGTCAGGCAACGGTCTGTGCAGGAAAACAACAGTTCACGAAGTGCAAATGCCGAAACATCCAATTTTCGTAGCAGAATAGCGCGGAGCTTTAGTACTTTGTGAAGAAATTTTTCTATCCTTTTCTTTAAAAAAGGCATTCTTTCTTACTTTATTGTAGAGACTAAAACGTGCTGTTATGACTTGCCAACAAGCAACTTTGGAATGTTAAAAAGTTTGAGGCGGCAAGGTTTATTTATTTATTTATTATACCTCAAAGGTACTTAGCTGGGACATTACGTGAGGGGTGGGGAAACATGGCAAAATGCATTTATGAGGGAAGGCTTGAAAGATGGGCTTCGATTGAAGAATTGAAGCGTGGCAGGTCACTGATGTTGGCAAAATGGTAAGGCAGGTGATTCCAATCATTGGCAGTGCGAGCGAAAAATGACTTTTGGTATGTGACAGTGCGCGTGGGCGGGAGATAAAAAGTGTTGGAATGGGAATTGCGGGAATAGCGGTAGGGTGGTCTGATAACATTATTGACAGGAGGCAATGAGTGATAAAATGTATGAAAAAGAATTAGAAGAGCAGTTTTATGACGTGATGACAGGGGGTAAGGCTAAGCTGCGCTTTTAATGATGTAATACTGCTGCTGTCATACTGTAATACTGCTGCTAATGAAGGCATGCTTTTACCATGTGCAGTTCCTTCTAATAGCGAATTGATGGGCTGTTCAGCTCCAGCTGGGAGGACATCCTCGATGAGTTAGATAATAAAAACCAGATCCAGAATTTATTTTTCGCAGGCTTTCAAAAAACGAAAACCTAGAATCCCTCGCTCGAATTTACTGTGACCATGTTCGTCAGCCATGTAAAATTTCCTCTAGGGAAGAAAAAAGCAACGAAAGACGACTACTTATGACGTTTTTGAAATAATTGAGCAAGTATGTATTGTCAGCAATATATGCTGACAAAACCAGTATGAAAATTTCCTTGTATGTTCCTAGAACTCCAAGTGTGTGAAGGTGTAAGGTTTTCTACGTCTAGCATAACTAGCAATGATCTATGTTTTTTTCACTAATGATTCGTTTTACTGTATCGATGGGCTCAGCATAGGAAAGTTGCGTAAAAGGCTTAGAGCGTAGTTATAGCCACAATTGCAGTTTATGCTCTGACACCGATGACGTAATAGGATCTTGACGCCGAAATTCTGATTAGGAAAATTAGTAACGCCCTAAACTTTATGTATTTGGCTGCCCTTCATTACAATGTTTGAAAAGAACTTAAAAGCTTCCTAACGATGAGTTTAATATAGGAAAATATTTGCACCAAGAAGCTATAGTTCTTAGCGGACATATAGTTTAGAAAACATTTCTATTTATGGAATTAACTAACCTGAAATAATTCATATATTTATGAAGATAGCCTAGTTTTAAAATGTAATGGCAACTGTCTAGTCCTGGAGAAGACTGTACCTAATGATATTCGAAACGACGAGAAACTATTTTTGTGAAGACCCGCAGAGCGCTAATATGAGGGTCGTTATCGCACATGGAACAGAAACAGTGCATTGGATGCGCATGAAGGCTCGACGTTGACAGACAGTCTGCTGCTGCCAAGTTGCCGATACCGCACCAAATTTGAACTTACTGCTCTGTATGCATTGTGATGCCCTATATTTTGCTTCTTCGCAATAAAACTAACATCTTTGCTTGTAGTTGCTGCATTGCCTTTCAGCAGGCTGTGGAACTAAATATTATACTGCACGTAACGCAATAACGCTTTGAGTAAGAATTGGCCTCAGCGGTCAGTCAATGGAAAGTATCATTAGCGCATGTGGAGCCTCACCGAGCTTCCTGCGTCTCTAGAACCGACGATATTTACAAGACGGAGAGGAAAAGTTGTGGTGTGTGGGGGTGACAGATTGCGTCGAACCTACAGACAATTACCCGCCATTCTATACTACGCAGCTTTCGCGATAGCATAAGATTTGGCTCATAGCCACACGATATACAACCGAAGAGAACGTGGACTCAGAACATTTTGAAACAACATAACACGTTTGGAAGCAAAATGCTTCGCCAATCTTCAAAAATGGGATTGTGTGTCTAAAACTCTTACATGTTTCTTCGAAGCACGTCGTCTGACAACACTCTGGAAATACTTTTCCCTCACTGGGCCTTTGTACACAATTTCGTTTCGGTTGCTTACACCTGAAATTCATTCGTACGCTTGTTAGTTTCATATCATCGCTATGTTATCACTTTTTACAGCTGATGATATACGTGACTCATATTCAAACGCAGATATTAACCACGGAAGCATGTATAGAAGTAGGAAGAAAGAGGACAAGGCGCTGTTTTACATTATTGTTTACTGGTAACTGGCATACGCAACGCACATAACATAATAATCATGTTCTAACAATAAAGATATCATGGCATTAACCCAGCATGCTGATGTTCGTCTTGTATTCTTCCGTGAAAATAACGAGACGATTAATCAATAGAAGGGAAAGGTGGATTTTTAACTTATGTATTGTTTGTTGCTTACTGCGTTAGCACTCAATAGGCGATCAGACTGTGAATAAGCCTTTGTGGGTGTTTCGAAATCCAACTCTTGGAAAGAAAAATGGCGTGAAAAGGCAAGACTATAGTATTGACAATCTACGCTTCGAGGACGGCGTCGAGGTAGGCGAGAAAGCGCACGTGCGTGATCGGAATTCCCTAGACTGCTTCCTCTTCGTCAGCGTCCAGAAAAGAGGGCTCATTTTCTTCTTCACAATGCCCGCCCTCCCCCCCCCCCCCCCCCCGAAAAAATGAAACCATTCTAGCGACTTAAGGGGACAAAGCTACAATGGGATCGTAGAACAGCTTAAGGCGCTGCACCTGTACAGTCTCGCTGCCACAGCGTCGCAAATCGGAAGTTGGCGGAACCGGCTCAACAATGTAGTTCACTGGTGAAGTGCTCTCAATGACACGGTAGGACCCATGATACTTAGAGATTAGTTTTGTTGAGAGACCAGGGCTGCCGGGTGGAACCCATAGCCATACGAGTGAGCCTGGCTCGAAGTGTGGTGCATTCTTCTGATCGGTGTCATGGCGATATTCTTGGCGCCACTGAGAGTCGGTCGTGAATGTGCGGGCAAACTGGCGGCATTCTTCGGCATACTGTACAGCTTCGGGCGCTGGGGGGCATTCTGATGCGTCGGGGTTGTAGGGGAGAACCGTATCAAGGGGAACAGACGAATGCCGACCGTTAAGCAAAAAGAACAGAGAGAAACCCGTGCTAGATTGCGTATCAGTATTGCACGAGTAGGTCACCCAGTGTGCGAATAAATCGTTCAGTAAGGCTGTTTGTTTACGGGTGGTAGGTGGTACAAGCACTAAGCTAATTGCACTAAGCGAGAAAGGCTTGAACGGCATTAGATAAGAAAGCACGGCTTCTGCCACTGAGCAATGCACGAGGAGCGCAGCACCGTGAAGGAGAATGAAGTTCTTCAATAACAAACCAGACACATTGCGGGCTGTTGCAGCTGGGAGCGTGGCGGTTTCGGCATATCGCGTCAGGTGATCGACGGCGACGATGCCCCAGCGATTGCCATCAGGTGTGTAAGAAAGAGGACCACATAGGTCAACGTTTTGCCATAGCACAGGGCAACCATATAGTGAGCGAATCAAGAAACAGGCACCGTATATTCCTAGTCTCCTAATAGGTTTTACCAGTCGGTTACTTCAACACATTACCATCGTACAACGTAGGGGGTGACTTTTTTTTCTGTCTCTGTCCCAATCGGTTCGATCGCCAGTGTCGCGGTGGGACGTACCAGCTTTATACCACGTGCATACGAAAGCTGCCCCTGCCTGGTAAGCTGAAAAATTTCCTTAGCTTTCGGCATATTAAAATGAATGTGATAAATACATCAATAAAAGTAATTCCCTCACTGTGAAAAAGAAATTAATTAATTCAATTTATGGCTCTTAACGTCCCAAAGTGCCTCGGCCTATAACAGACTCCGTAGTTAATAATTCCGGAAATTTCGGCTATCTCGAATTCCTTCACTTGCATTGATATTGCGCAGCACAAGGAAGCATTGTTTTTCCTCCATAGAAAAGCGGCTGCCATAGCCGAATTTCGTAATCTCATCCTAGGGCGAAGCATCCGAGCCCCATTACTACTTTACCAACACAGCAAGTGCGAAAAAAACTGTTCCAATATCTTAGGTTATTTTTAGATTTTAGTATTCACAGTTAATAGCTAAGGTTGGGAGAAATTGAAGAAATCCTGTTTACACATATCCGCAAACAGTCATAGCGAACCACATATTCCCCGATGCCAGAGCGATAGGTGTAATCTTAGTGGGGCGAGATGAACCCTGGACTACATAATTTGGGAATTCTCTTACTCTCCCGCGGGGACACACAATACCGGCATAGAGACCCAGGGAGACCCTGCTGCACAGCTTGGACCCTGAGCTCCACTACTACTCGTCTAACTGGCTGAAGGAGCTACGGGGATCCAAAACCCACTGAGGTTGCATTTGCGGCGGCGGCACCCGGTCCCTGACTTGCGTTTGCGGGGGTGGGTAGATCACCTTATCCGTTGGATGTTATAGATTGTTCTATCTATGGAAAATACGCGGCACCTGTGAGCATTACAGATTACATTGATGGGATTGTAACTGCATATTTGCTTGCAGGCTGCTTGCTAGTATCATTTCATTTCACTTGTGCGTCCGGTAATCTTCAGTACATAGCGGTGCCTTATACTCTCTGGTTTTTCCTCTGTTGCCTCTGGAGAAAGCATGCCTAGTGTCCCTTGTCAAATGCAAGGTAACTCCCAGAGGCGGAGCAGACCTATAATAAACGCGTATATTTACTTCGCTACCTGATGACGTATGCACGGGTATAAGGAATCTGTGCAGCGTACTGAACTACAAAATATTTTATAAAGATGCTTAGGTTTCTTTTGCAGCCGTAAGGCCTATTCTCACGTGGATGTTCAGGAGAAATCGCTTACTTATTAAACTGGCCCTGTATGCTACATGCTAAGGAGCAGCTTGTCGCATCGGTGTTTTTCCACGGCGGAGCCAACTACTTTTTGCACTTAGTCGTTGGTGTAGGGAAAAGCAGGAACTGAGAGCTATACCTGCCCCTTGGGCCCGGTCTATATCCTCAGCTTTCTACCACACTCCACATCATTAGGCGCCAAGTATCAGCTTAGCGCACGCCGATGAATACGCTAAGCCACTCCTAACTACTGTAAAAAGCTTCATTCATTTCGGAAGTATATATCATTCTCACTCACTACTGTTAATTTACATGCTATACACCAAAGGTATTATTTATTTACTGGATGTGATTACCCATCTCTGTACGCATCTCTACTCAATATTTCTCAACTGCAGACACTATTTCATCAAAACGAACCCTTTAAGAATCTCTATAAACCCCGTGAATTTATTCAGTCATTTCGATACTATTGAGCATTCTTATAAAGGGATGACATATAGTAAAACTAGTTGGTACACTGAATCATTTGGAACATTTTGAAAGCTATAATACTTTTCATTGTCCTCGATTATAAACACAGGTACCACCAGGAAAAAGAGCAATATAAAAAGACTGGCCGCAAATAAAAGGCACAGGCTGGTCCAGCATTAATGCGACATCGAAGCAGGAGATCGCGCTCTTAATTCTAGGCTTGTTTGAATCTGAAGTACCCGGATATCGAACATAAGTGGCTGGCTGTGAGATACACACCACCAGAATTATGTTTGTTACACCACTTTACATCTACGTGAGGCCGCTTCGGATGCTTACTTCGCTTCGGTGGACGACCCTTAACGAACCGCAACGGTGTTGAAAAAACGGCAGCACATGGCTTTGCGACAATGCGGAGAAGGCGAGTGCACTAAATTCAATGGACTAGCATACCTAATATTTGAGTTTATAGATTTGCTATATGCGTACATTGTTTTGCATGAATATAAACATAATTTGCATGCCCTCCCTGGAACGGTTTGTAGATTTTGCTAATAATGCTCAAATACGCGCCCTATGGTTTTCATTTTTCAGTCGGGCGTGTTATATTTAACAAAATTCAAGTTTATTATGTACAATTCTTTCACGATACTTATAGAAGCATTTAATAATAAAACACATATGCCTCACAATTGTCTAAAAACGCGCGGTTGACATTTATATACCTTCTGAATTGTTTCGTAAAACCACTTTGCATTTAATCCGCACTTGCCCTTCACGGTTATTTTCAGAACAAAAAGCGATTAGGGGTTTTCATAAAAGCCTCACAATTCCCGGTGCGAGCAGGAAAGAATAACGCAAAACTTTGCCATGTAGGGGAAGCTTACTTTATTCACATCAACATCCCTGTTATAATATGAAGCCATATTTCATTGGTTACTTATAGTGATGCGGTCGACATATTTTGGGACACCTTTAACGACCCAGGTAGCACAAAGTGGGCGATGAAGGGGGGCCCCTGGTGGGTTCGATGTAACAAAGCAGGACAGCCCCGGTGGGCTTAATGTGGGTGCTGCAAGAAGGGCCGACCTAGGCCTGAAGGGGGCTGTCGACAAAGCCCCGATGGGCCCCACTAGGGACCGATGCAGGCAGCCCTTGCGGGGCTGCCCACATTTTTCCCGCATTGCCAAAAGGACGCATCCTGCCAACTCCCCACGATGGTCCTACTTTGGACAGATTCGGGCAGCCGCTCAGGATTAACATTTATTTTTTTTATTTCGGTTAGCCCCTCATATAATGACAGGACCGATGTGGGCTCTATAGCGCAAGCCGCACTTGGGCTTGCCCACATTGTAACTATAGGGCTCCGATGCAGGAAATTGATGGAAAGCCCTTTTCCAAGTTTTCCAATCATTATTTTGCACATAATTAGGTAATTATTTTATGCTTGTCTGCTCAATTCTAAACAGCCACAATATTAAATTTTACAATACTTCCTAACATTATTCTAGCCTTAATGACTTTGTGTACATCTTGTTCAGGCTATGGAGATGTGTGTTCTGAACAGTAATTTTGTGCTGGGTTTTGCAGGCTATCCAAAGCAACCACATTAGGAGCAACAGTTAGCAATCAGTATGTTTTAGTATTTTTAGCGCAATTTGCATGAGCGCGAGAACTAAAGCCACGTAATATTTCTAACCGACTAAACATGGCAACAGCTGTTATACAAATCATCTATAATAGTAATATAGGGCAACATTTAATACAAGTAAAGGTTGGAAAGAATCATTACACAATTGCACGCACGTCTTTAGCCCCATTGCGGCCGATGCGGGACCTACAGCGGTTTTGTATGGGCAGCCCCAATTGGGCTGGGTGTTGTTTTTGAACCAAAATCCCACTTGCTGTTGCACGTGCCTTCACATTTCCCACAAGGGACCAATTTTGGTACCATGCGGGCACGCCCGCCTTCCAGCCCCATTACAGCCTATGTGGGACCTAAAGCGGTTTAGCTAAGGCTGCCTCATTTGGGCTTCAAGAGGGCTTGCCCAAATTGAGCTCGTGTTCGTATTTCACCTGCCCTCAAGTAACCTACAAGGGGCCGATTGGGGCAGCATGTGGGCTTGTCCATTTTTTTGCCCCCCTACGGCCGATGTAGGTCTCACAAAGATGTTATTGGGGCGGCCACATTTCAGATCTATGAGGGCTTTCCCATAAAGAGCCCACATTTAGGTTGGATTGCCCTCAAATATCCGACGAAGGACCCTTGCGGTTTAGATGCAGGAATGTGGGCTGCATTAGCCCGAGCAATGTCGCTATGGGACCAATGCAGGAGGAGCTGGGGCAAGCCCAAATGGGGCTTGCCCACTTTTGCCCCATCGGGGACCGATGCAGGTTTTATGATGGTTGCCCCAGCCCCACTTGCCTACATCGGACCTACTGGGGCCCCACATTCTGTGCTACCTGGGGAGTAAACCGGATGCCATGGTAATATAATTATTTGTGAGGAAGCGCACAGTAAAGAAAAATAAATGGTGCAGCTCACATAACGATACCTGACTCGAAAAAGGTGAACTCGTAACAAGAGCTTCTCAGAGAACAAAGAGTAAAACAAATTGCTCAAGGTCGCTACTGGAGCGTTCTAAACTGGCAAGAAGAATTTTAAAAAGCCTGTTTCCAGTCGCACTACACAAAACCTTGCCTAATTCTTTCTGCAATGTCCTCAATTTAAAAAACATCGTTTTCTTGTAGGGTTATTCCTTCGTGTTGCCCAATATTGAGAATAAGCATGTAGGGCTCTAGGCTGATGCCCTCGTGTTGGTTAAATATTATTTTGTTATCGCGCGAAATAATACGCAAGAGGGGATAATGTTTTAGATCTGATCGATTTCGCACCCCAAAAATATAAACGGATATGGATGAGTGACGTATTTATGACTGACTTATTTATAACATGTTCAGAAGTAACCAGGAATACAATAAGCATTCGAGTGCTCTCTCAGCAAGAAATGACATTAAATATTTTAAATGCATTAACAATAAACGAATAAAGTTTATGTCGTACTCAGAAATCACCACTTCTTGTTTCCTCCAATAGCACTCCAGCGACATGCAAGGATCCGTCAGGACAAGTGTCGAATTAAAGGTGTAATTTCTGTATTCGCATGTATCTGTAAGGAAAATATTTGCTTTCAGAGAGAAATAATACACAGCGCTTCCAGTGCTCTGGCACAGCAGAGAAGAATGTGATTCCTGCAGAATATTCTGTGTATAAGAAAAATTGTCATTACCAAGATGTTTGCTTCGTGATGTTTTTTCAGCAACTGCATCGCCAACAGTAAAATGTTTTTCAGCATGCATCGTGATCTCCTTTCTCCACTCTTGGGAAACATATTAGGCAATGCAAAACTACGCTGGACAGGCAGTCTTAGTTCAAACGTGGATCAAAGGAGCCTAGAAACAATCACCTCCCAGCACGACAATAAATCCACCACTGGTGAAGCGCAGTTAGCTATTTATTAGTTAATTTTACATTGCATCTAAAACAAGTTATAGAGCACTGCAGAATTTATGTTGGAGTAGTGCGAAAGCACGGATGCTGCTGTTGGTTGCTTCTGATTGCTTGTAGTAGCTTAATTCACTTCAAGTTTGCTCATTTTATTCCTTTGTACTTTCAAATTGCGCGCCAAGCCCTACCTATGCCCTTTTGCGGCTCTTTTTCCGGTTGCCTGACGTCACATCCTCCACCTCACATTAATTCATTTCTTGTTTATCTCTCTTAGTTTTTGGTACTTTCAAATTGCGCGTCATATCCTTCCTATGCCCCTTTTGGCTCTACTTCCGGTTGCGTGACGTCAGATCATTGACGTCATATCCACTACCGTACCCGTTTCTCTCTTTCCGCGGTCACTCCCACCTTCCTCTCTTCCCTACGGCACGGTTCAGGCGTCCACAGAACAAGTATGGCAGATACTGCGCCATAGCTTTCCGGTGAACCAGTTATTCTAACTTGTTACCTAGTTACTGTTTTGGCCTAATTATTTCTTCTGCAGCAACATTTCGTCAGCCTCTATCGATTGACACCCCTCATTAACCTCTATCACTTCTTAATTACCCGCAACTGCTGCGGACATGATCTTGTGAACGCGGTCTGCGTACATGGTTTGTGAACACGGTCTGCGGACAAAAATTTGTGAACATAGTGAATTAATGCTTTCGCGTTAATAAAGCGTAAAACGGTCAATAATTATTTTATATTGATGCCTGGCGAAGTTACGTTTTCGAGCCACATTCCTGCAGTTCCATGAGTTCAGAACAAGTAACCGTTTTTTGTTCAATGTGGGACTATATTGAAGCAGCGAGATGAAAGCAGGAATCAAAACTGAATTTATAGCCAGGGACGAGGCTTATGTAAGTGAAGCGAAGACGCGTCAGATCATGAATACTATGCTTTTAAAATTGATTTTACAACCTAATAAGAGCAAGAAAAATTACATGAATCCTTGAGCTCCGCCCGAATTGCGCGGGATAGCGGCCCATGGCCACCTGGGTTGCTGATTGCCAAATTAAAGTGGAAGTGCAGGTAATATTTAGAAAGCAACGTTCAGTCTTTTTACGCCGAGCCGCCATCTGTTTTGACAACGATATGTCAGATCGCGATCAGCTCCCGCAGCCGCCGAAAGCGGCCGCTTAATTTTCGGACATTGTACCTAATTCTGGGTTAAGGCGACGGCGATGACTTTCAGTTAGAAAGCATTAATTGTGAGGTTGAGATACTAGCAAAACCTTTGTCGTGCTTTTATTGCACAAAATTCGCCAGAAATAAATGACGGCGAATGTGCAAAACTGAATTCGTCTACTCTGGAAAGTACCTATCGCACTATATTTGGAATTCATGTTAGAAAAACGATTCAGAATACTTACGTTTAATTTCATCCACTTTGACATTCTGAACATAAACATATTTCACGTTTTCTAAGATGTTTGCACGACCAAGTGAAAGCAAGGAAAGCATGGCACAGGGCAGAATATTAGATCCTCTGTTCCTCATTTTGTCACTTCCGACAAGTGTTCTAGAATAATAAAAAGCAATTTAACATAATAAGGTTACACTTTTCTATTTAAAACTTCATCCTGTGTAAATGAATAAAGCAACCAGGCCAAAATAGGATCTCAAACCACAGAAGACGCTCCGTTTGGAGCTTATATTGTACTATCATAAGCAACATGAGCAAGAACACACGAGCGCGTGGCAGATAGCCTCGAAACCCACTTGGGGCGATACGGTGCGGCCGCTGTGGGAAACAAAGTGGAAAGGGAGCCGTGGTTCCGTTAACTGTTGTCACTCCCGCCTTACTGGCATTACTGCGAAACGGCAGCTGATTGCAAGACACCGGCCGCCTGTCGGAAGTGATGAGGCATTTTTACATATTGTTCTTCGCAGATTTGAACGTTTGCGTGAGAGGTGTGACTGGCCATATCATAGGCCATTAAAAAAACGTCGACCAGAAAAAGGTCATTACAGCATGCTTGCCAAGCACATACACCCAGAAAGAAAAAGTAAGAAACGAAAACGTAAACAGCGTTATCTGGCGCAGAACTACAGATACCACTGTTCACAATCTGCGCTTCAAAACCGCCTTATCATCGCTAGCGGCCGGTGCCTCGCAATCAGCTGCCGTTTCGCAGTAATGCTAGTAAGGCGGGAGTGACAACAGTTAACGGAACCGCAGCGCCCTTTCCCTTTTGTTTCCCACAGCGGCCGCACCGTATCGCCCCAAGTGGGTTTCGAGGCTATCTGCCTCGCGCTCGTGTTTTCTTGCTCATATTGCTCATGATAGTACATACCATATCCTGTTCCCAACACAAACCTGACGAATTCATTCTGTCTGGATCCTTCATTAGACTAAATATCGCAGCTTCTAAACTGAAACCGGACCGCCGGATGAGGTGAGCCCGACCACAATAACCATATCAGGGCATGGAAGCGCTATATGGGCAAGAAAACTTGCAGAAGGTTCAACCTATTTTGTATATGTCGTATAGATGCGTGTTCTTTCACGAAACCCAGGAGAGACCACACTTCGCATGAGCGAGAAGGGAGTGACGTCACACGGAGCACAGCTGGAGAGCCGCGTCGGAGCCGCCGCCTCCGCTATGGTACCTCCGCTATAAACCCTATTCACTATCAGGTTTCGCAGGTGGCAGTTGTGGTAACCCTGCATTGTGGAGACGCCATAACGTTGGGCGGTTCCAAACTAAAAGCACAAGAAAAAACGTTTCCGTCGCGTTTCGGCGCCGGTCTACCGGCGTCCTCCCAGCTGCGAACCGTTCATCTTTCATACACTTGAGATGCCGTTTGCGACGCAGTCCAACCAGAGCTCGGATTTCACATATGCCGTGTCATGATTCGCCGTAGGTCCCTCTCTCTCTCTTTTTTCTCCCTCTTTGATGTTGCATTGTGCGTGTTCGTGTGCTGTGCTGTGCGCCCCGCCGGGGTGGTGCAGTGGTAAGACGCCCGCCTACTGTGCCGGAGTACTCGGGTTCGAACCCGACCTCGGCGGCTGCGTTTCGATGGAGGCGAAACGAAGAGGCGTCGTGTGCTGTGCGATGTCAGCGCACGTCAGAGATCCCCAAGTGGTCGAAATTACTCCGTAGCCCTCCACTACGGCTCCTCTTTCTCTCTTTCCACGTTCACTCCCACTTTCCTCCCTTCCCTTACGGTGCGGTTCAGGTGTCTATCGAAAACAAGTGAGACAGTTACCGCGCCTTTCCCTTCATATAAACCAATCAGTGCACCTGCATAGGCGTCAAGTGAATAAACTCTATACATGCGCTAAGAGGGTGGGTCGGAGGTGCCGCCGCAAATCCAGCTACGCATGCGCCAGGAGGAAGTGACGTCACAAAGTGCGCAGCTAGCGCGCCATGGCCACTGCCGACTACTCCGCTGTGTCTCTTAAAGAGGAGAATGGAAAAAGCCTATCCTCTTTAAGAGACACCGCGTAGTCGGCGGTGTCTCTTAAAAAGGAGAATAGCAAAACCCTATCGCCTCGCCGGGGTGGTGCAGTGGTAAGACGGCCGACTACTGTGTCGGAGTTACCGGCTTCGAACCCGACCACGGCGGCTGCGTTTAGATGGAAGCGGAACGAATTAAGTGGCGTCCATGTTCTGTGCGATGTCAGCGCACGTAAAGATCCCCAGGTGGTCGAAATTACTCCGTAGACCTCCACTACGGCTCTCCTTTCTCTCTTTTCACTTTCACTCCCGCTTTCATCCCTTACGGCGCGGTTCAGGTGTCCACATAGGAAGTGTGACAGATACTGTGCCTTCCTCTTCCTGTGAACCAATTATCAATCATAAGCCTATCCTTCCTCTCCTATCATTTGATTCTCATCGTTTGCCTCTAATCGGCGTTCGGCGCAGTGCTACACCGCCCCTGCTGCATGGCGTTCCTTGGACGTGTTCACGCCTCCTCCGGAATGCTGATGGCGCCCCAGGCCACAGACTGCAAGCAGCGTTCCGTTTGGCCCCAGCGGCTGTAACGCTCACAGGGCCAACCCTATGTATGTAATTGCGCCGCGTTCATCACACCTCTCCTTCTAGCCATGCAACCAAAGTGGACAGCTATGAAGTAATTTCGACCACCTGAGGATTTCAACATTCACAGCACACGGATCCCTCTCCATTTTGCCTCCATCAAAACGCAGCCGCCGGCGGTTAGGTTCGAGCCCGGGTACTCTGCCTAGAAGTACGGTAATTTTGATGCGTTCAACGGAGTGCTGGTTGAGTTCAATGCGACGCCGGGTCGTTTGAAGCAAAATATTTCGCTTGAAATTCTGTTGAGCAGCGTTGGAACCCTGACATTTTTTTCACATTACCTCGCCGCCATGAGGCTGAAACCAACCCTAGAAGACGCTTAAGCTGATTGCGTTGATGGTTGCCAGCTTTTCAGTGTTAGCGTCTGCGTTGATTACAATTAGCAATCAATGAAGCTATTGCGTTACCAGGGCACTGAAATGGAACCTGTAATGCGAATGTGCAAGTGAAAACGTAGCCTTTCGCAAGGAATAATAAAATATGAGCCAGCATAATTTTATCGAAATATGCAGTGATAGCGGCATATCATCATATCCTTCATGTACACATAAAAAATGTTTATGCGAAAGTGAATGAATGTGAAGCTGCTTTCTACTAGCATTCCGCGGTGGTCCTTTAATGTTTCGGCGCGCGCGCCGCAGAAACCGGCGATCGAATGTTCTACAAGCTTCGAGAACACGACGCGACCGATTACGTAATCTCGGCCACCGCGCTGCGCCTCCTCGCCCTCGTCGTCATGGGCGATGTCACACGTGCAGTCCCCCGCTAGGTCCCGGCCCTCCTTCTCGCTTCGCGCGGGAGGGCCGCGCGTGCTGACCACGTTCGAGTAAATTCGAGGCCTCTCCAGAGGGACCAGGGAGGGAGGCATAGCTTTGGCAGCGCTAAGCTGTTTTCCGTTCCTGCTCCGCGCCTAGAAGCTTCTGCGCTGGCTATTTAAGAGCGCGCCGCGCAGCCATCGACGGTTCTCGTTCTGATTTTGGTTTGATTCTCGCTCGGAGAAGACAGCGTAGCAGGCAGGCCCCGACTGAGAAGTCGCAAAAAGAGCGATGCGCTCAGTTTGCAGTTAGTCTTTCGCCCAAACTCCTTTGTAAAGTGTGTCGTCTCTTTTGTAAATAAGTTTTCTGTATCTTGTGTTATTGTTATATAAAGTTCATTTTCCTTTTGTTACTGCAAGTTCGTCGTCCTACGTCTCATTGCGTGTTTGTGTGTGAACTGCACGTCGCCTGCCTAATCGAGGAGCACCATGGAGAGGTGCGGAAGATTCGAAGAACGAGAATAACCTGACGTTTACTTGAAGCTACAATATAAAATAATAAACTGACAATTCTGCCAGAGATGCCTGTATGTAGAAAGAATAATCTGGGTCCAAAGACGACGAAAAAGCAGCCAGCACAAATTATTGAGGGTATTCTTAGATATTGTTTATTTATTTACCGCACCCATAGTAAAACAATTCGGGCGAAGGCGTGGGGAATAGATGGGCTTCCCTATACAGTAGGTGTTTCTTGCTGTTTCTTCTGCCTTCGCTCGTACAGAGCGGTCTTGGTGACCACCGCTGCGTCCGTGGCTCAGCGACACATTGCGGTGCGGAGATGAGGGCTTCCCTTCTCGACTGAACACACTTATTTACACTTTTTATACAACGTATTTACAATAATGTCGTCGGGTGCGACATCAAACATAGAGGGCTAACTGCAACTGCTGAACTATCAGAGGCTATCAGGATCAGGCCTTGGCCTCCTGCTATACTTTAGGCCGGAGTCCCTTGAAACCTCCGTCAGCCTAGCCACTCTCCTCGAACAACCCGTCTGTCCTCGACTCTCGCCTGAGCCCCACTATGCTCCGAGCCCAACTGTCTCAACGCTCCTTCCTTAGCGCTCAAAATTCGAATCTAGTTCGTTGACCAATCAACGACTAGTCACTCTGTGGCGAATAACGAGCAGTGCTTCAAAATGGGCTGGCCAATCACTGTGCCGCATATACCCCTCTCCTATGCATGTTAAGTCATACAAACACAACAGCGCACATTAAAGATCCCCAGGTGGTGGAAATTACTCCGTAGCCCTCCACTACAGCTCCTCTTCTCTCTTTCCACTTTCACTTCCCATCTTCCTCCCTTCCCTCATGGCGCGGTTGTGGTGTCCACAGAAAACAAGTGAGACAGTTAACGTGCCTTTCCTTTCCTATAAATAAATCAGTTCAAAGCACGCACTAAGCGCCGAGTGGTTGCGCACACAAACACATACATCTGCGATTTACTCCCTCT
This sequence comes from Amblyomma maculatum, assembly GCF_055883805.1. NCBI lineage: Eukaryota > Metazoa > Arthropoda > Arachnida > Ixodida > Ixodidae > Amblyomma > Amblyomma maculatum. Next base: position 85,765,422 of record NC_139348.1, on the reverse strand, counting down.
CCAAAACCCTCCCACGCAAGCGGCACCAAGCAGTCGCAAAGACGAACGCCGTTGGTTGGTTGGTTGATTGGTTCACAGGAAGGGAAAGGCGCAGTATCTGTCACACTTGTAGCTGTGGACACCTGAACCGCGCCGTAAGGGAAGGGAGGAAGGTGGGAGAGAAAGTAGATAGAGAGAAAGAGGAGCCGTAGTGGAGGGCCACGGAGTAATTTCGACCACCTGGGGATCTTTAACGTGCACTGACATCGCACAGCACACGGACGTCGCTTCGTTTCGCCTCCATCGAAACGCAGCCGCCGAGGTCAAAGGAACGCCGTCGACGGTTACACTTTCGAAAACACACACACATATAAACACACACACGCAAACCTCAGGCCCACACATTCCGATCCCTGCTCTTGGTCGGTGGCGCGCGGGCGGCGGATTCAAAGGGACACAGAGGCGTCTTCCCGGGAAGACATGTCAACAGCGACTCCCTCTGCCGCGCGTTCTCCCCAGGACCGTGTTACGCCTCGTTTCGGGATTTATGGCCTCTGTGCCCTCTCCATTCGAAGCGGGAGACAAACGCCGAACCCACAACCACGCGCTTACGCTGCGCCTTCTACTTGTACTGCTCTGCCTCCCTCGCGGCACGGGACGGACAGGGCCGGCAGCGTCGCCCGCTGCCATGTGTTTTGGGCTTACTTCCGAGAAGCGGTCACCTGCGCGACCGTCATAAGTCAGCCCGCGTCAAGCTGCCCCTTGACCTTGGTCGCCCCTTCCGAATCTCGCTTCTGTGCGAAGCCAGCAAACTTAACTCCCATGAATAGCAAATGCCTTGGTTTAGAGTGCACAATACAATATACAGTCAAACTAGAAAAAGAATTTGAATTCACCTAGCGTGAATGCAAAAATGTCAACAACATTATCATCATCACGGTTAGCTAAACTGTTAAACACCAATTGTAGTCGTATGACCCAGTTACTCCTGCAAACTGTTTTGACAGAAAAAACATAATGGTAGCGAAGCGTTGTTGTTTTTTGTGAATTGAAACATACTGCTTTCAAGATGTGTGAGAAGTCTATTTGAGCGTGTATAAAGTTATAAAAGAATATCAGATCCGGTTTCTCTCTCATAGCTGAGAGGTTTTCGAGGTTGCACTTTAAGGAATACGTGTATACTCATAATATTAACGTCGGCCGAGGTATCCCTCATAATACATGCCTGCGAAACGACGTTGAACATTTAAAATTTTTTTTCTTCCAGTACCAAATAACAGAAGCAAATTCAACAAATTCAAGCTTTCGGAGCACCAGTGAAGAAAACAATCGCATCATACAATGGGTACCACTGAATCCGCGTGTATTCCTTACAATGAACTCACATACCCAGGAAGTAGAATTAATAATGTAGTTAGCATGTTCATCAAATCTCAAGCATGAGGCAACGTAAACACCGAGATCCCGAATTCTCTTCTCTTTCTTCAGTCTTTCATCGCCAACAGAATAACAAAAGTATACAGCATCGTGCTTCCTTGTAAATGAAGCAACTTTATTCTTGGGCGGGTTTAAATGAGACCAGTTCTAGTGCACCATTTTTCAACATTACAAATATCTTCTTGTAACGCTGCATATCCTTCTAAATCAGGAACAGGCATAAAAAAACTTCACATTATCTGCATATTGATACATATGTTCCATTTTGATAGTAGTGGACAAGTCGCTAAAAAAAATATTAAACAAAAAAGCAAACACGTACCCCGTAGGCACTAACCTTTTCAATCAGTAAGGAGTGATTTACCAAATCAGACGAATTAGAAAGATCGAAATATATACAGTCAACTTGTCCTCCCATCGCAACTACTGGAGTTGCATGATCGAGAAAGGACACCAATTTAGTTAGATTCAATCGATCTTCCTTTCGCAAAGTCATGTATAAATTAGATATATTTTTCTCGAACTAGAAAGCAAGTGGCTTTCGGAGGACATGTCTCAAATGTTTTCGCGAAGGTGGAAAAGAAACCAGTCGCTAGTTCTTAACATCAAGAGAGGTGTTACCTTTATGCTCAGAAATAATCACTCTTCTCCGGGAATACCATATGCGATAAGCATGGAATACAAATGTACGCCAGCACATCAATAAAGAACATAGTGCAACCTTTTAGAATAAAAGACGGCCCGCCGTTATGGCCAACAGACAATTTGGATTTCAACAGACACATGGCTTCGCGGACACCATGGAATGAAATAGACAGTAATGCACTGAAATCTTCTACAAACTCATTGCAAATGCTCCGCTTAAAGCTGGGAGCTAGGGATTATAACTGTGAAAATGGTCTGTGAACGCCTGCGCAATGATCAGACGCTATCCGGTCAGAAGAAGAGTTGATTACTTCAGTGGTCATAAATCGCGACCTACTGCTACTACACATATATTGCAAAATAACTTTTGGCAATGTGCGCCAACTGGGATTTGCCTGAAAAAAAAATCTGTCGCCGGGAAAATGTTTTGTGTGGTTAAAGGGAGATCAGCTAACTACAACTGCAGTCTCTGTACTTGAGGAAAACATGCAAAATGCGAATCAGCACAGTTAAGTATCAAAAAAAAAGAATTTAACCACTCTCCAGACGCTGGGCGTACAGCAAATCTGTGTTCCTAGTGGAGTGCGCTTTGATGCACAAATTATATGATCCGCTGGCATAGCCACCAATCTGTAGCTACCCGTACATTGATGATCGTGTGTGTGTGTGTGTGTGCCTTGCAGACTTTTGAAATTCGCGATAGTGGGGAAATGCTGAGGCATGGCGGGCTTATAGTATGCAACCCGGTGGTTTGAGGAATTTGCAGTTCGGAATTTGTTTTCAGTTGTAAAGTGCTAAAAAACAAAAAACAAGTCCAACCTAGTGTACTGGTTAGCTTACTCGACTGAGGCGTGGATGGAATGTGGTTCGAGTCCTGCCGTGAACGCAACGTGGTTTGTCATTGTTGAGTTTATTTTTAATCTAGCCATGTTATTTGACAGCTCTCAACAAATTTTTTTCTACAACCCGGGGCCGCATTTTCCTTAGATTCCAGGGAAGCTGGCTCATAGAAGGAAACCCTCAATGAGAGCTCCGCCCGTATCCTGATGGTTCAGGTAAAACAACACACCGGTATAGCAAATCTGTAATAGAATATCGCCGACTTTCTAGTGATTATTGGTAGGCTCCAGTCTTGACGTGTTCCATGCGCATTATTTGACTGGCCCAATGCACATTATTTGCAGACGATGCCCTGCCACCTATCTATTGGAAATTAAGATGTGCGAAGATATTAAACGTCACCCTCTAATATAAGCGACGCTTTTACCTACGACGTGAACGGGCGCACGCGATTCTCACAGCGGCATGTAATTCAATAAATTGACGAAGTGTCAGGTACACCTTCGATTAATAATAGAGTCGAATGATGAGCTAGTTTGTCACACATCTCTTGGATGAAGGCAGCAGAGCAGGTAACACCAACACAAAGCACAAAAGGCACACGCACGAACACAAGGACTACGCTGCGTCCTTCAATGCGCAAATGCGCAGCGTTGTCCTTGCGTGCGTGTGTGTACCTCCTGTGCTTTGTGTTGGTGTTACCTGCTCTGCTGCCTTCTTCCAAGAGACACCTTCGATTATTCGAAGCTTAGTCTTAACGACCACGTTGCATATGTGCCCTTCGCACTGTCATTGATGCCACATATACTGGATGGCCAACAACACTACCAAGAGAAAGTTTATTCATATTGTCACCAACACACGTAGCAAGCAGCACAACAACCGAGCTGGCCCTTTTTAATCAAGCGAAAACTCGAGAGAGACGAGGAAGACGTATAGCCACGTGCCAAGACATTCGGCCACTTGGTGGCGCCAGAAGATGGTCAGTGGTGTGGCATTGCCCCCCTTCGAAGGGGCATCGACCCGATGCCGCAAGCGTAGGGGAATAGTCGAAAAGCGGGACAAGTTATAGGGGAAAGTCTCTGGCTCTGGTTTGGACCCTGAAATGGTTTAACGATTGTAGTATGGCTTCATTCTTGCAACGTGAACTATTTCAGATTTCGGCTGCCGAGAGGAGCGTACAGTGCCTTGTGGTAGCACCTCGTAGTTCACCGCGCTGAGGCGGCGGAGCACCTCATAAGGTCCAAAGTATCGCCGCAGAAGCTTTTCAGAGCGCCCTCGCCACCGTATTGGGCTCCATACCCAGACTTGGTCGCCGGGCGTGTAAGTGACCTCTCGGTGTCGCAGGTTGTAACGCTGGGCGTCGTGTACTTGTTGGTGCCGAATTCGCTGTCGGGCAAGCTGGCGTGCAGCTTCTGCGTCACGAATAAATTCATCAGCCCCCACGACAGTGGAGGGAGCAGAATCTGGAAGAAGCATAGCATCCAGCATAGTCAAGGGTTCGCGTCCATGAACCAAATGAAATGGAGTGAAGCGTGTTGTTTCCTGGAGTGCAGTGTTGTATGCGAACGTGATGTACGGCAAAATTCGGTCCCAGTTCCCATGATCGTCGTCTACATACATAGAAATCATATCGGCAATTGTCTTGTTAAGCCGCTCAGTCAGTCCATTAGTTTGAGGATGATAGGCTGTTGTCTTGCGGTGGGTGGTGCCACTGAGTCGAAGTACCTCACTCGTGAGTGCCGACGTAAACGAGGTTCCTCTGTCAGTTAAGACGACTGTTGGCGCACCATGACGGAGTACAATGTTGTGAATGAAGAAATGCGCAACTTCATCTGCGGTACCACGGGGAATGGCCTTGGTCTCACAGTAGCGGCTAAGGTAGTCAGTGGCAACCGCTATATACCTGTTACCCATGGAGGACTTCGGAAATGGGCCCAGTAAGTCCATGCCGACCTTTTGAAATGGGAATTTCGGGGGATCGATAGGCTGTAAGAGCCCAGCTGGTTTAATGGGTGGTGTTTTTCGCCGCTGGCACTCACGACAGGTACGGACGTAGCGGTGCACAACGGCAGCTAGCCTGGGCCAGTAGTACTTTCGGCGTATCCGTGCCAATGTGCGAGAAAACCCGAGATGGCCGGAAGAAAGGTCATCGTGGCACGCACGAAGAACTTCGTCATGTAGCGTTGTGGGTACTACAAGCAGATAAGCAGTTTCTGTTGGACCGTAGTTCTTCTTGTAGAGCACACCATCACGCAGGCAAAATGACGACAGTCCGCGCCTGAAGAGCTGAGGAGGAGATGACACGGTGCCTTCGAGGTATTCAATGAGGGGCAAAAGTTCAGAGTCAGCCCGCTGCTTTCGGGATAAGGTGGACGTCGCGATAACACCGAGGAAAACGGAATCGTCGTCGGACCCGTCCGCGTGGCAGGGAGTAGGGGCGCGGGACAGACAGTCAGCATCACTGTGTTTCTTGCCGGACTTGTGCACGATTGTAACGTCAAATTCTTGCAACCGAAGGCTCCATCGAGCAAGCCGACCCGATGGATCTTTCAGGTTTGCCAGCCAACACAGAGAGTGATGGTCGCTCACTACACGAAACGGACAACCGTACAAATACGGACGAAATTTCATGACTGCCCACACAACAGCGAGGCACTCCTTTTCGGTAGTTGAATAATTAACTTCTGAACGGGACAAAGTGCGACTGGCGTAAGCAATGACACGTTCTGCACCGTCCTGCCACTGAACAAGGACCGCACCGAGGCCAACGTTACTGGCATCCGTGTGCAGTTCCGTGTCGGCCTCTTCGTCGAAGTGGCCAAGTATTGGCGTACATTGGAGACGGGACTTGAGTTCCGTGAAAGCATTTTCCTGGTCGGGGCCCCAAAAGAACGGCTCGGCGTCTTTTGTCAGGCGGGTCAGGGGCTCAGCGATCTTGGAGAAATTGTTAACAAAACGACGATAGTACGCGCAGAGGCCGAGAAATCGACGCAAACTTCGTTTATCCGCTGGTTTGGGGAATGAAGAGACAGCGGCCGTCTTCTCTGGATCTGGGCTAACACCTCGAGCGCTGACAATGTGGCCGAGAAATTTCAGCTCGTTAAAAGCAAAGTGGCATTTTTCGGGTTTTAGAGAGAGACCGGCAGATCGGATGGCCTCGAAGACAGCGCGCAAACGTTTCAGGTGCTCGTCGAACGTGTCCGAGAAAATCACAACGTCGTCGAGATATACGAGGCATGACTGCCACTTCAGACCAGAGAGTACAGTGTCCATCATTCGCTGAAATGTGGCAGGGGCCGAACACAGGCCAAACGGGAGCACTTTAAATTCATACAAACCGTCCGGCGTAATAAAAGCGGTCTTCTCACGGTCTCGCTCGTCAACCTCTATTTGCCAATATCCACTGCGGAGGTCAAGGGATGAAAAGTAAGTGGCATGGCGAAGGCGATCGAGGGAATCGTCTATGCGTGGCAGGGGGTACACATCCTTTTTCGTGACGTTGTTGAGGCGTCTGTAATCCACGCAAAACCTCAATGTTTCATCCTTCTTTGCGACGAGGACAACAGGCGAAGCCCAGGGGCTCGTCGACGGTTGGATAACGTCGTCCTGGAGCATTTCTGTTACTTGGCGGCGGATGGCATCACGTTCTTTTGAAGACACCCGGTAAGGACGCTGACATAGTGGACGTTGGTCATTGGCAACTATAATTCGGTGCTTCGTTAGTGGCGTCTGTCGGACCTTGGAGGTTGATGCAAAACAATCTCGAAACGAATTGACAAGATTCTCTATGCAGCGTTTCTCACTGGGCAAGAGGTTCGGGTTCACATCAGTCTGAATGGCTGTAGGCGTCGCATTGTCGGGGTCTGACGTGTTGGATAAAGCGTACTGGCCTGTACATTCTCTAAGTTCTTCAAACTAAGCGACCGTCGTGTTCGCCGTCAAATGTTGGGGTTCACATGTGAAGTTTGTCACTAGCACGTTGGCTTGGCCACGGACAAGTTCGACAAGGCCCCGAGCTACACAAACTTGTCGAGTTAGAAGCAGTGACATGTTAGCTTCAGCAATGCCACACGTGCCAGTGCTGTGATCACATTCGACTGTGACGAACTTGCTCGCACGCGGAGGGATCGTTATGTGGTCGTCACAGACGCGCAACATCGTTTTAAGGAAGTCCGTGTTGCTATCAACGGCTCGCTTGGTTGAAAACGATACCATGAGCTGCTCCCGAAGGTCTATAACAGCACCATACTCTTGAAGAAAATCCATGCCGAGAATCAGATCTTTGCAGCACTCTTGTAATACGGCAAATGTGCCAGTGAAAGTAAAACCGCAGATCTCTATGCGGCAAGTGCATATGCCAATCGGCGACATTACATGACCACCGGCGGTACGCATCATTGGCCCAGACCAAGGCGTTAGAACCTTACGGAGTGCCGTGGCTAGCTGGCTGCTCATGACGGAGAAATCGGCGCCGGTATCCACAAGTGCGGTCACATCACAACTGTCGGCGGTTACAAAAATTTCCCCGGAAACAATGCGTTCGCAGCACGTCGGTAAGTTCGTCGGATCGGGTCGTCGCCGCTCGGGCCGTCGCGTCAAATCGTCGGGTGGAGGCTGTTTAATCTGAAACGTAGCGGCGGCCCCACCCCCGGAGGTCGCCGTGTTTAGTTTTCCCGGTGAGGGGACGTGCCTCTGAATTGCCCAGAGGAAGAGTACCGACTGGGCGAAGCAAAACGCTTCGGAGATGTCGATCGCGACCGCCGTTGTGGTGACGTTGGCTGCATCTCGTTAGCAGCCAGGTACTCCTCAATCTCCTGTGGCCTTTCGCCATAGCGCGGTCGAGGCGCGTTTGGTGGGAATCCTCTCAAGCCCATTCTCCGGTATGGGCAATTGCGAAGAATGTGACCAGGTTCGCCGCAGTGATAACAGAGCGGCCGTCTGTTGGGCGTGCGCCACAAGTGCGCCTTGCTAATAGCGGGACGCTGGTATTGCTGTGGCTCGACGGGGCGCAGATCTTGTTGCTGCTCGACGGGGCGCATGTAGCGTGGCGGTGGTCCGACAACGGGACGGAATGGATTTGGCTCGGGAGCAGGTCGTCGTAAGACATCACTATAAGTCATGATGCATGACTCCGGTTGTGGTGCTGGTGGTGGTGGTGGCTGCACCGCTCGCCGAATTTCATCACGGATGATGTCCACGGTAGAATAATTATTTGCAGAGGGAGCATTCAAATGGAGGTTTTGCAGCTCTTCGCGGACAATGCTCCTCACAAGCTCCCGCAATGCCTCGTCCCTGGCTGCTGGCACGGACGCGCAGCAGGGTGTGGCCGCTACGCTTGCCTGGCGGCCGTATTGGGTACTCCGTTCCTGCAGGGAACGTTCCATGCTGGTAGCTTCTCTTGCGAAATCAGCGACAGTTCTTGGGGGGTCGCGAATGAGGCCAGCGAACAACTGCTCCTTCACCCCGCGCATGAGGTGCCGTACCTTCGCTGCCTCAGGCATGGTAGGGTCGGCCCGATTGAAAAGCTGCGTCATGTCCTCGACAAACATGGCCACACTCTCATTTGACTGTTGAGACCTTGAACGAATCGCAATCTCTGCATTTTCTTTGCGCGCACTCGAGCTGAATGTTGTAAGTAACTCACGGCGAAAGGCTGCCCAGTTGACAAAGGACGCCTCGTGGTTCTCGAACCACGTCTTGGCCGAGTCTTGCAGCGCGAAGTACACATTCATTAGTTTTCGCTCGTCGTCCCATTGGTTAAATGCAGCCACACGGTCAAAACTGGCCAACCAGTCTTCCACATCCTCTAACCGGTCACCATGAAATGTTGGCGGTGATCGCGGTGCGAGAAGGACGAACGGTGGGGCGTTGCTGGAAGGCTGGCTTGTCTGGCTGCTTGTCGTGGATGTCATGGTTCGTAGCGGGGTGGACAGCGGTTCAAACTCAGGTTGTAGGCCTCGCAGGCGACGGCTGGCTTTATGGACAGGAGTCGCGTCCACGCGTTGATGAGCAGCGTCACTGACGTCCTCGGGGGCAACGTACATGGGATCTTATCCTGCACAATCCACCAAATGTCACCAACACACGTAGCAAGCAGCACAACAACCGAGCTGGCCCTTTTTAATCAAGCTAAAACTCGAGAGAGACGAGGAAGACGCTTAGCCACGTGCCAAGACATTCGGCCACTTGGTGGCGCCAGAAGATGGTCAGTGGTGTGGCAATATCTAATACGAGCCACCAACTATAAGCCTTCATATACAAATGCCCAATTTTTTATTCAGAAATGTGGCGCAACAAACACAAACACAAGAGCAGATACACAACACACGCGCGTGTGTTTTGTATCTTCTCTTGTGTTTGTGTTTGGTGCGCCACATTTCTGAATAAGATGAAGCACCAACTAGCCCCTCAAGCCGTTATTTTGAGATGCCCAATTTTTTAAACTACGCCGCTTGCGAACTCGTTACTATAATTTACCGCACGAATTGGTACTTAAACGTAAGAGCCTGTCATTCCGTTGTCTGATTCACTCAAAAATTATCTAAAATACGCATCGCTGGTGCGATCTAAACCAAGCAAGCAGAATACATCGCAATTGTTCTTGCGAAGCATCTGCTCTAAAATAACTTACCAAAGTAAATTTGCCGGCACTTCCAGTTTTCATCCAATTCCTGCACTTCAGTTAATTCTGACAGATTAAAGCAAAACTGTAATTTGTTATTTTAGTAAAAAAGCCATTTGTTACTAATCCATGCGTTAAATTTATGTACAAATCAGGAACCTGCTAAATTGAGAAAAGCATTCTACGTTTTGAAGTTAGAGACGCAACGCTCGATATTGTTAAAAACGTCGGCGGCTGTACTTTGCGAAGGAATCATACCGGTGGTACCGATTGACGCTTTATGAGCGAAATAGAGAAAATTGTGGTACGGAGCTATGCCCTTCTGTATTTGTAAGCCAAGCCTAAAACCAGCCTAATGATCCTGCGCACTCAGTTAAAATATTTCCTTTTTTGTATTGAAAAGAGCTCCTTGGAGTAGCATCTTCCTAATTAGAACGCAATTGTCTGTGGACAACGTACACATCTGTTTTGGTCTTGGTGGCTCTTAAGGCATCACGTCACTTCCATCAAAATGCTGGTGATGAACCCGGGGTCGATCCTACAATTTTAGGCTAGGCCGGGGAAGGCGAGGCCACCTCTGAAAACCAGTACGAAAGGAAAGGACGAATCGCCTTGGCGCACTCAAAGCGAGTCAAGGGTCGCCGAAACAAGGGAGGAAGTAGAGTATTCTTTTTGTTCCCTTGACGTGGTTAGTAGGTGGACTGTTTTTTCATCAGTCCACTGGAAGATATGTGATTAGAAAGCTGTGGACCAGAACACCTTCTGCAGGCATTGCGATCCGAACCCACGACCTATGAATTTCGCGTACAGTTGTTGCGATCTTTCAGATAGAGAACATTCTCGCGTAGATGCACAGTGGGATTTAAAGAGCGGATCTAACATTGTGTACCTTCCTTTCAAACAGCTGTTTACGGAGTCCAGTACTGCGTGCCATCTCAAGTAAACGCAAGTGCTCGAGGTTGCATCTAAATTGCACATTTAAGAAAAGAAAAGAAGCACCTTTACATGCCAAACATAAGGGCCATAACAAACGACAGAGATTCAATACTTCCTAAACGTGAATTGAATACTCCTCTTCCTTTTATTCAGCTGTATTGCACCCATGCTTTATCCTTGGGTTGGTTTAGTCTAATTTACTACCTGTGAGTAATGCTTGTGCCTTCGGTTTTCATTTTGTTAAGAACAAGAATTTGTGAAGAAAAGACCCCAGTGGTACTATGGGTGGTAGCACGAGAAGTCTACACATGTGTAGAATACATTAACCAAATTTTTATTATTGCCACTACTCCGCACTCAATTGATAGTTGTTTCTGAAGCTGTGCAATTATTCTAAAAATTTTAATATAGCGATAAATGTTTTTCTATTCACTTCGCCAGAACTTTGTAAAGCGTGCTCAAAATTATTTGAAGCGTGTCCCCCCAATATCTACTCGCGTCTTTCATTGCGGCTTGAAATATTGGCAGCAATGGTTTCATAAGGCTCTTCGTATTCTTATCGGCCATTAAGTCTAAACACGCATGCACTAAATCAAGCGCAACTGAGCCTTGGGGCGCGCTACCGTGACGGCTGCGTCAAGGAACCAGAAAACATGTCAAGTGATGGGGCACCTGCAAGCTTGGTGTTCTGATTTCTCACTACTTCACGAACCCCGCCCACCGATCAGCACCCGTCAATTTTATGTGAGCTAACGACGGCAATATCTCGAGGAGTAAAGTTCATTGTCATCGAATCACTCTGCCAAGGTTTTCCTGCTCATGTGGACTGCAACACTATATCGTGACTCATATGTGTGCGTTCGATCATATTCGCCTGAGCTTCGCTTTTATCACACAAGCAGCCACAAACAAAAATAGTTTTCCTAATGCAGCTTTTCCTGCTAAAAAAATGAGTGCAACAATTACGGCATGATAGCAATTGGTACTCGCCTATCCAGAATAGGTTTAGTTTGGTTTGTGAGGTTCAACGTCCCACAGCGACTCAGGCTGTGAGAGACGCCATAGTGAAGGACTCCGAAAATTTCGACCACCAGGGGTTCTTTAACGTGCACTGACATCGCACATAACACGGATGCCTCGCATTTCGCCTCCATCGAAAAGCGGCCTCCGAGGCAGGGATTTGATCCCGCATCCTCCGGCACAGCAGTCGAGTGCCGTAACCAAGGCGACACTCAAGCAGGGCGCCTATGTAGTACTCAAAGGGGACCTCTCATTCTTTTTTAGTTTCTCGGGAGTGTGCTTCGTTCAGATGCTTAAGTGCTACCAGTTTATTGACGGGTGTTTAGGAACCAATTCGGATTAACTAAAAAGAAAACAATGCGTTCTGTGCTTGGTACCTAGAAGCTCGGCAAAATAATGGTGTAAATTAATGCAATGATTTTTTTTAAAGATATCTTGCATGTTTTGAACGCAAACCTATGTGCGAAAATGTTATTTCAAATAAAGAAATCTCCCTATGTATTATGAAAGACCCGAAATTAAACTCTTAGCTCAAATAAAAAGAGATAAAAGCGTCTGCACTTACGAAAGCATATTTGAAACGCAAAAACGGCATACGTTTACGTATACGACAGTTATTGTAAATATAAGGGGAAAAGACTGGTTCCTTATTTGTCTTAACGTACTCTTTCAGTGACCAGGGGGAGAAAAGAAGATATTTTTGTCTTACCTTAGAGGAGGAAAGCCCTATTGTAGAAGTTGTACTATAGAATTTGCAACATAGCTAAGCCATATATACGCAATCGAGCGCACCCCTTCCCTTCATCCTAGCTCCGATCCTACTAAACCGGCTTGCACATAAGAATAAAGCACTTCCTAAAAATATAAAATGACAACAGGATATTTTTATTTAAGATGAAAAGATAAAAAACAGATGAAGCTTTCTCTGCACTAAGCAAGAACACAAATTGCATAAATTCTGGGTAGAAAGTGAATATATATTCTCGGTATTAATGACAGACCAAAAATTAAAAGCGCAGAAAAAGCCTAAAACGCGTGAACTGTTCCGAGTTGAATTGATTTGAACCTTAGTAAATATCAAATTGCACTGAACAATAAAAGCCTCAATTAAAGGTCAGTCCCTCTCATATTGCTGAAGTCTTGGAAAAAAAGAGTCTCCAAAGTGGAATCCGCATATTGACATAGAAGGATTATTGATCTTACTGTCAAGCGTACACAACAACAGAGCACCGATAAACAGTCATTACAAGCAGCCATCGCTCTTTAGTCGTTGACAAAAATGAGGTGTGCTTAGCACGTTCATTTGTTTATTGGTGCCTATAGCTCATTACTCGATAATTACGTTAAAAAGAAATATTCTAGCAATGATAGATGAGTTCCTGATGACTGGCTTTTAGGAAAATTGGTCCCAATGAAAAATATGAACTGTTCAACTAAGAATATAATGCTACTTTGCGTGTCTTGCTGTGTTTTGATGCATAAAAAATAAAAGCATTGTATAAAAAACCCTGAACCAGAAGCGCTTTCTTTAGCAAAGCAAGCACAGCATTATAAGAAACAACCGTACCGCACCTAGCACAAAGTTATCAACTTACCTATGGACCTGGATGTAAAAAAAAATCAAAAAGAGTACAGTACACCTAGAAATTTCCAGCAATTGCGAGAGAGGTCATAAATGAGATTTATTAACACTACTTAGAATTTTCCTGAACATAGGAACCAAATGACTGCTTATAATAAAGATAGAGCCCACTCTGTCGAAATGAAAGGTGACAAGAATAAATTATTTACCTCGCTTCTACATCAGGGTTCATTCCGTTTTGCGTTGCTTTTTTCTATAGCAGTTATACTAGTAAAAAAAAGTGTTACACTAAATGTTTTTTTTTTTCTGACAGCCACCTGCAGTGAAAAATGTACTAAGGAACAGAGATCACCAAAATCATCAGTGACGGTTTTGAACCAGCACATCATAAAAAACACCATTTCACCACGTGCGTAATATTTTGACAAAATTTAGGCGCTGGGGAGTTGAAGCTGGTCCTGTTCAAAAAGAGGGAAAACTCAGAGGCGAGACACATTGAGAGCTGATCCTGAAAGGCAACATGCTCAGGGAAAGCAAGAAACATTGAATGACAGATACAGCAATACTCGGTCACTATGTCAAGGCCTAAGGCGGGAGGAAAACCCTCGAGTGTTTTTAGGCAATTTTGCTTACCTTGTTGGGAAATGGAAGTTCAGGCATCAAATTCTCAGAATACCAGTTCGTTGATCTTCGTTGTGTGGAACATGCTGGAAACAAAAGCATATTCTTTCGATCACAAATTTAACAGTTTTTTTATTCCTTTCTCTGCACAATGTTTCGAGGGAATTTATTCAAGAAGGCATCACGACTATTTTGAAGTATTTACAAAAGCACCTGGAAGCCTGCATCAAAGCACTACTTGCACAGGAGAAAACGAAATATAGTCCTTTGTATGGATTCATTGTGCTCTCGAATAAAAAAGAAAATACACTATTTATTGTGCGTTAAAATTTACTGATCCCTTTTTGGTTCACAGTATGTTTATCCAACCGTTAATCACACTTTCACGCCCTTCATTCTCTGGCACGCAAAAGCAATCGTTGCCACCAACGCTAGTGTGTCTATAAATCTTCGTTGCTGCGTTTGTGTTGCAAAATGCCAACACATGCGGCAGAGTATGTAAAGCTCAACCTAGCTTAAGGTTTTAAATTTTGGACCTTCTAATACTCATACTGTATGACTTTCTGATTTACATCGGGGGTTCAGCACTGCGCGAAGAGTTTTTCGCAAACATTTTGCAACATATGCACACCCCTGAGAATCTGTGCACAGCTTTCTTCTCAGCCGGCTGTACAACCTTCTTTTCCGTACATGTGGGCGTCCTCATTCCTTGCTTACGATGTGGAAAAGAAAATGCCCTCCCCCTTAGATAAGTGACTTGTTCTGCATTGAGATGAGAATTGGAGAGAAACGCACCGCTGACAATCCGAGAGGACGCGGTGGTCGGTTACTGGTTGGTTGGTTGGCTGGTTGGTTGCACAACGTTTATTTGTATCGGAAATGGGCGTCCTCTTCCCCGCCCCCGGAACGCGTGCTGGGGATGAGGAGAAGTCGAGCCCCCGCGGATTAGAGACTACCACGTAGCCCTTGGCTTGTTGCCGCCTCTTCCGCCAGATGGACGGTGTGGTGCTGGATCGCAGGGTCCGTGCTTCGCAGCACGGTATCTACGTGTTGTCTTTTGTCATATTCCTGAAGATTGTGGGCGATCCCAAATTATGCAGTTGGGGGTCCCTTTCGCCCCACAGTGTTTGCGCAGATCATTGTCCCTAAGGTCTGGTAGCACGTGAAACGCCCAGACCGGGTTCATGAAGGTTTTATTTCTAGCCGCATCCACGCGACAGCTTCTCTATTGTTTAGGCTAACATCTGGCGGGGGTACCAGTCTACGTCCCAATTTATAATGGTCGATAATTTCCCCGTAATTTTCCAGACGCTCGTCGTATGCCCAGTGTTCAGGGGCTCGACGGCTACCCGGAAGTAAAGAGCTCGGGCTAGCTCGTGAGCCGGCTCGTTACCAGGAATGGCAGCGTGAGCGGTTGTCCAAATTAACTAAATGTTCATATTCAGCGTTCTTTGGGCGATAATTTGGCTGCCTCCCGCGATAGTCTCCCCTTCCCAAAATTTTATATATCAGTTTTACTGTCGCTAATTATAAACTTGGTTTCCGTTCCTACGCAAGCTAGCGCTATCACAACTTCCTCCCCAGTCTCTATGATATCCGCGGCCTGCGATGATTGCCGCGGATACCGGCGCCCTTCGGCCATCTACTACCGAAGCTACTGCCGCACCTGTTCTGCCACTTGCTGCATCAACATAAATTACTTCCTTCGCTTCCATGTTCTTGAACCGTCGCTCTAGAGCTTCGGCGCGTTTGACCCTTCTTCGACATTAAATTTTGGATGCATATTTCTCGGGAAGGGGGGGGGGGGGGGGGGCTACCAACGCGTTCCTGCTTCCCCTACTAATTATGACTTTGTTGAACTCCTCTGCCTGCGTTTAGGCTTACTTTTGCAAGGATCACCCTGCCCGTCTCGGTCATGCTTAGTCTCTCTAAGTGGGCGACTCGCACTGCCTCCGCCAATTCTGCCCACGTGTTATGCACCCCGAGTTCAAGCAGTCGTTCGCTCGAGGTACCCATGGACAGTCCTAGCGCCTTCTTAGCACATCTTTGAATCAGGCAGTCTAAATTTTCTTTTTCTTCGTCCTTAATGTCCAGGTAGGGCGGGACGTAACTGATTTTGTTTATTACGTACGCCTGGATTAGTCTGCGTAAAATTCTTTCTTTGAGGCCTCTTCCTTTAGTGGCGACCCTCCTAAAGAACTCGAGGGTTTGCATCGCGTAACTTTCTAATTTCTTCAGGACCTCTCCGTTAGGACAGTGAGATTGGATGACTATCCCCGGAATCCTAGTCTGATTTACTTTTGACATCGGTTTGCCCTCTACCTCAATATGAAACTCGCCGCTGTTCTTGCAGCGAAGGTACTTTGGGTTATATACTAACAACTCCAATTTTTGCGGAGAACACGAAAGTCCCCTTTCATCCGCGTAACCGACAATGATGTCGGTCGCTGCCTGCAGATGTTCCTCGTATTCGCATCACTGCTCTGTTTATTGCAAAGGTTGATATCGTCTGCATACATGCTACAATTTAGTCCCTTGATTTGGTCAAGTTTACACGGGAGGCCTCTCATAGCCACGTTGAATACGAAAGGAAACATCACTGAGCCCTGCGGCGTGCTTTTGCTTCCTAACTATATCGTGGGAGATTCTAAATTTTTAAATGTTATGCAAGCTTTTCTGCTCGATAAAATTATTTTATGTAGTTGTACGTTCACTACCCTACTCCGAACACTTCGAGCCCTTCGAGGATAGCCTCGCTCCAGACATTGTCGAAGGCTCGGTGAGGTCTAGGCCCAGGATCACTTTAGCGTCTTTCGATTACGAGTCTATGATCTCATGTTTTAGTCGGAGAAATACGTACTGCGTGCAAATTGTGGTTCATCTCGTGCGCCCGCAGGTCGTTTTGCTCCATGAAGCATGTTAATCTCGTCTGTTGGACGTGCTCTAGAAACTTCCCTATGCATGGGGTTAGGAAATTCGGTTCCAAAGATTCCAATTGAGGGGTTTGCCCGCTTTGGCTATTAGTATGTTTGCTTTTTCCGTTATTCTCGCAACTGGCTCGTTTCCAACACTTTTCCAATGAATTACGTTAGACGACAAATGGAGTCATCGTCCAGATCACTTAGTATTTTATTGGTGATCCCATCGGGGCCCGGGACTCCAAACGACTCTCCCATTTAATACGACCAGCTTCCTTATCTCACATATCAGCTCATATTTCACGAGAAGAGTGCTACAAAGTCCCAAAGACATACACGGGTGAGGCTTGATTTCTGGTTCATTTGGTGAGGCTTCCAGCAAGCCACAGAACACAAAGCCATGTACATACTTGTGGAGAGGCAACCCGCCTCCCCTGAAGAGCTGAAAAGCGGCTCTTGAATTACCCCATTCAAGTAGCAAGAGGTCTATCATAAGCCTCATGCCCTTGGCTAGAGTAGTAGCGGTAACCCCTGTGATAACGGTATCTCTTGCGCATTCAAGAACGTGTTCGGGGACGCGGTCCCCAACATGAACGCTGAGACGAATAAACGGCAGCCAATGGCTACGACGCCATATTTAAAGAACATCTAGCTTCCCGCGCTGCCTACCGATCATTTCAAGGTTGTCTTCAGACCGCAAGCTCCGGTCGATTCCCCTCTCAAATGAGAAGCCACCCTAATACAGTCCACTGGTACCGCCGCTGGCAGCAAAGGCGCCGCACTGTTCGAAGAAGGTATGGTCCAGCGACACCCAATAAACAAAACCGCTACAGTCACCATCCCAAATCCCAAGCAGTACTTGCGGAGAAGCCTATAGACAAGTAGTGGCATTCAGCCTATACGACAAGACGTACGCTGTTAAAAACTGCATACCAACTCGGATTGCTCTAGAAAGAGCATTGTCAGTCAGTCAGTTCAGTCGTTCAGTCGTGTCCGACTCTTCGTGACATTATGGACCATGTCACGCCACGCTTTCCGGTCTCTCACTATCTTCCTAACATCACGTACCTTCATCTGCAGTGCCTCGAGGATGCCATCTAACCATCGCGTGCGCTGCCTACCCCTTCTCCGGCGACCCTCAACTTTCCCCAACATCAAATCTTTTTCAAGCGACTCCTCTCTTCTCATCAGATCACCAAAGTGGCTGAGCTTCAACTTTAGAATTTGACCCTCCAATGAGCAGTCAGGGTTTATGGTCGACAATCTCGACTGATTTGATCTTCTGGCTGTCCAAGGAACTCTCAAGAGTCTTCGCCAGCACCACAATTCAAACGCGTAAATTCTTCGGCGGTCAACCTTTTTCACAGTCCAACTCTCGCATCCATACATCGCAACTGGAAAGACCATAGCACGAGTTATACGGATCTTCGTTGGCAGACTAATGTCTCTGCTCTTTACTAGGCGGTCAAGGCTAACCATTGCTCTCTTTCCCAGAAGCAGTCGTCTCCTAATTTCATGGCTGCAGTCTCCTTCCGAGGTAATCTTGGAGCCCAAGAAGAGAAAATATGTCATTGTCCATTGATGCTCTAGGGCTTGATAGGGCAAGACGCCATGATCTTTGTCTTTTTAATGTTCAGTTTAAGTCCAAACTTCTCATTCTCTTCTTGTACGCGCATCAGAAGTCTCTTGAGTTCCACTTCACTTTCTGCCATTAAAGGGGTATCATCCGCATATCTAAGGTTTTTGATACGTTTTCCAGCAATCTTCACTCCAGCTGAAGGCTCGTCCAGACCGGCCTTCCTCATGATGCACTCTGCATATAGGTTAAATAGGCAGGGCGACAGTATGCAGCCTTGCCTCTCTCCTTTCTCAATCGGAAACCAATCAGTAAGACCATGCGCAGTTCTGACTGTGGCCTCTTGCCCTTCATACAGGTTCCTGAGGAGACAGATGAGGTGAATTGGAACTCCCATCTCTTGGAGAGCTTGCCACAATCTGCTGTGATCTACGCAGTCAAACGCTTTCGCATAATCAATAAAGCAGAAGTAGATGGGTTTCTGGAACTCTCTTGCTTTTTCCATGATCCAGCGAAGGTTGGCAACTTGGTCTCTAGTTTCTCTGCCCTTGCGAAACCCAGCTTGCACGTCCGGAAGCTCCCGATCCACACACTGATGAAGCCTACCTTGGAGGATTTTCAACATCACCTTGCTAGCATGCGAAATAAGCGCGATCGTGTGGTAGTTGGAACAATCTTTGGCACTGCCTTTCTTTGGAATGGGGATGTAAACTGACCTCCTCCAATCCTGTGGCCACTGCAGGGTTGTCCAAATCTTCTGACATAATGTATGCAGAATGTTAACAGCGTCATGGTTGAGGTTTTGAAGCAACTCAGCTGGAATGCCATCAATTCCGCTAGCTTTGGTCTTAGCAAGGCTGGCTAAGGCATTGTAAGGGGCATTGTACACAATGAATATAACGGCGAATCAGACGAGAAGAAGAGACTCAACTACAAACACATCAACCCCGATGTAGATGTTATATACGCAAGAAGGTATGGGAAATCTAACCACATTGCTGTAACTGCGGCTGGTACGACACACCCCAGAGTGCTGCGGTATCTGGGAGCTCTTTTAAGTGGCTCTGGTTCTCAGAAGGGTGGGAACCAGGTTGAACTAGAGACCAGGACATACGACGAATGTTTCCAAAGTAAAAAAAGGTATATGCCACCGAAGCGTAGATAATCACTCGACACCCCCGAAAGACCGAAAACCAGCTAGCAGGGCCCAATGCATTGTATGCAAAGGGCCTCACAGCACATGCCGCAGCAAGCGCAATTTCCATTTTGTCAAAGGCAAAAGAGCAGAGACAAGCGCCAGGAAGACTGACACCAACAACTCCCAACTATCAAGACGAAAAACGGAGACTCGGAGCCCAGCTGGCTACCAGAGACTCATCTTTCATCCCGCCTATGCAAACGCACAGGAGAAAGTCCAGGCAACGGAGCATATATTTCGGGCGACAATCAAGAGACTGCAGCCAAAAGATGGACTCCAAGAACGTCTGCAACGTGGCGAAGGACAAGACCAGATGATAAGGTAAGGGGTACCGAAAAAGTTATCGAGAGGCTTCTTTCACGCATCGATAAACTAGAAAAATTGATAGAATAAAAAAAAACAACTCATTCTATAAGAATTCAAAAATCTCCAGAAGAGCTCATGACGCAAACTTTAGAAACCCCCCCCCCCCCCCCCCCCCCTTGGAAAGAAATTACGTCACCTGAAACTGGCGCCCACTGAGGAGATGGAGACCAAAACCGATAACGAAAAAAAATGAGGAATGCTGCCAGAGGAATGCCACAAAAGTACCACTCTCTAAAAGAACGAATTAGAAGAGCACTTAAATGGCAAAGAGTCAGAACTTGGGCACAGATCTAGTTTTAGCACATTCGATCGGTACTGTATTATGTGATGGGGCAACAAAGAAAAACACGAATTCCGCCAAATGGAAGACAAGTGCAATCTGGCAATGGGATTGTAGAGGGTACGCACGCAAGAAGGCCAACCTGCAGATCTACACGCAGAACACCCCTGTCAAACCAGATATTATCGCACTACAAGAACTCTCCAGAGTGGCTACTATTTCAGGAAATGTTACCGTTACGCAACTGCGAACTAGCCATAGAAGACCAGCAACGGCTGCACTGGTCAAATAGGACACCAGCTGTATACAGCATGAAATTGATGACATAAACCTAACTTCTCCCTTGTTAAAATAATTCCCACCTAAAGGGTACACAGGAGCGCGAATATCGTTAACGGCTACAGCTGCCCTGAGGATCACACCTAGGGAACAAGCAAATTTGTTAGAAAATTATGATTAAGGCGAGAAGGAATTAGCTTAACACAGTAGGCGAGCTCAACGCTCGTCACCCTAAACGAGGTTACCTGAAAACCAATAGTAAAGGCCCACTAATATTAGTGAAGATTCAGGAGATGAGCCCCACGCTACTGAATTATACTACTAAACCCATGAGAACTGGCAACAGCATATTGAGGGATATATGTCTTGGTATCTTACTTAGCTGAAAACGCAATCAATCCCACGTTACCTAACACCGGAGAAGACCTTAAAAGCGGCCTCTACACTCTCGTCATTACATAGGAAACCAACAGCCCTAATAAGAGGGCATATAAGTCGTGTAAGCGCACCGACTGGAATAAATTCAGGAACGATAGGCGCATTAATGCGCAGCGCACCGTCTCTGAATTGGAGAAGTGGGTCCAGGTTATATGCAAAGGCGCCAGTAAGCACACCATTAGCAAGAAACGGGTGGGGAGCAAACCAAAATAGGCTCCCGGTTAGCCTTCATGTGGAAAGCCAGACGCTTCCTAATAATAGAATTGAAAAGCAGAGAATTTTTCGGAAGCTCAAGCTGCGCATTGTACGGCTTAAGAAGGAATTGGAATATCGCGTCATTACCTCACACGCCAGAACTGATATCGAGTATGCGACGAGCATAACGGAAAACTTGGAAACAAGAACACGTGGGACTATCTCCGCCCCCTCCTTGACCCAACCCAGTCTAAGACAGTCAACACAGACACTATAGACCAGATGAGCCACACATATTCCGGAAACTGTTATCGTCGCTACAGGATAAATACGTAAACTCTCGTAACAATGTAGATCTGTACCCGAACTACGCGGGAAGCGACCACATAACTCTTGCAAGCCTTTCATGGACGCATAGATCTGGGCCGTATACTGTCTGATATCGAGACGAAATCTCCGCCTGGACCAGCCACAAATCAATAATAAGATGCTGCTGTACCTAGATCTAAAATCGCTCACTCCGCTCACGGATTACATGAATGTGTGCAGGGAGACTGATAGCATACCCCAATCAAGCCGACATGATTTATATCTAAAACCAACACGAGAACACTAACCTCGATAACCTAAGACCAATCGCGCTTACCTCCTGCTTACATAAAACTAATGGAGCAGCGTGTGCTTAATAGGCTACAAGACTGTGCCGCAGAATTCGTGTTTCATATATCACACGACATTATAACCTAAGTACGTAAATACCTAAGCCATTTTGGCTGCCGACCTGAAGAAAACAGTTCACATTGGCGCCTATTACACTGTACCACAACATCTAAACAAGATAGATATATAGATGTATTTATTGAAAGGAAAAGCGGAGAGGTTGGCCGGAATAATTCAAATCTGGCCTGCTACTCTGCACTGGGGAAGGGGAGAAGATTATGATGGGTGACGATGCGGGAGAAGGCATATGAAATATATATACAGACACAGTAGCCTGCCTCATAAGCCCGAATTAAGAGCGCTGGCGCACAAAAAGCGGCAAAGGACACGCACTGCCTGGACACCCTTCCCCTTGTCCTGCCAAGCGTCCAGCAGCAGTTCCTCCGACAAAAGCCTCTTGTCCAAACGCTTCAAGGAAGCGGATAGCACACTTCTTTCGCCCGCATACACTGGCCACACCAATATTATATGGTCCACAGTCTCTGGGATGCCACAAGTTGAATATTCCGGCGAGTCCACAATGCAACTACTTGTGCGTGAAAGCCACGTTTAAACGAAGTCTATGTAGTAAGCATGCCTGATGACGCGGAATATCACGCGGAACATAAAATTTCAATGTTCGATCGAGTCTTTTTAGACGAATGTGTCGGGCTTCTGGCTGGGCCCAGTAAGGTGCTGTAGCATTCTTCATGCAACTCGTAAGGAGGCATGTCGTATGCCCTCTTGAAACAGGCACAGCTGTTTGGAGGCCATTGCTGAGTGCGCTTGCAGCTTCAACATCGCCCTGTTCATTCCCATGGAGCCCGCCGTGGGCAGGGATCCATTGAAATATTATCTTGTGACCTTGGAGCTGGGTAGATGTGAGGAGCTCCACAATGTTTAGTGCCAGGAACTGGTAGACAGTGTGGCGTAAGACGTTGACCAAGATATGCAATGCAGTCTTTGAGTCTTTGAATATGCACCATTTTTGAGGTGGTTCCCCACATATGTAGCGAATAGATTCCCGAATGGCTACAAGTTCAGCAGCGGTTGATGTTGAAGTATGTCCCAAAATGAAGTGTATAGTACATTTCTGAGCTGGTATGACCACAGCTGCAGCCGATGCCTGTGCTGACACAGTTCAATTGGTGTATACGTGAATATAATTTGGATATTCCGACCAGATGAGCGCCAGAGTAAGTTGTTTGAGCCCACTAAGTGGCACCATTGATTTTTTTAGTATGGTGGTTGGGCGGTAGTTGGGTGGGTGGTGGTTGGGCGGGGCGATATGGGAGGGCATACCCTGTCGGTACTTGCGACTGATGGCAGCGTAGTGCACTTGTAAAACTGCAGTCCGGCCGCACATCCAGAATCTTGCTGAGTGGGTGAAAACGGTGTCTAGTAAATGCTCGTAAATATACACGAAGTGGTTCGTGTGACAAGTACATGGATATCGGGCGAGCATGTGCCTCTTCAATTGTGCCTTTGTTAGAGGTGCATCTGGGCAGTCCAAGGCATATTTTCCGTGCTTGCACTTGCACACTCTCTACAGTCCGCAAGCAGGAAATGCTCATACTAGGGAGTACTGGGAGACTGTACCGGATGTAGCCAACAAACAGTCTCGTAAAGCCGTTTTAAGGAGCGCTCAGTTGGTCCCCATTTCATGCCAGCTATGAAACGAAGTACAAGGCAAAAAATAATTAGCCTTTTCTTCGCCATAGTAATATGTTTCGACCAAGATAGTCGGTGGTCAATAATTACCTCCAAGAATCTGTGCCTGGATACGTACGGCATTACGACTCCATGAAGAGTAATCGGGTAGCGGCTGACACATTTTTACGTAGATGCGATCGCTGCACACTTTTCTGCCGCTAAAAGTAAACTTTGACGCCGTAGGTATATCGATGTCGATGGCACAGCTCGTTGCAATCTCGCACGTAGTTGTGGGCGCGTCGAACCAGAAGCCCAGATGCAGATGTCATCAGCATCTGATGTGAATGTTAGTTGGCAGTTCACTCACCAGGCCAATTAGCTCAACGTGAAATAAAGTTGGGCTGAGGACTCCTCCCTGTCCTCCTCCCACGACCGACCTGATAGCGGTTAGTATCTACTTCAGGCGTAGTCATGTAAACAGACCGGCCACTGAAATAGCTCACAATCCACAGGTACAGCCGGCCAGCAACTCCCACGTCGTCAAGTCGATCAAGAGTAGCATCATGGAGGACGTTGTCATAAGGCCCCTTTATATCTAAAACGACAGCAGCTACTAGTCGGCGGTGACGCTTTTCGTGTTCTACTGTCGCCACAAGGTCGATGCCGCTGTCGATGGAAGAGCGTCCCCGGGGAAATCCAGCCATCATATTCGGATAAAGATCATCACTCTCTAAAAACAACTCAAGTATTGCCAGCACCATTGTCTCCATAACTTTTCCAACACAGCTTGTCAGGGCTATTGGCCGGTATGAGGCAAGTTCGAGAGGGGGCTTTCCAGGCTTCAAAAAAGCAACCAGGCGGCTAATATTCCAGTGTTCAGGAACAGTACTAGAAGCCCATATATCGTTGAAATATTTAAGTAGTGCAGTTCTACCATACTTGCCTAGGTTCGATAATGTTGAATAAGTAATCCCGTCAGGACCAGGTGCAGATGAATGCCGACAAGAAGCAAGAGCGGCGTCTAATTCAGGTATTGAAAAGGGCAAGTCGTATTGATCATTCGGCGAAGGTGGCGCAAACACCTCTGAAATAGGCACCTGTGGCTGGTTTGTGCTCACAACCATTTTACAAAAATCTTCAGCTACGTCAATTTCATTGCCGCCAGGGCACGAAAAGGGTGCCTTTCATGCGGAGGTGTGCGCAAGCTTCTCGGAACATGCCAGATGCGCGACAGGGGCTTACGGGGATCCAGTGATGAGCAGAACTGCCTCCAACGTTGTCATGCTAACCTCTCCAGGTGGAGTAAAACTTGTCGTTTAGATTTGCGAGAAAGTGCGAGATCTTGCGCGGATTTCGTTCTCCTGTACTTCCTTTCAGCCCAATGACGGACCGCTCGAATTCCACGTCGATGCTGGATACAGATGCCGGCACACAAAAATATCGAGTGTTCCCACTAAGAGAGGAAGTAATGAGACCCTCTATTTGAGATGGTGACTGGAGGTCGATGCTGGAAGTCTCCACCGATGCCCTAAAGGCGGGCCAGTCTGTGTGTTGCAAACGAGGTGAAGTGGCAGGTGCGAACCACTTGATGCATACGTACGTTGGTATGTGATCACTCCCATGCGTTTCCACATCACTACACCAAGAAACAGCGGGATGGAGGCTTCTGGAAACAAACGCCATATCCAAGCAGCTGCTGTAGGTTGTTCCATGTAGAAACGTCGGTGAGCCGTCGTTTATATTGACGAGATCTTGCGTATGCATAAAGTCTGCCAGGTCCCTTCTTCGATTGCTCACTATGGCACTACCCCACTGAGGATGGTATTAGTCACCCACATTATATGAAGAGCCGCACAACACTGAACTGTTGAAAATAGGTATGACTTATCCAAGCCATCCCTCGGCGGAATATAAGCGCTAATTACAGAACATACTCGTCCTTTCAGGGTTACAGTCAAACAGATGTAGTGATTCGTGTTTTGGGGTTGTAGAATGGCGGACGTGTGCAATGTCTTGGCGTACACCCACCAGCACTTTGCTTGTTTCGTCTGCTTCTCGAGACCATAGCAGAACATATCCAGAAAGGCGGAGAGCAGCCGGCATGTTGAGCTCACAGATCACTATCACAGGAAAGCGGTACTTCTGTACCCGCTGTCGGAAGTCACTCAGCCGACCACGCAGGCTTCGGGTATTTCATTGCATTACTACACTGCGGCGCAAGTGCATCGTCACAGAGGTGGCGGTAGTTTGTTTCGCCATTGTGAATTATTGCAATGCAGCCAAGAGCGGCTCAAATGCGTCTAAAAACTGAACAGCAAACTTCGCTGTTTGCGTGGTGATTCTAGAGAGCAGCACCCGCATTGAACGAACAAGCTGTTTCAGCATTTCATTGAATTGTTGCCTGTCGGGGTGGTCGGACGTTTCAGCACGTGCGGCAACTAAACTGGGATGAGGCCTGAGGATGGTCTTTGGTGGTAGAGTAGACCACTCAGCATCAGAGGCGGCAGGTAATACAACAGCTTCTGTCTGATCCTTAGCCTGTGATTTTGCCTGTGACATCACAGCCAGAGTATTTTTAACGGGTATAAGCTCAGTCTGCCGTGGCACCTGAGCTGACGCTAACTGTAAAGTTGTCTTATCCAGGCTAGGCTTGCCTTCCGATTCTTCGTGTCGGCGTCGGGAACGGTACTTGCAAAGACGAATAGACGCAGCCGCTTCTTGATGAGTCGAATTCTCTCGCACCATCTTCTTTAGTATACGTCTTTCGTTCTGAATTTAGGACAGTCCTTAGCCGTCGCTTCATGGGCACCCGAGCAGTTCTCACACTTGACAGTCTCCGTCTGGCATGTGTCATGAGGGTGCGTACCGCCGCATCGACGGCAGGATACCTCGTTTCGACATACGGCACTAACATGCCCGATCTTGTGGCATTTGTGGCACTGAACAGATCTTGAAACATACATCCGACCTGGATGTCTCACAGAGCCCAATTTAACGTGGGATGGTAGGGATTCAGCTTCAAAAACTAGCTTACAGCCCTTTGAGCGGCCGAAACGATCAACATCTACAATGCGCGCCGTAGATTTGATCAGTGTGCAGAGATCGCTTTCACTTAGCTCGGGGTCAACGTCAGTGATTACACCTACAGTAGTCTTTTTTCATGTGCAAGAAGGAACGTACCGGGATGTTGCCAAGCGCACCAATTCCTTTCAGCTTTTTCACTGTAGCCTGGGACTTGACAACCACGGTGAGGAGATTCTTCCAGGGATTAATTCTGACCTCGTCAACTTAACCGGGAACCAGCTAGTCGAAAAACTGGGTCAGGTGCTGTCTGTTTATAACATTCAAATTTGCCGTTGCCGTTGTTGGAACGAAGGCCACGGAAAAGATCCTTTGCTTGTCAGCATTCTTCTTTTGTGACTCACTCGTTGTTGATGTTCGGCGCAGCTTCCTTTTCAGGCGACGCGACTGTACACGCATCTAGCTGTTGTCAGAATCCATCTCAGTCACTGTGCAGTCATCCGCCGAGTATGGAAGCTCCACGTCTGCGACGTTGAGGTGACCCGTCGAGTATGCCGCAGCCTGTTCGACTGTGGCGGGTGGGCGCAGGGGTCATGCGCCCGCCGTCCCGAAGGATGACGAGATCACAAAAAGCTTACAGCGACAAAAAACCCAGAAAGGTGGAAGAGCGTTAGCTTCAGACGTTCGAAAACCTCCACTTCTTCTTCCTTACCCAATTAATTAAACAAAATTATTCCTGGGCGAAAGGCTTACAAATACATCAGGACCTTTCTCAGCACTCGGTGGAACTGCGAATTCTCTGAATAATATTATTCATTATGAATAGCGGTCGGTCGGAGCGGTCCTGTCCATTGGGCCACAGCGGCAGGTTTAATGTTGTGGTCTCCTGAGCTCAGTAGCATTTGCGAGCGAGACTCTGCGTTCTCGTCAAGTAGATGATCGCGTTTATAGTGTATCATCTGCGAGCTTCAGCGCAGTGTGCTGGCTGTATGACTGTCTTATTTTATCGCGCCTTGCTCTGTGATACTCTCCTAGTGCACTCGCTTGTTCTTAGATTAAAATGCGTTGTATTGTATATTTATTCAGTTATTTGCTGATTTTTCCAGTTTTGTATGTTGTGTGTCATCTGCATAAAAAGTAAAAAGGATTGAGGGAGAGACTTATTTCGCAAGCCGAGCCAACGTTTCGGTAGGGGAGGCGTCTTCGTCTGGCCCAGACGAAGAAAAGTGCCCCTTGTTGAAACTTTGGCTCGGTTTGCGAAATGAGGCTCCCCTTCGAGCCTTTTCATTGCTACCCACTTCTTTCACTCGTACTAGCACAGATCTACATATAATTGTATGTTTGCTTTGCATGGACCATAAATTACACCCCAGTGGCTCAATAGGTGTCCAAGTCCATACATAAATACTGCCACACATTAGTGTTCGCGCATATATGCGTTTCATTTTTACTTGGCTCCTAGAGCGTAATATTTCATCATTTAGAAAGTAAGAAAAGACCTATTGTGACGTCTAAAGTACTTTATAGGGTGTCTTGTTCTAATGGTACAGTGCACATCTAAGAATACAACAATACTGTTCATATCAACACAACGCCCTTGAATTCGAAATAGGTGCGAAATATGTACCTGTTTTATATAGGGCCGGAAGAGTTTAAATAAGTTTCACCAACCTATCAAAGGCGAACCTCATATACATGTTAGCAAACATAGCCTTGGTTATTAAGCTCTGCTATGAGGGTTGCTGCAACGAGGCCTTCTTATGCATCTTTCTTAGCATTATTATTCAAACAATCAGAGCTCGTTCATATGATTAGGTTTTGGGGTTTCAAGTCGAGAAGCGATTAAGGCTATAAGAAACACCAAGACTCCAACAATATCGCATACCTGGAATTGCTTAATGTGTAGTGACATCGTGCAGTAAGTGGCTCATTACTTCTCGCCTCCATCAAAAAGCGGCCGCCACGATCATTATTTATCCGCGCGTCCTTGGATTCAGTTGTCGAACACCCGACCCATTGAGCCACTGAGGCGGGTTAATCGATCTTTGCGAGTTACCTTTAGCATTGTATTTATTTGTAATGCTGTTATGACCATGTACTGTATGATTTCTCATTTATAAGCTAGTGACAGGCGTAGTTGTCTTAGCTTTAGACTGTACAGACTGCAGCCTCCATTTTTCTAAGGGGTATACATTGTGTAAGTAAAGCTACTTTGAACCAAATGATTCCAATCTCTTCTTGCTCCACGTATATGCCAGTCTCCAAAAAAAAAAAAAAAACTAATCTTCCGGCTGTATGCTTTATCCCTTTACTTCTAATTTGTTGTTTTTCGTCTGTCGCTAGTACACCCTACGTGCCCATTTCTTTTTTTCTTCAAATTGAAATAGATGTTGATCATGCTACTATAATCATATTTAGGTGTTACCGTAATCATATCTGAACTTATAATCTCAAGGTAATTTTATGATACCATAATTATTTAAACGATAGCAGTATTATTGCACACCGTCTTTTGGAGTAGCCTGTACTAACGTGTTTACTGCTGCTGCTAACGTCTTTCTACATAGTGCAAATGTCTTTAAGGGCTGTTGTATGTAGCAATACGTAGACGGCAGCGTCCAAGAATTTTATCGTATTCCAACTATGGATGAAGCTCATCACTGCCGTCGTTTGAATCCCGTCAATATTAACTACCATCGGCGTTTCATTTATCATTACAGGGCCGGCTTGCACGATAAAGTCCGAGCTAAGTCTGGACTTAAGCGGTGTCTTTAGTAAGACCAGACTTTTAAGATAGCTCGGGTTCCGAACGCTTCTTTTCGGCTCCTGTTCACCAGAGTGGCTTCCCTGAACGCCCTCAGCAACCACTTTGGTCATTTTACCTCATGACACAATCTTAAGCCGCAAAAAATCAATGGCACGGTTTTTACGCAGCGCAAGACTGACGGAATGTTTACATCTTACAGTGGGGACAGGGCCAGCGTATCCCTGTATTTCACCAAATTTTCTACTTAGGTACCTGGCGTCCTTGTGTCTTAAGTAAGAAGGCACTAGAGTCGTAATCGGACAAGCAACTTATTCAAGTCAGGACTGAAGCGCAGTCTCGACATCAGTCTTAAGTGGCCATGCTAGCGGCCTATCCTTTAGACTCAGTTAAGCCTGGACTTAGCTAAGACAGTCTTAAGATCGTTTCGTGCAAGCCGGCCCAGGTCTTCTTGACATCGGCTCGTGAAAACCAACGGCATGGCGCATTAAATACCACTAGCTTCATGAGCCAAATTAGCGATCACGATTTCACACGCACTGTATACCTAATCGAAATCGCCCTTAGGGTATCATTTATTTTACTGCAGATTTAGAGAAGTCTTCCGTTTTTACAGGGCGCTGAAACAAAACGCTTTTGTCACGCATTGTGGAATCCTCGTTATAGGCATAGCACAACACTGCAAGCAGTCGCAAAGGTCTTCGTTTGATCCACAGGGCTTCAAGTGCAATCCTCCTATGCTGCTCTCAGTGTTCTCCCTGGGTATACAAACACTACGCAATCTCATGTGCCTTCTACGGTGTATAGTATAGTCTATAGTAATATTGTGTGTATAGTGTAGTATAGTGTATAATTAAGTGTATAATAGTGTATAGTATAGTGTATAGTAATGTATAGTAGGTAGATTTTCTTTACGACAACCAAAGCAACGAAAATTTACGACATTTCGGCGTCGTCCAAATTAGCATGACGCATCAAGAATTACACGTAGGTGGCATTTTACATAGAAACTGTTTAGTCTCGTACATCTGTTGCGGTATACGGGGTTACCTACACATTTAAATGTGCATGGTATTTGGCTCGCGCCTCCTTCGTTATTAATTAGTTCATAGTTGGTTGAACACAAACCAAAGCTATTGGATGCCGTTTTCAGCAACCGCAAAAATTAACGATGGTGAACAAGCGCCTAA
Source organism: Amblyomma maculatum (assembly GCF_055883805.1). Classification (NCBI taxonomy): domain Eukaryota; kingdom Metazoa; phylum Arthropoda; class Arachnida; order Ixodida; family Ixodidae; genus Amblyomma; species Amblyomma maculatum. The sequence continues at coordinate 85,735,160 of NC_139348.1, read as the reverse complement.
AACAATGTATCTGAATAACTCCAGCGCGAAATCTTGACCTTTTAGAAAAAAAAAGAGATGCTATGCTTTAATTTAACAAGATATACGTGTTCTTCACCAAATCAGCAATCAATGAATTCTGTGCGGGCGAAAAAACACGGTCATGGCTCCACGGGCATCTGGCTCTGCCAGGTAGTGCAAAGACGGGGACATCGCCATTCTGTCTCTGACTGTCGGGTTGTAGGACCTAACGGACCACGTGACATGGCCGAGTTGGCAGGCGATGCCAAATCAGTCTCTGCAATGGGAGCTTAAGATCGGCACCCAGGTAATAACGAGCTACCATTGCATGCCCAGGTACATTCATATAACCAAAGAAACGGCACAACGACACGATCATAGGAAAAGAGGAGCGATAGAAAGAGCGCCCTTCGTTTCCTGTGATCGTGTCCTTGCGACGTTCGTTTGTCAGTCATCATCATCATCATCATCATCAGCCTGATTATACCCACTGCAGGGCGAAGGCCTCTCCCATATCTCTCCACTTAACCCGGTTCTGTGCTTGTCAGTACGAACGGACTAACCCGACAGCAAGTACTTCTACAGTCGTATAACAAGACTAAGGCAGAAATTTATACGTATGGCGAAGAAGTGTTCAGATAACATTTCATCTATGACTGCAGGGTATTGAGTATTAGTGGGACAGCAAAGGTATAGAAAATACTGTTTACGACAGTGGAGAAGTGAATGAACGCTAAGCAAGATCAAGTGCCGCCAGCAAAGAGGTAACCGTAACGCTTTCGTATAATAGCTCCAAATGTTGAGCTTCTCTTTTCTTCCAGGTTTTTAGTTGCACAGGTCCTTTCTTTAAAAGCGCTAGCAGAGCAAGGGATTTTTTCCTTAGCTTGGAAGGAAGCTGATTGCTTTGCATGTCGTATGTACTTCAAGGTATATAGATTTGTTGTATTGTACCGTTACGGGCACGTGCAGCACATTCATTGGCTTTTACATTCCGTCTAACACCCACATGACTAGGGACCCAGCAAGACTTCATTACCTGTCCTTTCTTGCAAGCTTTAACTGAGTTGTTTATATCTCCACTTAAGGGCTTTTTTTTACGCAAGCAAGCCATAAGGCATATTGTAACGGGTATTGCGCAGACGTCCAGACAATGCCCTGAGCCTAGAAGACTGCCGAAGCCCGAGAGCGGTCCGAGCAGCGGTGTGATCGCGGTTCCAGGCAACCAACTTCGTCGTCTATACCAACCAGCAACCACTTCATCGTCTACGCCAACTAGCCACTGACTATCTCCGCTTCGTCGTCGACTATAGCTTGTATCACTGCCCCCCTCCTCTGTAGCATCGACTCGATGCGACGCGGTGCTACCAGGAAGAAGTTAGGCAAAGGGTGCACTAAAGTGTCACAAGGACTCAGCGGCGTTGACGAAAAGTTCAGTCATGCACGATCATGATAGGGCTTCAGCCGAACCACGTGCACGACTTCAGGGCGCTGTGGCCTGCGGGATGGAGCTGAAGCGGCGGGAACAACGGCGTAGGTGACGTCAATGATACGGCGAACAATCTCGTAAGGGCCGAAGTATCGGCGTTATTTTTTCAGATAGGCCGCGATGACGAACAGGTGTCCACACCCAGACGAAGTCGCCCGGCTCGTAAGTGACGACTTTTCGGCTGAGGTTATACCGAGCAGCATCATAGGCCTGTTGTCGGTGGATTCTGAGGCGTGCTAGTTGCCGCGCTTCCTCAGCACGCTCAGCAGACTACCGTGTTAGGTAGTCTGAACTCGACGACTACCCAACGGTTGCCAGACGAGGACGTCGAAAAAGGACCGAGAAGATCCATGCACACTTGATGGAAAGGGGTCTTCGGCAGAGAAATAGGCTGAAGAAATATAGCGGGTTTCAATGGTGGAGACTTCTGACGTTGGCAGTCACGACATGAGCGTACATAGGCCCGCACCGATGGGAGTAACCTGGGCCAATAATACTTTTGACGAATTCGTGCAAGTGTACGGCTCACCCCCAGGTGGCCGGCGGTTGGTTCATCATGACAGGCACTCAATATATCTCGGCGCGACTCGGAGGGCACAACAAGAATAAACGTCTCTTCACTGTTAGCAAAATTTTGCTTGTAGAGCACGTTACCACGCAGAGTGAACATTTGAAGCCCACGATGAAAAACACGGGGAATACTGGCGTCGACGCCCTGCTGATAGTCGATAAGTGACGCTAACTCTAGGTACATTCTCTGCAGCTGCGCCATTTGGGTTGTATTAATAGCCCCCAGAAAGGGAAAATCATCGGCCGTTTCTTCTGGACATATGGCGATGGGCGAGCGCGACAGACAGTCAGCATCCTGATGCTTCCGTTCTGATTTGTATACGACTGTTACATCATACTCTTGTAATCTAAGGCTCCATCTAGCCAATCGTCCTGAGGGGTCTCTGAGGCTCGCGAGCCAGCATAATGAATGGTGGTCGCTTATAACGCGGAAAGGTCGGCCGTAGAGGTATGGTCGGAACTTGGTGAGGGCCAATATTACCGCCAGACATTCTTTCTCAGTTGTTGAATAGTTGGTTTCGGAGCGGGTAAGTGTTCGGCTCGCGTAAGCAATGACCCGTTCTGCACCATCTTGCCACTGAATTAGTACTGCACCAACCCCAACGTTGCTGGCATCAGTGTGAACGTCAGTTGCGGCGTTTTCGTCAAAATAGCCTAGTATAGGGGATGCTGTAGGCGGCTGCGAAGCTCAAGGAAAGCGGCCTCTTGTTCACTTCCCCACAGGAACGGCGTGTCATCTCGAGTCAGCGTGGTTAGCGGTTCCGCGATGTGCGAAAAGTCTCGTACAAAGCGTTTGTAATAGGAGCACGAACCTAAGAACCGTCGAACAGCTTTCTTGTCAGTAGGGTGCGGAAAACCAGAAACGGCAGCTGTTTTTTCAGGGTCCGGGCAAACACCTTTTACACTGACCACGTCACCAAGGAAGCGAAGTTCCTCAAAGCCGAAGTCACATTTCTCCGGTTTGATTGTCGGGTTGGCGTCTCGGAGAGCTTTTAACACAAGGCGTAACCTTTCTAGGTGTTGGTCGAAGGTGGTCGAAAATATGACCACGTCGTCCAGGTAAACCAAACAGGACAGCCACTTCAAACCGGACAGAAAAATGTCCATCATGCATTGGAATGTGGCCGGTGCCGAACATAGGCCGAACGGTAGCACCTTAAACTCATACGAGCCATCGGGTGTCACGAAAGACGTCTTCTCCCGGTCTCTCTTATCCACTTCTGTTTGCCAGTACCCATTTTTTAGGTCTAGCGACGAGAAGTACCAGGCATCTCGCAGTCGATCGAGTGCGTCGTCTATGCGGAGAAGTCGGTAAACGTCCCTTTTAGTGACGAGATTAAGCTTACTGTAAGGGACACAGAACCGCAGAGTGTTGTCCTTCTTTCTGACGAGAACAACCGGCGAAACCCACGGCCTTGTAGACGGCTGAATGACATCGTCGGAAAGCATTTCGGTGACCTGTCTTTGAATCGCTGCTCGTTCCGTTGGAGAAACGCGGTATGGACGTTGGCATACGGGTCGCATGGTCTCGTCTGTTATTATACGGTACTTGGCGACCGGAGTTCGGCCCACTTTGGAAGACGTTGCAAAATCGTTGCAGTCTGCAAAATCTGCCAAGACATCCGAAAGCAGATCCTTCTGAGCCGGCGATAACTCGGTGTTTATTTCGACAGTTGGCAGAACGTGGCGAGGTCCAGTGTCGTCTTGAAGGGCTTCTTCCACGGTGCACAAATATGGTCACTCCGCGACGTCTTGGAGGAAGGAGATCACCGTGCCTTTCACGAGGTGATGAAATTCGTTCGAAAAGTTGGTGAGCAGAATGGTAGTGCAGCCATTCCGTAGGTGGACGAGACCTGGGGCAACAATGAGGCCCCTCTCAAGCAGCAGCGAGATATGACCCTCCACCGTGCCCTCAAAGTCATGAAATAGGTCATTCTGCACGTGAATTACGACACTGCACAGTGATGGCACCGTGACGTCATCCTCCACAATACGCAGAGCATGGCTACATGGATCGCGGGTGTCGAAGCGTGCCACTGCCCGTTTAGCCGAGAATGTGACTCGTGCCTCGTGTATGTCGATCACAGCACCGTTTGCCTGCAGAAAGTCGAGCCCCAGTATCAAATCTCTCGAACATTCGCGCAAGACAGCGAATTCCCTGACGTAGACGAAACCGCGGTTGCCAATTCGGGCTGTGCACCTTCCGGCCGCGCTAATAAGTTGACCTCCAGCCGTGCGAATGCTAGGGCCCAACCATGGCGTCACAACTTTGCTCAATTCCTGGGCGAGGGCGTGGCTCATTACTGAATAGTCTGCACCGGCGTCAAGTAAAGCAGTCGTGTCAGTTCCGTCAAGTGTCACGCACAAATCAAAAGTAGCGCGTCTAATGCTGTCGCTACCCTGCCCCTGTGAGAAATCAGCGTATCGGTGCATCGGCGAATCTTGAATTTTTCCGACAGCAGCGGCCCTGCCTGCGGAGACCGCTGGAATTAGTTTTCCCGGTGTGGACTGCGAGAACGCCGCTCAGTATTGTTGGAGTCTCTGCGAGGGCTTGGGGAACGGTGCCGCAGCGGAGATGACGATCCTGTGTCATAGCGCCTGTATCTCCCAGGCCTCTGACGGGCCAACAGATGAGCTTCAATTTCGAGCAGCCGTTCACCGTTCCATGGGCAGGGCGCATCGGGTTCGAAGCCGCGAAGTCTCACTCGGCGATACGGGCATGCACGGTAAAGGTGGCCGGCCTCCCCGTAGTGGTAGCAGATTGGCCTGCGGTCCCGCGTGCGCCACACGTCCGACTTGCGAGGGCGTGGAACAGGCACCATAGCTTGAGCCGATGCGTCATACGGACTGATGTGGCTCACCACCGGTGTCGAGTCAATAGTACCACAGACAGCTGCTTGACATGCAACGAACGCGTACGTTCGTTTGTCGTCGACCCGTGGAGGCATGGTAGCGACAGGATCGTAGGCAGCTGCCTGACGAGCAACGGATGTCTGCGTGGGCATTTCATCGACGCGCTGCAGAAAGTTGGTGACGGGAATTCACGAGCAGCCTGGCGTACTTCATCTCTGACGACTTCGGTCAGTGATGCCACTGGCGCACTCTGAGGCAGACTGAAACGTTGCAGTTCCTCTCGAATAACCGACCGAATGAGGTCACATAAAGCGTCTGCATCGCCTCCATGGCACGACAAAAAAACATCTGGGGCCAGGCTGCTGACATCTCGATTGTACTGCCGGGGCCGTTGTTGCAGCGTCGTTTCCATGGTCGTTGCCTCCACGAGGAATTCAGCAACCCTACGCGGTGGACTGCGAACGAGGCCCGCAAACAGCTCCTGCTTAACTCCACGCATGAGGTGGCGAAGCTTCTTCTCCTCCTTCATATTGGGGCCGGCGCGCAGGAAAAGACGGGTCATGTCTTCACAGAACATGCGCACACTTTCATTTCGCCGCTGGTTTCTGGACTGAAGTGCAGCTTCAGCTTTCTCGCGGCGGTCGGCGTTGGGGAAGGTGGTCAGAAGTTCACGGCAAAATACTTGCCAGGTGGTAAGGGCGCCCTCGTGGTTTTCGAACCACGTACGCGCAGACTCTTCTAGGGCGAGGTAAACATTACTGAGCTTTCGCTCGTCACTCCAGCCGTTGTACCGAGCCACTCGCTCGAAGGTCGCCAGCCAATCCTCAGCGTCTTCGAAGACGTCGCCGTGAAAAGATGGTGGTGTTCGCGGCGGGTGGCAAAGGATCGCAGCTGAGAGCCTGGGATCAGTGGCCATGTCGACGTGGCTCGAGAGTTGCGGCTGCGTGATCCTCGTAGGGGTGGAAAAGGACCCAACCTCAGGTGACTGTCCGCGGAGGCGGCGATTGAGTCGCTGGTGGACCGGAGTCAGATCCGTCCTGAAGCGTGTAAAAGTGGGAAAGCCTGCCCAGCGCACTCCACCAGACTGTAACGGGTATTGCGCCGACGTCCAGGCTATGTCCTGAGCCTAGAAGACTGTCGAAGTCCGAGAGCGGTCCGAGCAGCGATGTGAGTGCAGCTCCAGGCAACCAACTTCGTCATCTACGCCCACCAGTAACCACTTCACCGTATACGCCAACTAGCAACTGACTGTCTCCGCTTCGTCCTCGACTATAGCTTGTATCAATATTATAAAAAACCGTGTAAGTTATTATCTGTAAAGAACCGAAGAAGGCTCCTCTTATTGTTGTCGGTGAGCCATTTAGAGAAGTCCTCTTCCCTTGTTGTGGTTAGTCCCACCTCCTGCAGAATCTTTATCCTTGATGCCCTCGTCCCTGCACAAGTCCACAGTAGGTGGCGAACATCCACTTTTGTAGCTGGCGAGGAACACTTGGGGCATGTTGTGGGTCCGATGCCTGTTTCAGAATCCCATTGGCATGTTACCGACGGGGTAAAGGCTGCCCCAGCTCTTATCTTTCTAAGGGAAACCTTCATCAATCTGGTTAAGTTATGAGGGAGGGGGAAAGTGGACGGGGGAATAAGAACACGTGTGTTTTTCCTTAAAGAGGATGCCAAGATAGGAATAGCGGAGCGGGCATAAAAAAAAGCCTGGTGGGGGGTGCATTGGTGTTTGGAACTTCGTGTGTGAGGTGGTCAACTTTTTTGCTTTTCTGCTCAGCGTTCTGAGCATCGTCTTGTGTCTAGTGCATCTTTTTTTTTATTCAGTGCGCGGATTTTCTGGGTTACACATAGAGTCTTTGTCACTTTCTTCAGTTGTTTTACGGCGTCTAAGGAGTCTGTATAGAAAATTAAGGGCTCCGCTGCAATTCGCAGTGCAGCGCTGTGATTACACATAAACAGTTAGAATATATAAAACCGTATTTAATAGTATCTATTAGCTGTTTTTCTACGGCTACTGAGACGGCATAACTTTCAGCGCTAAATATTGAAAAGAACTGAGGCAATGTCACTATTTTCTCACACCTTTATTAGATTGCCGCACTTCAAACGTAGTCTGCCATCTTTGATCAACCTGTATAAAATGCCTTGTGTTTTCGTATTTTTCATTCGGTGAAAGAAATTCTTGCAATATGTGTTCTCGAGAAGTTTGCTTTTTATGAAAGCCTACTGGAGCAAGGTCACACATAGGCGGGAAAATGTCCCGTGGTGGCAGCGAATTCGCTCCTAGGGCAATATTTGGAAGGACATTTATTAAGTCTAATTATCGACTACTTTCATCAAATCGAAGAATTGGTTTGATTTCTCTAGTTTTATTACTTAATAGAGTTCTGGATAATGAAGCATTAACGGTAGGATGACAGACGTGTTTCGGAAGAGAGCTTGTTTTCTGAATGTATGCAGTTTTTCTCAAATACCCAAGTAGCACACATTACGTGGCCCACTCGGGGCCCGTATGGGCAAGTTGGGCTTGGGTAACCACGATAACACCCATGAGGGACCAATTTAGGGATCAAGTGGGCAAGCCCAATTTGGGTTTGCCTTTGCTTTTCCATGTGGGCATCGTATAGGTAGGTAAAGAGCTAACTGAGTACATTTTCCCACATCTGGCCCTCAAGGGTCCCGCTCGAGAAATTTTAGGACCGAAGCAAAGAAAATTTGGGCTTTGTGTAGAAAGCGCCTGGTCTAATCTAATTGAGGCTTCCCATTCAAAAGCGCAATAGGTCCCACATGGTCCGCTGCGGGGCTAAATACGGGTATGCCCGCGCATTTCCTATATGGGACCCTTGAGGGGTTCTCGAGGGAAGGTCAAACGGAAATTTAGGCATCATGCAGAAAATTCCTGGGCTGCCCCAAATGGGGCTGCCCATCAAAAACCTAGATAATTTCCGCATGGCCTGTAGTGGGGCAGGAAAGTGGTCCTTACCGCTTCTGCCCGCATCGGTCTCTTGCGGGACACTTTTGGGCACATCCGATGCAAATGTGGGCCTAAAGCGAATAGCAGACGGGCTAGCCCAAATGGGGTTGCCCACTCAAACACTGAATAGGTCCCGCGTGGTTTGCATCCGAGCTGAAAAGCGGGCATGCCTCCGCGCCACCCACATGGGTATTTCGTGGGTTAAATGGGGAAAAGGCAACATATATTCGTACTCCATGCGCTAAAATAAGATAAGCCCAATTGCGGCTGCCCATAGAAGGCCGCAGTGGGCCCCAAAGTGGCCTTAGGCGGGCTTACCGCTCTGAAACGTATTCACCTTATTTTTCAGGCACCATTTTATTCAAGTAATTCATCTTATACCGGGCGGTAATTGCATCTTCTGGATTTTTCACAAAACCATTCTATGCATATCCGTGGCATGAATAAATACTATCCAATTTTACTCTAAAAACTACAATAATTATGCAGTATTGGCAGCAAGTATGCAGCTGTAGCTGTTCCGCTTTATGAGTATGTACTGAACTACCTAAACATATTTCCTGCGCCAATATTATTCTACATACACCACCGAAATAAATATTAAGACCAACATTTGGGGGGTGATGTGGGCCAGCCCACATAATTCTAGTGAATTGGGAATCAATTTCTTTTATGTTACTGAGTGCCGACTACAAGATAAATAAATTGTGCTCAAAGTTTCACACTTGATTAATGGAACTTGGACAGCCCCGAAAATACCAGATTCAACACATGAGGGCCGCCCAGGGGCGAGACCGAAACGGAATGGCCTCCGCAAAGCCCGCGCCGGAACAATTGAGGTATTGGAGGGATTAATCGACATAAAAATTAAAACATTGATCAATGGGGCGGCACTGCCTTCATAAACGTAGGACTCAATAATGATTCTGGTATGCTGCCCATATTCAGCTATCTGGGCTGAATGCGGGCAACCCTATTTGGGCTGCCCACACGGGTACAGATTGGGAACAATAGCAGCAATATTGAGCAGCCCACGCGGGCTGCTCAATATTGCTGCCCCCCACGGGTAGTCGCTTCGAGCAGCTCGAAGCGACTGGACGTGCCAGCTCGGCGCTCCCGGGACTCGCGCAGCGCTCCCCGTGCCTGGCTCTGCTTCATCTTCTTTCGCAGGTAATCTGTTCCACCCCTAGGCCTACCGGTCGCCTTCTACGACTCCTCGGCCGCTCCAGGGCCAGCGGATTCCACCTCTACGTGTGACGGCGGCCTCCGCGGGCGGACCGCTAGGTCCGCTAGCGGTTTTTGGCCGCTTTTTGCGGCTTGGGACTTTGTCACCAGCGACCAACCCTACGAACATCATCTGTGCCGGCCCTTCAAGGGGCTCTCGTGCGGACTGAACAGCCTCGACACTTGAACTGGGTGGGTTGTGCGCCTTCCAACCAGCGGACGCACCCGGTTCTCGGGGGTGACCTACGCGGGTCACTCCCGATTTTGCGGCCGCTTTCCGCGGCCTTCGGACTTAGCACCAGGCTGGCCTCGCTGACCTTTGGCGAGGCCTAACTCCGGCCGCACCCTGCAACGGTGGTGGCCGGGTAGGCGGTCCCCCGCCAACGCGGACATGGACAACGCTAACCCGTCCCCCGCGGGGTCGCCTGCGGGAGCTGCATCAGGTGCGTCATCGCCACGCGGATTATCGCCCGACCACACATCGCAGCCGGGCCCTTCGGTGGCTCGAACGCTGCCATCCCGGTCACCGTTCTCGTAGTACGGTGATGCGGTCATGGCTCAGGTGCCTCAAGGGGCTTCAGATTCGAGTCAGAGTGCGGCGCCTGACACAGACAAAGCAGAATCATCAACCACCTTGCGGCAATCGACCTCGTCGTCACGAGACCGCGGTCTTGACGAACGCGTCTCGGACGAGACGCGCCTTCGCGACCCGGAGTCAACGACACCTCCTGCGGCGGGTTCGTTCCCGCAAAACATCTTGAACTTGGGCTTCGATGCGATGCCCCCTTTCACTACTGCCACGAATCTCCACGAGTCCTTGGTCGGCTACTTGAATGCGCCGGAACATAAGATCGGCGTCCAAGCCAGGGTATTTATCATTAACCCTTTTTCCAAAATGCTTGACTGCTGCGCTACTTACCAGGCACTGGCGTCCGACGCCCGAGGCCGTACGGAGATACTCCGAGCCATGTGGTACTCCGAGAAGGACTCCGCCGACGCCAGGTCTCGAGCGGAATCTGCGGAGGCCCGACTCAGGGCTATGTCGCCTAACGCGTCTCAACCCACGTTTGCGGACGCAATGCGCTCCGGCACTGCTATCACCGACACCCGGCTTCCGACACACCAACCGACGATGACGCAAGTTCCACCTGTGCGGCAAGTTAATCACGTCGCATACTTAACATCCGCGGCACCGGACTCTGTGACGCCAGCTCAGTTAATTCAAACATTAAAATCGAACATAGTTCCCGAGGATGCTGGCATCGGGCCAGTAACACTGCGACAAACCGCTGCTGGCGTCACAGTTTTAGCGCGCGACCGCCAGACGGCAGACAATCTGCGAGTGACCGTTCAGTCTAACGAGGTCACTAGAAACGCATTAACCATTCGCGTAGTAGACCGGCGACGACCTCACGTGAGAGTCTGGGGTGTTGACCCCGATGTCGCCGATGACAACATCATTGCTAACATAAATACTAAAAATCCCGGCATTGACCTCAATCCAGAAACGACCACTCGCAGATACACGTTCCGGTCGCGCGACGGAACAAAAACACACGTCTTGTGCATGGCGCCAGGCGCCTTTACTAGAGTTATCACGAAAGGTAGACTAACAATCGGTTGGTCGTCAGCATTAGTAGCAGAGGACTTGCACATACCAATGTGCACCTTTTGCGCCACTTACGGGCACTCTAGGCGCAATTGCAGAGTTAGTGCGGATGCGACGCACGCTGTCTGCACGCGATGTGCGGGTGCGCACACAGTCAATGACTGCATCGCGCGCGACGACTCGGCAACGGCCTGTGCGGTGTGTCGTAGGGCGGGACGTGAGGGACGGCCGCATAGGGCGGGTTCTTCTGACTGCCCTATCCTAGCTGCACGTCTTGCCCGTTTGCGGTCCCGAACAGATTATGGACAACCTTAGCTGCTTACCTAAGGGAAGGGGGGACCGGGGAGCTGCTCCGTTTTCCATTCTTAGCCTCAAAGACGGGTGCTTTGCAGGCGATTGCATGCACTCGTCGGAGAGCCTCTTAAATACTGTATTCTATGAGATACCTTGCGTTAACAGCACTATCTTGTCTGATTACTCTTCCTAATCTACCTTTCCTATACCCTACCGTAAGCCTTTTGACAGCTTCTTGTTTCCTAACACAGCACTGTGCTGTTACATTCTCCCTCTCGCACTCATATCAAACTTTTTTCAAAGGGCGGCTCCCACGTTTCCCCCACTTAGGCTTTTCCTTCATTTTCCTTGTTCACAGTTTATTAAGAAATGAGTATGGGTATGGTTGTGATGGCGCATCGTGGTATTCCTGGTTGCCTTTTAGTTTAGGTTATTGGTGCGCGACTATGGGCGGTTCGGCTGGAAGGGGTTATTTCTTTTCTTTTAATTTTTTCTCTTCAGGTTTTGGCGCGTCCAATTTGACGGCCACATTTATTTTTAGTGCATTCACCTGGGAGGGTATAGCCAAAAGTGAGGGGAAACTAAAACTTCAAGCTGATCATTCGACCCAGTCGTACATAGCCTTGGCACGCCCAGAGGCCATTCTTCTTTCTTTTTTTTTTTGGGGGGGGGCGGTATATTTGTTTCATTTTTACATGCAGAGGGTCGCTTCAGATGTTCAAAATTTTGATTCTTCATTCCGGTTCCGTTAAACAAAAATGAGAGCTAATCTTTTATTCTCATTCATTCAAGCTAACTGAGACCATAGTAAAAACGCGACCCCTGTATTAATAGACAGCATGATCAATGGTAATTACGATTATGCACTAATATCAGATCCATATATCGTTGCAGACAAAATTACGGGTATTCCTACAAATTGGATTACATTTGCATCACCATCTAAGCCACGCTGCGCCATCATTGCTACGCACATGACCTTCAACATGTTTCCCATACTCATTACACGTAGAGTTGTTGCGTTAGTATGTAACACAACTACCGCATCATTCCTCTTTGTAAGTGCCTATGCGCCACCTCATTTCCCAATGTCTCCAACATTACACGACATTACACACGCACTAACACTAACGGAGGATATGCCGATGATAGTGGCAGGAGAATTTAATGCTAAACATGTAGTATGGGGCCCAAGCCAATCCGATGCGCGCGGAGGCGAATTATTGCAATTCGCTATGGCTTCTGCTTTAGTGATCATGAATAACCCGGCATCTCCTCCAACATACACAAACGACTACACTGACAGCTGGATTGACGTCACCATGGAACCTCCGGCGTTGATGCTTTTGGGGGCGTCATGGCAGGTGTCAGACACAATATTTTCTGAACATAAACACATAACAGTGACATTGGGAAACACACGTCGTAACACAAAACCTCGACTAACAAACTTGGGATTAACAAGATTACTGAAATCAATATCCAAATTGCACTTTTTCGATGCGGTAGTTGGCGCTTATTTGGGTTCGCCTGTGTCACTGGAATTAGTTGTCACTAAATTTTATGACATTTTTGAACGCCTAAGACGGAAGAATTTATCATCACGATCAAACAAACCAAATTAAACTACAAATTTCAATAATTGGTGGACACAAGAATTGGCATTAGAAAAGTCAAAAGTCAGGGCGTTGCGCCGCAGATACCAAAGAACAAAGGATTACTTACTGAGACAACAATTTGGCAAGGATTATTATCAGGCTTTAAGAATGTATAGAATCAACGTCGCACATGCTCGAACCTCCGAAATGAAAAACATTGCCAAGGATTTATTAAGATCAAATATATTCGGTCATACGTTCAAAATCGCGTTTTCCAAATTACAGGCCCCTCTCATCCTTCCTCCCATACAAAGGGAGGACGGATCATTAACAACGTCCACATTGGAAACCGCACAATTATTATTGAACAATCAGGTACCTTCAGATAATTTTAACATTGATACTCCATCTCATTCGGAGATTCGAGCACTTCGGCCGATCCAAATTTTGGAGGACCCGATGACGTTCCTTTCACGTATGGGGAGATTCATTTAGCAGTCTCCAGAGTGAAACAAGGTACAGCATCGGGACTAGACGGCGTAACTCCACGATTTGTCCAAGAGATATGGAAATTAAAACCCGATTTTTTATTATTCATATTTTCTTCCGCCTTGCGTTCGGGACATTTCCCTCTAATTTGGAGAAAAGGCCACATAAATTTTCTCCTAAAGCCAGGCAGGCCGTCAGAGGCAACATCTTCCTACAGACCCATAGTGATGAATTCAACACTGGGCAAAGTGTTGGAGCGCCTCATGTATGGGAGGTTATATCATTTCATGGCGAGAAGAAATCTCTTGCACACAAACCAATTCGGCTTCACAAAGCAAAGAGGAGCAGTCAATGCTCTTCACACCCTAATTTCCAAGGCTAGAGAGATAAGGGCAGAAGGACTCCACGCCTTGCCGATATGTATTGATTTCAGAGGAGCTTTTGACAGTGTCTGGCATCCCCTAATCCTTGCATCGCTTCAACAATGGGGATGCCCGAGAAATCTCTGTGCACTGCTCAGGTTATTTCTATCCGACCGTGAGGTGGTGTACCGCTCTAAAGCGGGCGACGCGGTTGCGCGTCCCACCTTAGGCAGCCCACAGGGTTCTCCTCTGTCACAGCTCCTCTGGAATATAGGGGTGCATGGACTGCTGGAGCAGCCGATGCCGGATGGAGTGTCGCTCCAGGCCTATGCAGACGATGTTGTCGTCATTGTGCCTGGGCCTAGCAGGAGAGTTTTACAGACTTTGGCGGAGGATACACTCAGACGAGTGACGACATGGGCGAAGACGACAAGAGTCACTATCTGCGCACAGAAGGCGGTGTGCGTCCTGATCTCACCCCCTAAGGGAGGCATGGGGCGCACTCCACCAACCGTTCGCCTGGACGGCGTCTGTCTTAAGTTCAGACCAGCTATTGGGGTGCTCGGCGTCTTCATTGATCGCACCTTGTCGTTCATAGCCCATGGCGAATATCACAAGGAGCGTTCTGAGATGCTTGCCGAGCGTCTTGCAACTCTTTTGCGCATGAGCGGCACTCTCCCACCGGAACAGCTCAGAGCATTGTATAAACAAGTCATTCTGCCCACTCTCACTTATGCGTCCCCTGTGTGGTGGACCGAGGACTTCGTGCTATATTAATATCTGTGCAGCGGGCTCCGCTAATGGCGTTGGCGGGAGCCTACTCCACAACGAGCACACGGGCGCTCCAAATTTTAATGCATGCCGCTCCTCTGCAGTTTGACCTAGACAGGTTAAACGCAGAGTTTAGATTATTCGTAATAAGATCAGATACCACATTCGGACAAAAAACATTCCTTGCTTCTGAAATGGCATCACCTTTTGACGAGGCTCTTCAGCATCCGTCGGAGGTAATTTCTTTTGAGCACGTTCGTTTGGACATGGCTGCGGCGGCGGCGATGGCGTTGCGGCCGGCGCTTCATGTCTTCACGGACGGCTCATATACCTCCACGGCTGCAGGTGCTGCATTCGTGGCTCTTACGCAAACCGGCCGAATATTAACAGTAGGCCAGTTTCGGGTCGAATTGGCTAATAGCGCGTATTGCGCCGAAAAAATAGCACTCGAAGAGGCATTGCGGTATTCGAAACATCAGAGAGGAACATCACCTGTATATATTTATACAGATTCTCTCTCGGTACTGAATGCCCTTTCGAATTATCTCATATCGGACCCAAAAATCTATACCATTAAAACACTTTTAAGAACTGTTGCCTCTGACCGCCCCGTAAAACTATTTCATGTTCCTGCCCACAAGGGAATTTTAGGAAATGAGATAGCTGATACCATTGCCTCTCAGGCGTATAAATCTACTAGAATTAGATATTCTTCTACATCCAAAATTTCTGTACGCAACACCTTTAAACATTCTGTAAAAGCGCAATGGCAGTCCTGGTGGCGGGAGAACAATCAGGGCTCTGTAATTTATGATTGGATTCCGAATGTTTTTAACATTCCTAAAACATTTCCTCCGGCGAAACCACTGGCGACACTCCTGTCAGGGCACGGCCGATTTCCGGCTTACTTCCATAGTTTCGGAATTACCACTTCGTCTCAATGTCCATGCGGTCATCCTGATGGTACCGTCCATCATTACATCACACATTGTCCACTCACATCTGATATAACATCACGTTTACCACACAACCGTGCTGACGACCAACCGCCATTGCATTGGAGAGGCTGGCTAGACGATAAAAAATGCTGCGCCCTTCTACTAAGAGTGGTCGCAGTCATAAGTGCAAAATTACAAGATTACAGGCGCACGAGAAGGAATTAACGAATCTACATTTTCTTTTTCTGGGAGGGGCCACTCAGGCCAATTGAGGCGGACATTCGTGTCAGCCCCTTCCAGAATGGAAATGTAGTTTAGCTTGCAGTATCTGAAAACGTCGTTTTCCTTTCTACATTTCTGCTTTATTCAATTTTGTTCTTTCCTCTCTCTTCCTTCTCTTTCTGTACATAACCGTTCTTTCATTCTCTGTATATAGCTAAAATGTACATAATGTTTATAATTTGTATATATACGCCAAACCTTTTGTATTGTATAATTGTAAAATATCAATGCATGCACTAATTCTGCTATTAGATATTGACACAGCTCTTTCTGCACAGTTGCTTCATACCTATATACCACTACTCATTTCATGACAAATAAAGGCACACCTTGTTTCGTTTTTTTTCTTTTTTTCTTATTTCTTTTATAATTTGTAATTTTTTTTATGTTCACCTATTTATTTACTATTTTTATTATTTTTTCTTTCTTCTTTTTTCTTTTTTTCCCCTATTTGTCTCTGTGTGATTTATTCCTTTACTTTCCTTCAAGATGTGTACATAAGAAGGCCACCAATTGGGCACCTCTACTGCCTTTCACCTATACGATGAACAATAAACCAGCTCTGCGAGGCTCAGCCACCCTCTGTGCTCGTTGAGCCCTTAGGATGCAGATGTGTTACCATGCTCACTTTTTATTTTTTCAATTGGCTCTTTCCACTAAATCAAACATTTTGGATGACTGGGCCCTTTTCATTTATTTGTGATTGGTTTAAGGCTGATAAAGCTCAGCAGGTGCAGGCTCTTTCTCATTCCGCTTTATTTTTGATTTTATTTTCCAACATTGTCAGGAATGAGACTTTGGATTCGATTGGATTGGATTGGGATTGGGGTAAAGGCTGCCCCAGCTCTTATCTTTCTAAGGGAAACCTCCTTCAATCTGATTAAGTTATGAGGGAGGGGGAAAGTGGACGGGGGAATAAGAACACGTGTGTTTTTCCTTAAAGAGGATGCTAAGATAGGAATAGCGGAGCGGGCATAAAAAAAAGCCTGGTGGGGGGTGCATTGGTGTTTGGAACTTCGTGTGTGAGGTGGTCAACTTTTTTTGCTTTTTTGCTCAGCGTTCTGAGCATCGTCTTGTGTCTAGTGTATCTTTTTTTTTTATTCAGTGCGCGGATTTTCTGGGTTACACATCGAGTTTTTGTCACTTTCTTCAGTTGTTTTACGGCGTCTAAGGAGTCTATATAGAAAATTAAGGGCTCCGCTGCGATTCGGTTTGCAGCGCTGTGATTACACATAAACAATTAGAATATATAAGACCGCATTTAATAGCACCTATTAGCTTTTTTTCTACGGCTACTGAGACGGCATAACTTTCAGCGGTAAATATTGAAAAGAACTGAGGCAATGTCCCTATTTTCTCAGACCTTTATTAGATTGCCGCGCTTCAAACGTAGTCTGCCGTCTTTGATCAACCTGTATAAAATCCCTTGTTTTTTCGTATTTTTCATCCAGTGAAAGAAATTCTTGCAATATGTGTTCTCGAGAAGTTTGCTTTTTATGAAAGCCTACTGGTGCAAGGTCACACATAGGCGGGAAACTGTCCCGTGGTGGCAGTGAATTCGCTCCATGGGCAATATTGGGAAGGACATTTATTAAGTCTATCTACTTTCTTCAAATCGAAGAAGAATTGGTTTGATTTCTCTGGTTTTATTACTTAATATAGTTCTGGATAATAAAGAAGTAACGGTAGAATGACAGACGTGTTTCGGAAGAAGCTTGTTTTCTGAATGTATGTAGTTTTTCTCAAATACCCAAGTAGCACACATTACGTGGCCCACCTGGGGCCCGTATGGGCAAGTTGGGCTTGGGTAACCATGATAACACACCCATGAGGGATCAATTTAGGGATCAAATGGGCAAGCCCAATTTGGGTTTGACCTTGATTTTTCCATCTGGGCACCATATAGGTATGTAAAGGGCTAACTGAGTACATTTTCCCACATCTGGCCCTCATGGGTCCCGCTCGGGAAATTTTAGGACCGATGCAAAGAAAATTTGGGCTTTGTGTAGAAAACGCCTGGGCTAATCTAATTGAGGCTGCCCACTCAAAAGCACAATAGGTCCAGCATAGTCCGCTGCGGGGCTAAATACGGGTATGCCCGCGCATTTCCTACATGGGACCCTTGAGGGGTTCTCGAGGGAAGGTCAAACGGAAATTTAGGCTTCATGCAGAAGATTCCTGGGCTGTCCCGAATGGGGCTGCCCATCAAAAACCTAGATAATTTCCGCATGGCCTGTAGCGGGGCAGGAAAGTGGTCCTTACCGCTTCTGCCAGCATCGGTCTCTTGCGGGACACTTTTGGGCACATCCGATGCAAATGTGGGCCTAAAGCAAATAGCAGACGGGCTAGCCCAAATGGGGTTGCCCACTCAAACACTGAATAGGTCCCGCGTGGTTTGCATCCGGGCTGAAAAGCGGGCATGCCTCCACGCCGCCCACATGGGTATTTCGTGGGTTAAATGGGGAAAGGCAACATATATTCGTACTCCATGCGGTAAAAATAAGATAAGCACAATTGAGGCTGCCCGTAGAAGGCCGCAGTGGGCCCCAAAGTGGCCTTAGGTGGGCTTACCGCTCTGAAACGTCTTCACCTTATATTTCAGGCACCATTTAATTTATATAATTCATCTTATACCGGCCGGTAATTGCACCTTCTGGATTTTTCAAATAACCATTCTATGCATATCCGTGCCATGAATAAATACTATCCAATTTTACTCTAAAAACTACATTAATTATGCAGAATTGGAAGCAAGTATGCAGCTGTAGCTGTTCCGCTTTATGAGTATGTACTGAACTACCTCAACATATTTCCTGCGCCATTATTATTCTACATACACCACCGAAATAAATATTTAGACCAACATTTGGGGGGTGATGTGGGCCAGCCCAAATAATTCTAGTGAATTGGGAATCAATTTCTTTTATGTTACTGAGTGTCGACTACAAGATAAAAAAATTGTGCTCAATGTTTCACACTTGATTATTGGAACTTGGGCAGCCCCGAAAATACCAGATTCAACACATGAGGGCCGCCCAGGGGCGAGACCGAAACGGAATGGCCTCCGCAAAGCCCGCGTCGGAACAATTGAGGTATTGGAGGGATTAATCGACATAAAAATTAAAACCTGTATCAATGGGGCGGCACTGCCTTCATAAACGTAGGACGCAATATTGATTCTGGTATGCTGCCCATATTCAGCTATCTGCGCTGAATGCGGGCAGCCCTATTGGGGCTGCCCACACGGGTGCAGATTGGGAACAATAGCGGCAATATTGAGCAGCCCACGCGGGCGCCCTCTGGGTACGTATTGCAAATCCCCCATGGGGCCCGTATGGGCTGCCCCCACGGGGCCAACGTGGGCCCCCACGTCATAGCCCATTTTGTGCTACCTGGGTATATACACCCTTTTAAGCACTCTAACTAGGCTCCTGGAAGCAATACTGGTATGATAAGTTAATCATAGAAAAGATTAAAGACGCCATTTCTCGTCTACGAGATTTCGAGAGCTAGAGGTATGTAACTAGCCTCGTTATGAGGCTTAGAAGCATGATGGTTCTTATGTCGCGGAGGGGCGGTTCATTCGTTTCGAAATAGAGACTATTTATGGGTGATTTTCTGTAAGCCACTGTGGAGAGACAGAGGCATGTGTTGTGTATTGGGTATAGTCGTTTCAAGTACGATAGTCTGGCTTAGTCGTACACTATGCTGTATTACTCTAAAAGGAAAGTGCCAATGAGCGATGCTTCCGAAGATGACTTGTGCTGTCAGATATCCACCTTTTCCGTGAGAGCAGTTGAAGAATATTTAATGCTCGCCATGCTTTCTCTTTATGTCATTTATATGGAGTAAGATTGTAACGATTTTATCAAATATCAGGCCTAGAAGTTTTGTTCCTGTTTTACCTGGCAGTTTAGATGTAAGTAGGTAAGGTGTGGCGTAAGCTTTAGACCTCTTTTAAGGAGAAAAGTATGGCTACTTATTTTGTGGAGGACATATAAAACCATTACTGTCTGCCGAAGCCGCGAGTTTGTTTAATGCATTTGCATTTGCCTCTCAAACACTGGTATGCTTGATGCCGTGCAGGCTATTTGAGGGAGGTCGACAGATATTGAATACATGATGAACTTTGGGATTATTCTTGCCGTAGAATTTATTTGTAAATTGAAAAGCGTAGTGTTTAAGATACACACCCGATGTACCCCATTATCCAGAATGAAAGCATGGACATGTGAATATCGAACGCTGAATTAGCGGTTGGCAAGAAAGCCGCTAAAAATGTTCAGCTTCCTGCACGGATGCCAACGTGTGCTAGGTCACATAGTATGTCACGCCTCCAAGTGGTGTCGTAAGCCATATCGAAATCAAAGAATAATGCGAGACAGTGCTGTGATGTATACATGCCTCTCGGGCTACAATCTCGCGACAGACGAGATGATAGGTTGTTGAACGTGCTTTCTAAAAGCCACACTGATGTAGTGAAGGAGGTCTCGTGATTCCAGAACAAACAATAGAATAATATTGCGTTTGCTCTCAAACGATTTACAAAGGCAGCTCTTCATGGCTACTGATATATAACTCCGTGGAGTAGTTCGTGAGTTTCCTGTTTTGAGGAATGGTACGACAGTAGTGTTTTTTTATGCATTGAGTGTTTGTCCCAATGCCCATAGTTTGCTAAAACTAAAAGTGGCTCTACAGATAGTTATGATGAGCCAGCATTTTATCATTTTTCTCTTCGTGGCCTGGTTCTGTCTGTTTGCCAGCCAACAGTGCCGGACAAATTTCTTGTAATTAAGCTATTAAAAGGTTCGTTATCTCACTCACTTGTTTGATGTAGTTTTTTAGCTATTTTCTTATATTTCAAAAATATTTCTGTGTAACGTAACAAACTGAAAACTCTTCATCAGTGCTCTCCAAGTATTTCCGCCGACTCCTCTCTACTAGTCTGCATGCCCGGGATGGTTAGAAGAGGAATAGTGAAGAGAGAAAATGTCTCATTTAATTTATGAGCTTTCTCCCATAGGTTTTGGACGTGAAAAAGCTCGTTATCGATGAAACGTAACGTTCCCATGAGGTCTTTTGCATGAGGTTTTTAGGGTTTTGTTAAGCATATCGTGTTTAAGCTCTTGTTTTAAAACTCACAATTCCTCTTATGTTTGGTATCTGCGACACAGACACCATGGTTTATTTTGCTGGTTCTTGCCATCCTACATTTAAAATGGCATATAAAATGGTGTGTTATTTTTCCACGCCATTCCTGAGGTGCGACAGATGGCAAAATGCGCGGAAGAAAACATACATTCTGTAAACAATTAATTTTGGTCGGTCGTCATGAGGCCTCAGAATATATATTGTTCAGACTGACTTCCGAACTAAATAGATACCAGTCAACTAAGTGTAACCTCCAAAGAAGTGGCTTAATATGAGTAATTGATGGAGAAGGTAAAACACAGATAATACCGGGCAGATGGTCACTTTCATGCGGGTTATCCAAGACGTCCCTTCTAAAGTGGGTAAACCTTGGTGGTGACCAGAGGAATAATTCTAAGGAACTCGTAGTTCCAGAGCTTCGACAGCAGTATGTCTGATTGCCTGTGTTAAGCAGACATAAATTATGCCTACAGTAAAATCTTCTAAAATGCACCCTCTCGTTCTAGTTAGTCTGCTTTGCCAAAATGAGTAGTGGACATGAATATCGCCAATTAGCAGATATAGTACTTGTAGTTCTTCTATGTTTTTTTTATGTCAAAACAATTTTTGTTAGGCTCCAGATAAACAGAACATACAGTGATCGTTTTAAAATTCATAATCGTGAATGAAGTGGCTTCTAATTTAGGTTTCAGTACCACCTTCGAAATTGCAATGTAAATTTGCACTATTATTTTTACATTTCCTGTTACCCTGTTTGTCTGCTCACGATCACATAGAAACACTTGATATTTTCTTGAAATATTTAAACGTCTAGGACCTAAACTTGTTTATACTAAACAAAGAACTGTAGCGGAAAGTGTATTTAGGAGATATTTTACATCAGTGTAGTGTGTGTGTAATTCCCGACAGCTCCAACGTATGAGGAATACCATGTTTGATACTTTCGGGGATATTGTATAAACCAACTTCTAGGTCCGTGCCATTTGAGGGCCTGCAACTGGATTTTATCCTCCCTTTTTCATTCAAGAAAGGTTTGCGTCCGTTGCAGAGGAGGCAGACTGGAAGATCAGTACATCCCCTATTCGACGGGGCTCTATGTCCGCGACATGGCTAGCATATGCGTTTCAGACCCCTGCGGAGGAACTGCCTTGTGGCAGTGAGCTCGGGAGCTGGCGGGTCCTTTTTCACAGATGACAGGGCCGCTTTAGCAGCGTCTGAGAGGGGCGCGGATGGCCTTGTCTGAGAGGTGACCTCAGCTCGATGCGCTGCACCGCCCCTGGGCACCGCATCAGAAAAGTATGCAAAGCCCGTTTTTGGTGTGTAGAACATTTGGGCTTTGTTAGATGTTTTCGTGCTTCTTGGCAAGTAATTCTCTTTTTTCCTGAAGTTTTATTACTTTTTTTATTTTCTTTTTTTGTTTTTAAACGCACTTGAGGATTCGGCATGGTCCTGTTAGCACTTTTCGCAATTTGGCACAGTACTGCTGTCTTCGGACTGGTGATCATTTGCTGCACATATCACCCAAATATCCTGCACGGCAGCCAAGAACCATAGCCAAATTTCTGGCAGTTAAAACATCGAAGGGGATTGGCAATGTAAAGTCGGACGTCTACGTGATGTAGCCAACCTCACTTGCGTCCGGTAGCTTACTAGAATTGAACGTCAGTCAGCACAAGGTCCTTCTTGGGACTTTTCTTGTTTTCCGTCTTGATATTGTAGCCAAAGCTACAAAACCGTCGGAATTGTTCCGTGGAAGACGAAGAAGTAAAATTAAAAGAAAAGGAAGAGGAAGAAAAAGAAGAGGAGGAGGGAGAAGAAGTAGACGAAGAAGACAGATAACTTGGTGGAGGCGAATGACCACAGCGAGTTTTTATGACAGAATGTTTGTTCGAGCGTTGTGACGGCGGCACAATAAATCCAGGTTTCCGAAGAAAAATTCGCTTCGAAAAATTCTAAACATTCTTGGTAAGACTCTCATACTGATACCAGTGAAGCTTTATAACCAAGAAAATTATTTTAAATATTTTATCCTTCTGACATCGAAATGGTGAATACAATTCAGTAGGGTTCACTGTCAACATTGTTTGTTATGAAAGCCACATTAGTTCCCTTTTTCTATGTAGCAAGTGGAACTGATGTGCGGACTTCAATTCTCAATTCATTTGGGCAGCTTGCACCTAATGTTTCTACGCATGTCATCTGCTTTCCATGATGACACAACTATGCACAGCTATATTCGCATCTTGTAGGTGTCTGGGTGTCACATGTAAATGCTGTCCCAGAATGGTTAATGATAAAGATGTCCTAAATATTTTTTGAAACTTTGCATGATCGATGGTGATCAGTACAGGAGATAGCTATGGATTTAAACTTTTTTAAAAGGTCTCCAAGCTGGAAAAACAGCAAGGCAAGTTCTGAAAAGTAGGGCGCCCGTATACAATGCGATGTCAGTTCACGCTAAACAATGCCAGTTGGTCGAAATTTCAGAACTTCACGCTACTCATTCGTAATAACGATAGGCGTGTTGTGTGAAAATTTAAAAACAAGAAATATTTTCAAGGTTGTTTTATAGCTATGCATTCAATAAGATCACATCACAAAAGAAAAGTTTTGTATTGGGCAGTTTTTCTAGAGCTAATTGAACTGCGATTTTAATCCCGTCATTCTTTATTATCTGCTGAAAGCTCCACTATAAGGTGTAACAATATATGATTGACGAATTTATTCATTTTCTAACATTCAATATGCCGCTTGTCTTTTGGCTAATGTGGATGCTTGTGCATCCAAGTTAAGCTAAATATTTCAGGGCTGTGCAGCTCTATTTTAGAGGATGTATAATATTTTACAGTATTCTCCTAATTCTTCTTACCAAGAGCAGGAGTGTTGCAACATGATCTCTGTTCTCATTAAATTGTCTCATGAACTATGCAACCTGCAACAGTCAGCTTTCTTTTTCAATGTAATGCGAATAAGCGTTATGTTGATAAGCTACCAGAGGAGAGCCAACCAATTAAAGATAGGTGTACATTGGAGGAGAGGCCGGCGCTATCACATTGCGATACAAAACGCGCTACACCTTTCTAGTCAAAAGGTGTCCGAGTCGTTCTCCTCACTCCACACTCGATTACACTAGTTCACAACACGACAACAGAGCAACATGAGCCAGAGGGAACAATGTCAGAACACAAGTGGCAAAGGCGCATGGAAGCAGGAAGGAAGGAAGATGAGGAGAAGGAAAGGCAGAGAGGGTAACCGGTAAAAGAAGCCGGTTTGCTACCGTACATTGAGGGAAGGAGTTTAGTCGGTATAAAAGTGGTGGGTAAGAGAGGGATGGTTGATGTCAATATAGTCACATCAAAGCCATGTCACCTCAAATTACATCACGTCTCATAACAGCAAAATGACAGCCTATCAATTAGGCCCATGGTTTTCATGAAGCAGAGCAGTGCCTGGGAGGCCTTCACCGCCGATGATCGTCAGGCCCTTGAATCTCGATTTCAATCAGTGTGCGCCCATCTATATGCTCGAGCGCACGCCAGAGACACTGCATTTCCTCCCTGTATATGGGATGAAATACAGTGTTTATGAGAAATTTGTATGAGGTTTTGTGACTCGTACGGATTTTTCGCTAGGGTGTAGTCTCGTCACACCCGTAGTTTCCACATGCAGGGATTTTCGCCATACCTATCACAAAAGAATAAGAGTTTGTGATTGCTACCCCAGCCAACAGGAGGCACAGCAAAGTTTCTTCACGTCAGAGTAGACCAGGTGGAAGCCGGCGCTTCAGGACAGGGTCCAGGGAATTTAATTAAGCGGCAGGGTGCATTGATCTACGCATTAAACCTACTCAACGTGCTTTGGCGTGAAACTCTAAATCTCTAACTGGCTTCCAGCTTGTGTTCGCAGTTTCTGTCGTCACTCGCCGCCATGTTATCAAAAATATTCAACATATTCTATTACGGCGCCCTTCATAGCCTCAAATAGTTTGTGCCTTCAACCTAACATTATAATACGAACAACGCCAAAAGGATACCATACTCATCGCTAACATTAAAATTCTTTTAAACATCTGGCTCAGTGCCAAGCCTCACAAATTAAAATTTTGTAGGCACAAACTTGGAGTGTATAATTTCTGAGCAGCTGCATCTTCCGGGACTTATGCCTGACAGTGCAAAAAATGCCACGCACAGCTTGCCTATTAATATGCGCTCTTGTCGATTTTTATTTACGCTCAAATTATGCACTTGTATTCTTCATTAGATTTTAACACCTGAAATACATGCCCTATGATAGTACCCTGAAGCAGCGCAGTTGATACTTTCTCTAGACTTCACGAACAGATGTCTCCATTACCTATACTGTCTGTTAGCAATATATATTATTTAGAATAATATTGTATCCCTTCATACTCACTAACTATATATATATATATACTCTGAGCCGTGTGCGCCCGTCCTTCATATGACGTTCACCTGTATTAAAACCCTTTCATTCGTTACATTTTGTGCTAGGCGCTCAGTACAAACGTTCTGGATCCGCCATCGTCGCAGCCGTCGTGTAGCAGGTTTACCACCTTTATCTCCTCAACTGTACCTTTCAAGGGCTGCCACCCTGCACCTTCACCAAATGTAACGAATGCAATGGTTTTAATACAGGTTCTTCAAGTGGTGCAGCGCAACGGCACGAAGTCTAGACAAGAGAATTGGACAGACACAACGCTGAACTGACAACATAAGTTTATTAAGTGTGCCAACGCTATATATACCCTGGCGCCGCAGAAATAACATGAAATGGAAACATGGGACAGCACCGTCAACCCGTATCACTCTTGCATGCAGATATTTTTTCAAGTCCGGCGATTATAGGATAGCAGATAGTTGAGGTCTTTAGCTGATATGGCAACAGATGTGCTGACACATTTCGCACCAAGCTGCTTAATTTCCGATGCGTCAGTATCTCCCTTGTCAGCTTATCTTTGTGGGTGGTGACAACCTGGCTATTGTTCAATAAAGGATAACACGAGCAGTCACGACAGTGAATTCCTATGTGGCAAACAGCATCCTTAACATTAGTGCGATGTTCCCTAAGTCTGTCATTCAGACAATGGCCAGTCTGGCCGATCTACGAAGAACCGCAGGAGAGGGGGATCCAGTTAACAACATTATTCATACAAGACACATATTTGCTGAGATGATATTTCTTGCAATTGTTAACATCATCTTCTCTATTCTTACCAGTTCTATTCATACGCGAGCACATGTAACTTAATCTGACAGGGGCTTAAAACACCACATCAGCACCAGCGCACTTTCCTATTCTTTTTAAATTATGGGACAGAACATTGATATTTGTTATAATGGCCACATTCCTTTCGACGTTACTTTGTTTGACCCTGTCACCAACTTTTAGCTTTTTCAATATTCCTTCTGCGACTGAAGCAAGCATCTCAAGAGGGTATCCTGCCTGAACAAGCCTCTCTACTTTACCTGAAAAGCTGCAGGTAACTTTGTGGGTGCAGGATGTTTTCACACCATTGCTTAAGCATGACGTCACTATGCCCCTTTTAAGAAATTATGAGTGAGCTGAGCTGCATGGAAGCAATGGCGTTTTACTTCTGGGCTCAAATGACCAGCAACAGTGAAGAGCGGTAAAATGTAATGTCAGGTCCAGAAACTTTATAAGGCCGTTTGCTGGTACTTCGTCCGTTATTTCAAGTGGCGCCATAAGATCAGAAAAATCATAACAAAGCTAATACACGTAGTTGGTCAAACCTGCCGAGTCACATTCTACTAAAACAAGATAATCATCAACCTAAACACACGTTTAACATTTATACCCACAAGACGTTTTTCGAGTGCCTTGTCAATCATTGCAAGATAAAAGTCGCTGAGCAATGGCGCGATGCATGAACCAATGCATATCCCTTTTTTTGTATAAAAATTTTTCCTTCCCATTTGGCATAGGTAGATTGAAGGTAAGCAAGTAGTAGACCTAAAAAGTTATCTGCCGCAATGTTAGAGGCATTCTGAAATGCTATCACTCCAATATAAGAAAATTGTTGCAGGAAGTTTATAACAAAACTGCAATAAATGTATTTTGCCGACACTGCTACTTCCTTTTTATGGTGCTTGTCACATTTCTTTTTAGTAAATGTTTAGTATTCTTCCCCGCAGAAGAGGACTTAAAGTTTTAGACACGGTGTTTAAATGCCACAGTTGAAAACTGAGCGGACAATAAAAGAAATTGAAGAATATAAACGATCCATAGCACGTTTAAAAAAGCGGATACCAAAACATTACTCTGTGCGAGTAATTATGTTTAAAGTCCGAAAACGCAGCTCAGAAGAAACAGCTGGCGGTGGTCATGATTGCACTCATTTAGTATCTTTCTGTGTCTAGTAATGCAACCACACAACGAACGTCAGTTTCAAAGCACGAAGAGATTTTTTGAAATTTCAATTTCGTTCGCCGCAAACAAATTTATCCTGTGTGCGCTAAAACATATATTGATTTTTTTATTGCGCTACGCAATGTGGCTCGCTTAGCAACTGCAGGAAGGTTCAACGTAGTACTGGAAACGTTTTATTTATATCAATTTTCTTCTAATCGTACTGTACTTGCTCATATTTGCCATTAGAATCCCGGTTTTTAGGGATAAACGACTGTCTTCGAAGAAAAAAATTCAACTGAATTTCGATAAACCCATGATGCAAGACACTAAAGTACTGCATTATAATTAAACGAACTTACCGAAATCTTGCTCTACGACATTCTGTGTTGATTAGGGACTTCAAGCCTCGCATATCATATCATCCGCCGCTATTTAACAAGAGCCGACCTTTCCCGCATAAATAACTCTCCAGGAATGGCCTATTTTCGAAACCATATCCAACATTTCTTTTTTATACGTTACAAAATATTACGGCAACACCGATTTCCTTAATTCGAGAAAAACCAGAACTAAAATTGAACTTATCAATATGAGCGGTAACAGGAACCGGCTCGAGGTAATAAATAAAAAAAAAATAATTATATAGTCCGCCTATGGGCCCAATATGATCATTCGTATGAGGAAATTGCATACCTTGCGACATGTGTTTCATCTAAGCTGAAGGGGTGTCTTCGTTCTCTCGCTTTGTTGGAACTTGTTTACAGCAATGAACAGTCTGAAAAGTGACACTGTCTCGAAAATATGAAATTAATATGAAGGCAGCATTATATCGCTGGGCTGTCGATAGACCTGCAGCGTATTGGAGTTGTTATTTAAAAATATAATTTTTTGTTTACACCAAGACACAAAGATACAAATTTACCATTCAATTGCGTGAGAAGGGTTCATTTTTACCTCCTGGCTCTAAAGTTATAAGGGAAATGGTATTTTGAATATAGTGAATCTAGTTGCACAGCGCCCTTTGAAAAATTGAAGAGCAGTACAGAATCTATACTGGAGTAATGCGAAAGCACGGATGCTGCTGTTGGTTTCTTGTGGTTGCTTCTAGTGGCCTAATGCACTTCCTGTTTGAACATTTTAGTAATTGGTACTTTCAAATTGCGCGCCAATCTCTTCCTATTCCTTTTTTTCGACTCTGCTTCCGGTGGCATGACGTCACATCTTCTACCTCACAATAATTCACTTCCACATCCTCTACCTCACATTAATTCACTTCTTGTATACCTCGTTTAGTCTTTGGTACCTTCCAATTTCGCGCCAATCCCTTCCTTTCGCCTTTTTTCGCTCTACTTTAGGTTGCGTGACGTCAAAACCTTGACGTCATATCCCCTAGGACATTCGCTTCTCTCCGCTTTCACTCCCTCCTTCCACCATTCCCTTACGGCGCGGTTTAGGTACAGTGAACTGTTTAGGCGTCCACAGAAGCATTGTGCAGATACTGCGCCTTTCCTTTTCTGTGAACCAGTTATTCTAATTATTTACCTAAATAACCGATTGGCCTAATTATTTTTTCTCCAGACAAATAACGTCAGCCTCTATCTATGGACACCACTCATTAACCTCTACCATTTCTCAAAAACCCACAACTACTGCGGAAACGGTTTGCGGGCACGGTCTGCGGACAAAAATCTGTGAACATTGCAAAGTAATGCTTTCGCTTTAAAGGTGTTGTCAGTCCCTCTCATCTCAAACGCATCACTTCCTCAACAAAATATGTGTCTAATTTCATAGTCTTTTGATATATATGAGATATAGAAGGCCCAACCAGCAGCTTGCCCATTTCTTGGACATGCTCGGTGCTGATGGCGACACGCGGTACGGCTTTGGCCTATCGGATGGGCAGGTCCCATGTCAACCATATGGCGTGCGTGAGACAAAATGAAACGTTGCGACCCATCGGACAGCGTGAAATCAAAGGCGGCGGCCTGCTTTATCTTTCTCAATAATCCAGCGGTCGACGGTCTTGCACAGCTTGAGTATTTATTGCCTCGTTATAGGTGGCGAAAATTTTCTTTCTTGGCTGGGCTCTCTGAGCAAGTACCTGCTCGGCCTGTTTCTTCGCCGCTAGGTCGCCAAAACCTTCCTTAAAGACTTCGGAAAAACTCTCCCCTTCTCATACCACATCAAACCACACAGTGTGAAGACAACATTGCCAGCTTAGACACCGAATTTGAGCGGTTATAGCGGCTCACACGTTCATGAGTGAGCCAGTCATCACCATCTTCGCCTGCTTGACCGGCAAAGGAGCGAGGCTAACGAAACGGTAGCGTCGCATTCGTGGCGGTCGGCAGCAAATCCCCAGACGGGGCAGAAGGTTCCGCGTTGATGTTCGAGACTGCTGGGCAGACTTCTACATTTTTATTGAAACGGGAGGGACACCAGCGAGGCGACTGCTCCGACAAGGTTCCAGTGGATAAGGATGCGTCGTGAAGGTAGGCGTACCCCGTACCTGACCAACAGTGCGTTGCAATGGGTGCGTTTGACGTAGCAGCGCTTAACAGGTCGAGACTTTCGGTAGCTCAGCTGGTCAACGGCTGGGCATCCGGCACGAGAGTCTTTCCCCAAAGCCTTTCTTCTTGTATTTTGCTATCATCATCTTCTGTGCACTGTGCCAGTGTGCAGATGCAATAAAATTGATCAGAGGCGTTAAAGGAGTATACGTATGTTTTGAAGATGAAATAGCATAATTATTTATCTCCTCTCCATGTGTAAAAATAATGACAGAATTTGTAGGTATCATCATCATCATCAGCCTGATTATACCCACTGCAGGGCGAAAGCCTCTCCCATATTTCCCCACATAACCCGGTTCTGTGCTAGCTGCATCCACTTGACCCCTGCGAACTTCTTAATCTCATCCGCCCACCTAACTTTCTGCCGCCCCCTGCTACGCTTTCCTTCCCTTGGAATCCAGTTTGTTACCCTAAGCGACCATCGGTTATCCTCTCTTCGCACTACATGTCCTGCCCATGTCCATTTCTTCTTAATTTCTGCTAGAATGTCGGTAACTTGAGTTATTTCTCTGACCCACTCTGCACGCTTTTTATCTCTTAATGTTACCCCTACCATTTTTCGTTCCATAGCCTTCTGGGTTGTCCTCAACTTAAGTAGAACTCTCTTGGTTAGCCTCCACGTTTCAGTCCCATAGGTGAGTACAGGCAAGATGCTACTGTTGTATACTTTCCTCTTGAGCGATACCGGTAAGTTGGTAGTCATAATCTGCGAGTGCTTGCCAAATGCGCTCCATCCCAATCGTATTCTTCTTGTTATTTCCTTTTCGTGGTCCGGATCTGCGGTTACTACCTGTCCTAAGTAGACATATTCGCCTACTACTTCCAGTATTTCGCTACCTAATGTACACTGCTGTTCTTTCCCGAGGCTGTTGAACATTACCTTAGTCTTCTGCATATTGATTTTCAAGCCTACCTTTCTACTTTTCCTGTCTAGATCATCAATCATTATTTGCAGTTCATCCCCCGAGTTGCTTAGCAAGGCAATGTTATCGGCAAATCGCAGATTACTGAGGTATTCTCCATCTACCCTTATCCCTAACTGCTCCCATTCCAAGTCTCTGAATACTTCCTCTAAACAAGCTGTGAATAGTACTGGGGAGATTGTGTCTCCTTGCCTAACACCTTTCTTTATGGGAATTTTGTTACTTTCTTTATGCAGAACTATGGTTGCTGTGCTGCCACTATATATATCTTCCAGCACTTTCATGTACGGCTTGTCTACCCCCTGATTTCGCACTGCCTGCATCACCGCCGAGGTCTCAACTGAGTCAAATGCTTTTTCGTAATCAATGAATGCTATGTATAAGGGCTGGTTATATTCCGAGCATTTTTCTATCACCTGATTGATGGTATGGATATGATCGATAGTAGAGTACCGTTTCCGAAACCCTGCTTGATCCTTTGCTTGATTGCAGTCTAAGGTTGTCCTGATTCTATTAGCGATTACCTTAGTAAATACCTTATATGTAACAGAAAGTAAGCTGATTAGTCTGTAATTTTTAAGGTCCTTAGAGTCCCCTTTCTTGTGAATGAGGATAAAGTGTGCATTCTTCCATGGTTCCGGTACCGTCGATGACACCAGGCACTGCGTATACAGGGTGGACAGTTTTTCTAGCACGATATCCCCCCCGTCCTTCAGCAAATCTGTAGTTATCTGATCCTCTCCAGCTGATTTCCCCCTTTTCATAGTTTCTAGTGCTTTCTTGACCTCGTCCTTCGTCACTGGTGGAACGTCTGATTGTTTTTCCCTACCGTCAATCTCATTACGGGCGTGACTACTTTGGCTACTGTAGAGATCTGTATAGAACTCCTCGGCTACTTTGACTATCTTTTCCATATTAGTGATGACGTTGCCCGCCTTGTTCCTTATCGCATACATCTGGTTTTTGCCTATGCCCAATTTCTTCTTTACCGCTTTAAGGCTTCCCCCGTTCTTTACAGCATGCTGAATTTTCTCCATGTTATACTTCCTTATATGGGCCACCTTGCGCTTATTGATTAGCTTTGATATCTCGGCCAAATCGATCTGGTCTGTTGGATTGGAAGCTTTCATACTCTGGCGTTTCTTAAATTTTCGTCTCCTAAGACAGCTTGCCGGTATCCTCTCTAACTATCCTACCGCCTACTTCTACCGCGCACTTGTAGGTATGAATGGTATCAATACTCCATTCTCTTATTGGGTGGCGGAAAAGCTAGGTTATATTTCGCGGAGGTTCATAAACGAGAACAGTCACTATAAAAGCAAGGAATATATTTTGCGGTGCCTTTTATTGAAACCTAAGTATCAGCTATTCATGTACTTGTGCAGACCTTTCGAAGGAGACGATCGCCAATATATATTGATAACTTTAGGAAATGCTCGCCGCATTGATCGAACAAACCGGAAAAACCGTATTGTGGGAAATTGTGTTAACAAAAAAAAGCAAAAAAAAACATAAATATTTGTACCGAGAATAACCTAGGTCATCCTAGGAAATAAGTTTATATGAGAACTCGTTGAATTTTCACCGCGTTTTTTAAGCATATAACATTGCTCAAATTGACACAAAACAAACGGTAACAGAATTAGGTTGCACCAGACGATATCCCATCACAAACCTATTAAGTGGGAACTAAACAAATAGGCTTTACCTGGAAGCCACAACTCTGGCTGCATTATGTATCCATATTTTGTAATGTCATGTGTTTGCTAAGATATGCAATTTTTTACCTTCACTTTATTCAACAGAACGAGGAGCCGTCCCACTGCAAAGTCGTGACATTCCTCTCCGATGCTATTTTCTGCGATGGCTACTTCGGCTGCCAGAACGCTCCGAAGGTTTGTGACGAAGTGGCGTCCTTCTGCATCAAAGTGACGTCCCTTGGCCACCTCTGGTTTGGCCGCCAAGGCCCTGCGAAGATATCCCTCATGATTTCTAGGACCAAAGGTCGCCGCTGCGAGTCCCTCACATATGCTGGGTACTACCTTGCATAGTTTTTCGTGCTCCATATCATACCGAAGCGTCTACCACCTCTCCGACTCCAACCCTATGTGCCGAATGGATGGGTCACAATTTTAACCCCAATGATAGCTTTATGTGGCCCGGTCTCGGCACCACTCCAGCAGGCAATATATAGCGGAAAGACAGCATAGAAAGCAACTGCTGGTCCGGCGGCGAGCGCGCGTAACTCGTGGTGCCATCTTAACCAAGAATGCCCATGGGGTGGTCGCCATGACGTAGGGCAGGCCCTTAGGGTGGCGGCCATCTTGGGTGGCACTACGTCACATAGGGTGGACCTTATGGTGGAGGCTATCTTGGATTGATAGGGCGGCCAGCCACCATGGTGAAAATAGCTTCAGACTTGGGGAATTTTCTAACTCTAGAATTGAATTGCGACATAATCTATCAGCCATGGTAATTTCGAGCTACCGATGAACCGGCAGAAATCGCCAAACGTGTGAAGTAAAAGCTTACGCTCTTAAACGTCAGCAATCTCAAATATTGTTGTCAGACCTTATGAAGATGTGTTTATAATCGTGAATACTCCAAATGATGGGAGAGAAAAAAGGCGAAAGCAGCGCTGAAACGTTTTGATTCAAATTTAGTTTAGCCGACAAACACCATTCCTCCAAGTAAAAGTATCAGAAAGTCCCTGATCTCGCAAAACAATTTTTTTCGCATACCTAATCCTGCAAAAAAAAAAATGGATAAGCGCGATAACCTCTAATTTCTAAGAACCTAGAAGCCAGTGTTTTTGGCGCAATGTGGATTACTGGCACGCTAAACTTTCTCTACTCGCGGCTTATTCTGCTGACATCGCGCAAGTTTCCTAAGAAGCCAGCGGCCTGCCAGCGTTGCTGGCACAGCCTTGACCTTTATGCATAAGATCTTCGTTGTCGCGTGCAAAGCCGATAAATTTTCAGAATACGAGCCAAAATCTTGCT
This sequence comes from Amblyomma maculatum, assembly GCF_055883805.1. Taxonomy (NCBI): domain Eukaryota; kingdom Metazoa; phylum Arthropoda; class Arachnida; order Ixodida; family Ixodidae; genus Amblyomma; species Amblyomma maculatum. Next base: position 85,701,671 of record NC_139348.1, on the reverse strand, counting down.
ATCTCTGTGTTCTCCATAAAATATGCCAACATATCCTTTCTCTGTCTCAGAGTACATGCACGGCTAATGCAATGAAGAAATGTATTCCCGGATAATTAGTGATGTGCAAGTTATTGAAAAAAAAAAGCTTTGTGTAATAGGAACATCAGACTCTCACCCAGAAAAATTGTTGTCCTCCAAAGCTATAGAACAGAAACGGTATATACGTAAACGCGAGATGTGATTAAAATGATGTAGCAAATTATATTTTTAAATCAATATACAGCATTTACATATTTATGCAGGGGTCGTTTAATAATTATGCACATAATAGTATGATAATATATGGCCGATAATGCTGGTATATGCAAACATGCTAATATTCTCAGTATCTATGCCCGGGCAGGGAGGATATCGAAACCTACATTCTGCCTTGCGAAATGATTCAACTAAAGAAGACGACATCTTTTATATTCCGCACAGTTATAGCACAGAGATTACGATGTCTACTGAAACCATCAGATTCCAGTAGCGTGGAGGAATAAAACTATACCTTAACCGTTTTCTTTATTAGAATGCAGGCTATCGATAATATTCTTCACGAAAATGCACTGAAAGGAATACAAACAAAAATTGAGCTTAAAAACAATTGCCATAGTATTACACGACATCATTGCAAAAACAAAAGATGTATGCAGGAGCTAGTTCAACGTTTTTCTGTGAAGAAATGTTCCGTCCACAATAGGCATAGTGCTGTGATATGATGCGCTCAGTGAATTTGAGTCCTTAATTATTAAAGGCCACGTACGCACTTAGAGTTTGATGTCAACGAGCTATTCAGGATGAGTAGACTATCACAAATGCAACAATTCCGCTTGACACTCATGAACTTGGCCAGTGGTTCATGTAGAAGCGGCTGAAAATGGGGCCCTGTCAAGAGGCTTCTCATCGGTATTTGTGAAAAGGAGGCCGGGAGAACGTTAGATGGGGAGATTCGCTTAAGAATTTCGCAGGGATCGAGTAAATACAGCTAGCACAGGCCAGGGTTGATTGCGGAAAAGGGCAAAGATCTGCAGTCTTGTAGACAGGCTGATGATAATCGGTATTTGCCAATATCCAGAGCGCAGATCAACGGCCACGAAGAACGAAGCCGGGCGCAGCCAGTCGACAGTGTCGTCAATACGCGGGAGTGGGTACAGCAGTGGGTTTACGTCTTTGTTGTGACCGCATTCAAGAAACAATATTCAACGCAAAATCACCAATAATAGTCCGTCTTTCTCACTAGTATTACGGGCGTGGTCCATGGACTGGAAAACTCCCGAATCAATCCTTTCTGCAGCAAAGATTGGACTTTATCGTGGATTATTTTGCTCTCGCCTGATGAAATTCAAAACGATATCTGCCAGATGGAATTTGCTGCCCCAGTGTTAATTAGATGTGGCATGCGATAGTCTGGCACAGAAAAATACATCCTGTCCTGGCAAGGAAAACACACAAGCGTGAAACGCGAGAACGTCCTGCAGTGTACGTCGATCGGTCAAGGATAACGACTTGGTGATCATCGCTCCTAACGTATTAGAATAGTCCGGCAGCTTGTTGATTTCCGGGGGCAAACAGAAATGTCCGGGAGGAATGTAGCTTCGATAACGTAGGGTTCAAATGTTGTGAATTTGTAGCCAGCTGGCGATCGCACAGGTTGCACGAATAAGTTCAAGGACCACACTTGCGTGCGATCGTCTTCTGCATCGGCAACAACACGAAGCACCGACACATTTTTCTTGAACACATTGTAGGTGTCTGGTTACATGAAAAGTTGACAATGCCCCAGTGGAATCCCTTAAGATTCCACGGGGGACAAAATTAGCGATTGTCTGAGCAGAGAAGACCACATCTTGCGTGAGAAAAACAAATGATCGAGACTCTGGAACGGATTTTTGACTAAGGCTGATAAGATGCGTCGGCGAAATGAAATTTCGCCGACTCCGATGTCGAGTGTTGTTCTATACTCACGAAAAAATTGATGCCTAGAATGAGGTTATGAGTGGCACAAAGTAAGGTAACACAACCAATTCGATACTGAAACGTAGACCGCCTAATTCAGCAGAGGCCGAAAAAATACCGACGTGAGTTGAAGTTTCGCCGTCAACGCAGCAAAATCTAGTCGCTCGATCTCACTTAAACATTATTTCGGTCCGAGATGATTTCTAAATTAAAGTGTCATCACAGACGCCATGGAACCAGTGCCCGCCAAAGGAACTGTACAAACATTACTCATAAGCACACGCATTCCTTCTTGAGCATGACAACAGGAAGAGGCACTACAAAAATTAATGGGCCTACGACCTTACTACATCGGTGGCACCAGCTAGTTTCTCATGAGTGGTGGACTGTAGCGGTGACGTGCGAACAGTGAACGTCGCGGCCGGATAGGAGGCAGAGCTATACTGCGCTTGAAGGCAGGAGAGGTAGCGCGGCAGGTATGGAAATAAGAAGGTTGGCCAAGAGAAGCAGGCGACTGCCACAACGCGTCATCTTGAAATCGAGAAGAGCGTCATGAGGTAGCTCGCGTAGAGCCTTCAAAAATACTGTCACATGACTAGCTGTTATTTTAGATAATTTGCCATTATTTAGATCATATGCAAACGATCCATCAAAATAACAGGAAAATGTTGAGGATATAAAGATGAGCCGGGCAGTGGCGAACGTAGTCTATTCGCTCCCAAGCAGAAGTTGCACAATGATGATTGTGTGTCTTTCAAAGCTTGCTAAAAATAACAATGGCTATATTGAATTACTTATTTGCTTCTTCTATATCATTTATTCTGCAACGTGGCGAGTGCATTGGGCATGCTGAGCCTGTTCGATCAGAAAATTTTGTGATCGTCCCACCGGTTTTATCCACCTGTGCCGACACAATTTCCCACAACGTCAGTGCTCTTAGCCCACCTCGCTCCTCGTCTCCTTCATCGCCTTTGGCTACCTTCGACAAAGCCATCGACAGTGCTCTCGCTCCAGATCAACGCGCCAAGCTCCTCGACTTCCTGAACCGATTCCGAGCTTCCTTTGACATTCAGCAGCTATCCTTGGGTCGCACATCAACTGTTTCTCACCACATCTATACCGGTACGCACGCCCCACTACGCCAACGCCCTTATCGTGTATCAGCCTCAGAGCGCCGCATTATTGATGAACAAGTCGACGAGATGCTCAGTAGGGGTGTAATTCTGCCTTCCAGTAGCCCTTGGGCGTCCCCGGTCGTTTTAGTCAAGAAAGACGGGTCTATTCGGTTGTGTGTGGACTACCGATGCCTTAATGCGATCACACGAAAGGACGTCTATCCGCTACCACGCATAGACGACGCGCTGGACACTTTGCATGGAGCGGAATTTTTCTCTTCAATCGATTTACGTTCTGGCTACTGGCAAGTTCCGATGGCTGAGGACGATCGCCCCAAGACAGCTTTTGTCACCCCCGACGGGCTCTATGAGTTCAACGTCATGCCATTTGGCCTGTGTAATGCGCCCGCCACATTTGAACGCATGATGGACAATATTCTCCGCGGTTTGAAGTGGCACACATGTCTCTGCTGCTTGGGTGATATTGTTGTATTTTCATCCGACTTCGCGACCCACCTAACTCGCCTTGAAACTGTCTTGCAATGCCTTAGCAACGCCGGTCTGCAGCTCAATCTGAAAAAGTGCCATTTCGCCGCTCGCCAACTCACTATTTTAGGACATTTAGTGTCCAAAGATGGCATCCTTCCAGATCCATCTAAACTTCACGCTGTCGCTGAGTTCCCGAAGCCAACATCAATCAAGCAATTACGCAGCTTTATAGGCTTATGCTCCTATTTTAGGCGTTTCGTTCGGAACTTTGCGACCATCATTGCCCCTCTGACGCGAGTTCTCAGCGCTCACAAAGATCTTTCTGCCTGGTCGCCGGCTTGCGATGCTGCTTTTACGAAATTGCGCACGATACTTACCTCACCCCCCGTATTGCGCCATTTTGACCCGGCTGCTCCTATTGAAGTGCACACCGATGCCAGCGACGCCGGCCTCGGCGCTGTTCTTGCCCAACGAAAATCGGGTGTTGATGAATACGTTGTGGCATACGCAAGTCGAACTTTGACCAAGGCCGAGAACAACTATTCGGTGACAGAAAAGAAATGCTTAGCCATTGTTTGGGGGCTTCAGAAATTTCGGTCATACTTGCATGGGCGCCCATTCGATGTTGTTACAGATCACCACGCTTTGTGTTGGTTGTCTTCACTAAAATACCCCACCGGCCGTATCGCCCGCTGGTCGCTTAGACTGCAAGAGTATGCTATCCGAGTTATCCATCGTACAGAGCGCAAGCATTCCGACCGAGACGCTTTATCTAGCTCGCCGATGCCGCTTAACGCTCCGTTGACACCTGCCTCCAGCATTGTCCTGTCTTCTCTAACCATTGACGACATGCCATCAGAACAGCGCAAGGATCCGTGGCTAACATCACTAATCGATCTTCTTACGAACTCGTCACTTTCACCGGCTCCTCGCGCCCTTCGTCGTCAAGCGCAGCATTTCGCCCTTCGTGACCGCCTCCTCTATCGACGCAGTTATATGCCAGATGGCCGTAAGTGGCTGCTCGTCGTACCTCGCCACCTCCGTAGTGATATATGCGCTTCTTGCCATAATGATCCGCAGTGTGGTCATTTGGGTGTATTTAAGACTTATGAACGGTTGCGACAGCGGTTTTACTGGTGCGGTATGTACACCTTCGTCAATAAGTATGTGTGTTCATGCAATGCATCGATTGCCAGCGTCGCAATCCTTCTCTTCTCCATCAGCCGGCTCCGCTACAGCGTCTTCCGTGCCCGTACCGACCATTCAATTGTGCTGGCATCGATTTGTATGGACCTCTGCCATATACACCTGCAGGAAATCGTTGGATTATCGTGGCTGTCGATCACCTTACTCACTATGCGGAGACAGCAGCACTTCAGGATGCCACCGGACCCAACATCGCGTCCTTTCTTCTTCATCATTTCATTCTGCGGCACGGGGCCCCTCGTGAACTTCTAAGTGATCGAGGAACGTCTTTCCTATCCGAGGTTGTCGAAGCGCTCCTACGCGAATGTCAGACCATCCACCGGACAGCTAGCGCGTACCACCCTCAAACCAATGGCCTCACAGAGCGCTTCAACGGCACACTGGGTGACATGATGTCCAAGTACATCGCCTCCGACCACTCCGATTGGGACAAGATTCTCCCATTTATAACCTATGCCTATAACACCGCCGTTGAAGCAACTACCGGATTCTCACCATTTTTTCTGCTGTATGGACGTGAAACTTCGTCTCCACTCGACACCATTTTATCATTTTATTCGTCCCCTCAAACTGAGAAAAAAAAACAAAAAATTGAGGGGGAGCCCGGACCAGCAAAAGCTTTGCCAGGCTCGACACCATCCTCCCCTACCGTCCTGATATCACAGAGTACACATCACTTTCAGCAGCTGCCAGGCACGCTGAAGAATGTCACAAGCTGGCTCGCTCGCTTACTTAGGACGAGCAAGCCCAGAAGAAAGCCCACAGCGACAGCACCACCCTGTGCATCAATTCTCTCCCGGTGCTCACGTATCGCTCTGGGTCCCATCGACACCGCTAGGTCTGACCAGCAAGTTCACTGCCAAATACCACGGACCATATCTAGTGCTCCAACAGACGTCTCCCGTCAATTAACTAGTTGAACCGCTAGCCGCTTCCACCGACCTTCGTCGCCGTGGGCGTGAGATAGCTCACGTGGACCGTTTGAAACCCTAATACGATCCCGCTATCCTTTCGTCTCCTTGAGTCGCCAGGATGGCTCCTCTTTTCTGCGGGGGCAAGATTGTAAAGAGGAAGTTCCAATCAGGCGGATAGATCGCCGAGAAAGAGGAAGTGCCTTTTTGCGGACAAGCTGTCTACAAGCTGAGCCACCCCCGCTCCGGTCTTACTCGCTAACAGCGCCCACTACCAGTGCCTGGATTCCCGCTTAACAATTCATTTACAAACGGCAAGTTGTTTGAACACCAACATAATCAGCCGGGCTATAACCGCTGCAGGGAGAAGGCATTTCCCTTGTTACTTCAAAACACTATCCTGTGCTAGCTGCATTCACTTGACCCGCGCAAACCTCTGAACCTCATTCACAAACATAACTTTCGGCCGCCTCCTGCTACGCTTTCCTTTCCTTAAAATCCAATTTGTTACTTTTAGCCATCATCGTTTATCCTTCCTTCGCACTACATGTCCTTCCCACTCCCATTTCTTCTTGATTTACTCTAGACTGCCATTAACTTGAGTCATTTGTCAGACCCACTAGGCATGCTTCCTATTTCATAGCGATACACCGATCATTTTTCTTTCAGTGACTCTGCGTTGCCCACAACTTAAGTAGAACACTTTAGTTTTTTCAGTGAAAACCCGCAGCTATAATAAGGCATTATTACATGGGATAGAAGTCTCTATAAGCCAAATCTGCCCTGATTCGTCTCACTATTACACTTGGCTGCGCATTCCATTCCTTGATGCTTCGTAAAAAAAAAAAAGGAATACTGAAAAATATTTGTCATTGAGCTATATGGCCGCACTCTGTGACTATGATCAATGCGTGAACATACATAATACGGCGGGTGCAAATATGCAGTCGATGAAACTCTTGTTTGACCCTGATCGATTGTACAAAAGACATGTACACGTAGAGCCCTGCGGCGCTCACTGAATGAAAGCCAGCACAATTCCTTTTTCATTTTACTTTTGCTGATGGTGCGGTAGTAGAGGTCAAAGACAAATCGCGCAGCGCCAGTTTCCACGCGCTCAAGCATCTCTACATGAGTACTGTAAACCGTATTTCACACAGGGCAGGTATACTCTAAAATGGGCCTGACGTACCCTCCCTATGCGCATACCGTGAATTACTCCGGAGAAAACTGAGGTATCTACCTGCCTTTCTTGCTAAACTATTGGCATGCGCCGACCATGTTTCATCGCCGCGAAAAAAGAAAAAACGTCCATATACTTACACTTCGTTTCTGATTGAAAACAATTTTCCATAGAGGGAATGTTGATATAACATTTTATTTATATTTTTCTGGGCCGGCTTGCACGATAAAGTCCGAGCTAAGTCCAGACTTAAATGGTGTCTTTAGAAAGACCAAGCTTATTTAAGACGGCTCGTGTTCCGAACGTCGAACACTTCGGGTTCATGTTCACTAGAGTGGCTTCTCAGAACGGCCTCAGCAACCACTTGGGGCATTTTTCCTCGTAACACAATCTTAAGCCGCAAAAAGCAATGGCACGGATTTTACACAACGCAAAATTGACGGAATGTGTACATCTTACAGCAGGGACAGCGCCAGCGCATCCCTGTATTTCCCTAATTTCTCTACTTAGACACTTGGCGTCCTTGTGTCTTAACCAAAACAGCACTAGAGTCGTAATCATACAAGCGACTTATTCAAGTCAGGACTGTTGCCCAGTCTTGACTACAGTCTTAAGCAGCCATGCTAGTGGCCTATTCTTTAGACTCCAGTTAAGTCTGAACTTAGCTAAGACAGTCTTAAGATTGTTTTGTGCAAGCGGGCCCTGGTAAAGCAAACGTAAAGCATGTTTTAACATTTAGGGACATTTGATTGATGCTGGACGAACTCTCAATGCCTCTGAGGTCATCCTTGAGTTGTGTGGAATCAGTTTCACATGACACTCTGGTGTACAAGGCACAATAATCCGCGAACAAACGCACTCTGGACTTAGTCGCGTATTTAACATCATTTTTAAAATGAGAAACAAGAGTGGTCCCAGGACAGATTCTTGGGCACTCCCGACGTGACAGCCATAAGAGTAGAGCGCTTTCCATTTACCAATACCCGCTGTTTCCTGCATTTTAAGTAGTCTTTGATCCAATTATACACGGAAGGGTTGATATTTAGGCGACAAAGTTTTTGTATCCTTAGCCGCCACACTTGAGCCATATAGGTCAATAGAGACAAATTGAAACCATTATATATTTTCCTCTTGAGCGATCGCGACAAGATACTAGTTCATAATGCGGAAATACTTGCAAAATGCACTCAATCCCAATCTTATCTTTCTATCATAGTTTTCTTTGCAGTGCAATTATTATTATATTAATTAAAATATTATGCCGTCCTTTCGGACTTTTTTCTTTTGCTCAACTATTATTTTTAAAACTGATCACCCGGTTCACTCAGCAAAGCAATATCAATAACAAATCGCAGATCACCGAGACATTCACCAACAACTCGAACCCCTAGCTGCTTCGATTTGAGGTACGCATATTCCCTCTACGTAAACAGGAAATATACTAGGGGGATCGCGTCTCCTTGCCTGACACCATTTGCGATGGGAATTTATTGCTTTCTTCATGCAGAAGGACAGTTGCTGTGCAGCCATTACAGATACTGTCGCGTGGTGGTGACAAGGTCGATGACAGAAATAGTTTGTGAGTAGGCTGAAGAAACTAATTGGGCTGGCTTGCGCCCGCAAAAGAAATAAGCGTTTCGGTCGTGGCGATAGCAACAATTGTGCTAGGTGTTCGTCGCACAAAGAAGGCCCGTCGCCCTCATCAGCGCTCAGTTTAAAGGCTGCTCAAAACCATCTAGATAACGTCGCACCCTGTTTCTGGCACAACCTAGATCATTGCAGAAACATACGCTAGTGGCCGGAATCTTCGAGACAGATCTCGGCGCATCTTGCGGGACCAAGAAACTTATAAAGTTGTGTCTCGCGACATCGAGCATTAACAAAAAATACAAAATTGATATGCGTGCTAGAATCAGAGTAATTAGGCCGCATGCTGGCGGCAGGTAAAAAACAACAAAATTTTGAAGGCTTCGCGGCATTACTGCCCCCTTAAAAAACAAAGCCTTAATGTTCCAATATAAACAAAGCAACTTAAACATTACAAAGAAAAAACGCCGCGGATTCTTTACCGCGAGTAATAAGGCTTGACACGAACATTATGTACGATTTCTGGGCGCGCGCGTAGCCGTTATGATGCTGTCGGGAATGATATCATAGTCGAGTTGTCCGGCGCGGCGAAGGATTTTGTAGTGCCAAAAGTATCAACGCAGTAACTTTTCACTTAGGCCACAGCGGCGAATTGGGGTCCAAACTCACACTTGGTTTCCTGGCTTGTACTGCGCGTGGCGTCGTAAGGTGTATCGTCTGGTGTCGGTGCGCTGTTGGTCTTTTGATACGCAGCCATGCGAGTTGGCGGGCTTCCTCTGCAGTCTGCAGGTAGGCGGCGACGCCAAAGTTGTCCTCGTTGGTTAAGTGCGGCAGCATTGCGTCGAGCGTCATCGTGGGTTTCCTGCCGTACACAGGATTGAACGGGATCGCTCTGTTCGTCTCCTGGACTACCGTGTTATACGCGAAGATCACGTACGGCAGGATGGCGTCCCAGGTCTTGTGTTTCGCGTCCACGTACATGGCGATCATGTCTGCGATCGTTTGGTTCAGGAGCTCCGTAAATGCGTTTGTATGGGGATGGTAGGCAGCTGTCATACGGTGGATCGTTTGACTGCGGTGCAAGATGGCCCGCGTGAGCTAAGCTGTAATGCAGTTCCTCCGTCTGTGATGAGCACCTCAGTTGGGCCGTGTCGCAGGAGAATTCGTTCGACGAAAAACTTAGCAACCTCTGCTGCGGTACCCTAGTAAAGGGCTTTTGCTTCAGCGTAGCGGGTCATGTAATCGGCTGCCACGATGATCAGTTTCTTCCCCGCTGATGAAGTTGGAAAGGAGCCGAGGAGGTCCATCCCAATTTGTTAAAAGGGCTTAATCGGCGGCAGTATCGGGTTCAGCAGACCAGCAGGTCTTGTCAGTGGTGTTTTCAGTCACTAGCATTCACAGCACGTTCTCACATAGTGAGGAACGTCGCCAGGCAACCATGGCAAGTGATATCTTTCTTGTATCCTGTGCAGCGTGCGCGTAAACCCGAGACGCCCTCCTCTCGACTTATCGTGCAGCGCTTGCAGAATGTCCAGTTTGAGGTTTTTGGGCACAACAAGAAGCTGAGCGTTTGTGTTTGCTGCGAAGTTCTTCTCGACAACATTATTGTACAGGGTGAACATGATAAATGACGCCGGAACACAGCAGGAGGCGAAGCCATCTTTCCTTCTAGGTAGTCAGTCAGGCCTTTTAACTCAGGGTCCGAGAGCTACTACTATGCAAACGGGGGCTAGTGGCCAGCAATCTGCATCGGTGTGCTTGCGGCTAGACTTGTAGATGACTGTGATGAGCGAATTAGTAGTATGAACCTCAGTTTCCTCTGAGGTTGTCCTATGGTACTTCGTCCGGACACCAATAAATGATATCTCTGAATGTATCGTCCATTGCTTCTGCACTTCAGTCGTTGTTACGCCACTGCTCTCTTGTTGGTTGCGGAAAAAAGCAGCTATTAATTTTGTAAGGAGCTGCGCCCCGCAATAGAGGAAGCGATACTGTCTCTTAGCGAACCTTCTTTGCGCGTCACATGGGTCGGAAACGGGGCCGGGTAATTTTTCACAGCGGTGCGCACCTGCAGCAACAATTCGGGCGGCGCTTTATTGATGGCTGTGGAATGCTGCAGCAGTTGCTTTGTCTAGGAGGGGCTCCCGTTATGGAGGAAGCGACCGTGTCTCGTTGCAGAGATTAATGTTGTGTTCCCTACGTGGGAGACTGCACTGAATATTTTTTTTGCAGTAACCATAATTCAGTAGTGCTTACGAGGTTCCTCATTTCTGAATGAAATAAAGCGGCGCCCGCCAGAGCCATTTGATGCAAACAGATCCCCCCTCCTAACACAGACACGTGCGTTAAAGGAAAAAACGAAAACAGGTTTTGTTTACACGTGCCTAGTTTCTCTTTTGCTGTGGAGGGTGGGCGAGCGGGATCGAAGAGGTCTCTAGAATTTCGGGAGCCACAAAAGTGTAAAGTGGGCGTCGACATTGAAGTAGTAAGCTAGAAGAAGACCCAGACTGAGGCAGGGAGGAACCTTTCAACGGAGATAATATCATACCTATAATTTTGATAGATTGTTATTTTCAGCGCGGCCCCGACGGTGAAGCTGAGTTCATCTCAGGGGGTTGTGCCCGCCTTTAATGACAATTTTTATTTTTTAACTGACGCATGAGGCAGGGCACCGAAAACATCTGCCCCTGACTCGTTTTCTATGAAGTAATTAGGAGCAGAAGGACCAACGAAAGTTCGGACTGGATTGAGGCTCCGTGCTTAGCTAATAAGTCTGTAAGCACTTGAGCTCTGTAGATAAGTAAGGCTTTGTACACAGTATCTCTGTGTGAGATTGCTTTTCTTTTTAAGTTAGAGTCGTGAGTTCAATTGTGTGGCTGCTTCTGTAAATGGTAATTATAGCCTTTAGATTGTTTTCTATACAATTGTACTTTGACCATTATCAGCATCATTGTGTCATGTGTCGCCCCTGCCGAATCACCAATATTTGAAAAGGTCTCAACCCCTCTGGTAAGAAATAACAATCCTAAAAATTACGGTCGTCTTCCTCTGTAAAAGCTGAGTATCGATTTTATAGTGACATCCTCAATCTCTCTTTCTGTCGTACCGGTAATTCTTTACCACACTTCTTCCTTGCTTATCTGATTTGTACCCACTTTAAATCTAGGCTAATTTGATGCCTTACCATTTTGTAGTCGCCGCATTACACACCCATTGTCAAATGTTCAGAGACCAGGCGCCTACTTTTCAGCCATGTGGCTCATAATGCATCCCCAAGTTTCTCAAGTTGCTGAAGGAAAGAAGGCTTTTCATTCTAACCTCTCCAATATCTTTGACTTCCATGATTTTCAATGCAGTCGTAATATATGGCTTACAAGCAAATCCTCTGAGCTTTAAACTTTTGTCACAGGCTGTCCCTTTCTGATTACCTCTGCGTCCTGCATAATTCCAGGATTAGAGAACAGTAGAAAGTCAATTTTATTTTATTGCAGGAATGGTTTAATTGGTACATTTCACCTGTTTTCCGTTAATGTTTTGTCCGCTAAGACATAATGAAATCTAATGGGGACCTAGTGATTATTGCGGGACTTTCAAATGTCTCCTGTGTTCTTGTAGTGACTTCTAAATAACATAAACGGATACGAACTGTGAACAGCCTTTTTAACTCACTACAATCAAAAATCGTAACTCGAAGGCACAAGATTGTTATTTTTGTATAACTTCTTGTCCGTGCTCCCCGACGACATTACCTTAACAAGAGGTGCAACTGGAGCAGCCTCCGCGCACATATTCTTGTTTTAATTGCCCTCATGAATTCTAGATGGCAGCGCTTGCCCATCAAATGAACAGTGGCTTATTCAAAAGAAGAAAATGGTTGTTCACGCGCGAGCTGAGTATCCGGCCACGATGCCAATATGAATATTGTCACTCAGCTCTTACTGAATGACCATTTCCACCTCTTTAATATTCCATTCGCCAAACTGTGGAACCCTGCACGTGTGCTACTCCCGATCACAGAAAACGTTATCGGCTTCGGAAGCGGCCAGCAACAAAACTAACCACTGAAGAAGACAGACAATGCATGCCCCCATCTGTAAAAAACAGAAATAAAATTAAAACACGGGTCTTACTAGGCCACATACAATTCCGGCTGATGGTTGAAATATAGATAGAGAAAGCGGAAAGAGAGAGATACATCACAGTTCGCACAATAAGCCCCGTATTGGAAGCAATATACATAGGTCAAATATTGATTTCAGAAAGTGATAAAGGTCATTTTATAACAAGCTGCGTTCAGCTATTGCCATGACATTGTGGGGATCATCAATAAGGTAGATTGTTTCACTGGTTGAGCATGCTGTCTTGTCCTCATGCTAGAAAAGTGTGTCTACACGGAAGCTGCTGTATTTGCTGGCTAATCATAGCCCCCCCCCCCCCCCCCCCCGCATTGTAGGTTTTCCTGCTGCTCACGCTTTTTATTTTTTAGCCTACAGGATCACCGGATTCGTGCTGAGAATGACATAACAAAGAAAATTTTTTTCACTCCATGACCTACTTTCTTCTTTCCTCACCCTCCTCTCTCCTCCCTAGCTTTTCTTCTTTGGAAGCAAAAGCGTATTTAAATACCTCTAAGTGATTATCACACTTGCCAGACGTAGACCAGTTCTTTTGTCAAAACGGTGGCTCGACTTGCAAACTAAGGATACCACCCTCTGCCTTTGTTCAATGCTCTTTAATAACATGTAGCCATCTTCTTTCATTCGATCTACCATTGATTGATATAATAGAGCTTTACGAACTGCATCATATAATGAATCTTGCTGAAAGATTCAGTGACAACACGGAGACGCGTTCGTTAACACAAACAGCAAAAGCTGTAATTTTTGAATTGCAAAAACGAAATATACGCACAGTAAAAAATGGCCGGAGCGTTTCGGTGTTTAAATACATTTCACTTTATGTCAAGCCCCGCAGCCGACATTGTGCAATTAATCTAGCAATCATTCATGACGACTGCCACCATTAAATTGTCGAGAGTTGTGATTAGCCGGCACAGTCTAAGAGCACTTAACTAGAATTTAAAGGCCCATGGTTTATTCCCGGGTTTCGGCTCCAATAGATATAGAGGAAGCAAAGAACACAAACTGGTCTTTGGCCTATAACACGTACGAAAGCACCTGCCCGAGCCCATGCGGGAGCGTCGCGTTAGCTGGTGCTAAGGCAGCGAGTCGTCTTTATTTTCAACATATGTATAAAGAACGAGTACCACTGCTCCAGAATAGCTTCGGCTGAGTGACGCCATGGCTGTCACTTGATTAGGCAGAGGCTAGCGGACAGTTACCATGGCGTTAGTCTCGGACGAGTGACGTCATAGCTGCCACGTGGTTTCTCATCGTTTCAATGTGGAAAGCGCGCACGGCTCAGACTGCAAAGAAGCTACAGAGTGGAGTTGTAAAAGATTTCGCTTTCAAAAACATGCCTTGCTGCTCCAGCCATGCTCACTGCTCAGGCATGAATACCTACTCAACGACTCCCCGTGAAGCGCAAATGTGGGGAGAAAAGCCATTAACGCAAAGCTAGAGTTAGGGGTACATGGTAGAGGCGACGACGCAGCTGGCATTGAGAATAGCTATTTGTATCGAGACTTCCAAATCTTTATTTGCGCACGGAAGAAAACAGGATCGAGGACGTATGTAAAATCGCAAAAAAATAGCGCCTCACATGGCGGCAGGAAAAATGCTAGTGGCAAAGGGGCTGGCCACAAGAAAAATGAGAGATAGTATTTGTGGGACGGTCCTGTCAGAAAAAAAAATATGAACGCCGTGGATTCTGCTAAGGCGGTGGCGATAGGGCAATCCAATATAAAAACAAAATCCTATACGGCGATCTGGGCTATTAACATCTGACGATGCGAAGATAAAAGCGGGAAGATCTTGCTCATATGAAGCCTTTATTATTTTTTTTTTACTATTGCTGTAATTGCCTTCTATCCTTATCACTAGTCTATATAGTTTTCTCTCTGTATCCATTCATTCTCTCATTCATTCTGCCCGCCCAGATCCCACACCTAAGTGCCTTATAGCGACTCCGTGACTCGCAGAAAAGAATCATTGCTCTTTCTTTTATTAATAAATATACAACATATTTCTCTTACTACTGTGCAGAGAAATCGTGCATCACAGCCATGCGCTGCTCCAAAAGCAGCTACAAGCACTCGGTTAAATGTGCGGGCGTGTCGTTCCTTGTTGGTTCATTGTGGAATAAAAAAGCATCTCAGAGATAGCAACATAACCAAAAAAATATCAAGAATAATAATTCAGATGCGCGCTGTTTGTCAAACTAGGATGTCAAACATCTAAACAGCAACTATCGTAAATCCATTCATTTTCTCGCAAACGTTTGGCAGTCCGGCCGGATATTTTACTTTATAGCCCGTCCACGCGTGAGAAAGCTAGCTAAAAATAGGGCCACGGTTTCTGCCAGACATTGATTACAAACGTAGTCCGGAAATTTCGACCGCCTGGCGTTAAAGAACCCCAGGTGGTCGAAATTTTTGGAGTCCTTCACTACGGCCTCACTCATAGCCTGAGTTGCTTTGGGATGTTACAACCCAACAAACCAAACATAGTCCAGCTATGCGCAAGAATAAACTTAGAAAATGATCCGAGTTACAACTCATAAATGCTTCGGATGATCTTTGTGATGCATATAAAAAATAAACACACCTAAAATTCAAACACATATGCAAGTGCAAATCAATTGAAACCCTGTTATAGTGAAATTAATTACAAATCAAACAATAATTTATAATACCAATGGTATACAAAGGAGAATTACCGCACCAAAGAACACAGTAATATGGACTGTCACATGGGTGGTATTTAGACAATTTCATTGCTTACAATAAGACAGTTCACCTTGCCAATCTCCTGAGATATAGGTGGATAGCATGAATTGCTGGAATGAAAGAAACTGCCTGGGTAGATTGCGCAAAGTAGGGTTCTAAGTTAAGATACTTTCAAACTACCGGGAATGCTGATGCTATGTATTGACTGAACTGTACGTTTTCAAAGACAACTCATTTTCCCATGATGAGCAATTAGGATGCATATTCACCGCTAGGCACGTCAAGTTAAATCCCATTATATATTTCAATCCGGGTATCATGCTTTTAGATCCGCAAAACGTCATCAATCTACTGACCGGCATATTCACCGTTAGGCAGGTCAAGTTAAAGCCCAATATATATTTCAATACGGGGTATCATGCTTTTATATCCGCTAATCGTCATCAATCTACTGACCGGTACTATACAAAAAATCAGACCTTAATCTTAGCACCGTTTTTACCATTATTTCTTCGAGCGTCGGCCTACGACGACTGTCGATCTGGCCAGTGAAGTTAGAATCACGATTCGCGCTTTTTGCTCAGGATCAAGTCCAAATGTTAACTAATCATGTGAATACCAGCTCTACAACAAATGAATGAAGAGGCAAAACCGACATTTGGTGGCTGAAAAAGTGCAATGAATGCTTTCAAATGCCATTGTACTCAAATAGTTTTGCAAGAAGTTCAATGTGGGTTCTAGCTCGCTTGTATTAAAATATGAAATTGTGAGTCCCTGTTTTATTTTTAAAACCGGTTGCTGCAACTACGTTCCAGCAAAAAGCGCCACTCACCCATCTGTTTTTGTTTCTTCATAACTCCATAGACTGCATTAAATTATATTCGATGCCACAGGCTGTGCGATGTGGATGTATGGTGCAAACGAAATGCTACTCAGATATATCTCAAGCAATGAGTAAAGTGATGTCAGATATTCCATGAATTGGCTTTTATTACCGATGTATAAAATATAGAAATACAGATTTCTCTACGAACCTGAGCAATTTACTCAAAATACTATTTTGAAACCAAATTACTGCAAAGAAACTTGGTTCATCGGCTCCGGTATTTCAGAAAGGAATGCCCACATCCCAATAACACGAAGCAAACTGGACCAATATAGGTAGGTTTTAAACCCTGCATGACTCAGAATGGCGAACAAAGAACAAGTTGGCTCAATGGAGCAAGTTTTTATTTACAAAATGACATGTCCGATATCGGATGAACACACAACAAATTGGTCCAATGTGGCCAGTTTCTTCAAACGGCCAGGCCAAGTTTGGTTGAATACAAGATAAAGTGGCCCGACGTAGCCAGTATTTCACAACAGTACTGTTGCCATTGGGGCAACATAAGAACTTGGGTTCATCATTGGATGTACTGCAAACTCGCATAGCCTATATTACGAGAACTCCAGCAATGCTGGCCTTTGTACTCTCCCCGTTTACACATGTGTTCACAATATGGGACGCTCGGCTTGTGGTACCTCGGTATACATGAAATGATGCCATGCAGGACCCAAATAAACACGTTTCGTCGTCGCTAAAATAAAGCTGCGAAGGTCCTGTTCCCTACGAGGAATCCGGTGAGTAACTGAACATCTTAGTCACTGAGCGACTGCGACCGGTAACAAAATTTTGTGTGCATCGGGCGTCTCCACGTCTTAGGGACGAGTAGCGAGCTCAGTGAATACGTATTCTATACATAATCGTAAAAGAATTGCTCTGAAAAATCTCACGCGTAACCATTGAAGGTGAATGTAGCGAAACATTCCTTGGCGATGCTAGGTGATTTACACAACAGTGGTGAAGAAGATAGACTTGAAAATGACACAAACAATGAAGTTGTCGTTCAGCTTGTCCGAAATATTTGAATGACATGAAAAGGTGTGAATGTGCAGCCATCATCAGAACAAAATGAGAGAAAAAAATACATTTTTTTCTAGCTAGCGATGCGGTAGTCGTACATTATTATATGTGCTTATTAATCTGGTCGCGTGTGATCTTTAGACATTTCCTATAGCTCCTATGTTCATTTAGCGTGGAATGTATCGAAATGCACTAGTGCCTTAACATAAAAACTTCACTGAGTATGGACGTTTTTTGTTTTATACGAACACAGTAGCCTTTGAGTTGAGCACAAACATGACGAGCATATTGAAGCGAGCTAGGCCACCACTTGAATTATTTTCAGTTTGCGCTACTAGGTATGTTATTTGATTTTTGTGAGCCCTAATAATCAATTTTAGGTAGAAAAACAATGTTCATGGAACGGCGGCCGTTTAGCCACTTCCGGTTTGGATTTTTTACACCGCCGCCACATTACCATGTTCTGATTGCTCTGGAAAACGTTTGTACTGCATGTGCCGTCTTTGCCAAAAGTAACCAGGCTGCTCCGAAGGCTGCCGGAGCAAGCGCGCGGCCGTGTGGCGGCGTTGCGCTCGCTGTGGCTTATCGGTGCTCGTTAGCTCCAAGGGTACAACAGCTGACGCAACATCGCACCCTCACCCTCACCCCCTTCGGATGATAAAAACTAGGCACGTATGGTGTGCGGGCTGCGGTTTTACGTTTGCGAAGCGTGATTGTGCCCAGCGAGGGCGCTCAATATACCGACGGGGCTATTCGCTCTTTTCGGCAACTGCCCTGAAGCAGATATTATGAGTCGTGTTTCTCGCTATATAATTATACGTGCTTGTGCTCTGCAATCCGCTGCTGAAACGCAAGAGCACAATTGCGCTTTCTTGCATGTGAGATGCGCCTGTACATTAAAGAATGATGACGCATTCAAAATTTTAATATGCTTTCTCCGAGGTGCCGTGCCTATGCCACTTTACGGGTCGTGACTCCGGTACAAAGATGTGGGAAAGCTTGTGAACCCTTTCAAGCCACCTTAGCTCTCTTTTAGGACTGGAAAATTATGTTAGCCCCTTGGGGTTGGCGGCTGAGTATAAATAAGTGCAATGATTGATTCTAACAAATTCTTGCATTTGCTTGTAGGTAAGTTTTGGTTTAAGTAACGAACTATATTGAAACCTTCCTCACGCTTAGCCATTAGATGCATATGATTACTTTCTCGTTTGCGGAATCCTTATTTCAGGGCAACACTGTCTGGCAAACCTAGTACATATTCGTCCTAAAAACGAACAAACCGGAGCTCACTGTTTCTACTATCACCTGCTTTTCTGTTTTCCGCAGTTGCCGAGAAGAACGAATAGCCCAGTCGCTATACTGAGCGCCCTCGCTGGGCACAATGAGGCTTCCCACACGTGCAACCGCAGCAGCCCGCACATCATACGCGCCTAGTTTTCATCATCCAACGGGCGAGACTGAGGGGACAAAGTTACGTCAGCTGTTGTATCCTCGGAGCTGAAGAGCATCGATAAGCCACAGCGAGCGCAACGCCGCCACACGGCCGCGCGCTTGCTCCGCCAGCCTTCGGAGCAGCCTGGTTACTTTTGGCAAAAACGGTACCCTTCTAAAATAGCAACCTATGTGGCTATTTTAGAGCATCAGTTTTACCTTTTAGGACCCAACTTTAAGCTAATTTCACGAAAACCAGAAGCTACTCTTCGTTATCAATTATTTGGCAAGTGAGAATAAGTTGACTGCCGTTCCGTGTTTACGGCGCTTCCTTATTGATTATAACCAAGTCGCGTGACCGCGGTTGCTCTTCGTATCTAAGGTGCTTCTGCTTTGTTTAAATATAATGTGCCGTGAAAAAAGAAAAGCACTTTTATCATAAACGAACGCGCTACAACTATCGTGCTGGTAGGTGGACTGGACCATAAAAAAAAGCAAGAAATAGTTTGTTAGTCAAGTAAAACATCTGCGCAGCCTCTTGCCAGCCATTGACATCAACCGTTTGGCTCTTTGTGAATTATGTTTGTGGCGGAAATAGCAGCGAAAATGTATAGACCACAACTGAACTAGATCTTCAGCAAAACGTATTTAAGGATAATGCATGTATTAACACATTTGCTGTTCTTTTTTAGATTACATATGACCGCCAATTTACAAGTTATTTGGCCAGATACATAAGTACTATAGTGGATTACGGGTAGCCGCCAGCTGCTCTGTGGCGCGACCAAGAAGAGTTTGTAGGATTAATCATCATATCGAGAGGCTGATATGCTGCACTTTTGATTTGTGGATACCATGGTAAGCAGACCCTAGATTCTCACACATAAAGATCGATTTTATGCCTCAGTTTATATAGCAAAACTTTGGAGATCATTTTACACCACCTTACTGGGAAAGCCACACGGCACTCCAAGCCTTGAACCAGCATTTAGGAAATTAAAGCGGCCATGAGGAATATCTCTTTCTGAGACCAAGCACATAAGTAATTATATTTTCTTTATTCACCACAAAAGTTGTTATGATGTGCCAGTAAAGAAGATATTAAGGCTCATTATATATGCATTCTCTGAAGTATAACGCTGCTGAAGATCGAATATATATCTAATTTTTATGCTTAATCACTAGCTCGATGAATAATGGAATAGGTAGGAACAGCGTCCTAAAATACTTATACGTACATTGCAATAATGTGTAAAGTTTAAAACGTGCAAAAAACTGGAAGTTGATTCCAAGTACTTGTGAAAACAGCCGACCAAATTGGCACGAAGGTTTCTAACTTCAAGGATATATAGTAAGTGGGACGCTTTCTTACGTTCTTGGTAGAAGGTATAAGCAACAAGAAATAACAATTTCCAACGCAGCTGCTAGGTTGCTTCGCTATTCCAGCAGTTCAGAGATATGTAACAATCTATGATAATTACCACTTGATTTCTTCATGCGAAAGCTGCATATTTAGGACATCTTAATTGATATAAAAGGTGGCGCGTCAGAACAAGGATTTTAACTGCGCTGCTGCGTTCAGGCCCTTGTCCATCGGAAGACATTAATTGACTTTCAGGTGAGAAAAATGTTGTGTGTCCGAATGAATTTTAAAACTAAATGTAATATTAAATGTATTTAAACTTCGCCGAATGAATTTGAAATCATTTTTCTTGCATAAAAAGGCTTTCATAATAATGTACACAAAATAACATAATTATATTTTATTCCTTAGGTTTTAGTGAAAATTTTATGAAAGAACAGTGTCTTGACGTTTTGCCTTAAAGAATATGCATCGAACTGTAGTGTACCAATGCAGAGGTAAGATAGTGAGCACGAAAAGTACTGTTGTTGTCACCAAGCCGGGCCTCCAGCATTTCGTTGACCAATATAATACCATCATTGGTTTAATTTAGAAATACATCTGAAGAAAGTAGCCCGACACATGGAGCAACAAATAATATGACTGCAAAATGCTTGGCTCCAATCGCGCCGGAGTGTAACTGCAAATGTTGCTGTTACACAATTTTCGCCCACTATTTCGACTATCCCGCTTGAATTGATCGCATTTAAAGGCCTTTAGCTCCTACTACCCACCTTTACAATTCTTTTCTGTCCGTCTCAAGAGTTCAAAATCAGTTGCCCGATCAGTTGCCACCTTGGCCCACCAAGCAAAATCAAATCACCAGATTGCGCGTCGCCATATCGAATACGATATGACGTCACCGCAGGTAACCCATCGCGCGGGCGCGGCCGCCGGGCTAGCAGTTACACATTACCGTGTCGTTACGCTATATATGCAAGCTGTATGGTAGCCAAAGGCTGGCCACATAGAGCCACGGTTGCTGTCAAAATTGTGTCTCACTTGTTTGGCGCAGAATATTCAGAGTGGTGACAAACAATTCGACACAATATGGGGTGCATACTTACAAGTCATGTTGAGCTCGAGCTGGTGGGAGAGATTTGGGCCGATGATTTTGTGCCTCGAAAATGTAAACGGGAGTGGGGGGGGGGGGGGGGACGAGACCCTTGGAGCCGCGCCTATAAAGCAGCGGTTTCAATTCTATACGAATCATAGCGCAAGAGGGAGCCATGGGATATGAAAAGGGGCACTCCTTTTGGGAGTTTACTCACAGTCCGCGTTCAACGCAGAGGGTCTAAGTGCGAGTCTTTAGCCGCGCTCAGGCTACACTCGCATTCGTTATAGATATTGTATTTAACGCAGTGCGCATAGATGCTAGAACTCCCGTTTACGTAGCTTGCGACCGCGTATGTTCACAAGGGGCCACTTCGTAAGATACGCTCTTTATAACCGGCCAATCACCGCTCCGGGCAAACTGAGTCTTGCATTTTTGAAAAGGGGCACCCCTTTTGGGAGTTTACTCACAGTCCGCGATGAAAGCAGAGGGTCTAAGTGCGGGTCTTAAGCCGCGCTCAGGCTACACACGCATTCGTTGTAGATATTGTATTTAACGCAGTGCGCATAGATGCTGGAACTCCCGTTTACGTAGCTTGCGACCACGTATGTTCACACGGGGCCGCTCCGTAAGATACGCTCTTGATGACCGGCCAATCACTGCTCCGGGCAAACTGAGTCTCGCATTTTTCAACATGGCGGCGGTTACCAAGCGCTGGTAGAGGTGGCCCACGCTCTTCAAGCTCAAAATGAGCTTATCGTCTTTGAGCTCTACCTACGCAGACGGACGCGTAATAGAAGATTAGAGTTTGTAAAATCTTCTTCGATAGCGCATGCCTATGCGCATGGTGCGATAGTGGTCTTGCTTGCCAGCTTCCGTCCTCACGCTGCCCCGAAACTTTCTTGGGAAGCGTCTGATGCCGCCACCCCGCAACGGTCGATCAAAAGAGCAAGGCGGCATCTTTTTTTTTTTTCGACAACCCTCACTCACACACAGTTCTGGCGTACGGTCCGTCTGCATCCCTGCTTGCGATATCCAGTGTACTAGTACCCCTTGTGATCTTGGAGACGGCTCGGTGCAGTGACTCAAAAGGTCGTATTACTGACTCCAAACGTCCGCGGCACGCGTCCCAACGCGTCTGCATTGGGAAGAAGCTGTTTACCATTTTTTATTTTATGGTCGGCTTCATTTAAACATTGATTGGTTCGTGCCAAATCCATTCTGGGGTCAGACTGCAACCTCGCCACGCATCGACCTTTCGCTTCAGGCTAACTGTTCCCTCTCTCGTTGTAAACGAAGCCGAAGAGCTGCGTGAATGCACTGCGACGAAGCGGGCATATCCTGCCGTCATAACCGCACTTTACTAAGCTAGGGGAAGCATTTCATCGTCCCGAGTTTGTTCGCACGTGAAAAAATATTCTGAACAGTATTTACGGCTTTGACTCAGCGCATTAGCAATTTGCAGCCAGGCATCATTTTGCATTTGTCTCGGTACAAATTGCAGCCCCTGGTCATAAACAACCGGCCTCTGCTGCCTTTCGTTTATGAGAGGCTTGTAATTACACAGCAAAGATTCCGCACTGCACATATACTGAAGCTGTGGGCAGACACAAACACTGACACAACACCACAAATACCGGCGAGTCGAGACAGTGCGGCAGTGCAGGCGCGTTTCATGATGTCGCTTGTAATCTGGTTAGCGGGCGAAATTTGTGAGAACCTTTCGGTGATTGGCCTTCAGCTCCGTGACCGGAAAGAGAAATCCGAAACGGCTGGACGTATTGCTTGCGCAGTACCTGACCTATCTGGGATACTCTTATAAGTGTCGGGCGCGCCTACATTTACACCCACGCTGGTTGCAGACGTTGTGCATCTTACGCTCAATGTGACAGCAGTCTGAACAGACACATTATGTTTCTTGCGTTTACGCTTACGATCCTATCATACCTTTTATATCCGATGCTAATATAGGTTATACTGTCGCCAACGAGCGGCGTCTAACAATCGTGAGAAACGTATGTATGTTTTACGAGACAGCTTTCGAGGGGATCGAAAAGCGAAACGTGCCCGCCGAGAAGACAAAATTGAGATGTGTGCTACAACACTCGAACTACACCGCATGAGGAAATGCCGTTCCCACCAAAAGCTGACAAAGAAGAGCAGCACGTCGCGCGATATGAGAGAGATTGTGAACAAAAGATAATCTCCGAAACGTAGAGCTACTGCCCGAACGTTTTCACAAACTAGAGAAGAATATCAGCATCAAGAGATTGAACTGATCAGGCTTGTTGAATGTACTGAATTTATTCGTACGCTTATGGTGGTTGAGGTCCTTTTTATTTTAGGGCGAATGCGTTTCTAGGCACATGAAACGAAAATCGTTGCGCGAAAATTGTGCTAGCTGTGCGCAGGATTTGCGCATCTGATCTGTGCGCTGATGTGTAACTTGTCTATCATCTTGAAGACGTCATCAGAAAAATAAAAATTCGGCCTTCCTCAAAAACCGAACCTCCATCGCTCGGATTCCCAGACACAGTGCTTTCACCAACAGCGCCACGCGCGGGATCGTGAAATGCACATTATAATACTCCTTGTCTACACTGAGGATAATAGTAGCGATGACATTGACGCTGTAATTAGTGATAATAATAACAGTAGCAGGTATAATGACAATGATGAGTGTAGCAGTTATAATGACGATGCATATAATTCACAATGATAATGAGAGCAAATGCGATTCACCCTGTGCAGCAGAAACACTCCAGTTTTCGCATAAATGGAGTGAAGATTCCACTGTGTTATCGAATTTTTTCTTTAAGTCTTTAAAAAATTGTGTCATAGAGAGGCTGTTAATCTTCATGTTGTCACACAGAACACAAAAACCAATATGCAAATCTTGAGTTGAACATTACCTCATTTATCATTCTCATTTCATCCAATTATCGCTTTTAAATGTCCTCTGAAACTCCTAAAGATTCAGCTAATGCTCTTTGTGGGGTGAACTAATTTCATCTATACAAATGAAATTACGGAACTCCTGTCCTCCAACATTTCGTCGTTCGAGGACGGCTGTGCAATCCATAATATTAACGAAACAAAAATATCCTTTTTATTCAAATTGACTATAAACCAATATTCATTATTTTTACACATTTATTAGAACTATACAATTCCTACTGTAAATTAATCGGTTTCTGCCGAACGTTAACTGCACCTATCTGGTACTAACTCGGTGTTCTTTGGAGACTGTTTCTTCATAGTGTTACCATGGTCTGCATGCGATAACTTAGTCAGAAGATGGCAGCGTATATGTTATCTCCGGTGTAACTTTTACCCTCGTTTGTACACTGAAACCTGTGTTCCACAAATTTTAAATTACCCCTAGTCTCAATTGGTCGAATAGATCTGAAGTTCCTTTAATGATAACTTGTTTTGGCCTATAATTATATGAAAACATCTGTTTCGTTATTTGTGGCTGTAATACCTGTAGTACCTCTATCCTTCTGTTTCAAATTATTTCGACTCTGTTTATTTTACCCACCGTTTGCAACTCTATTTTGCGTGATGACATTACCAGAGCCCTTCTTTATATCTTTAGCAATATCGAGCGCGCAAAAGGTGTTGACATTGGCGACAATGATTTTTTGTTGCACAAAAAGATTCGCTTAGTTGTTCAATCAGCGCACTTCACAAGACCAGGATGCCTTCTCGCATGTCTCTATTTTTATTCGCTTTTTCTAAGTGTCATAGTTAACATTATATTTTGAGACATGTAATAAGCTTCTAAACTATTTCCGCTAATGAAATATCGCGCCTGCAGTTGACATTTTTGTACCCCTCATATCAATAATATTCTTCTTCAGGAGGCAATCTTAAAGTACAAATTAGGGATCATCCAAACAGCAACACCAGAGAACACCTTTATCCAATGCAGTTCTCATTTCACATCTAGTGCTACCATAGAGTATTCTATATGCCTTAAGTGAGATGAGTAACAGAGACAAAACTTCAAGCACCAAAGATCGTTGTGCGAATTGAAGTGACTGCGGTCTCCATACTTCAGTTTTCTATCCTTAGAGCTTACGCCTGAGCAGTTGCAGATTTTCAACTAGGAACCAAAAAAATGAGCGCTTCAATACACTTTATTTAAATATTACATTCTCCTTATATTTTCCAAAAAACAAATGGACCCGCATCTCGCATGCTAAATTCTCCATTTGTTCTCTACATGCCTAACAGTTAAACTTGACGCAACTATGTCTTAAGGGAAACAAAAAGGAGCAAATTCTAAGAATATTTATGAAAGCAGCGCTTCCCATATAAAGCGCAATTAGGTTTACAAATTAGTGCCGAAAAATTGACAAAATGAAGCAATTGGCTTTCTCAGATTTAAGCAAAACCAATTTATAATGTTTATGCATGTCATGAATCTTTCTTCAGAGCAAAAGAAATTAGAATATCTTGGCTGAGATATCTGGAATTTAATTATGGCTTTTTGTATCATTAGTAGAAACGCCTTAAAGGAGGGTACAGGTGGATGATTTAAATTGACGTCTTTGGTTTTACCTTTAAGTGCATTTTTAGGTTGGTGCCGCAAATGTAGTACTTATACTCTCCCACATCAAAAATGCTCCACTGAACCCATTTCAGCAACTCACTGTTCACTCAGGAGCTCTGCTGATAAAATTCTTATCGATCAATCAAGTACATGATTATTCACCTAGTTTTATTTGCTGTTTTACTGCTGTAATCAGTTTTTATACTCGGCGTTTTGTTTACTGCAGCCAATAGCTGCCGTAAACAGAGGTGATCAAATGCCCTCATTTTGGCCTTTCCTCCCTCGCCCTCAGTCTCCAATTGGTGGTCGTCCCGCACCCTCACTTAAAAAAATTTTTTGGTCCTCCCTCGCCCTCACCCTAACTTAAAATAAATTGCTGTTCCTCATTCACCCTCGTCCTCATTTGGTCTGCCTTCCCTCACCCTGATGTTCAGCAGTTTAATTATTCTAGTTCTTTCTCATTATTTTCGATCTATGGCAACGCTACACTGAGTCATAGTAGGCGCAAACTATTCTCTGTGTCTGCTATCGGCCCTGTCAAGCCGTGTTGATCATTTAGCAATCTGAATTTCTCGAAGCTAGCAATAAACTTAAATAAATGACAAGGCTGCATTCTTGCTGCTGCGAACCACTGGCAAGAGCAGTCTGGTACTTTTGCCGACAGCTGCTGAGAATGAGATATACACTGCACCAGGAAACCAGGGGCTGCGCAGAGTGCAAAAAATCTCTATAAGAATCCTAGGCATGACAATCAAAGGCGAAACTTCGAAGTGGAAGGAAAATAATCACTTCCATAGTTAACCGGGCAAACTTGCCCACCGGTTCACACTCTATATGTTTGAAGGAGGTAGAGTAACGAAATACTCTACACCGCATGAAGAAGGAGGAGATTCGAACTTCTAGCCCATCGCAGACGGAAAGCATGAGGCATATACGATATATTGGCAACAGAACAATGTAATTGAAACTAACAGCAATACGCTATCACACAGAAGCATAAATGTCGAGGAAGTCAGGGGTTTCTGACCTTCGTTCGCTTCGCCAAGGGATGTGGGATGGGGGTACATATCATACAAGCCTGCCGTGCGCGACAGGTTCAGAAATGTACAGCTGGAAGAAATCTGAAAAGGAACACGGGAGCGCGTGGCCTTCGCGCTTTGCAAAGCGCTGCCACCAACGCAAGACAAGAATGGGTGGCACCAAAGGTATGCTCCGGAAGCCCAGCAGCCCGAGCTTACTTTGGATACGCCTTTACCACTGATTTTTATCACCTGTCAGTGATAGCGCATTTGAAAAGGCCACGAGCTCCCGTGTTCCCGTTCATATTGCTTCTAGCTGTACATGTGGTGTCATTTGGGAGACGCGGCATAAACATTCTGTTGTTAGGATACGGCGACGCAGATGCCATTGACCAAGTGCCCCCAGAGCATGCCCACTTCCTCCAGGAACAAGCAAAAAAGGAAAGTGAACCACGTAACTCTTATGCGCTTCTGATTTTTGCGAATGTCGCCTCAGTAGTGCCTAAAAACTATGAACAGATGCGGATGCCTTTTATGTCCGACTCTGATGTGGTCGCAGACAATAATTTTACGTGCGCAGCGTGACGCATGTACAGTTCTATGTAGGCTTGCTGTAGCACGTGAGGGAAAAGTTAGCGGTTGTTCTCCACATCAAACACATAGAGCAGAGTGGGCGAACTTGCTCCATTTCGAAGCGCCTAATTAGAGGACTACGACGTGCAAAGGGACCAGGTCAGCATTTCGTGCATAAGGTTTGATTATGCTTCTTGGATAGTGTGTGCTTACATCTAGGTTCGGTTATGAAAACAAGCAGCACTTAGAACGAAGACAGAAAAGCAACACATGCACCAACCTGCCGAAATCAACATGCTGCATTCGTTCGCCTAAGTCCACATCTCCTAGCTGATCTTGTTAATTCCGGGCAATACCTACCCGCATATGCAAAAGCTGAAAAACGGATTGCCTGCACTAAAAAGGCGAGAACCGCAAAAAAATGAAACTCGCCTCGAGCCGGTATGAACACACCGTTCACTTGGACCGCACATTTGTCGAAAATATCCGTGGGCACTGACGAAATGAAAATATAATTTGCAAAAGCGCACCAGAGTGTTGTTTTCAGCATAAGCTTCAACAACTTGAGTGGTCTGATCGAAAGCACACATCAACACAAACTAAAGGGCTTCGCCAGCCGTTCCTGCCGTGCACAGGTTTTTGTTGTGTTTTTGGAGACTGGACTGAAGGAAGACCCTTTTGGAGAGATAGAACGGGAAAGGAACAAACACTCCTGGACGCGTGGGTATTCTTTTGAGAGCACTGCTGCCACATGCACCCAAGTCTCCACCCGGTGCCTCACGGAGATAGATCTGATAAGACCAGCCACAGCCGCCGCTTAGGCCCGAGCCGTGGACCAGCGTGCGTGGTCTTCCCGCCGCGTAGAAGAGATTTTTTTTCAAACAGCTTTTCTACTGACAGCTGCCCTCGCTGTGAAAGGCGTCTACCCTGTTGTCGGCGCATTGCCACAGGGGGCAAAGCCTGGTGCACATTTGCATGCTTTGTGCTTTTTCTGTTGCCTCCCATGCAGCGCCGAGTCAGCCTTAAAACCAATCACCGCCACCCAAAGCTCTCGCGTGTGCATGCTGAGGTGCGCCCTAGCTAACAATGTTCCGGCTACAGCCTTTAAGAACACTGTACTGCGCCGCATGGAACATCTTCCAGGCCTAGTGCGAATAAAGTGGCTTTCGTTGCTTCCTTTTTAGTTTGTTTCAAAACACGCACATGATGTATGCGTGCGTTTGGCACAAGACACAAAAAAGGGACAGGGCGCTATCTGAAAGCAGGCATCTCGCTCACACGAGAAGCAAACAACTGCTTGCACAAAAACACGGGGAATCCGCGGAAGAGAGGAGACCTCTTTCCTTCTAGAGGAATGGCTAACCAGAATCAGGTGTACAAAAGTCATCATCATCATCATCACCAGCCTGACTATACCCACTGCAGGGCGAAGGCCTTTCCCATATTTCTCCACTTAACCCGGTTCTGTGCTAGCTGCATCCACCTGACCCCTGCGAACTTCTTAACCTCATCCGCCCACCTAACTTTCTGCCGCCCCCTGCTATGCTTTCCTTCCCTTGGAATCTCGTTTGTTACCCTAAGCTACCATCACTTATCCTCTGTTCGCACTACATGTCCTGCTATGCCCATTTCTTCTTCTTAATTTCCACTAGAATGTCAGTAACTTCAGTTATTTCTATGACCCACTCTGCACGCTTCCTAACTCTTAATGTTACCCCTACCATTTTTCGTTCCATAGCCTTCTAGGTTGTCCTCAGCTTAAGTAGACCTCTCTTGGTTAGCCTCAATGTTTCAGCCCCATAGGTGAGTACAGGTAAGATGCAACTGTTGGATACGTTCCTCTTGAGCGATACCGGTAAGGTGCTAGTCATAGTCTGCGAGTGCTTGCCAAATGCGCTCCATCCCAATCTTATTCTTCTTGTTATTTCCTTTGCATGGTCCGGATCTGCGGTTACTACCTGTCCTAAGTAGACATATTCGCCCGCTACTTCCAGTGCTTCGCTACCTAATGTAAACTGCTGCTCCTTCAGGCACTGTACAAAAGTAGTGCCGTCATAATATCAACCAGCGAGCTGGAGAATCAAGGGCATACCATGACTGCGCGGAATTGGATTTAAGTTAATCTCAGGTTTCTTCTTTATTGAGTCAATCCTAGAGTGGGTGTAAGACACTGAAGGACAGCGTTCGAGAGTAGGCATCACGCTAACTCTCGAAACTTAATTTCCCGAAGTCTTCTTTCGCTCAGACCAGGCAAGCGTTTTAAGAGTATACGAGACAGGCGCTCTCTGTTGCGACTCTAGCAATTGGCGGCATGCATAAAGGTACATCATCTCAGCTGGTCATCTTTGTGTTAAGAAAATGTAGGGGTACTTATTAAAACAATCTCATTAAAGGGACACTAAAGAGAGAAAGGAAGTGGGTTTGCATCGATAGAATACCAGTTCCTGATTACAAAAAGACCACTCTTACTGAAAACAGAGCTGTTATAAGGTAGTAAAGAAGAATAACAGAAATACAGGTATCGCCACCACAGCCAAACGGCCGAGGCTCGCAACTACAAATCACGTGACGCGCTAGGGATACCGGAGGCTGACAAATGCGAATTACGTTGCATGTTTGAATGCGGCAGTACGTTTTTTCTCAAACATGATAACACGCTTTTATCGTACGTAAACGACGGCGAAAAGACAACGTAAACGTTGCAAGGCAAATACATAAATATACTTGGAGGCGCCACAGGCGCCCACTTCAGTTTTGGTTATGTTTCGGCTCAGGCATTTCGTGCGCACTCGGATAGTTTGTTTGAACCTGCAGCGCCTGAATTACGAGCTTGGAGCAGCAGATGCGCCTTGATGGTTCCCATTTGAGCATCCGGAGGCACGAGCGAGCGAAATCCGCTACCGCCGACACACTCCTTCGTTCACACTTCTGCGCCAGCAAATCGCCGCCGTTGCCGCTTCGACTGCGACCTGATTGCTTGACTGCAGCTCGTACGCCACGAAAAGCATACATATGCTAAGTACCGAAGGAAAAACGCATTATCATTCACTTGTTCACTAAATCATGGCACATCTGACCAACATATACTGCGTCAACAAGACCTTCGACGTGCTATTTGCAGGCGTCGTAAACAAAAGGGGCATACTTGCCGCTCATACCAAGGAGAGCGTCGATATATTGCGCTCGTCGCCCGGCGAAAAAAAGGGCCTCGGGTAAAAAGTAAAAACTAAAAATAACGAAGCACCAGAAATACATTACAAAAGATAAAAAAAAATCAATTTGTAAAAAAAAAAAAAAAAAAAAAAAACCGCCAGAAGCGGTGAGACTCGACTCGAACTCGCTACTGCTTGGTACGCCGCCCCACAAGAACATTGGAAATATTTCGTCTTTATGTCATGGCCCCATTTACAATAAAGTGTTTCTGCTGCCGGTCCAAAAGTTACAACTTCTTGATCATCGGCGCATGCTGCCTGCTCTCGCGTCTTGCAACTAATGTTTTGGATGCCTATGCGCACTATATTGTGCACTGGATCCATTTTAACATGAGGAATTTCACAGCGCTGGCAAATGTAGTGGCGCCGGCACTTCGGTCATGTTCTGCTATCGTGGACGTAATTTTCGCTGAACACGGAGCTGTAGCACAAACCTTGAAGGAAAAAAAGTGCGACGAAGCTTCAAAACTGACAAGCGCAGCAGCGAGGACACTATTTTGCTGGTAACTAAATCTTATTTGTATGTAAACATGTCAGGAAGCGTTGCGATGACCGAGGGCTCGGTTTGTTTATACACAGTGCAAGAAGGAGCGCAAAACCTTGAGAAACATGTAAAGTATTGTGCATTACAAGCGCTCTATGTTTTTTTTTTTTCTTCCTTTATGGACCCATCGCTCGGTAAATTACTCTCTTCATCGTTTTATTTATTTCGGCTGAGGCCGTCATTGCGAGTACGCTGTTGCCAAGTTGGCCCTTGAGGGATGCGACGCCGCGGGCCGCGCCGGCTCGCTAGTTATCACGGAGTCTCCGCTTACGTCATAGTGTGCGTCACTCAACTCCAACTACGTAGTTGGAGGCCACAGTTTGAATTAGACCGGCGGGAACAAGAAAAAACCTCAACTTCTTATCGCAATATCTCAGCAATTATTCGATCTTTTGCTGCCGGATATGCGGCGACAGTGTCACCAAATGTAGTTTATTAGATTTTCATACCATCTTTGGCTGTCTTTAGTGTCCCTTTAAGTAGTAAGCTAAAATCACAGCTAGTTTTAACCAAACCCATCGAATGTGTCTGCATGGATTTGGAGCAGCGGGTCTTACTCAACTCCAAGCGTCCTGGAGGGCTGGACTTCAATGTCACCCTTCTCATCGCAATACGGAGAAACATTCTACGGCGGGTCGGGCCCAGCTCGTGCGAACCTCTATCACCGAGTGTGAACAGACGCTTTGTAGCTTTCCTCGATATAAAACCTACTTTGAGTCGTAAAAAATTCCACCTCTGCGGTTGCGTTATTTTTGCAGCATTGAACCAGCATCAATTTCTCCTTTTGCATCCTGACGTACCAATCACAGGAAACCATGCTTTGAATAAGAAGCCGTAGGAAGCCGACGTAAAAATGGTCCACCCCTACAGTGAAGCTGATCGCGGCAAAGTAATGGCAAAATAAGAAAACTGGCACGCTGACATATGTGGGATATCGAAACTCCTTAAGTTATCAGACAAGGCGATGGAGGCCTCATCTCTAACACAAGTGGTGAATTGCATCGTAATGCACTATGCTTCGTATATTTTTCTGCTGAATTTCAAAGCGAACGTCTTCAAGAATGTCGTTTCACGGCGACAGTAGCGACAATAGACGCCCAGTAGCTACCTCCCCCGCCCCTGCACCTACTCCTGCGTGCAGCACCTGAAGTGTGCCGTGTGTGCAACATCCAATTTGCTCTGTGTAGCTTTTGACACGGGACAGCGGTATATGGTAAACGAATGAACTCTCTATCTGGATGAACCTGCCCACGTGCTTGATGCTGCATCCTTGCTAGTGCTTTTCTTGCACCATAGTGCACTATCCAACCAGTTTTCTAAGTGCAGTAATGACAACCAGGACGTTACCTTTCTGAGCCACGTTTTTTTTTTATTCGATGGAAGGTTTGATAGTAATATCGAATGGCAGCAGGACTTGTACTTTGCGCTTCTTAAGCACAGCGATGCTCCTGCCCACGTGCTTGATGCTGCATCCTTGCTAGTGCTTTCCTTGCACCATAGTGCACTATCCAACCAGTTTTCTTGGTGCAGTAATGACAACCAGGACGTTACCTTTCTGAGCCACGTTTTTTTTTATTCGATGGAAGGTTTGATAGTAATATCGAATGGCAGCAGGACTTGTACTTTGCGCTTCTTAAGCCCAGCGATGCTCCTCTACATTCCCATTATCATTAGCAAGGTCTTCTAAACCATGGGAACCACCTCACAGCGAAGTCCTACACTGATCTAGGCGAGGTACTCATCCAAACTACTCATCCAAGCTACTCTGAATGAGTGGAAAAAAGGGTTGTGGCAGGGTCTCAGCAGATAAGATGACCCCACCTCGGTCTTTTGTGTTCAACGTTTCTACTGTGCATCCCATCTCTTTTGGACGCGCTTGGACCTGCTTTTGCCTAAATGGCAAAAAAAAACTTTAGTAGTTAGAAACAGCCGTCCAGTGTACTTTGCCAGTATCATCATGTTTCGTGAGCTGAAGCAGCGACATCTCTTTCGGTGACTCCGTGCAGCTCCGTAGTGTCGTTTTCAGACTTTTCTTCACCACGGGCGCTAGACTAATTTTGTGGCTTTAGTTCCTGCTTCTTTTATCTGCAGTGTCTGTGCCCCGTTCATTGCATCTGCTTCGATACAACACATGCCCACTGGAGGGCGTAGTTTGTGGTCACTCGATCCTTTCGTGTTTCCGCGTGGTTTTTCTTACTACAGAAACTACGCCTTTCGTGGAATGTTTGCCCTCGCTCTTCAACCTCTGTATCTTGTCCTCGCTCACCCTCACCTACCGCATCTACCCTCCCTCGCCCTCGTCCTCGCGAACTTTTCAGTCCCGATCCTCCCTCACCCTCGCCTCACTGAGTCAAATCCTCACAAGGTGAGGGTAAGGACGCCCTCATGAGCGTTCACCCTCTTGAGGGTGCCATGTCTGGCCGCCATGTTGTGTCAGCATAAATCAAATGTCGATATTTCTTGTGTAGATAAGAAAGACACGCGTTTGTAATACCTCAGGATTAGTTGTGATGATTAACCCGGTGGTAGGAAAAAACTCGAGTGCATCCATATCGATTTGCTTGTAACTGACATATGAGCCATTGATTTTTTCATTAAGGATAATATGGTCTGCATATAAAGCAAGAAATCAATATGCAATATGCTATTTGAAAATTAGCCAAAGTTAGAAGTTCGTTCTTTGTGCAAGCAACTGAGCTTCTAGCATTACACCTGTAAAACACAAAAGCTATGTCAAATGTTATTTGGAGCGTACGAGGCGACTCTTTAAGAGTTTCTGTGCTGTTGGCGAGCTTCAAATATGATATTTTTACGAAACAACCACATTGACATTTTCTATGCCAGGAGTAGCACACAGTGCTACATTATTCGTTTGGTGTAAACGACAGAGCAGTGTAGCGGTCATAACAGCGGTTGTCACATTTTGTGAGCTAGCTTTCGAGTTTCAACTTTAGTGACCTGTCATCTGATGATTTTACTGTCTCAAAAACACCACGGTGGTTTTATTGCAGTCTGAAATATTAGTTACTGGTTTATTATGTTACACTAATCTCCGTACATTTTTAGCATTGCAGCAAGTGATACACCTCCCCGAATTGTCATGGGTTTAGGGAAGGCACTATTACTTCTATTGCAAAAGAGTGGCGACAGCACCCCTGCGTATGGTTCCGCCTGTTATATTCATATTATTTTTATTATAAATTAGATTGCACCTCGCTAAATGCGTGTTACCACTTTCCGACGCTGTGAGCAGAGGAATATTACAGGGGGAGGCTACGCCGACGTTTTTGTGCCAAAAAGCGGAAGAGTCGATAGTTCGCCTCACGGTGGAAGCATAGCGTCTCGATGCATTTTAGTTAATTAAATATAATTAAAAATGAAGAGGTTTCATTCCACCGAGCTATTTATTTAAATATACTGGTAATCCTTCATTAGGACTAATATAGGGTTGTTTGTGTTTCAGGAGCTGAAACAATCAGGCATATTTTCCGAGCGAATAAAAAGAACGTAATAAAAAGCAGAAATTAAAAAAAAAACAATTGATCTGATGCGCCATACCAAGAAAATCAATCTTGGCTACTTGATAGCGCAGCTCTAGCAGGAAACTGCAGAAACATTGGCTGTGACGCATGTAACATGTAGAGTGTTTCATTCGCGATTTGCCCGCGTGTGAAATATTATGTACACAGTGGGCATTAGCGTAGTCTTGTAGCATAATTTTGTGTCTATGGCATGTTCCTCTAGAGTAGTTGAAAGCTATACATGCGGCCGTAGACTGTTAAATTTGCCAAGAAATAGCCCGTATAACAACTTGAGCTTATGCAAATTCGCGCAGTTCGTAGAGTCGTCAGCGGTCTTCAGATAAGCAGTTCTTCGAAGGAAGTGTCGTTGGGATTTACTATTGATTAAACGAACCAAATTTTGTTGAACTAACGCAAGAAAATCTGCGATTTAAATGCGAAAACTAAAACCACAAGATTACATGCATTCTGAGAATGGTGGGTCGAGATGTTTGTACAGCATGGCCTTGATTTCAGTAGTAGAACGTAAGGCACTCTTAAAACGACATGCCTGTTTGTTGCTTTTTTTTCTTCTACGCACATGTGTCTGAGCCGAAGTCTTTAGACATAACAACGACTAGGTATATCTTATTCAGACGATTTCCTGGACGACAAGACGACCTATTTTATGCCACTGACATCGTGACATTGTTCTCTACGTTTTGCCCACATTTCAGCAATTACAACGCTGCACTCATTTGTGAGGAGCCACATTTATCATTGCTTGACATTCTTGCTGCATTTTTTTGCTCAAGGCGAAGAAATCATATGAGACATGCGTGTATTTACATGCATGTTGATGAACAAAATAAATAGAAATCATTATCTGTCATTGTGCTATCGATTTAAGTTAAAAGGTACATCAAATGTCTGGTGCTTGTTTTAGATTGTCAAAAAAGACATTACCAATAAAAAAGCGTACTACTCAGAGGCTCTCGCAGCAGGATTATTCATAAATACTATTTCAAGACAGCCTCGCGACAGCATGTAGATAACTCTAAGTGATAGTAACAAATAGAGGGAAAATGAAATATGTCACACATGTTACACAAGTTGTGGAAGACGAAACGGTACGCGAGCTCCAGTTCGCATGTGAGCGCAATGCATTGACAGAAGGATGCGCGCACCACTGCAAGAATTAGTAAATTGCCAGCTGCCGGTAAACGTAGAAAAATTCTAGGTTGTTCAACGCTGCTAAACCCGCTTTTATTGTGGTACTGCCATTTGGTTTGCTGTAGTATTCCTTGTCAAGCGTAAGGCACGTACGTCGTTTTCATGCGCCAAATGCAGGCATGGGGACAATACGTATCCGTAAATTCAAAATGGTAGCACCTATTTGGCTTTAGTGTAAAACTTTCAGAGAATATGAAAGCGTTGAAAGGGCCGATATGTAGCACAGTCTGGCAGACCATCAATTTAGCACGAGAATAAAACACTATAAGATCGGGCAGCTCAATAAGGGGAATAAACAAGACTCAATACGCTAACGTGGAAGCCAGCGAAGCTCCTCTGTTGCCTCGTATTCCGTTCGAACATTCTGGATGCCAACAATAGCTGTATACTGCTGATTTATCTGGGAGGATGAAACAGCCTTCAGAAATGACCCGGCATATGTTGCGAATGCACTGGTTGTGTTCAATTTCTATCTCAAAAGGACGGTCCTCTCTGGGTTCTCTTGCCTATTAGGCTGTGGTATATAGTCTTGCGGCATCACACAAACACCAGTTGGCAATCTGAAATATTTATAGCGCTAGAAAAGCACAAGGAAAATGCAGGACAGGACAAATATCTCGGAATGAGTAGTATGAACCAACTGGCATAACCAAAAGCTTTACTGAACCATTTGGCAACATTGATGTAAGCGTCGCTACTATAAACGTCTTCACAGATTTTGGTGTTTTCTCGGTACGTGGGCAGTGGGTAGCAGTGTTACTGCAGTAAAAATAGCATTCTCTAGAAATATTCTTGTCAATTCTGTTAGCAGATACCAAAACCAGCTGCGGCGAGATGTCCGTCTATGGACTGGCGTGCACGTGCCAGCCGTTTTTACAGACGTAGAGGCTACCGACTGCGCCACCAGACGCATATACCACTGCAGCTGTTATTAGATAAGCGATAGGTAGAGTGATTATTCAAGAATTTAGAGAATAAACGGAAACTAAAAAGTGGACGTGTCAACAAAAGAAACAAATATGGCAACGCAAATTATCCAGGCAGAAATATCCCAGTCGAAAAACCTACAGAACTGTGTCAAAAATATGACAAATATCCTGTAGTTCTGTCGTAACCATCAAATTTTTCTGTAGTTCTGTAGTTTGTCTGTAGTATATTTATGTTGTCTGTTGTTCTGTAGCACTTTTTAGTTGTAACTACAGAACTTTCTGATGTTACTACAGAATATTCCGTTGTCACAATAAGTTTCCCGTCAAAAACCGCACAGAAATTCTGTCGTAACATCAGAAAAGTTTCTGTAGTTTTTTCCGACTGGGTATATTAACCAGTTCAGCTGTTTTATCATCCTTCTCTAACGATTCACAATTGATTAATGTTATAACAAGCTGGGAACGATGCGGATGGTTCCAGAGCCTGCTTCGAATGTTTTCCAAAATGTGGCACCTGCCGGTCATTGACCACTTTACCAGCCAAAGTGCGAAACCAGCAGGAATAAAATGGTAGAAAACACGAAAACGCTTGCGTTCGTATTTTTCATATATGTTTGGACAATTATATGAGGCTCATTGTTGAAAAAAACGTAGACCGTTTTAAGAGAAGCGGTATGGCTCCTCCTGCAGAAATGCCGGCATCATCTCAGTTTCTGTCCCCTTCGCAGTAATCCAAAACAAGAAAAATGGTCTAACAGAAAACACACATTTCATTTCTTATCATAAAGTGGCGCAACAAACTTGAGCTGCATTCAGGAGATCTCATACAATTTCCCTTCATATTATGCGAAGCATATTAGCGTAGGTTTCGGGCCTTCGCGCGACGCCCGGCGGTGGCCACCATTGACCCTGAAGTGGGGTCACGTGACATGACGTCACGTGGTGACGTCACACCGGCCGCAGATGGGGCCTCATAACGTGCCGTCGGTCGCCTCCCGGCAGTGGCCACCATTGACCTTGAAGTGAGATCACATGATGTGACGTCACGTGATGACGTCACACCGGCCTGCAGATGGGGCCTCATATGGCGCCGTCGGACGTCGCCCGGCGGAGGCCTGCACGCTTCGGTTCGCGCCGTCGCGCGCGAGGCGGCGGCGGCGCCACCATCACTGCATCACGTGAAATGTGACGTCACGCAAGGGATGAAGCGGCGCGCGCCCGCCGTCGCGTCAGTCTCTGTGCCCAAAACCACACCAGCGTCTTTGCGCCGGGCGTGTATGCGTAAGTGACGTGCAAACCAAGAGTCTTGCATTTACGGACCATAAGAGTGTGTTTGTCGGGCTGCAAAGAATAAAGCACGACGATTAACCTAAAACCACGTCTCCGTTACTTAGCCCTATCCACACTGAGGCAGCTGCTTAACATGCTTCGCATCCACTGGGCTTAACCTTGATAAGCCTCCAATTTTTTGTCTATTATTGAGTTTATTTACCGGCTAGTTTGCGAAAGGGAATAAATATGTATACATATGTACCTCTGGCAATTGTCGGTGAGGTAAATTGAGGTGCAGTAGCTCATTGGGTCCTCTTTCCGCAAAAGTCAACATAAACTACAAAATATAAGGTAATCTCGAATGAAAAAGTTGTGTTAAAGGTGCTTCGTATATACTCGCAAAGCGAAGCTAGAGCGTCCTCCCATTTTGTTAGGCATGAAGTTGGAAGTACTCATATAGAGACTTTAACACCTAAAACAAGCATTTATAGGCACTGAAGAGGGAGTATGTCTATTGTCAGCACACGATTTGTGTTCATATGTAAGCATCATGTGGCCGTGAAGCGCTGAAAAACAGGCAATTGTCTGATATTTGCTATCTATTCATAAGTAAAAACAACCAATGTCTTCCAGGAACAAGTAAACACTGCTCTTGAGTCGCACCCACAGGGCCATGTTTGAACTGTGCGAAAAGTAAAATTATTTTAAGTACAAAATGTGAAACGTGAGGTCAGCTTGTCTAAAGTAAGAGTTTAATGCACGATTATAAACCTGGAAGGTGGCTGTCGACCAATTTTTAAACTTCACCTCATGTGCCGTATTAAAGGCGAAATGCAGCTCGCTGCTCAAGAACAGACCATATTTAATTTTACCTTCGGTGACAATTTGCATAAATAGTTGCAATGAGCGAGCCTGCTTACTGCATTTGTACTTGTCCTCACATCTGCGGACTCTCTCTACCAGTCACGCAAACCAAAGCTCATTCTGGCGCCAATAAAAACAAAGATACAGCCAAAAATAAATGATAGTTTTAATTGGTACTGGATAGTGTGTACGCGCTGGACAGGCTATCAGTGTTTCTTTAAAACTACAACTACAAAGCGTTTTTTAACAGTTTTGCGTCTTTTTATCGTGGTGCTACTGCTTTAGCTTTCGGTGCATAGCCATGGCTATTTCTCTCTGTTCTATACTTAAAATTTCAGAGCTTCACAGGCAGGTTTTTACCCAAAATTGCACCTATTTCAAATTGCTCACAATGCTTTCTAGTACAATAGAGACTTCAACAATCATGCCAAAACCAACATTCCTGAAGTTCTATTGTGTTCAACACTCAATGGTATGGCCATTTCAGGTCTAGACAGGCCATTAGCACGAAGACACTAAAATATGGCGCCTTGGAAGACGATTCAATGGCCTTTTCTTATAGTCATTCTAAGCTCACCATGTATGCTTTGTCATGAAGCTGACAAGTCTCTTCAAACGGTATGCTCATTTTGTTCACTTAACCAATATGTAATAATTACGATCATATTGTACTTATACAAAGATAGTTATAGACATTGTTGCAGTTTTTGTTAAATGCAAAAAATTTAGATAAAATTAAAATTAAATTTCGGACCTAAATAATATATATTCACTAAGGTATACAAAGACGTGGATAGAGCGACCTCGTTCGCCTTTTTGCCTCAGAAGTTCTCCTTTAGACGCATTAGTTAAAAACCGAATAGAATGTCGAGGAACCCAACATTTGCATGCATCGTATACCGAAGAGCAGGTACTGCCCTTTTTAAATGTCATTTTACACGTTGTCACAAGGGGGTGACAATGCCGAAAGTAAAAAGTGAATACATTAAAGGCCCACGGACGCGGCCCCCAAGAAGCCACTGATAAACCTGTTTAGAGTGTAGAACACATCCTTTTGAGCATCAACGCAAAGTATAACTCCGTGGAACAAAGCGAGCGATTTATTATTAATTTTTAAAAACAGCGTTTTTTTGAAATTCGCGGACATAGAGATTGTGCTTGGCGGTGTCGCATGGAGCTATTTCCTTAACCCGTGACGTCACGGGTGAGTTGACTGGCAAGGCTTGCTAGAAGCTGCCGTTCGCTGCGGCCACTGCAGCCATGACGTCACGGACACACTTCCTGTAGCTGCGAACGTCGTCTGCTCGTGCGCTGCTCGAACTCTGTGCGGGCTGTTACACAGCTCGCCGCCCTTATCGGTTAGGTGGCCATTGCCCAATAAGTACAATAACCAAAGCGACGCAGGGATCGGAAGAATGAAGCTGCATTTACAAATATCTTATTTATATAACGTGGTTTCAGGAGTACCGGAGTGTCGTCCGACGAGGCGTCAACAGCACGGTCAAGCACCACACAATGTAGCACCTCCTCGACCGCCGTAAACACCGCCGCTGTGGCCCCTCCGCCCGCATACCGTTCGCGAACGACACGGCGGATAGTTAGCACCGATGTCCAAAATAAAGCGTGCTAAAATTTGTTGGCGTCTGGAATACTGAGCCGAATATCAAGTATGAAGGGATCGCTGACCAGCAGCAAATTGCTAGTAAGAGCGATAGCCGTGGTAAAAGCTAGTTTCTGCTCAAGCCAGCTGCCGCTGGTGCATTTCCGCTGATCCGATCTGCTCGCACTAGCTCTGCGATTAATGCGTCGGCAGAGTTAATCCTATAATTATTTTACTATGACAGGATAAGATTCACTATAAGGCCGTTTCATAAGTAGACGATTTACGACAGCGTTGATCATGTCTCAAAGCCTCGACTGCCGCGGCTTCGAAGCGAAACAATTTAGGCCTAGCGACGACTAGGGACGGTCACGCACGGCGTTGTCGTTCGCCGCGCTCGCGCGCCCCACCCCCGCGGTAATTGTGTAACGGACCTCAGCCTGCTCGCGGCATCCCGTGCTGCAAGCGTTGCAAACTCGTGTACTTTCATAGCTAAGGCCGCGCATTTTTTGACATTCCGCTCAGCAACAAGCCGTTCAAACGATACTGCAGGCAGGACAAGGCTTCTGTACGCAGTCGCTGCGCTGTCGGCCGTAATCGAAGACGTCGGGCGGCACCATATTCAATACATCGATCCTTAAACGTAATACAGTGGGCAAATGAATAACTTTGTGAAGAAGACGCGCTCGTACGTTTCGCGCACTCGGGCGCTGACGAGTAGCCTCCGTCAGCAGACGCCGTCATAACCTCGATTAACGACGCAAACCGAGGTCGCCAAGCTCGGTTTGCGATAATCGCGATTAGTGGTGTAACCATGGTTTGGTCCGCAGTGTAACATGGGCTAACCACGGGTTCGCGGTTACACTAACCGTCGCTGCGCGAACTGGCGAACTCAGGCGTGTGCGAGCGAGGACGGGCTGACGCGAGTACGCCAGCGAGCGAGCGCGCGGCAACCAGAAGTTCGTCGAAGTGACGTATGTCTGGGCGGAGCTTTGAACTTGCTTCTATTATTTATTTTTTTATGGCTCCCTTCGGCGTACGAGTTGAGAGGGAAAATTTGAAGGGTAATTTTTAATCGCCAATATCTCTGGTGTTGCAGAAGCTAGACCGAATTTTTTTGCGGGAGAATGATAGGTGGTTCAATAACTATCAATGTTATGGCATTGTTTACCCTTCTTGGTGACATCTTTCAGGGGACCTTTAAGGCTCCACAGAAATTAACTCTTTAGTGGGTTGAGCTGCGCACAAAAAAGAGCTGGTGGCAGTAACCATGCTCAGTGGTCATAGAACTATGAGCTACGGCAACACTCTGCCGTGCATAAAGTCAACAAATAAGTACGCAAAACTCCGGCAGAGAAATTAGCAACGCCTGTGAAAAGATTAAAGCAGCGCATCTTTCAATGCAGAGCAACTGAGTGTGAACAAAAAGGAGCAGAAAATCAGCTACGTGCAGCAGCCAGTGGGATAATGTTGCATGATGATGGTTCTTTGCAGCAACAATTAAAATGCAATCGTTGTCAGCATTATTTCACTTTAAAACAACATCACCTCGCCTTTCCAAAATAATAATGATAAGAAATTTAAATATCAAGGACCTCAAGCGCGCGTAATAGCTAAATCTTCAAGTGCACAACATGCGCGAATACTGGCTGCGCGCGGCACTGCTGGAGTGTTGTCGACCTGTCGGGATTGACTTCGCAGTCCGTTATCCTGACGCAGCAGAGGACTTTCTACAGGTTGAACTGTCGGCCTAAACGCATTTCACTCAATCTGAAACAGGGAATCAGCCTGTACACTCAGACTCGGCCTGCAAGCTTAAAATCTACATGTAGTCATTCCATGTGAAAGCATTGGTCTCGGTGCATTTTTGAATTTCATCGCACAGCCATGCATGCCGTTGTACGTTCTATGCACGCTGCAGGTAGGAGGCGAGGCCAGTAATTTCGTCGGCTGTAAAATGCGACAGCATTGCGTTGAGAGTGTATCGTGGGCTTCCCCCGCATGCAAGTTGGATCGAGATCGACCTAAAAGTCTCCTGGCTGGCGGTTTTTGTAGGTGAACAGCACGTGGGGCGAGATGGTGTCCCACTTGTGGTAATCGGCGACA
The DNA here is from genome assembly GCF_055883805.1 of Amblyomma maculatum. Lineage (NCBI taxonomy): Eukaryota > Metazoa > Arthropoda > Arachnida > Ixodida > Ixodidae > Amblyomma > Amblyomma maculatum. The sequence goes on along the minus strand of NC_139348.1, from coordinate 85,659,150 downwards.
GATGTTCATGACAACAACGACCGCAATCGATATGCTGACACGCTCCGCAATCACTTTAGTATCGATATGGCAGGCTTTTGTACGTCGGCGGCTTGTCTGACCAGCCTAAGATCGCATTGGGGACCTGAGTTGCAGACACTGTGCCACTGTGTGTTATAAATTTCAGGGGCGCCGTTACGCATTAGGATTCATTCGATGAAAAATGTTTCGACTTCGGCGGAATTGTCAGTTTGCAGGGCTCTCGCTTCAGCGTAGCGACTAAGGAAGTTTGTTACCCATAAGATTTATTTCTTTCTCATTGATTAACTTGGGAGATGAATAAAGAGAAAAAACCCAAATTGTTTGTAGGGGTTTTTCGATGCAGCTGTGGAGTTCAGGAGCTCAACTAGTCTTAACCAAGCCATCTTGCGTCACTGACACTACGGACGCACTTTTCCTGAATGCGCAAGGCGACCAGATAAACGCGGTCAATATTACCTCGAGCTAATTTGATTAACGGGCTGCAAGCCCGATGTGTCCTGTTGGCTCATTGTAGAACAACTGCATAATTTCCTTTATTACGCTTCCGGTCACAACGAGAAGGTGCGCGGTCCTATTGGGTGAGATCTGATTCTTCACGAAGACGTCACTGCATAGTGCGAAAAAAGACGACTGACGCCTATATGCAGCAGATGAAGAATTCTTGGCTTCCAGGTAACTCACTAGATTTTGGTACTCAGGGTCAGACCTTTGCTTCAGAGCGAAAATACTGGCGCTTGCTTATCCCCCAAAAGCATCGTCATCATTCTGCGGAGTTTCGACATGTGTTGGTGGCTAGCAGCCTGCATCGAAGTGCTTGAGGACAGACTTGCTGATAAAGCACAGTGATCTTGAGTTCTTGAACACGCTGACTCCGTCGTGCAACTCAGTACGTGAGACTTTGTTCATATTGGCGATTTATCGGCGTGCATGATGACCACTTGTACAGTCTCACACATAAGCACTAGAGAACTTCGAAGTGACTTTAGATGATCTCAAGGCAGTTCTCTCTAGTGGAGTAACTGAATTCGGCTTTTGGCAGTGAAATGTAGTTTCCGCGATATTATACTACTTTCCAGTACTTTCTTGATGCCCATTTCTTCTTCTTGATTTCCATTAGAATATCCGTGACTTGAGTTATTTCTCTGACCCACTCTGCACGTTTCCTATCTCTTAGTCTTATCTCCTCTTAATCATTTTTTTATCTGGACATGGGCAGGACATGTAGCGCTAAGAGAAGATAACCGATGATCGCAAGGGGCGGAGAGCAAAGGGTGGCAGAGAGTTAGGTGGGCGGATGACGTTCAGAAGTTCGCAGGTGTGAAGTGGATGTATCTAGCACAGGACCGGGTTAATTGGAGAAATATGGGATAGGCCCTCACCCTGCAGTAGGTATAGGTAAGCTGATCATGATGATGACTTTCTCGATCAGGACCTAATCTGGGTTCACACTGCATGAATAGCTATGAATTTCAGTCTCAGTATTTTCCCCAATAGGGCCGAGAACAAGAAGAAACTGCAAGCGAAACTTAAGCTCCTCGAAGCTTTCCAATTACGGTTTTTCTACTCTAACGACCGGCCTGCATGTGTTAGCTGGGTCAGTGGCTAGACGATATCCGAAAAGCTTTTGGCGAAACATCAGTAATACGCACAAGGACTAAGGAGTCGGCGCACAGATTTGTTGTCGCCAGGCTGCGGAAACCTTCTAATATCAGCTGCTTGTTATCTTTATAGACGAGCTCAATCCTTGCTCATTATGACCCAGGAAGCATAGCTCCTCAAAGGCAAATTAACATACATCTGGTTTCAATGTTAGCACGAATACCTTGAGTGCCCTTAAGCATTTTGGTTTGCAAACCTCGGTTCGATTACGTCGGAAACTCTCCAAAAACCGGAGGTAAATTTTTATACGTATGCATTCACGTGCCTTGCACGTAGAAGTCTATAAACACTTGTAAGTGAGGAAAATAAATATTAGGACGATAAGCAAGACAGGAACTGACAGAGTGACAGGAAAGGCACAATTCCTTTCTGTGCCCGTGCGCACGCATGTCGATCACCCCTGCACACACATAAACACGTGAGTTTGTAGAAGAAAATTCCTGAGGTCGCCTGTGCGAACGATGAACATCTTTGTGACAAAGCCCATCAAAACGGCAAAACCAAAATACTAAGGTAATAAGAAATGTCGAGATGTAAATATGAAGTGGCCTGATTTCTCGGGGGAAAAATTCAAACATATGTATTCGTTGCTACGGAGAAGCGCATACTGATTACGGACGAGAAAGGACGCCCAAAGCGCTGACCACTATCAACTGAATTTTATATAAACATTCATCTCGTTTTGAACCATTGCTTTGCTAAAGGTCACGTGATTAAACTACACGTGCCTCTGGTTATTCAACAATCTTCGCAAGCAGTCAATAAACAGGAAACATTTTTAATGCAAAGTCAATGTGGTGCTGCTAGCGCATGGGTAGTCCGCTTTCTGTTTCTGATAGGTTTCTGCCAGCTGTTGGGTTATTTTATCTGTGCGCATGAAGAGCACCACAGTCCTATCAAGAAAGGGCAAACACTATTGGCATGAATAGTAATGCTCGGAGAGGTTTCTGAAGGGCCTACTTGAGACGGAACAAAAAATGCTCCAGTAATCGTTTATTAAGGCGCCTACCCGTGGGGCCTATGCATGTTCTACCGCACTTCAGCCGAATGCTGTAAACAATGCCTATGACATATTTGACACATTTGAATTTGTTGCGAATGACACAGCCTGCAATGGCGCATGACTCAGCCCTTCTACGGGCCATGTGCTGATTTGGCCTAGCTTCTTTGGAACGGAAGACGCTATTTGTACACCGTCTCTCAGTCCTAATTTCGTCAAAGGATGGGTCATATTATTGATGTGCGGCATCAGTACACATTTTTGTTTTTCTTTTGGTTGAGGTCAGCGAGTCGTGCCAGATCTTTTTTACTACTTTGGAGCAAACGATCGCTTACTGACAGCAAGGTAGAGAGCGCAAAACTGGCGCTAAACAATCTCGCCACGTGCGATATAGGAAAGCAACGCTTTAAACAGTGATGCATATTCCAATGAAATTCAGTTCATAGTGTCAGCGCTTTGTGCGTCTTTTCTCGTCAGTCGCCAGTGTGCGCTCCTTCCTAGCAATGAATCCATACCAACTAGCCCAATTAGCTATTATAGCACAAGAGATATATGTTTTTGAAACGAAAATGTGAAACATACTTGGGGTCGAGGAAAAATTGCACTTTGTGAGAGGAACACTCTGGCGGTGGAGAGGGCAGACACTAGACTTGTAAAGGGCGAAAAGGGAACACTGTTCCAAGCTTTTACATTGCAAACAATGGTAGCAAGTTTATAAGTGAAATACGAACCGTATTTCTCGCGCTCCAAGGCTCTTCAGTGCTTGCGTCTTAACACACTCAATCTTTCCTATAAATGTTAAGTTTTAACAGAGACAAATTTGATAGAGATAGGTTATGAGGGCAATGTTCATTAGAGTGAATTCGTAGACATGCAAGCGCCTGTCCATTTGAAAAAAAACACATTTAAAACATTCCTTTTAGTCGCAAACCTGTCGCTGCTCGCGCTCTGCCTGGCTTTTCACTGCTATTTTTACCGCTGCTCTTCGGGGCCCAGTCCCTTTAAGTAAATTGTCATCTTACATTTGATGATTTATTGGAGCAGCAAGAATCACAACATCGATCCCTGAGCTTCGTAGTCGCAATCTCACGACGCCTACAATGCCTGTGGATCTTCCGGATCAAGCCGCGCAAGCAGGCCCTGCTGTCATCTATACCGGCTCAATTCGCCAACAGTATCCGCCTATTATCAGTGCGACTGACGAACAATATGTAAAAAATTGGCGTAATTACTACGAACGGGTGATCCTCTACTTTAGATGGAAGACGAGACAAAGTTCGTGACGTGATATTCATCTTACCGGCGTCGCTAATTGGTTGCATCGCATACGCATTGTAGACATCAAAAAACTTTTAGCGGAAGTGTTTGAACGGCCGGCAGTTGGGAAGTTCTATGCCCAACAATGCCTGCGTAAATGGTCGCGAAACTTATTCACAATGACACCGGTCATATGCTGTTAGCGCGTCACTTACTCACCGTTGCCAAAGTGTTTATGCTCGGAGCAAGCATATGGAAGTTGACTCGTCAGCAACCAGTTCAATATCTCTCTGCGGTTGCCGATAAAAGATTTCGTTCGTAAATTTGTGGTAGGTCCGATTTACGTTTTGTCGAATCATCAGTAGCCACCACCATATTTCGGTCTTGCTCTCCAACGAACTATTTAAGCTGAGAACTCTCATCCCCCATCCGTCATCACGGGTCGCGCATTCGTTGATTTACTTCTCAAACCTTGTCACCGTCCCCGTGAGTTACGCCGATTTCGCTCCAACCTGCGGCTAGCAGATGCATTACCTGATGTCGAACGTCCTCTACTATCCACATACCCTTCGAAGGCGATGCCTGTGCAAAACCCTGGCTTTATCTAACGTTCGACCGGCTTCCGGCCGCATAACTCTGGCAGAAAATAAAATGATCGTCCTATTCCTTACACCTGTGGATTTTCAGGAGAATTGCCTGCCATTGCCTTCGCCGTTATCAACTTCCAGCACCACCTCGCCTAGATAACGGGTTATTACATCCATCGCGTAAGTACTAAGGAGCTGTTGGTCACACGAATCCATCCTCTCAACCCTGACCCTTCACTGCACTTCAGCCGCCTTTCGTTAGCCGAGGCGCCGTTTCATCTTTCCGATTCTACGTCGCTAGAATTACAGTTCTAAAAAAAGGGAAACTAAGTGCCACACTATCTGATGCAAGAACACAGTCCAGATAGAAAGTCGAGATGACAGTTTCATAACTCTCGCTACTTACGGTCAGCGCTGAGCACATCTTGCCATTAGCAGCATGTACATCGCTTTCAATGACCCAAAACTCAGTGCATGTAAATTATTTCGTCGTGCTGCCCTATTCCACACGTGCTGTTACCATAGGCAGGAAATTTATATTGCGTAAAGCCGCTACAACTTATTACGCTCGAGCTAAATCGGGTTTTAGGTTAAACATGACACCTTGCGAGGTGCTACGTTTCCAGCACCTGCTCTGAAACACTCCCCGATGTAGACATCAACATGCGTCTCTTCTTTTCCGTGCTTTTCTGTGTAAGCTCATTTATTACTGTGTAGCCGATAGCATTTTCCTCTTCCCGCCAGCCCGTACTTTTATGATCCGCTAGTGCCTTCTGTTTTCCAACGCTGCCCTTACTATTTAAAACAGGTGCTAAATTTTATGGGTTTATATCCCATTTACCTGCACTACTGACTTGAGCCATGTTGAATAGCTCGGATATATAACGTCCATTGCATTTTTTTTTTCATTTGTGGTGATCTTCACGACGTTCCTCGTACCTCGATCTAACTTCTCTCAGCTATCCATCTGAGCCTGCTGGCTTCTCTGCTGCATTGTTCCTCCGCTCCATCGATGAAAATTTCCTGCGTAGCAGCGAATTCAGCTTTTTAACCTACTGCACCATTTCTGCTCCTCAATCGACTCTCATTAAAGATTTGAATTCATTCTGTCATTTCAAAGTGTGTTCTGGCAAAACGGGCTCTTCACCGTAAGGAATAGAATCTCCGCATTGTCTGCTGTTATGGACATAAGCCTCAAGACACTGATGCCCTTTTTGTTGCCCATTTCCAGCTCAGATCACAAGCCTATTCACTCTTGATAATTGCCCGCCATCGGCTCATACCATCACCTTGCCTTCAGTATAGCCAAAACATGCATGGGTCAAAAAGCTTCTTGCTTTCTTCTCCAACCCCGTAGCTATTTCAATATTGCGTGTTTTTTGCCGCCATGCGTCGAATTTCGCCATTTGTGATGGCCTTTTATATGCCCGCTACTGCCACGCCGATTGCCAACAGTTGTTGCCTGGAATTCTTTGGCAGCTGCGCGCACATGTCTGCGACCATTTTCACTCTGACCTATAGTTTGACCACGCGAAAGTGTCAGAATATACACTTGCACCTGGCTGTTCTAATAAAGGTGGGAATGTACACCTTTAGTCTCAAATAATTTCGCTTATGTTCAACCTAAAAACACTGCAAGCCGTCTCTTCACTGTACTTCCGCAGAGATGCAGCCATTACTGTGCGCAGCAGACCCCTTAACCCAGTCGGAACACACCGCTGCTGTACAATGTAGCCGGCATGCGCTGGGCATTTTTGCGGTCAATCAGCTCATGAAGTGTGCAGAAACCGCCGAACTTTTGTTTCCTACGGCATAACCACCATCAGTTTCCAACGATTTGTTCTTCGCCAGGTGAACATCATGGGCTTCTCCGCGGCAGAGAACGGTCTTCATATGTGACGTTGTGGAATTCCTTCATTTGGAAATGGGGATCTTCTTCAGTTTTATGTCACACTGATAATACAGCACAGAAGTCAACTGTTAGCTTCTCTCCTTTGTTTCTCCATTATTGCTGTCACTTGTCTGCTACAATCGATACCATATTCTAATATAAAGACTTATTCGGCAATACTACTCTTCTTCTAGCCGCCTGACACGCTGAAGGCTGTCGGTAAATCGTCACTACTCACGCCTAACCCTCAGTGCCGGAACACCCTACGACGCAGATTATGACAAGACACTTCCTTCTCATCTGACGCTCTTGTCTGGCTTTGGATACTGTCATTTACCCCCGGACTGTAATAGACATTTGTGGCTTATACCGGGTATTGGAACGCCACAATTCTAATAATTTCTTCGCTGAGGGTCTCACGCCGTGGCAGTGTTCAGTCACATTTGCAATTTTTATTGGTAATAAGTAGCATTTGCCAAAGTATGTATGAAAAGGATTCCAGTCGGCTCTAAGCGTTATCAATAAGCTGTTCCGTGTCTGACGTTTTGAGATGGAACATTATTAACAACGGCTCACACTGCTATTTTTCTTGCTGTTGATCTTTTTTATCACACCTTTCGTTTTGAAGTCAAAAATTTCAGTAATATTAGTTTCGTGTGTGGGGACTCAGAAATGTATTCGCTAAATTATAATTAATTCAGACAGTGAAGCAGTTTTGGTGAAAATTAGTTTTTTTTTAATTAGGAAACCCTGATACATGATTTAGCTAGTTCAGCTGTCAGTTTCTTGAGGGACTTCATTGTGACATTTAAGAATTGAAGTGGAATGAATGTTGATTTTACCTGCTACTTCGATCGACTCAAAATGTGACCATGATTTCACGAGTGATGTTCTAGTATGCTTGATGAACAAGGCAGTGCATACTCCATAAATCGATAACACAGTTGAAGCCTATCAGCAAATTCGTTCCATTTATTTCTTTCCGCGATATGTTGACAGCGTTCAGAGTGCTAGCATGCTGAACCTTAAATTACCTGTTTAAGCATGCAAGTTCATTTCTGTTTAAAGGCATCAAACACATACAGACACAAGCAAGACAGCCGGAAGTGGCACTCGCTACTTCTAGATTGAAACAAAAAAACACTGAAATATATAGCTGTTTTACAGAGGAAGGCCGTGATGATTAATTCACAATTATATTAAAAATAAATTATCTGTTATCCTCGAGGTTCTTAGATACGGACATGTTACTGATAAACATCACTTCTATTCAACAAAAAAGGTCGAGTGGATTCCCTAGCTTTGGTGTCTACTTGCCACAAAAACTGTGCTTCAGGGAACAAGGCGCACAAAAGCATTACGTGCATATTATATTCTTGAGCGAATTTAGCTGTTCCTTCTCTTGTGGAACGCTTTGTCCTCGATTTTTGATTCGGTGCTAACCGTAGAAACCCGTTTACCCAACATATGAGCGGCCATACGCAAGGGAGAGTCATACAAATCCCTTTCTGCGCACTTGTAAAAGGTCCCCCATTCTACAGTGCCGCAACTATACACTTCGTTTTCTCCTCTTTGGCTTCTGGGTAGCCTCAATAGGGTTGGTAGTGGCATGGGGACATGAAGCCACATCGTACCTAGGATGGCGTGGTGCGAGGGAAAAAGCACAACCACAGAGGTCATCTTTACATCGTCTACTTGGTCAAAAGCTCACAGAACCAGTCAGGTTTACCGCTCTCGTCTTCTTCAATTTAGAATCACCAGTAGCGACCAAGTTAAGCAGGAACTTCATAACTACGATTATGGCGTGTATAGGTTAAGGGAGTACCGTGAATTCTGCCGGAAATACTATATCTGCAAATTAAAATTAACACTACACACCGACATCTGAAGCATCTCACCAATGACTGATAACATATTAGAAGTTGTTTGACATACAACCATAACTTTCTCCTAAAAACTGTGTAAAAATCTAACACCATAGCTGAAATGTTAGTGTCCGTCTCTACTACCGCATTGCAGAGACGATGTCGGTCGAGCGGTATATTACCGTTGTTCTTAAGCAAGTTGAAATATCGAGAACTAGCAGGAAGAAGTACACATTGCCCAGCGACATCACCTCCAACGGCAAAACTGGCTGGTTTTGCGCCCAGAGGGCTGAGGATAATCGGCACCATGATGAAGTCAAACGGCACACATAAATGCAGAAGGGGTTGTCGGATCCGAACTCAAGCTCTTATTCAACATCCTACATGATGCATGGAGCGTGGTGATTGCAGTTGGAAGAGAATGGCAGCGCATTGTGTCTTTCTGAACAGACCCCTCATTGTAAAGTGGCATAAAGAATGATTGTCGCACTATAGGTTCAGACGGTAGGTGTGGTGAATGTATCGAATTATGTTACCTACAACACGAGGGGCTTTTCCAGTAACAGAGTATATAATTGGTTATATCACACCGCAGCGCAGGAAACAGCCCGGTCAAGGAAGGACGCGTGAATTGGCTCCAGCGTGGTAGGGCGAGAATTCCTATATTGTGGTTTGAGTCTAAAGTAGGTTTGATACGGTTTGCGCTATGTATGATTTGAGTAAGCGAAAGTGTTTGTGCACTGGTGAAAGAGCAATCATGGATAAGACTTGGCGTCTTGGTCGTGGAGTGCCGAGGTTGTTGCGACTGGCGAGGGCGGTGACACCGCCTGTTGTTATACGTAGCCGTCGTTGACTACGCAGGCGCCGCCAATCGAATATTATAGCCATCTTCTGCAAAACCGGAGACACAGCTGCTCGCATCGTAACAGATCATGGGGTACAAACTCATTGTTGGTGCACAGGAGATTCTGTGAAAGAGTTTGTTGGTCAATGCCCGACTTGATATATAGGCCAGCCATCAAAACATCGACTTCCCATTACGAGTCCTCAGGGTCTCAAATGTCTGCCAGTTTCGGACAACTCCTGAGGCCACCGCAAGTTATGCTTTGAAATAAATAAGTTATAGACAACTTCCTTTGAGCAGATGGCCTGCCTCATTTCCTTCAGTTATAAGAACTATTTGTTATCTACACAAGTCAACGAAAGCTTCACTGTCGCAGGTGTAAGAGTGACCTGCAGCCTTATATAGGTGAGCGTCTCGTAGGTTTGTTTCACTCGCAAGTAAGTGGCCAAAGCATTGCATCAATTCTACAAATATATCAAAATGTTCAATGCATCTTCAGTATTCTCGCAACACATCGGCAGCCTGTGTCAAGAACACCAATATATTCGCCAGCTATTCAGCTGAATCGCAGTGGTAGCCACGCACACGTTTGTAAAGAGGGATCCACTCATCAACGTGTATCTGTCCACGAAAGCAATGAGATACCTTCAACGGTTGCGTGGCTTTGTTCGCCGCAGAGGTCTGAACATTTCAAGACTGTTACAGAGGGCCAAACTTCGATATTCCCGACTACTCCATGGTTGGTTGCATGTCATGCCGTCATAGAAACGGGAGGGATACGAGCAAGGCGACGGCTCCGGCGACGCTTCAGCGGATGAGAATAAAACATGATTATAGGCCTACGTAGCTTCTGCCCCTAATTTTACGAAATGGTTGTTTACTGCCGAAACGCTGAAAAGATGGAGCAAGGCAGAGATGACCTGGTTAAGCGTCACCGCCTGCCGACACACACACACACACACACACACACACACACACACACACACACACACACACACACACACACACACACACACACACACACACACACACACACACACACACACACACACACACACACACACACACACACACACACACACACACACACACACACACACACACACACACACACACACACACACACACACACACACACACACACACGCACGCACGCACAAATACATATACTGTATTAAAAAATTAAAGGGCAATGAGGGGCGCGGTATTATACATAAAAAAAGAAGCCAACAGTAGGCGAGGCGGATGACATCAGAAATATTTTAATTTTCTTTTCCTATTTACCTGTATCAGCGCTCTAATAAGTTTATAGAAATAAATAAATACAAATTGGAAGAAAAAAAAGGCGCCCTTGGTGGAAACCGAAACCGTAATCTCCGGACTCCGCCTCGGGTGCTCTCGCCAAGTGAGCTGCACCGGCAGCTTTCCAACTTTCTACTTTCATGAGTATTAAAATTGCCTGTATTCAAAGATTGAGAGGAGACACTGGAGCTCTGATAGGAGATGTCATCTCCATATCTACCGCTCAACAGTATGCTCCGGTTTAGATTACGGGTGCGTGGTCTACGGGTCAGCACGACCGTCATATTTTAAACGACTGTACCCAGTACATAACCTAGGTCTGCGTCTTTTGACTGGTGCATACAGGACATCGCCGGGGAAAGTCTGTATGTAGAAGCAAACGAACCGCCCATAAATACAGGAGTACCATGCTTTCACTTTAATACGTTCTTGAACTTCGTTCGTTACCGAAACATATCTGTTACTCCATACTTATAAACTGCCCCTCAAGAACACTGTACATCAATAAACCTCGATCCATCAGACCTCTCATACTCCGTTTTGAAGAGCAGTGCAGGGAACTCAACTTGCTGGATGCATTTCCTAATATTGCACGGAGACCGGACCCACTGCCACCTTGGTACAACTTCACTGCTGTATGTGACTTCACGTTAACTCGCTTTCGCAAAGCACATACACCGCATTAAACATTATACAAGACTTCTCGGCATTAAATGAGAAATACAGTGATCACAAGGTATTTTATACAGATGGTTCGAAGACAATATTTCATGTAGGCAGTGCAGTAATAGACGACAAACAGGAAAAAGCAGTAAAGTTATCGCAGTGTGCCTCAATATTTACTGCTGAATGCTACGCTGTATCCCTAGCAATAGATAAAATATTCAACAAAAACATCAAAAACAGTATCATCTATACAGACTCTTTGAGCGCACTCGTATCACTACATCAAAAAAATGCTACAGAACCTTTAGTAAGGGGCATAGTCCATTACGTAGTGATAGCAAAAACACAGGGATCTAATATCAAATTTTGCTTGGTGCCAAGCCACGTTGGAATCAGCGGTAACGAGAGGGCTGATGCATGTGCCGCGGCCGCCTGCAATGCTCAAGTACAGAAAGTGAGAATTCCGCGCAATGACGCCATAAAATTCATACGAAGAAGACTGAGACAAAAGTGGCAGGATGCATGGGATAGTGACGTTAATAACAAAGCTACACCTAGCAAAGCCAGTTATAGGAGAATGAAAAACATGCAGCCATCAAGAAGGTTTAATTGAATTAATCTTATGCCGCCTTCGTATCGGACACACTCACCTGACGCATAACTTGATTTTAGCAAAGAAAGAGAAGCCCATATGTGAACACTGCGGAGAGGTTGCACCATAAACCACATCCTAATATCCTGTATAAAACTTGATCAACTTATAAAAAAAGTATTTCCCCCAGTTATATGGCAACTACATTCCCCTACACTCTAGCTTACTCTTAGGAGACAATTCACTGGTTAAAACGCCTTCTCTGGTTGATTTCTTAAAAGATGACAACATCCTATACTTACTCTAGTATATTAAAATAATCGCTTGCTTCCTTCACCAAACAGATATGTAAACCCCGAGTTTGGCGTATGAAGGTCTTAGCTGCCTATTTTTCATAAAACACAACACAGCACAACACCCAAAACTGAGAGTAATCACCAGCGCTACCCACATCTATATTGGCGGACGTTGAACGAGCTGTTTTTTCGGGAATGTCACGTGAAACTTGATCGAAAGAGAGGGCGGAAACTGTGGGAAACGTCTTACGATACCATGGCTTAAACACTGCCAACACTGAGACACTCGGAAATTATTAAGAAGACCATTGAATGTGAAATGAGGTACTCGTTATGATATGCGAAGGAAAGAAGACGAGAGTCGGTGAAACCAGTGAAAGCCTAGGAGAATTTTATTTTTATTTTTGGTTTTGAGGAGAAATAGTGCTGTAATCAATTTTGGGATAAATGTAATTAAATAAACAATAGACGGAAAAGCGAATGCCTATGCTGGCAACCGTAACCTGCAGCAACCTGAATGCTAGGGAGGTTGTAAGCATTGAGGACGTAGAAATGTGGCTCACTCAGAAAATGAAAACTGGACCAGCGCCTTCTAAGAGCATGCAGTTAATGGAATGTAGGCAAAGCTGTAGGGCAACATATCAATCAAGGAATCCTTAGATATTTTCGCCACCTATAATGAGACGTTAAGGCTGATCAATTACTTTTTGAACCACATTGCTTGCAACTTGATGGTCGACTACGATGTATCAGATGCGCCAATTACTTTGAAACCATGGTTGGGCAGTCTCTCTCAGATACACATATTCAAAATATTTGGCTAGTTCAATGTAACTTCCAACTAATACCTCGCCGTTACTCAACTTCAATTTTTACAATGTAGCGTGGTGCAAAAAGTCTAGTTACTGCTTCGGAAATTAGGATGAACTGCGTCGGCTGCTTTATTTCCCACTACATGCATCCTAGTTCTTTTTCAGCAAAGATCTCTCCCTCCACCTCTGAAGTAATTCTGTGATTTCATTTGCTTTATATTTGTAAGCATTGTTACTATTTTCATGCACGCATTGTGAGTCTGCTTACTCTAGAAGATATTTGAGCAAATTCCAAGGCTCATTATAGACAGTTGCTTTTAGAAAGCCTCTTTCTCCTCAAAATGTTTTTTTTTCTTCTCTATAGTTAATAACTTGATAGCCTGGGTAGCATCTATTGATTATGTTTCAATGACAATTTTATACTTTTGTAGCGATGTAGCAGTTATATAAGTAAAACAAAGTGTGGAGCCTGCTGATACACGTGCTACAGTTGTAAGCTTGATGCAAATTATTAGGATTTTTGATAATCATATTTGTATGCGAGCTAAATACACAATAAACGTAATTCAGGCCAATATATATGCTTACGCTTCCTTTTCCTCTTCTGAATGCAGATTTTACAACGTACGGAATCAATCTTTTTAGTTGGCTTTACTTTAGACTCAATACCTGATGTCAGCTGCATCAGATCTACTGATGTAAAGCAGTCCGACGGCGTCACAATACGAACAGTTCGATACAAGGACGACACGGTAAGCAAAAAAATGACGTATAACCAACAATTAAATATCATTCATGGTCAAATGAGTGAAAGAAGATGGCTGCACGGCATGAAAGAGCACTGCGCACTGGTAGAAGGTAGAGCCTGAGTGCTAAAGTCGAGCCTACGTTTCGACAAATGTACATTTCATCATCTGGCCCAGACGAAGACACGCCCACTTATCAAAACGTTGCCTTAACTTCCTCTACCCTTGTTCTGTGCCACTTCATGAACAAACATATATATAAATATATATATATATATATATATATATATATATATATATATATATATATATATATATATATATATATATATATATATATATATATATGTATATATATATATATATATATATATATATATATACACGCACACACACATAGCATATCTCATGTTTGCAGCTATGCTATCGTTCCATACCTTTGATCCTGATAATGGTTCATTCCCATGGATATGAAAAACGAGTGAGCTGGAGTTCCTCTTTTGCGCCGATTTGTGGCGGTTAATTCACTTATTAAACTGAACAAACTGACCCCTCTGAATATGTCAATTCTACAAGCGTGTATTTTCTTTTATTAAAAAGCAACCACTCATTACCATCAAAATCAGTTACACCTAAACTAAAGGTACAGTTGTAATAACGGCCTCTTAGGCAAATATATATTTCGATAACTATTTTTGTGTACTGTGCATAATCGTGTGGAGGTCGCCAGGCAAAGGCGACCACGGTCACTTTTGTTTCAGGAGAGGCTGAAGAGGTGGCGGCGGCAGCGTCCGGGCGAGGCGATGGGCCCGTGTGTTCCAAAGCCCTCGTGCCGGCGCTGCCTCCTCCTTTTCAGCACGTGCGGGGCGCCTCTTCTCACGCGCTAGCGCATTAGGTGGCGCTACAGTACATGTGGTTGCTCTGCCGCCTGTGGGATTCACTTCGTATTTCGGCTTGCGGCAGACGCATGCCACGCGAGTCGCTACAAGGCCCCTACCCTAGACGATTAACAAAACAAAAGAATAAAGGGAAATAAATTAGCAGTCTAAGAAAAAGGCACTGCTCTAAAAAAAACTAGGAAGACATATACATTTTTGTATGGCATGTTCGTATCCAAGTCGTAGTCCAAGGGGAAAACAAGTTTCATGAATGGCTGTTAAGGAGGTCGCGGCTGAGTAAAACGTAGGGACAGAGAAGGAGGTACTGTTGAGTAGCATGCGGAAACATCTTGAATCCCCTGCTTGTCAGGGCTGAAGTTGTGACTGGAAACATTAGGACCCTTTGCGAGCATTCAAGATCTGAAGCAGTTGCGTAGGCTATGATTCTCATGGAAGTTTGGTATGTTGAGTCGCTTCTGCCTGCTGTGAAGGTCAGCTGACAAAGACTGATTTTAATGCAGCGGGCCAGCTCGGGAAGTTTACCAGAATGTCGGTGGTTCATGTGACGGCACGAAGGGGAGGCGTGTTGCTCACAATGAACTGCCCAAATGGATATTTCAATGCACTGCAGCGAGCCAGTTTTGGCAAGGCAACGTGACGAAGAGCTATGCGCAATCCTAAGCTTGCAGCATGGGAGGGCTAAATTAGCCGTGGTGAGAACAGCGGTTGTGGGCTGTGCAGTGCCTACGTACGGGACTCTTGCGGTGGGCACATTTTGATAGGTTTCTACTGCCTGATTGGGGCTTGAAAAAAACGGGCGGTGAACAACAAAGGCAAAATGTGTGGCCATCCGCTTTTTGACATGAATCAGAGATGTTGCGTCGCACGGCGCATTGCGTTCGAGCGAGGTGGGTGGGGAGCCCACTGATGCGTCATATCGGTGGAGGACGACTGCAGACGATTGCCAGGGTGCTTGGTGCAAGGAATCAGGATACATGCTGAAGTCCGGTGCTTCTTCCTCAAATGACTCGCATGCCACCAATTGAATGACGGCAAAGTTTGTCACCGGTATTGAGAGTGTAAGTGGCGGCAGGAGGACGGGACAGCCAAGGCTGGGCTTCCTTTCTCGTAGATGATACGTGTAGGAGAGTATCCTGGCCTGATGCGCTGGGTAGGAGGGGCAGGGACCTGACCGGGTAGAGCTGCGGCGTGCTGTGCTCCGAGGATGCAGCCGTAGACAGGGCTAGAATAAGACGAATGGCGGCCCTAGCTTAATGCGCATGCAGGCCCCCTTTCTCTATACTGACTTCCTTCCCTTCCTCATGCTTGCTACGCTACTGGAAATACGCCATCTTTCATTTTATTTCCACTAAATAAAAAAGTACGAAGTGCGATCAACGGGATCCAAGCAACAGCATCGCATTAGCATTAATTAGTTATACAGCATACGAAACGCAACGCGATTCTCGGAACGCGCGATACGTGTCCGTCTGTGGCAGATTGCCAACGCCAGAAAATATCAACGTGGACCGACCAACAACTTGCGGGGCTGCGTTCTGCGCTCGCCGCCTCCTGTTTCAGTCGCGCTGTACGCAAACTGACAGACGGGTTTTCGTTCGGAGCAATGTTTTAATGGTAACGAATTAAAGAAAACCAGGCTGAGCTAGCTTCCTGCTGCTGAGGTGGCTACTCCGGCAGCGACTAGGAAATATGAACATCCCCCAGTTACTGCTCTGAAAGGGTAATATTAAGAGTTATTAAAATTAATCTCACAGCATGATGAATTTTTACTACTGCCCTCGTGCTTACTCCCTTCCCTCAAGGTGCAGTTGAGGTGTCCACCTAGATCTGAGGCAGTTACTGGGACTTTTATTTCCATAAAAGCTAAAAGTTTGAAATGCAAGCTTCAGTATGGTACCTAGAGCAGCCTTCGGCTACCATGCAGATTCTACCTTTTCAGCTCTTGCTCGCGCGAGGGCAAGTCATCATTATGTTCTTCGCTACGTTACTCGAGACAGTGAGAAAGGTACCGCATGTTTCGACAAGGGTCGCTAAGTCTCGCCATGAGTGAGGGTGCGACGGGCCCAGTACGTCAACTTTTCGCAGCATTTACGCTGTTTTTTTTCTTCTTCATTAAACCACAATGGTCGCACAAGAAGCTGTATTTCTGCGCTTGTTGCCCCGCAAGTAACTTATAATCCTTGCCCGACCTTGAACGTAGCTCAGATTTGAGGTTAGAAAGAAAGCGAGAGAGACAATTTACACCGATATGGACCTCGGGGCAGGGGCTCAGCCAGGGGCAGGGTCTCCTTCTTGCCGGCTGCCTGCGCCTTAGCCGCATAGGTCTTGGAGTAAGCCTCCTCCGCCAGGCGTAGGACGATCTTTTGTTCATCTGCATTTGGGCTGCGGGGGTAGGATTCCCAGGTAATTTGATCAAGCTGATCCCTTTCTTTAGCTCCTGGAGAATCGGGGCATTGACAGATCAGGTGATTTTGACTCAGAGGTACCGTCTTTGCCAAAAGTAACCAAGCTGCATGTTCCGCTTCTCAGTCGGGTAGTAGAGAATTCGTACCACTTCCGATGCTATAAATTGGTGCAAACTAAAAGCCAGTTCCTGTATTCACCTGTCAACAAGTTGTGATTCTCTGGGAATCCATACTGGCTTTAGAATACGAGCGAGAAGCAAAACATGCAGCCTGGTACATTTGCCAAAGACGGTACGTTGCAGAGATTGGAAGTATCTGGGTCACCTGCAAACTCATTACGCCGAGTAACATAAGAATAAAATGATTGGCCTGAATTTCCGTCAGGCTCTGCATTTAGAGGGTGTTAGGGACCTATTTGGTAGTGGATAGATCCTTCTGCTTAGTCTAGGAGTCTCAGAGACCTCCTTGTAGGTGACAGGGAGGTATTTGTCTCCAGGTAGCGGGGTCTCTACGGCCGCTCGGGTGTATACATATCTAGAGAGACGATGGGCAGCCTCATTGCCCGTAGACCCTCGTGAGCTGGAACCAAGAAGACTGAAGCCTCTATGCTGTTTTCGTTCCTTCTCATGAACCGGGTGCATATTCTTATAGGGATCTGTGCAATTTTGAATAGTTTCCGCGTCTCAAGCTTTAGGAGTTAAGCGACATAGGGTGGCTCACCTGTCTGAAGCTGTAGTTCTTGTAAGCTTTTTCGGCTCACTACAGTGAAGTTGATCCCCCAAATCTGGGCCTCCCTGAGCGCTTTAGCAATCTCTTCCCAGGTATTATGCATTCCCGTAGCTAGACGCTTCTCTGTCGACGAGTTGGAGGTATGCGTAAAACCCTTTAATGACGTTCTTATCACTTTCTCTAACTTCTCTGCATTGCCAGGATTCAGATTGAGAAAGGGGGTGGCATAAGATATCCTGCTCATTATGAAGGCATGAAGCTGTCTTATTAGGCAGTGCTCTCTGAGGTCTTTTGGCGGAATGCGAAGACGACGAAGTCGATGCGAGCGGACGCGCTTTGCTTCGGCTACAATTCAGATAATATTCTGACCGGATACAACCGCCCCATTCCCCCTATGTTGGTGCATTCTGCAAGATCCCCCTGAGCAAAATCCGTAGAGGCAAGTCTTGTATACGTGAGTGCCTTATTTGGACGCCGGCGGATTGTGAACTGCCAAGCGGGCATTGCAGAGCTAACCCTAGCACCGGCGGATACTTCTAGTCTATGCGCACTTGCCGGGCTTTATTATGATCCTTACGCCGCTTGGTCGTAACCACGGTGACCAAGATTCTGCTGCAGGGGAGCGCGTGGGTCGGCGCCAGCCACGCTGTCGCGCCCGACGTCATGCCATGCTTCTTCACAAGCAGCTATCGGAAGCCACTGACGAGGAAGGGCAGTCCAACTAGATGAATAAGGGCCCATCCCCTCAAGATCCCGGCGGCAGTAACAAGGCGAAAGGTAGCCGTGGTCAGAGATCGTCCACCATCGTCAGCAGAAGGCCATCAGACGCGGAACACCTGCGGATGAAACTCGACACACTCGACTCGACTCGGAGAACAACATCAAATCGAGAAGGAGGCTTCCGGCTTCGATGATTTCTTGATCCCTGACGGGGGATGCTTCACCGACGCCATAGAGGCAAATACCAACCAGAAAGAGGACTTAGGTGATTATCCATCGACGTCCTCGGACTCCAAAACATCGATTAGACCCCGTAACGATGACAACTGTGATCTGGCTCTTTCTAAACGCCAGCGGAATATTCAAAGGAGAGGATCGCGTGCTCGAAAGGTTGGCGGACATGCGGGTGCCACTACTTTGCGAAGACAAGACACCTCCGACAGCCGGCCTCGGAACCGACCCACGCGGAAACAAGAAAGGACCACAGGGGTGGCATCGACAGCGAAGCAAACGGCCGCCACTCTCCAAAAGAGATTTCAAGATCATCATGTGACCCCAGAAAGGCCTAGCAGTGCGGGCACTTACCACCCACCAGGTGTCGCGCGCTATTGTAGAGGCATGCGGTGACCAAAAGTGCTGGGAAGGAGATTTCATCGTACGGCTCCGCACCGGCTCAAACATAATTATCGTAAGCACGCCGCATGAACATACAGCACAGCTCATTCGGCATATCACGCGCATAAGCCTCCAAGGCAGCTTCTACGACTTGAACACTTACGTGGCAGTTCCGGACGGCGTCCTACGGTCCTACGTGGCGTCATACATGGCATAGACCCAGGCACGCCACCTGAGGAACTAATAATAATAACTGAAGAACAACTTTCGCGTAGGAACCCAAGGGGTCACTATTGTGCAGTCTAGAATGTTGCGAAAATCTAAGACTGCTGTCATCCTCTTCGAGGCGCCTGCTGTTACGAGATACGTTCTCCACTAAGGCGGTGAGGTAGCCTGCTACCCCTAGCGACCGAATAGGCAGGTTTGCCACGTCTGCCTACAACTAGGACATCGATCAGATGTATGCCCCACGCTGAATGTCCGCATGTGTGCCGGCAGTGCGGGACCCTGGGCCCACCTCAAGAACACACCTGCACGCTTACATGCGTGCTCTGTGGTGAGGCGCGCCTTCCTGGTGCAAAGGGGTGCCAGAACCACCTCAAGAAGCTTTGCCAACAGCCAGCACGAAGCAATGCCGGATCCTCTACTGGAGGGCGAGGACGGAGCAGCAGCGCCTAATGCGGACCGCACCAAGGTCGGCATATCAATTGGCTTAACGTCGAGGGAGAGACATCTCGGAGCTTTTTGCGCTATCGGTCGCAGTCCTTCCCCCCCCCCCCCCTCGGGGGATACGGAACACCTACAGCATCAGCTCCAGGGAGGCGGCATCAAGCCTTCTATATTGTCCTCAAAGTCGACGCACAACTGGCGAGCTTAAAGGAACCAAGCGAACAACAAGGGCAACAGCGTGGAAGGAGCCAGGAGACAGTGGTTCAGCTCCGAGGGGGCGACCTCGGTGAGCCGTAGTCGTTCCCGGTCGGTGTCGACATTTAGACGCCAGCCGAATGACAAGAACCCGACCCCGGAAAAGACAAATAACAAAACGAAGGCCGGCAATATGAGCTGGCCAGAAATAGTGGTCAGGGCTTCTGCTCCGGCAAACACACAAAACACGGAGACTGCGCATTATAAGTGTAATGAGTGTGCAGGTCTCAGGCGGGGGCTCGAACTTATGCGAGAGAAGTGTAGCTAGCTCACTCGTAAAGTCGATGAATTAATTAAAGTTTTAGAGGTATGGCAGCTACTGTAGTGTGCGAGGAAATAATAGACACCGGGGATAGAAAGAGCCACCGGAAGATTACATCTTCGCCACTGCCGAAATAAGTGAGGGTCGAACAGCAGTCGACCGACTTCATGAAGAATGGCACAATGCGGATAAAGAAAGTCAAGGAGAAGGCATACAGTGGGCCTTCGCTTACGGTGAGCAGCAGCAAATTTACCCAAGATAGTCTGGCCCAAGCATAATGGCCAGAAATGCTAGGGGAGATACATAAACACTAGAAATCTGGCAATGGAACTGCCGCGGCTTCCGTAGGGAGCAGTGCAATTTAAAATATTACATGAAAACAGTTCTTGTCAAGCCAGATGTTATAGCGCTGCAGGAAACTGGCTGATCTCCTAGCCTTTCGGGGTACGTTGCGTATTCTAGTCAGATCGGGGGGAAAGCGGGAACCCTGGTAGACAAAACCGTGGCGGCGATTCAACACCCGGCGTTCAACACAGATATCGAGCATGTGCTAATCGAGATCATACCGCACAAGAGAGGTAAGATGAGCATATTCGTCCTGAATGTATACAGCCCGCTCAGGCAGACGAATGCTGACTTTGAGCTACTATTCAAAGACGCAAGAAAGGCAGCCAAAGATAACTGTCTGGTCGTGTTAGGAGCTTTCAACGCGCAACACAAGAGCTGTGGATAGGTAGGAGAAACCACCAATGGAAAGAACTGGCGCAAGCTGCTGCGCAAGCGGACATGAATCTCGTAACGGATTTCACAAAAGTGACTAGACTGGGCAAAAGCGTCAACAGGGATACATGCCCAGACCTCGCTTTTGTAAAGAACACTAATGACGTTTCTTGGGAAAACACAAACGGGGGCCTTGGAAGAGATCACTTTATCCTTGTGATATCGTTGGCCACTGTGAGGGCCAGACGAAAGTTAGGAGAAGTGAAAATAACTGACTGGAATGCGTTTAGAGTACATTGCCACAAGGAATCAATTCAAGCTATTGAGGCGTGGAGCAAAAGACTCCCCGAAGTTTACGAAAGAGCCACAAAGACCGTGAAAAGGACGAGTGCAGTTCCTGAAATTGATAACTATCTACTGCGGTTATGTGGAGCTAGTAGGAGTATGACTAAGAGGTGGAGGAGACAGAAGGGCAACAGGAAGCTTTAACCGAAGATTGCTCAGGTCACTGCTGAGGCAGAGCAGTATGCGCAAGAGCTCTCTAGACAAGACTGAGGACAATTGTTCGACTCATTGAAAGGAACGCTAGGGACGGCCAAGACTTGGGCGTTGGTGAGGAATCTCATCAGCCCGGCCAAGTCTAAGGCCGAAACTAGCAAGACGCTTCACAGAATCCCCCACAAGTACCTGGGAGAAGATGAGGAGTTGCTAGACAAGATCCGAAAACGGTACGTGGGGGAGGTGGACATCCCCGGCTGCACAGAAGTGTATCGGGGAATTGAAAATGAGAAACTCGACCATCCAATCACAAAGGACGAGGTGTACGCGGCGGCCAGAATGGCTGTCAAGAGCACGGCGGCGGGAGCAGACAATATCGGCAACGCCAATATAAGGAATCTAGGGGCGGAACGGATTTCGAGCATCACAACATTTTTGAATGACCACTGGGAGGCGGAGACTGTGCCGGAAGAGTGGCTGTACGCAGAAATGATCACCATCCCCAAGCCAGGCAAAAAGCCATGTTTGGAGAATCTGCAGCCTATCTCACTGCCTCATGCCTAGGAAAACTGTATGAAAGGATCGTTATGATCAGACTTCAGAACTATTTGGAAGATGACAATCTTATGCCACACACAATGTTTGGTTTGCAGCCAAAGCTTTCGACGCAAGACGTCCTTCTTCTCAAAGAAGAGGTTCTTAGCAACATGCCAAAATATGGAGAGCATGTTATCATGGCTCTCGACCTCAAGGGGGTGTTCGACAATGTTAGTCATGAAGCCATACTATCGGGTTTGAGCAATCTACATTGCGGGCGAAAGATTCATGGTTACGTCAAGGCCTTCCTTACGGATATGACCGCGACTATAGGGATCGGCGACTTGCGATCGGACAAGATCAGGGTGCCTAACAAGGAAACGCCTCAATGATATGTAATTTCGCCACTTCTCTTCAACATCGCTATGGTTGGTTTGGCGGAGAAGCGGAGTGCCATAGACGGCATTTGGCATGCAATATACGCCGATGACATTACGATTTTGACGACGGAGGGCTCGCTAGGTGTCAAGGAGGAGAGGCTACAAGCAGCCGGGGACTGTGTCGACCGCTATGTAAGGCCTAGGGAACTTTGATGTTCGCCCAAAAAATCTGAAATGTTCAGAGTATATAGGCCCTGATACGATAGTAAAGCAGACCTCACCGTTATGCTAGCTGGGACTCGCATACCAGGAGTGCACGTGCTGAGAGTGTTGGGAATGGGAATTCAATCCAATCAGAGGTCGGACCACACGATCAGATTACTATCTGGATTTTCTGCCCAGATAACGGGAATGATTACGCGAGTGACCTATAGAAGAAAAGGGATGAAGGAGGAAGACACGCTCAAGTTAGTACGGGCACTTGTGGTAAGCAGAGTCCCGTACAGTCTTCCCTATGAACACCTGAGTCAGGCGGAGAAAGGGCAAGTGGTATCGATCCTCAAGAAGGCGTACAAGACAGCGCTGGGGCTGCTAATAAGAACGACCAACGCGAATTGAATGGCCCTTGGTTTACCAAACACATACGAAGAGCACAGGGAAGCGCAGCTTGTCTCTCAGAAGATGAGGCGACAACGCACTACGGCGGGAAGAGCTCTCCTCCGGAGAGGAGGTTATCATTGTCACGTGCTGGAGATTGAGGGAAGATAGACATATCGGACGCGATCCGGTCTACGGTTGTAGTAGCGCCAATTCCCAAGAACCTGCAGCCTGTCGATTAATAAGGGTAGTCGTAGGGCCAGGACGGAAGCCTTAGCCAAGACCTATCTGAACAAGAACACCGTCAATGTAGACGCGGCGATGTATCCTAACGAAAGAGATGCGGTGGTGATGGTTGTAGATTTCGAGCTAAAGGAGAAAAAGAGCGTCTCGCTACGAAACTGCACCGTGTCTGGCGCCGAGGAGGCCGCTATTGCTGTAGCGGTCGCTGAGGGCAATAGGACCGGGCGTTCGCTGATAGTAATGGCCGATTCGCAAGCCGCTTACCGAGGATTCACCAACGGCAGGATTGACAAAAAGGCGGCCGCCATCTTGAAGGCCGGCGGAATAAGTGACACAAAACAATTCGTACTTTCGGCGCTAGGGCACGGCGACATTGCCGGGAACATCCAGGCCGGTCTCATAGCTCGAGGTTATGCAAACCGAGGGAGGTCAGAGGCGGAAGAGACCGAGACAGTGAGTCGCACCTGCGCAGACATTTTGTGCACTACCGGGGAACCAGAAGACGGTATCCACCGCCCCACAAGTTGTTAAACAGGGAGCAGTCAGTGTCTGGGCGGCAGCTACAAACAAATTCTTATCCATGCTTCTCTTTATACAGCAAGATACATGCAACCGTATACAGGGACACGTGCCCTTTTGTGGACAGAAACGACAATTTATCATATCACATGGGCCTGCCAGGAAATAAATGCAGTGCCGATAATTCATAACGCCACGCCGGAGCAGTGGGAGGCTGCGCTGTCCAGCACGGCGTCAAAAGACCAGCTTTGGCTGATTGAACGGGCCAGCAGGGTAGCAAAGGCCACGGCAGTCCTGGACTGTGGACCCAACCACGGGAGCTCTAGGTTATTTGTCTTTTTTGCATTATGAAAAGTTTTCTCTTTCTCTCTCGCTCTCTGAGGCCTTTGTTCCTGAGAGAGATTTGCCTGAATACCTTCGTCACCTGTTCAAATTATGTCTGAAGCTTTTTAATGAAAGTGATGTTTTTTCTATTCTGATGTAAGTAATACCCCATGATCCTAATGGTGCAGACTCTCTGACTCTCGGTACCTAGCTGGTTTGTGTAGGTGCGGTAGGTGGGATTCTCGGGTTAATTGCGCTTTGCTGCACACTGAGAACAGTTCAGAGTTGTGAGAGTAAGATAGTCCTCCATCTAGGGCGTAGTTATCAACTATACACGCCGCTTCCTACAGCCTATGCGATATATCGGCGCTGGAGCCTCAATAGCTCCAGATTGTGATATCGTCTGCATCAATGGTATGTTTGATGCCTTCTATTGTATAAAATGGGACGAGAGATCTTTCATTGCCAATTTAAAGAGTACCGGAGAGAGGTCAGATCCCTGGGGCGTTCCTCTGCCCCCTGTACTCATGGGCTCGCGCCCAAGTCCCACGATGCTAACTTCACTTTTTCTTCGTGTGAGGAAATCGGTAACATAGTTGAAGCACTTGCCTCCCACGCCAACCGAGTTGAAGCCTTCGAGAACCGTTCTTTGCTCAACATTATCATACGCGTTTGTGAGATCAAATGACAGGATGGCTCAATATGATGCATCATCCTCGTGAGCGTCCAAGATGTCGTGCTTTAATCTGAGAGTGACATACACTGCGCTTAATCCCGGACTGTTCCCTACCATCTCCACTGGCCAGAGTTCCGTGGTTTCCATGTATCTTGAGATTTTAAGTGGGACCACTATTTCCATGACCTTATCCAAGACAAGAGGTTAAAGATATGGGCCTCATGTTGAATAGTTCAAGTTTCCTGCCCGGTTTAGGAATACGGATCAATCTGGAGATTTTCACTACTCTGGGATTTTGGCGCCTTCCCCAATTTTGTTCATTACTTCGCTAACGAAGTGAAAAGAGTCTTCATCTATATGTTTAGGCGTAGTATTTGAGATATTGTCTGGCCTGGAGGAAATCTCTTTTCAGATCAAGAAGGATCACCCTGACTTCTACCAATCCAATTGGAGCATCTATGGTCATATTCTAGGGTTCGGTATAGCAAGGTAGAGGGCGACGGGAATCCTTACATGTATTTTTTTGTCCCGACTACATCTAGCAGCTCTTCGCTCCACCTGTGAAACTTATGCTTGATCTTAATCGGGTCTAGCCTGGTCTGTCTCTTAGGGCCACACTCTGTCTTGTAGGGCCACACTCGACGCTAATCACTTGCAGGTGCGCGTCTCTGCATGTCGCCACCACCCGCCTGTTTGCTTTTTGCACAAGCTTGCCGTGTGTGGGGAAATCCGACCGGACCATTGGCGCCGGCTTTGCGTGACCTTTTTAGCCCGAAGGTCATTTATGGGGAGATGCGCAACTGAACGTGCTGCCGGGTGCTCGCAAATATGGCACCCTTCGTACTGGCCGGTAGCGAGCTTTCAAATGACCACGAAGCCTTTTTAACACTGCGACTTTGATCAGTGCGAAAGTCAGTCTCATTTATCTTGTCCGCAGATGCGACAAAGAGCGGCTGAAGAAGCACTCAGGATTTGACTCGGGCATTGTTCTCAGAGCGGGCAAGCCAGAAGCTCCCCTTTAATCCATCGCCGGGCCTTCAGCATGGCGGCTGGGGTGATCTTTCCCTTTCCATGTCGTTGCTCGTAGCAGCAAACACGGATGGCGCGGAGAAATGCACTGCGGAAAGGATTTAATCAACAGCGGCAGCGTGGATGGGACGGTGGTGTGCAGGTAACAAGTGGAAGGAAAGCCTCCCGACAGGAGAGGGTTCGACACCCTCAGTGGACAAAGAGTTTCGCTGCCCTTTTTGTTTGTTGTGATTTGCATTGCTAGTGGTGCCCGGGGTTAGAGGCTAAGGCCAAGCCACGGAGCTGTGCCCATCTAGCATAATTCCCTACTGTACAGTTGACGTGTGGGGCTGGCTTCTGAAAATGACCGCCCCTGTTTCTTTGTTTTGTGAAGGTGTACAACGGGACGTGATCCAAGAGAGTTCAAATCAGTCTGACCTGGGGCTCGATGCGTAGGCATGTAACACGGCTGTTCTGCGTAGGCTCTAACCAGTTAGGTCGAAGAGTAAAGTAGCGCAGAGTGTGCTTTTTGTAAATTCATTTCAACTTCCAGTTTTACTCTCTGTATATAGATGTCATGCTGTAAATATATGCGCTACCATCGTCATCTTCTGGTCTCCCCTACGCCGAACTGCATAACAGGAAAGGTTTAAAGAACCTTCCGAAAAGGAACGAACAACGTAAATTCTACGGTGGTTTTGGAATCGATGAGGTAACGGAGGATAGCCCAGGTCTTAGGAAGGCTCATGTTGAAGCTCATTTCATCACACACCTCGGCCCATCTCCTTTCGAACAGTTTGGCTGCGTACTGCTCTCAAATTCCTTTTGAGGTTAGCAACACCTATTCTGAGATTTCTGTCCAATTGTTTTTAGTTTTCCCACTCGCCTTTCAATTCTCTCTAGGATTTAAGAAGATGTAGGCGGTGTTTGTCTGATTTTGGGAATTGGAAATTTGTCGCCTATTCTTCTGAGTCCTCCTTTATATGCCGGTTAAATTCTTGTTGTCACTCAGCCAAAGACAACCAGGACTTAATACCTGCAGCCACTCTGATGGACCTGCAACAACATGCAACAATGAGCTCAGTACAAAACGCCTTCATTCCTCAATCAAGGTGACAACTTTGTGTTAGACATTGCTGCTTGCTACATGTGTTGTACTAGGCCCTTTACTAATAACTGCATTATTTGCAGGATTACAGTGGAGTCTGGAAATGGCAGTACGTATATTGCAATACTTTCAGTCCTTATTTCTACACTCCAGTCAGGGCAGCTATGTTAGCGGACGACAAATAAGGTTCTCTCACTCATGTTAACGTTAACGCATAATATAACTCTCAGTAGCCAATAAATAATGGCTACTCAAATTGATCTCTATTCTGAAGTAAGTTACTGCAGTATTATCTGCTAATTTCTAAAGGTTCTGGCTACTTTCAGATGAATGTTTTTAACCATAAGTATTCGAACTGAAAAAGGTGTTTCAATGCGGACATGATATGGTGCCGTAAACTGTAAGCAAAAATTATTTCTGCTTGCGTGTGTGCCTGTGTCGCTAAGAAAAACTTTTTTGTTGAGAACACCCCAGTCGTTGAAAAGAGAATCAACGCCTTGGAAATAACTCTCCCCAATAATGGTCATCCTGCGCGGCTTTATATATCTTTGCCAGAGCCGCGCCGTAATGCAGTCTTATACGTTTATAAGTACATAGTCAAATAACTAAAAGATGCTTCATGATGTATGAATGATGCGCAGATAATGTGCAGCATTATCTGAAATGGGGTTCGTTTCCTTGCTTTCGCAATTTAGTGTATATGACGAAAACAAGGAGAATAAGACTGGGATGGAGCGCATTTGGCAAGCACTCCCAGATTATGACTAGCAGCTTACCGGTATCGCTCATGAAGAAAGAATACAGCGGTTACATCTTACCTGTACGTACTTATGGGGCTGAAGCGTGGAGGCTAACAAAGAGGGTTCTGCTTAAGTTGAGGACAACTCAGAGGGCTTTGAAAAGAAAAATGGTAGGGATAACGTTAAGAGACAGGAAACGTGCAGAGGGGGTCAGAGAAATAACTCGTCACTGACATTGTAGTGGAAATCAAGAAGAAATGGGCATGGGCAGGACATTTAGTGCGAAGAAAGGATACCGGATGGTCGCTTAGGGTAATAAACTGGATTCCAATGGAAGGAAAGCGTAGCAGGGAGCGGCAGAAAGTTAGGTGGGCGGATGAGGTAAAGAAGTTCGCATAAGTCAAGTGGATGCAGCTAGTACTGGACCAGGTTGATTGGAGGAATATGGGAGTGGCCTTCACACTGTAGTGGGTATAGTCAGGATGATGATGATGATGAAAGTGACAGCACTTGTCGGGCAAGTCGGAATCCTCTACTATTAAGCCTGCCGCATAGTTAGACATGCTTCAGTTCTTCATTATGCATTTTCTTAAGAACAACCCAATGTGGGCTATAAATTGCTTACAAACTACTTCCGTTGCCCCGATTCGTGCAGCGTACATGCAGTTCCAATAGAAAAGTTTCATATAAGAAACCCTATCGTAAATTATCGCTTCCATTATGACAGCAAACAGGTCGCATAGAACTATTCGCCATATTTGAATAAAGCTGACTTGTTTCGTGGGAAAGAAGATTCTCATATATGTGTTGATATGCGTCAGCTTCTGTTTCTCACATCAGCAATCAACTGAATACTAAGTTGGATTTGACTACTTTTAAACGCATGTTTATTATGAGCTGTATTGAAAAGGGTTAGTGCAACAGAAAATATAGTATTGTGATAGGATTCGTTCAGTTCCCTATTGCAAAAACCAGCGTCTCCAGTGCGAAACCAGTAAGATTTTCGCGCTGGTTTTGCACTGGATCTGCTGGGCACGCTGGAGGTCTGCGATATTCACTGGAGCAGTAACGGGAAGACACTGGCTGCACTGGTGTGATGGGAGAAAAACGCTGGAGTTAGACTTTTGACGCTGGGTGTGTCGCTGGCATCCGCGATGCACTGGGAGAAGCGCTGTATGTGCGCTGGGCCGCACTGGTCCCAGTGCCCAAGTATAGCCGGTGCGGCCTGCGGCGTCAGCCGGAGTAGCATCCCTTAGAGGCCAACAGGGCAACAGCGTACTTTCAATCGACCATCGGGGGGCATATGAAAAATATGGTTCAAGCAAGCGCTTTTTGCTGCGAAGTCGTTGCGCATTTGTAAGAAAACAAAGGCAGTATCTTTTTTCTAGAGTTTCCATGTTTCGATAGGTCGTTTCGAACGTTTCGAGAGAGACAACGACCGCCGCACCTCGATCTCATGACAGACTGACTACTAACGCACTACTAAAGCTGGAATTGAATAATGTGGGCTACCATGCATAACCAACTTCACAGCTGATCTTAAGGGCACTCTAACACAATGATTACTGCCAAAATGTTCAATGCGGGCTCAATCGCAGGCGAGCGTAGCCTGCACCACGGCCCAGTATAAACAGCAGAAAGAAAAACTAAAACCAGGAAGAGAGTAGTTTACCGAGCGATGGGCCCATGAGAGAAGAAGCAACAACATACAGCGCTTGTAATACATAATATTTGGCGTGTTTCTCAAGCTTTTGCGCTCCTTCTTACTCTGCGTATCAAGCAGCCGAGCCCTCGGTCATCGCAACGCTTCCCGCAATTTTTAGATACAAATAAGGCTTAGTTACACTTAATTAGGGTCATCGATGCGGCGCTTGCCGGTATTGAAGCTTGGTCGCACGTTTTTCCTTGAAGGCTTCTACTAAAGCTCCGTGTTCATCGAAAATTACGCCCACGGTAGAAGAGCACCACCCAAGAGCCGACGTTGGTAAATTTGCCAGCGATGTCAAACTCCACATGTTAAAATGATTCCAGTGCACAAAATAGCGCGCATAAGCACCCAGAACATGAGTTGCAAGTCGTGAGAGCAGACAGCAAGCTAAAATGATCAAGTAGTTGCAATTGTTAGAGCGGTAGCAATGGCCTGTAGACTGCGAAACATGAAGTCCCAACCTTATAAATGCGGGTCATGACATAAAATGCATTAATGCTTATATCCAGTTCTCGGCGCGGCCGAGTGGTTAGCGTGCTGAGCTACTGATTGGCATGTACCTCGGCACTTACTTCGAGGCACGCTTGGTGCACTAAATTTTTTTTCCTTTTTTAGGGTTTTTTTTTATGTACCTAACTTGTTTCGTTACTTTTTACTTTTTAATTTTTATCCCACGCCTTTTTTTTCTCCGGGCGAACAGTGCCGCCAGTGCGGAGCGTCCCAGTATGCCGCGTCCTAGTGCGCCCAGTTTCCAGCGTCATACTGGGACCATAATCAGGTATGGCGCTGGGACCCAGTGGTACTGGTTTTTGCAATAGGGACACCAGTCAGTATACGTCGATCATTTCAGCAATCGTAAGGTGAAGTGGCTCCCTAGGCCAAGTCTCACCCGCCTTTGCTAGAAACAAACTATCTATAGCCGGAAAGTATTAGCAATATATATTTTAGTCATTAGGTCAAGGATGCTATACCTATTCTCGCATATGCTGGAGACGTGGAAATTGTGTGGCAGCCATCCGAATACACATTCGTTGTGTTATTTTCGAATAAATCTAAAGCTCCCAACCAGCGCCCCATTCATAACAGCAAGAGCTCTTCGTTATGTACACAAAAACCTAGTTACCTTTCGGAAGGCTATAATCCCCTTTTATTAGTACTTAGCCCTTAAATAAACTTTACTCGGTTCACGTTTCTAAATTGTACTCCATAACCCAGTATCTCTTTTCAGCTCAGTTGATGTCAGCTTCACCACCGTGAAAGGCAAAGGAACCACAAGTAGTCTGAGCATTACAGGTGAGAATTTATGCAAAAATGGTAACACAGCTCAAAAAACAGGAAGAGAAAGAGCACTAATACATAATGTGGCTGTGTAGTCGTGCGCTCTATTCTAACGTTGTTGTTTTGTTTTTTTTTTTGCGCCGGTAGAGCTTCTTATATATGTTGTACCAATTTGCCCACCTTTCTCGCTTAAAACAGTTACAGTAAAAATTATTTCAATACATGTCTGTTCGCCCAGTGAGAAGTATTGTTAGATAACCCATCACAGTAGTAGCAAAGGAAACTTATTCAGGCGTGCGTTCTAAAGGACAGCCATAATATGTCCTTAAAAACAGTGCGAACAGCATATAGATATAATGCAAGCAGCTTATCCCTAAACTGGTATTTCAGCATAGAAGGTAACTGATTAAGTTTCATGGATGATAGGGCTTATATACGTATAATATTGTAGGTTGTTAGTTAGGATCCCGAAATTAGGGAAAGAAGAGACTAGCCTTGAACTGATTAAACTGTTTATTCGCCTGACCTGCACCCACTAAAGTACTTAGTAACTCGGCGGCGGCGATAACCCAAGTTTGTTCGTCGGTCGTCGAACGATGAATGCCCGTTGCCTTCGTCAGTGCTCAATTGAAAGTGGGTGAAGATCCATTCAGATAACCGGTCAATGAAACCTGGAAACGTCTCGAATGATGCTGGAACAGTTGTATTTCGCTGTTGAGACAGGCGAAAAATCTCGGCGGATCTCGCGCTCCAAAGGAAGGTATAAAACTGCGCCTTGCGACAACAAGCATGAACAAACAACCATATTGATTCGCGCTATACAATCACAGTGATATAAGGCACCATTTTGGCAACTGCTGAAGAAGAAGAAATGAAGATTGTAATGATTCGCAGAAATATTGCACCAAGAAAATCCCTCTCATAAACCATTGCTTATATCTACGTCTTCTAGGGACGAGGATGACCGTTCTCCTCATAATTTTCACGTCGGTAATTTTTCCAATGCATTAGCTGCGGCATCAGCCTCCAGAAATAAATAACGTGGCAGTGTATTTTGGACAAGAAGTGGCTCTTCAGGAAACAGGCTGGCTGAATTTGAGGAATTCTATGGAGGAACTATAGTCCCAGAAAAACAGGGTAGATTGAAATTCCTTGTTTGAATGCGGAAATATCACGTAATGTCGTATACATGCGAAAGCAAATTTAAATGTCATTGAGATCACAGACAACTCAGAAATCATAGCGGTGCTGATTATCCTCTATTCGGGTGAAAAAACATGATGTGCTCCTGAAGTGTAACTGAATAGCGTCGCTATATGGCAAGATAGCGTTCATTTTGAACATTTTGGTATCTATTGTAAATTTTATAAATTTTTGTCAGTGAGCAAGCGAAAGAGGACATGACAATAATATCCTCCCTATATACAAGGCATGTTATTCACGAACGCGAAATTTCCGGTGTTTTCCGAAATTTCCGACACAATAAAGGGTATGCATAATTAATTATCCTTCAGGATACCAGAAAAAGACGACATATTTTAGTCCTCAAATACAAATATCACTTGTCAGTAGGGTATTTATGTATCCGATAATATTGATATATGTGTATATGTTGTTCTTACATTTTTTGCTTTGCATGTACGCTCAATATAGATGATAAGAATAGACATTAAGACGATGAAGACAATGCACATTATTATTGTGCGTGTCTTAAGTCAGTGCCACATGCTGCTTGTGGGACAAAAATGCTACCTTTAGTTCTCCATTATTCACTAATTTATAGCTGCATGTCGAAGAGCGAAGAAAATGAGTGCATAAATGTTTGAGTCTATTTTCAGGTATAAATCCGCTTACAACAGAATACTTGGCATACTTGGGTAAATTTCCTATTGTATACACAAGCGGAGAGTGCCTAATATTCGGAGATGGTGTTCTGAATGAGGACAGTGAGTATATCGCACAACTAATCCAACATATATTATTAGCGCTTTCTTCCATTTATACCAGTTTATCAATCCTCCTACTTGCGAGCTGTCTTCGGGAGTTTAATCCGCAGAGCTACAGACCCAACAACCTTTGTTTAGAATAAAATATTCAGAGCCACCTAGTGCAACCTAAATGATGACCTATATTTCAGTTCATTTCAGTTTACTACCTTAAAGGTCCACCGTAGGGGCATTACATAAGGGGTGGGTTTTTATACAAACAGTAAGTATAATGGTATGTAATTATGGACAAAAATGGTCAGATACAATTTTAGAATAAAATATTCGGAGCCACCTAGTGCAACCTAAATGATGACCTATATTTCAGTTCATTTCAGTTTACTACCTTAAAGGTTCACCGTAGGGGCATTACATAAGGGGTGGGTTTTTATACAAACAGTAAGTATAATAGTATGTAATTATGGTTTGCGTACGATTAGACAAGAATTCCTTTATTCATGTAAGAACGTTAGGGTCCAGGTTTAGCAGTTGAAGTTTTACTAGTAAGCGCTGGTGAGATACTTTATCGAAGGCGTTTGGTAAATATAGATAGATTGCGTCAGTTTGCACATTTATGCCCATGTTAGTATGCAAGTCATGAAGCTTACGCTCAAATAAATGAATCGAAATGGTGAGCACCAAGAGCAATAATTCAAAACGAGGCAAACGGCGCAATATGTTAACTATTGCAAGTGTAAGAAAAGGTTTATTCTATACGTCGAGGACGGCGTCGAGATCGGCAAGGAAGCGCACGATGATCAAACCAGCACGATGATCAGCGCGATCACAATTGCACAGACTGCTTCCTCTTCATCAGCGTCCAGCCAAAAAGGGCTCATCTTCTTCAGAGTGCCCCCCTGAGAAAAAGGAGCCATCCTGGCGACTTAAGACTTAAGGGGACGAAGGTACACTTGGATCGTAGAACGACTTAAGACGCTGAACATGTACAGTCTCGCGGCTACGGCGTCGCAAATCAGAAGATGGCGTAAGCGGCTCAATAATATAGTTCACTGGTGAAGTGCGCTCGACGACACGGTAGGGCCCGTGATACCTTGAGATCAGCTTTGCGGAGAGACCGGGGCTACCGGATGGAACCCATAGCCACACAAGTGAGCCGGGCTCAAAGTGTGGTGCATTCTCCTGATCGGTGTCATGGCGATATTTTTGGCGCCACTGAGAGTCGGTCTTAAAGGTGCGGGCAATCTGGCGGCATTCTTCGGCATACTTGGCAGTTTCTGTCAATGTAGTGTATTCTGATGGATCAGGGTTGTAGAGGAGGTCAGTATCAAGGGGAGCAGATTGATGCCGACCGTAAAGCAAAAAGAACGGAGAGAAACCCGTGCTAGATTGCGTTGCAGTATTGTACGCATAGGTGATATAAGGAACGACAATGTCCCAGTTCGTGTGGTTCGATACGACGTACTTTGCGAGCATGTCGCCGAGGGTGCGATTAAATCGTTCAACAAGGCCGTTCGTTTGCGGGTGGTAAGCGGTGCAAGTCCGGTGAATGAGTTTGCACTGATCGAGCAGGGCTTCAACGACTTCGGATATGAAAGCACGGCCTCTGTCGCTGAGCAATTTACGAGGAGCACCGTGACGGAGAATAAAGTTCTTGAATAAGAAACCGGCCAGATCTCGGGCTGTTGCAGCTGGGAGCGCGGCGGTTTCGGCATATCGCGTCAGGTGGTCGACGGGGACAATGACCCAGCGATTCCCATCGGGTGTATACGGAAGAGGGCCATATAGGTCAATTCCAATGCGGTCGAAGGATCTAAGCGGGCATGTGAGAGGCTGTAACTCACCAGCCGAACGGGGAGAGGCAGGTTTGCGGCGTTAGCACGTCAGGCACGATCGAACGTACCCGAGAATCGAGTTGTACATACCGCGCCAATAGTAACGAAGACGGATTCGTGTGTACGTCGTGAAAACTCCCGCGTGTCCGCACTGTGGATCGGCATGAAAGGCTGTACATATTTGAGTCCGTAAATGGCGTGGAATCACGAGGAGCCATTTCCGTCCACTTGAGCCGGTAAAGGAGGTTATCCCAAATCTCATAGTGGGAAGCTTTGCGGCGAAGGGCGCGTGAAGGGGTAATCGCTTATTGGTTTGAAAGGTAGTCAATAAGAGAGGCGATCCATGGATCCTTCCGTTGTTCGGCAGGCATGTCACTGACGTCGATCTAAGAGGCCACGGAGTCTACGACGGAGAGGCTGACAAGGTCGGCTGGAAGCGGTGAGCGAGATAAAGCGTCGGCGTCTTTATGTTTGCGACCAGATCGGTAAATAACGCGGATATCGTATTCTTTCAAACGCAGAGCCCACCGTGCCAAGCGGCCGGATGGGTCCTTGAGCGATGAATGCCAGCTTAGGGCATGATGGTCCGTGACTACGTTAAAAGAATGGCCGTAAAGGAAAGGGCGAAACTTTGTGATTGCCCAGACAATGGCCAAGCACTCCTTTTCCGTTACGGAGTAGTTCGCTTCGGCTTTGGTGAGAGTACGGCTGGCGTAAGCAACTACGTACTCACCGAAGCCAGAGGGGCGCTGAGCAAGCACTGCTCCGAGGCCGACACCACTCGCGTCTGCGTGCACTTCGGTTGGCGCCTGGGGTCAAAATGGCGCAGGATAGGCGGGGCTATGAGGAGGCGACGAAAGGTGTTGTAGGCGTCGTCGCATGCTGATGACCACAGCGAAATGTCTGAGTTATTGCCAAGGAGCTCAGTCAGCGAGGCGACAATGGAAACAAAGTTCCGTATAATAAGCCAAAAGTATGAGCACAAACCCAAAAAACTCCTCAGTTGCTTGATGACAGTAGGTTTCGGGAAAGCAGTCACAGCTCGAAGTTTGGCGGGATCAGGACGGATACCATCTTTGGACACAACATGGCCCAAAATGGTCAGCTCACGAGCAGCGAAACGACACTTCTTCGTGTTGAGCTGCAGGCCAACGTTCGCAAGACATGTCAAGACCTTCTTCAGCCGAGAGAAATGGGTCGCAAAGTCCGGCGAGAACACCACGATGTCGTCAAGGTAACAGAGGCACGTCTTCCATTTTAGGCCACGCAGAATTGTATCCATCATAGACTCGAATGTAGCAGGAGCATTGCAGAGACAACGGCATGACGGTAAATTCAAAGAGGCCATCGGGGGTGACAAACGTGGTTTTAGGGCGATTTTCCGCAGCCATGGGCACCTGCCAGTAACCGGATCGCAAATCAAGGGAAGAAAAACGTTCAGCACCATATAAGCAGTCCAATGCATCATCTATTCGCGGAAGAGGGTAGACGTCTTTCCTCGTGATTTTGTTTAGGCGATGGTAGTCAACGCAGAAGCGAATAAAATCGTCTTTCTTCCGCACTAGGACAACAGGGGAGGACCAGGGACTATTAGAAGGCTCAATCACTCCATTCTGTAACATTTTTTGAACTTGGCCTTCAATACCTCGGCGCTCAGTGGCCGACACTCGATAGGGGCGCTGATGCAGAGGAGCATGGAAATCGGTGTCAGTGTGGTGGGCAACAGTTTATGTGCGGCTCAAAGCAGGCTGGTGAGAGTCCAATGAAGAACGGAACTGATGAAGCAATGCGAGAAGTTCAGAGCCTTGAGGGGAGGCCAGAGCGCGGTGAGGCCAGCTGACACAGAGAGTACGGCGTACGGCAGGATAAAATTTTGGCTGCTTAGAAAGATAGGCGATGGGATGAAAAGTACATCAGTAAGGCGGGAAAAAGCACAAGCGGTGGGCACAAGAGCGAAAGAGCACGCAGGGAGATCAGTATCTTCGGCAACAAGGACTTTGGGAAAAGGCACGTCCGGCGACGCTTCGTCTAGCGCAAAAAACTTCAGTTCGGCACGTGCACAGTTGATCACCGCATTATGACGCGGCAGAAAATCCAAACCCAAGATAAGATCATGAGAGCAGGAAGGCAAAACTACGAACTCTA